>NW_027362771.1:291662442-292292180 GCF_046119375.1 Phyllobates terribilis
GCGCTGGAGTCGACCTCTGATTCCCAGGCTATAGTATGAGTAAACAGCTCTGCAGACTCAACCATCTGTTCTACCTCATACTCAGACGGGCAGCTGGAGATTTGGGAGCTGTGAGGAAGCAAGTGCGATTTGGGTGACATCTTTGAGGACTGGAGTATTTGTGATGTTGAAGTTGATGTGGAGGAGAGCCCACTTAAAGGAGCACTTGATATCCGTTGAAGCACCTGCTGTTTTTGTGCCTCATCTGGAATTTGTAGCGATTGGCGTGGCCGTAAGAAAGGGATCTTATCACATTGTCCGCTAAAAGAAGTAGACATTTTAGTTTGGCTGGAAGATGGTCTTTCTTCTGCACCTACCCCACGGACACAACCTTTTTTCCCCTTCCCAACACGCCTATTCCCCTTTCCACCAGCAGCAGGCCTTTTTCCACTCATTTTGGTGGTTAACTAATTCACAACTCTGGAGTTGTTTGCACAAAAAAACAATGGATGGTAACCGAGCAGAGCTGAGTGGCCAAACTGTGGTATTAGGCCAAAACTATTGGCTGGGTTAGATGCAGAAAAAAATTATTTTTCATTTGCAACCTGATGGAGGTCAGTATAGATGGACTAATAGACCAAGTCCCACACACCGCTAGAAGCCCAAATATTTTTTCAGAGCTAGATGCAGAAAATTTTTTTATTCAATTTGCAACCTGATGGAGGTCAGTATAGATGGACTAATAGACCAAGTCCCACACACCGCTAGAAGCCCAAATATTTTTTCAGAGCTAGATGCAGAAAAAAATTATTTTTAATTTGCAACCTGATGGAGGTCAGTATAGATGGACTAATAGACCAAGTCCCACACACCGCTAGAAGCCCAAATATTTTTTCAGAGCTAGATGCAGAAAAAAATTATATTCAATTTGCAACCTGCTGGAGGTCAGTATAGAAGGACTAATAGAACAAGTCCCACACACTGCTAGAAGCCCAAATATTTTTTCAGAGCTAAATGAAGAAAAAAATTATTTTTAATTTGCAACCTGATGGAGGTCAGTATAGATGGACTAATAGACCAAGTCCCACACACTGCTAGAAGCCCAAATATTTTTTCAGAGCTAGATGCAGAAAAAAATTATTTTTAATTTGCAACCTGATGGAGGTCAGTATAGATGGACTAATAGACCAAGTCCCACACACCGCTAGAAGCCCAAATATTTTTTCAGAGCTAGATGCAGAAAAAAATTATTTTTAATTTGCAACCTGATGGAGGTCAGTATAGATGGACTAATAGACCAAGTCCCACACACCGCTAGAAGCCCAAATATTTTTTCAGAGCTAGATGCAGAAAAAAATTATATTCAATTTGCAACCTGCTGGAGGTCAGTATAGAAGGACTAATAGAACAAGTCCCACACACTGCTAGAAGCCCAAATATTTTTTCAGAGCTAAATGAAGAAAAAAATTATTTTTAATTTGCAACCTGATGGAGGCCAGTATAGATGGACTAATAGACCAAGTCCCACACACTGCTAGAAGTTCAAATATTTTTTCAGAGCTAGATGCAGAAAAAAATTATTTTTAATTTGCAACCTGATGGAGGTCAGTATAGATGGACTAATAGAACAAGTCCCACACGCTGCTAGAAGCCCAAATATTTTTTCAGAGATAAATGAAGAAAAAAATTATTTTTAATTTGCAACCTGATGGAGGTCAGTATAGATGGACTAATAGACCAAGTCCCACACACTGCTAGAAGCCCAAATATTTTTTCAGAGCTAGACGCAGAAAAAAATTATTTTTAATTTGCAACCTGATGGAGGTCAGTATAGATGGACTAATAGACCAAGTCCCACACACCGCTAGAAGCCCAAATATTTTTTCAGAGCTAGATGCAGAAAAAAATTATATTCAATTTGCAACCTGCTGGAGGTCAGTATAGAAGGACTAATAGAACAAGTCCCACACACTGCTAGAAGCCCAAATATTTTTTCAGAGCTAGATGCAGAAAAAAATTATTTTTAATTTGCAACCTGATGGAGGTCAGTATAGATGGACTAATAGACCAAGTCCCACACACTGCTAGAAGCCCAAATATTTTTTCAGAGCTAGATGCAGAAAAAAATTATTTTTAATTTGCAACCTGATGGAGGTCAGTATAGATGGACTAATAGAACAATTCCCACACGCTGCTAGAAGCCCAAATATTTTTTCAGAGATAAATGAAGAAAAAAATTATTTTTAATTTGCAACCTGATGGAGGTCAGTATAGATGGACTAATAGACCAAGTCCCACACACCGCTAGAAGCCCAAATATTTTTTCAGAGCTAGATGCAGAAAAAAATTATTTTTAATTTGCAACCTGATGGAGGTCAGTATAGATGGACTAATAGACCAAGTCCCACACACCGCTAGAAGCCCAAATATTTTTTCAGAGCTAGATGCAGAAAAAAATTATATTCAATTTGCAACCTGCTGGAGGTCAGTATAGAAGGACTAATAGAACAAGTCCCACACACTGCTAGAAGCCCAAATATTTTTTCAGAGCTAAATGAAGAAAAAAATTATTTTTAATTTGCAACCTGATGGAGGTCAGTATAGATGGACTAATAGACCAAGTCCCACACACTGCTAGAAGCCCAAATATTTTTTCAGAGCTAGATGCAGAAAAAAATTATATTCAGTTTGCAACCTGATGGAGGTCAGTATAGATGGACTAATAGAATGATGCTATGCCCAAAAGATTTTACTTCACTAGGTGCAGTAAAAAAATTGGTATTCTATACACAGGTGGTATATCTTGCAACACAGATAGGCTACTCCACTGACTAACACACTCTGCAATAGGCCAAAAAGGATTAGCTTTGCTAGATTCAGCCAAATGCTGTGAAAAAAACTTGCACAGCACTGGCACAGACCTGCCTGGCAAAAACTGATAGGAACTGATGTAACCTAGTCCTGAAAAGGACTCCAATTACAATTAGTCTTTACTCCCACAATCTATCTATTTAAGAGCACAGACCTGCCTGATAAAAGTCGTAGGAAATGCTGTAACCTAGTCCTTAAAAGGACTGCAATCACAACTATTCCCTACTCCCAAGCTATCTGTATATTTGTGCGAAAATTGGCTTGAAATTAACAAGGTATAGCGCACACAGCAACAGCGGTGCCGTCTAACACGCAGCTGCAGCAGTGAGAAAATGGTGGCGACGGGGAAAATGGCTTGGTCTTATAGGGCAAGGACATGTGACATACACTGCCAATCACACATGCCCTTGCTTGTGTGAAAAAAAGCACTTCGCTCCGTGTGTGCGCTGCTGATAGGCTGACAGATTGCACCTCCCCACTGCAAATGCGGGAAAGAGCAAAAAAAAATGGAGATCTTCATTGTTCCTGCAGAGATCCATCCCCTGCCCCTCCCCCCGCCCCGCTGTACACTCAAACTGCGTATTAACATTAATTTTCATCATTACTGAGAAAAAATCCAGTTATGATTTTGGTGCACGAACAGTTATCGAACATAACCTCGAACAGCCGAATTTTTCTCAAATTGTTCGTGTTCGCCGACCGGCTCGAACACCGCCCAAAACAGCTCGAATTTGAGATTGGCGAACAGTTCGAGTAGAACAACGCTCATCTCTAGAGATGATGAAGGCATGCACTAGTGTTTTTGTATATTCGTGGTTGAGGAATGTGCGTATCCTGGAGATTTTTTTTTTATTTGGAGCTGGCATCTTCTTCACCCTGATCCTCCTTCCTCCCACTGTTCCGAGTGCCCTGAGACAACTGATCCCACACTTGGACACTCTGAAGAGCTGTTTTGTTCATATTTCCACTTATAGATTCTGGCCTTTTGCTCAGTCCACTCAGAAGTGGAAAGAGCTTGGACATGTGGTTTGAAGGAGAAATTATAGTCCAGGTTTACCCCAAGAGCTGTTCACTTTTCCATCGATAGAATCAGGCCTCTGGGATGGCCAGCTTCTTCAACAGAAGATCACATGTAGTGATTTTAGCAGCCATGGTCACCCGAAGGTGACCGTGGGAAAGTGAAATTACTGTCACAAGAGGTGGATAATAATGAGACACAATGGACAGAAAGTCAGGAGGAGGACCAAGGTGTGGATGTGGAAGACAAAGCGGTTAACGATGAAGTCACTGACCCAATTTGGCAAGGAGACATGCAGAGCGAGGACAGCAGCACACAAGGGGAGAGAGGTGTAGCACCACAACAGGCAGGAACAAGCAGTGCGGTGGCCAAAGACACAAGGCAGGCAACTGCTCCCCAGAACACTAACCCGACGGAAGTTGCCAGTACAACTGTTAGGTCTTCCCGAGTCTGGTTCTTTTTTAAAGACTCTGCAGATAACCCCAAAAAGGCTATTAGCAACATTTGTCAGGCCAGCATCAGCAACAGCACCAAAACTACCAGCTTAACCACCACCAGCATGCTCAGGCACATGACAGCACCCGACTAGCTGGGCTGAATGCCAAGGTACAGAAAAAGTATCTATGGGAGACACCACTGCCTCTGTTGTGCGTGCACGCCAATTCCCTGTCCATGGCGCATGCAAAGATGCCTCCTGTTGTTGCAGACTTGCAACCATCACCGTCCTTGTCCCTTCACACAGTTCAGTTGTCCCTACCCCAGTCCTTGGAATGCAAGCGCAAGTATACAGCCAACCACCCACCCACAGGCCGCAATAGTAAACTGCCACAATGCTGGACTGCTTACTTGCACTTGAAATGCTGCCTTTTAGGCTCATGGAGACGGAAGCTTTCCAGAACCTCATGGCGGCGGCAACGTGTCCATACTCGGCCCCCAGCCGACACTATTTCTCCCAGTATCTTATCCGCCCTCCACAAGCACGGGTCCCAAAACATTACCCGTGCCCTCCCCAGTGCACTTTAGTGGAAAGGACCGCCTAACCACAAACATGTGGGTAAGTGAATGTGGCAAGGGATGGTACATCTCACTGACGCATGTCACTGGGTTAATATTGTGGAAGCAGGGACCCAGTGGAATCCTGGGATGGAATACGTCCTCCCGATGCAATGCAGAGGATTGTGGATACAAGAGGAGAGAGGACCCTGCCCGTGAGGGTGCACAAACAGTCTACAAGGGATGTGTGAGGATACAGTAGGTGAGGGTACAGCTGGTCATGCAGCGGTATGGTGGAGCGAGGGTTACTGCAGGTTGTAGGCTTGTCAGAAGAGGTGGGTCTTCAGCTTCCTTTTAAAGGTTTCAACAGTAGGCGAGAGTCTGATATGTTGGGGTACTACAGAGTTCAAGAGTAGGGGGGATGCAAGGGAGAAATCTTGTATGTGATTGTGGGAAGATGAGATAAGAGGGGGTAGACAAGGAGATCTTGTGAGGATCGGAGATTGCGTGCAGGTATGTACCAGGAGAAGAGGTCACAGATATATGGAGGAGACAGGTTGTGGATGGCTTTGCATGTCATGGTTAGGGTTTTGAACTGGAGTATCTGGGCAATAGGGAGCCAGTGAAGGGCTCTTATAGATTGCAATCTCATAGATAGCTGGAGCCAGTCCAGAGTAAAAAAGCAGCCATAGAGTGTCCGGGAACTTTCCCACAGACTTTTCTTAGCCAAGGCTACTTCTCAGCAGGGTTGGACAGGCCCACCAGAGAACCGGAGACTCCTACGGTGGACCCTTTCTTCTCCTTCAGGACAGTTAATAGT
The DNA here is from genome assembly GCF_046119375.1 of Phyllobates terribilis. Taxonomy (NCBI): domain Eukaryota; kingdom Metazoa; phylum Chordata; class Amphibia; order Anura; family Dendrobatidae; genus Phyllobates; species Phyllobates terribilis. Next base: position 291,668,124 of record NW_027362771.1, read on the forward strand.
GCAAACCTTGCAAGTCGTGTTGATGATAGTGGCCACCATCTCCTTAGCTTGCTGCTGGTACTTTTCTGTGGAAATATGCTTTGCTCATACCAGTCTGGAATATTTCCAGTGAACTATGGCACGACGCCATGGTATTAACAGTGCCCCCAGTAGCAGTAGCGAAGCCATCCACAATTTCCTTCTTAGGAATTTTATTTGGTAGACTGAGTGGCTGCTCAAATAAATTAGTTACTCTCAAAGGAGCTGAACATACTGAGTGGCAGTAGGTGCAAGTTTCTCCAGCATGTTAGATATCAGAGGGAGAACAGAGAGGGCAGCACAGTGGCTCAGTGGTTAGCACTGAAGCCATGCAGCGCTTGAGTCCAGGGTTCAAATCCCACCAGAGACAATGTCTGCAAGGATTTTGTATGTTCCCATGTTTGTGTGAGTTTCCCCCTCAGTAAAAAAGACAGCCATAGAGTGTCCAGGAACCTTCACACAGGCTTTTCTTATCCAGTGCTGCTACTTGGCAGGGTTGGACGGGTCCACCAGAGAACCGGAGAATCCTCCGGTGGGCCCTGGTTTCTCCTTCAGAGGAGTTCATAGCGCAAACCTTTCAGCTGCTATGGGGCTCTTGAGCAGAGGAGAAAGTTGGGCCCTCAAAATCTAATCCTCTGGTGCGCCCAATGTTCTTCAGTCTGACACTGCTTCTTGTATTTTACCACAGCCATATTCTTTAGCTCGGTGAAAGGACTGGCATAAAGGGAAACCATATCTACTGCTGTCATTTCTCCCAGGAAGTCTTCTAATGCAGCTTGTTGCATAAGCAATAGCAGCCCGTCCAACATCAGCTCACACTTCTCGGTGGTACTTATTCACAGACCAAGATCTTTCTTTATGCCTTGAATTTCAAGACTATAGAGATGGGCAATGGCCTGATCTGCTATGCGGTTTGAGAAATAACATGCAGAGCACGTTCAATTCACAGTAAAAAAAAAATCAGCCATAGAGTGTCTGGGAACCTTCACACAGAATTTTATTAGCCAGGGTTGCTTCTCGGAGAGAGTTGTATTTCACCACAGCCATATTCTTTTTAGGTTGGATGAAAGGACTGGCATACAGGGAAACCGTATGTACTATGGCTGTCATTTCTCCGCTACCAGGTTCCGGCCATTGTCACACACGAACATGCCTGGCTGTATGTTCAGTGGTGAAAGCCACAGATCTGCCGGCTGTATTACAGCTTTCAACAACTCTATAGCGGTGTGGGGTTTGTTGCCAAAGCATTAAGCATATTAGCTTCAGGACAGCCTGTTGCCACTTGGCCAAGGCAGTGCTGCAGTGCTTCCAGCTTGTGACTGATGTGATCATTTCGGAGAAGAAGGCCGAATAGGAGGACGAGGTGCAGGAGCTGAACAATGTGATTATTACATTGAGGTTACATTGGCGAGTCTAGTTTTTATACTAAAGGTCCGACTGTGTTTTTATTTATTTATTTTCTTTTTACGTCTCTTCAAATGTGTATTGGAGTGCGTCCTAATTTTTGGCAGGCCTTGAAATTGCTGCATATGCAAAAACAGTATAGGAGACCCACTCCTTAATAATTGGAAGGACAATTCAAATAGATTCTATATTCTAGAATATTAACTGTATTACCTGAAATTCGTTTATGGGTGAGGTATCACAGTATGGATAGCGTATTACACCCATCTAGCCAGGTATTCTTGCCTTATACTGCGTGCTGCCCCCCAAAAAATTAAATCTATTCTATTCCCTATCTATAATGCTGTTAGATTTATTTACAATAGGGACAGGTGCTGCTTTGTGGTATCATCAGCTCCAGATGAGTGTTGTTCTGTTCATGTTCATTCTCGTCGCATAAATGTCTTCCACAGTCCATAACTGTTGTTTTAGTATTTCTTTGGCCTTATATACAGGTCATTACCCTGGAAAGAATGTTTCTTAACATTTTTTCCATTTCACCTTGTTTTTAGTATGTTTTTTTTTTTGTCAGTTCGCAAAAGTGGCGTAATACTGTCACAACATTATTCACAGATATGCAATTTGTCAGTGACCAACTGTAAATAAGGTTTGAAAGCACATCTGCAATACTTTAAATAGAGTTTAATATTTGACACACTCACAAAAATTGCAGAATTATTATGGCAGTCAAATGGGATCACGTCTGATCATTGAAAAAAGTTTCTCTGCTTCCACAATAGAGTAATACAAATAAAAAAAACAAATGGCTGTATTCTGCGATCAAGCAAATGGAGCAGTAAAATTGTGTACACTGACACACTGTTACAATCTATAAATGGAGGAAAATATTTTCCACATTCACTACAAATGGCTGGATTTGTAACGCAGTTATATATAATATGTCTGACGGACACCCACGGTTTTAAATAGCGGCCCTGTAGATTACTATTCTTCACAGCGACCTCATGTGAATAGCTTCACCGGCACACTGCAATAAACTGTAAATGGAGGCCAGAAATGGCTGAATTTGGACTACAGTTATATGTGATACATCTAACGGACAGCCACGTTTTTAGATAGCGGGCTTGTAGTTTACTATTCTTCACAGCGACCACGTGTGAATAGCTTCACTGACACAGTGCAACAAACTGTAAATGGAGGCCAATATTTTTTATGTTCACTACAAATTTCTGGATTTTTATCGCTGTAATATGGAAAAGATCTGGCTGTATTCTGTAGTACTAACAAGCAAATGGAGGAGAAAAATGGTGTACTCTGGATTGTTTTTCAAGCAAATAATCAGGATTAAGATCCAAAAAAAATTAGCCCTGGCCCCTGATATCTGGGGCTATCGCTACAAATATCTGTAACAGCAGGATCAAACAAAACATGCAATTGACCCTCTTGTGCTGTATGCACTGCAGTCTGCCACATACCCTGCCTGCCTGCCTGCCTTGCTTTTTAAGCAAATAATCAGGATTAAGATAAAAAAAAATTAGCCCTGGCCCCTTATATCTGGGGCAATGTCTACAAATATCTGTAACAACAGGATCAGACAGACCATGCAATGGACCCTTTTGTGCTGTATGCACTGCAGTTTGCCACATACCCTGCCTGCATGCCTTGCTTTTTAGGCAAACAATCATTATTAAGATAAAAAAAATTAGCCCTGACCACTGATATCTTGGGCTATGTCTACAAATATCTGTAACAACAGCAGCAGACAGAATGTGCAATGGACCCTCTTGTGCTGCATATGCTGCCACAAACCCTGCCTGCCTTGCTTTTTAAACAAATAATCAGGATTAAGATAAAAAAAAATTAGCCCTGGCCCCTTATATCTGGGGCTATGTCTACAAATATCTGTAGCAGGAGCAGCAGACATAATGTGCAGTGGACCCTCTTGTGCTGTATACACTGCCACAAACCCTGCCTGCCTAAATCCTGCTATCTCCACTGAAAATGTGCAGCTGGATTAGTCCCCAGAAGGACTGTTAGTTCAGATGGATATATAAATGTGTTGTGGAATACCTACACTAACTAATAAACAAGCAAATCTCTCACTCACACAGCAGCAGCTCTCCCTACTCTGCCTGTTTCCAGGTTAGACTGTGATGAGCATAGAGGCGCCAGGTGTTATATAGACCCGATGACGCTATGTGGCCAGCCAATAACTAATGCCACAACCAACATGGCTACGGCATTACAGTGCATGCAGGCAAACCCTGTATGTTAATTGGTTCTCTAAAGAGCGCCAAACACGCAGGGCGGAGACCAGAGCTCCCACCGAGCCATCCCGGAAATACTCATCGAGTGCAGAGCATGTCGATAACAGTGATGCTCGGGTGAGTACCGAGTAGTGGCGAGTAGGCTCACTCATCACTAGTAACAACTTAAAAGACCAAGTCTGCAAATTGAGATTCTGGTTTGGCTTTTATCCAAAGTCATATGCCAAGTCTAGTTAAACTGTCAAAATTGACTTTTATTATTGCTACTGTACTTCCAATAGTTGGCACTAGAGTTCAAGTCCTCTTGTTGTTTTAGTCCCAAATTTTTTATTTTCACATGGTTAATATGGTACACAAATACCCCACATATGGTTGGAAAATACTGGTTTGAGCTCACAGCAGGTCTCAGAAGGGAAGAAGCACTATTGGACTTTTGGTGGGTAAATTTGGTTGGAATTGATTGCGGACACCATGTCACATTTGAAGAGTTCCTGATATTCCAAAAACAGCAGAAATACCCACAATGTATACTACTCTGGAAATTACACCACTCAAGGAATTAATCTAGGCATGTGGTGAGCAACTTGAACCCACAGGTGCCTCACAGAATTTTAGAACATTGGGACATTTATTGTGTAATTTCCCCTGGTTGGACACTACTGTTGAGGCACTTGGCAGGGCTCGGAAGGGAACACGTGTCATATGACTTTTGGAGCGCAATTTTTGGATCAAATAGATTGCGTACATTTAATAACCTTTGAAGTATCAAAACAGCAAAAAAAAACAAGTGGAATCCCATCTTGGAGATTACACCCTAATGTTTTACTTGTGGTTGTCCAGAGGAAGGAGTCAGATTGAATTTGAAACAAGCTGACAATAAACCACTTTTCTTCAAATTCTGGTCTTTAATCCCTATTGGAATTCAGCAGCGCAGATTAAAGCCACATTATTAGTGGTTGTGCTATACACAACCCTATCAGGTGAGCATAATATAATTGTTCCCCCACTGTATAACTTGGATAACACCCTATTGCACTTTGAATTTTTTATCTAGCATGTTTGGGGAACATAACATTTAGCATTACTTTTAAGCTTAGGCTTATAGTTATCCTGTGCTCTACATCTAAATCTGTAAAATACTTGATTCAGACAGTACCATTCACTATAACAAGGCATATGGAATCATGGTGCGCCACTGAGAAAAGGCAATATGGAGTTCAAAGTGACTTCGTCTGCCTCATTATAAAGAATAGTTCTATCGCTGTTTTCATTTGAATCATGTTTAGATAAAAAGGTTCTGAGGTTTAGATTAAAATCCTGATTTAAGTGCTCAGTGTAGTGCACAGGATAAATATGACTGTAGCCTTATTCCAATTGTTGAGAGGTAAAAGGATCAAATCAATAGTAGTTCAATAATTGATTTTAGATATTTTTTACGCTGTTCACTACAGAGTATAAGTGCTAAGGCAGCTTTATTTTTCCTGTCAGTATTATTACACTGGTACTAGATTTGATAGGTTTTGCTACTTTTACACACTAAAATGTTTTTTTCTAAAGAAGAATTTTTTGCATTTCCATATTTGAAGAAATATAACTTTTCTATTTTTATGAAGACTGAGCTGTTATTTACTTGTTTTGGTTTTTATTATGGGATGTTTTTTTCAGGATGAATTGAAGATTTTATTAATACTACTTTTGGTTACATCACATTTTTTTATTTCATTCTATACAGGAGACAGAATGAGCAAAATATAGCAATTCAGGAATCGGTTTTATTTGTCTATTTTTTTTTTTTAGACTTTTTACCATATGGTAAAAGTGATAAGGCAGCTTTACTTTGCATTGAAAAACTATTCATACTGCAATAACTTTTCCACATTTTTTCACATTACACCCACAAACGGAAATGTTTTTTATTGGAATTTTATATGATATACCAAAATTAAGTATTTTTGAAGTGTAAAGGAAATGATATGAGGTTTTCTAAATATTATAAAAATAGAAATGTAAAAATTGTAATGTGCATTTGTATTCAGCCCCCCCCCTGAGTCAATACTCTGTAGAGCCACCTTTCTCTTCAGTTACTGCTGCAAGTCTTTTGGGGTATGTCTCTACCAGCTTTGCACATCTAGAGGCTGAAATTTTTGCCCATTCTTGTTTGCGAACTAGCTCTAGCTCAGTGAGATTGGATGGAGAGCATCTGTGAACAGCAATTTTCAAGTCATACCACAAATTCTCAATCGCTTAAATATGTGACATGTGATCTAAACCACTTCATTACAGTATATCTCTGGCAGAATATTTAAGGTCGTTGTCCTGTCTGAAGGTGAACCTATTCATCAGTCTCAAGTCTTGTGCAGCCCCTAAGGCGGGGGTCAGAGGAGCTTATGTTCTGACATGCCAAAGAATCAGCTTGATTATGTTAATGACACTCTGCTCAAACTCTCCTCTGAGTTTAAGCCGAGTGTCATTTTAGTATGATTCAATTTTCTCGCATGCGTGGAGATGTGGAGAAGAAAGATCTTCTCTTATCTCCTCTTCCCACAATCGCATGCAAGATTTCTCCCGTGCATCCCCCCTACTCTGGAGCTCTCTACCCCAACATAGCAGGCTCTCACCTACCGTGAAAGGAAACCTGAAGGAACCTGAATACCTACCTGTTCTGATAAGCCTACAACCTACAGTAATCAACGTTCTACCATACTACTGCACAAACAGCTCTGCCTTCACCTACTGTATCCTCACCCAGCCCTTGTAGATTGTTTGTGAGCCCTTGTTGGTAGGGTCTTCTCTGCTCCTGTTCCAGTTGGTGACTTCTATTGTCTAAGATTATTGTACTTGTTTTTTAATATGTATGCCCCTTTTCACATGCAAAGTACCATGGAATAAATGGTGCTATAATAATAAATAAGAACTTCATTTCTCGACCTTCTTCATTGTCTGTGTCTGTGGATGTCGGACTGCACTTGGATGACATCGAAAAAGTACTTTTAATCAATAAATCTTGGAACAGAAATAAGTTCCACATATGGATGTGTTAAAAAAATGTTCTTGTGCTGAGATAATCTTATAAATGCGCCCATGTTACGTACTGTGTAATGGCTGTGTCAAACAATGCAGGAATATGGTCCAGCACATACCACATCTCCTGGCCAGTGGAGGAAACAAGAGAGTATACAGACAGTATGGGATTGCAGCTGATTCTTTCAGTGAGGTAAAACATTTCCCTGTCTATTTTATCACATGAGCGAATGTTTCTGCTGTGTCTCCAGCCATCATAAATAAAGTCAGTGATAGATGAGCTTAGCTGCAGCTGATTTTGTGGATGAGTTCGTGGGACTGGAAACATAGCAAAGACACTCCTGTAAAAAAAAAAAAAAAGCAGAGAAATATTTTACCTCACAGAAAGCAGCAGCTGTAAGTCATATATATAATCACTTATTCTTCCACCCCCTGACCAGGAATTTTGGCATGTGCTGACCATATTCCTGCATGGTGAGACACAGTCATTACACAGTACATAGCAGGAGAACATTTATAAGATTATCTCAACACAGAAGCATTATTTTTAACACATCCCATTTCGTAACTTATTATTTTAAGATCTATTCATTAAAATGTATTTTGTTCATGGGACAACCCTTTTCATCAATGTGGCCTTTTGTCTTTACTTAGCATTAGGATTATTTGGATTAGACTGTTGGAACCTTTTCAGGAAAGATTTATCATTGTCACAAAATGTAACATTGTCACTATAATAAACTTATCTACTCACTTAAACTTAGACTGTTTCCATATAGTTCAGCAAGCTGAATTTAATGACATGGATATCATTGCAAAAATGGTGTGGAAAAGACATTTCAACCATTACATGGTAAAGAGTGAAACTCACACCAACTTCTGCAGCATAAATTGATATGCTGAGGATCTTAAAACCCTCAGCTCCTGTCAATTTATGCTGTGGATATATTTCACAGACTGCAGTAAAATGCAGCAGATTTTCTGCAAGAAAATATGCAACAGAAAATGTTCATTGTAAGAACGAAGCCTAAATAGAATTTTCCAGATTCTTTAAATAAAATCCCAGTAGGGAGTCATCAGGATAAAAGAAAAAAATTAGCTACACTCATCCTGGGAATCTGCACCCCACTTCAGAGCTGCCACTCTGACAGTCTCCATTGGACCTCATGTAAAAATGTCATGACCACGGCTCATGTGATTGCTGTGGGTACTGAGTGGTCACAGGGTCAGGAGACTGACCTAGTAAAGACCGTTGGAGCGGCAGTGCTGAACTAAGGAGGAGATTCCTGGTGTGAGTATGGCTTCTTTTCTTTTGTCCAGATGGCTTTCTGATATTAATTTCTAAACATAAGTTATTAATGCATAAAACTTCTAGTTCAGATAAAACTATATTCCTATATAATTACCTGAGGAAGTAGTCATTGAAAACGACATTGGGCAAGACAAAGCTCGTGTTTGAGGTTTTTTTTATTATAACATGAGTTAAAAAAGGCACTATGTCATCTTAAGGGCATGCACCTTATCTGAACTCCGAGAGAAAAAAAAATGTCTAGCATTTTTTTTATTGTTGTATCAATGATGGTATCATCCATGTATCTGTGTTTGTAGCATCAATGATACATTATATGACAAATCACTACAAACATCAGTTTGAACATGGAAACATAAAACATCTATATGTAAATATTTTTGAATGAATCATCCATGAAAACATTAAAAAAATGTGATAGAGTCTGGAATGTCTCTATTAAAATGTTATTCATTTGCAACGTTTTTCATGTGTCTTTACTTGTACATGATAAAGATAATGTTGCGCACTCACATTCCAGTTTATGGAACATGAATTTACAATTACCCAAGTCTATGACCAGTTTACTAATATAACATAATTCAAATAAAATTTAAAATGTCACCAAATATACAAAATATCCACATTAAAATTGGCATGCAGTAAATTATTTCTACAGCATGTGAATATTTCGATTATTTCTTTTACATGAACTGCGGTTTCTTAGATGGAGTACAGAATTTGTGATGGAGACCTGCAACAAAGGTTTGTTAACAACTTGTTATGGGGCTACATGTAGCCTATCTGTAGGCAAAATATCTGACATATGATTCTATATTCCAAGTCTACCTCATGCCAAAACAAAGCATATACCTGATTTTGATGCACACAGAAGGAAAGTCCTGAAAGGTGAATATACAATTAACACTAATTAGTGACCCAATAATAAATGCAATCAGAAATATATACGCACTTCCAATTACAATAAATACCAAAATATGAAGGGAAGCAGAAAAAGCGTAATTAATAAAATAATTTCTTTATTAAAGTATTCATGATAAAAATCAATAAAAGAACAGGAGAAGTGACATAGAGTACCACACCGCCGGCAGTATACACATACCTATTAGTGATGAGCGAGCACTAAAATGCTTGGGTGCTCGAAGCTCGGGTCGAGCACATGGGAATACTCGGGTGCTCGACCCGAGCAACGAGCCCAATGTAAGTCTATGGGAAACTCGAGCATTTTTCTAGTGGTCCCCCCCTGCCGGTCTGCAGAAGGTCAAAAATTGCCCAAATCGATGGGAACGGTGCTCAATTAAACATCAGGCAGGCAGAATATATAGGCAGACAGGCAGGCAGGGTATATAGGAGGGTGCATGAAAAACATAGCAGGCCACTTGGAACACACTAGTGCCCTCCGATTTTCATGCACCCGTCTCTTTAAAAAAAGCGGCCGGCAATTCATCAGCGGCATACACCGGTACCCGACAATTTAGAACAGAAAGAATAGAGCATCACACATAGATTAGATAGATAGAATCATGTCAATCACATATATAATAAGTACAGTGACAGTGTTGGTTACTGTACTTGTTATTTAGTGTTAAAATAAAGGATTTATTAAAAAAAAATAATAGTGTTTTTGTCTCTTTAAAAAAGCCGGCCGGCAATTCATCAGCAGCATACACCGGTACCAGATAATTTAGAACAGAAAGAATAGAGCATCACACATAGATTAGATAGATAGAAACATGTCAGTCATATATATAATAAGTACAGTGATAGTGTTGATTACTGTACTTGTCATTTAGTGTTAAAATAAAGGATTTATAAAAAAAAAAGTGGCGTGAGGTTCCCCGTAATTTTAGTCCCTAGCGGAGGTTAAGCAGATGGCTGGGGCAGATGTTTGAAGCCTGAGAATGGGGAAATACCCACGGAGCTTCCCAGGCTGCTAATATCAGCCCCCAGACCCCCAAAAAAATGATGTGGGGTCCCCCCTATTTTAATAGCTATCAAAGGCTAGGCAGACAGCTGGGGGCTGATATTAATAGCCCAGGAAGGGTGCCATGAATATTGGCCCCCTCTCAGGCTAGAAACACCAGCCGTCAGCCGTCCCAGAAATGGCGCGTCCATAGGATGCACCAATTCTGGCACTTAGCCTCGCTCTTCCCACTGCCCTGTAACGGTGGCAGTGGGGTAATAGGGCTGGGGTTGATGTCAGCTTACAATGTGTAACGGGTCCGGGAGGCGGATTGTAACGGGTCCGGGAGGCGGAACCTCTGAGCTACTATACAAGGGGGCGGCCCTTGTAAGGGAGCGGGTGGCAGTCTCTGGGTGAACGGACAGGGAGTTACGGCAAGTGATCAGGGCAGTCTCTGGGTAAGGGGTAGGTACGACCTGTGATGGCAGAGCCTCCGGGTAGGCTAGCAGGCAGGTGGTAGATGTGTGCTCCTAGGTGAGCAAGCGAGAGTCTCTGGAATAGCAGGTGGTCACGGCACGTGACAACGGGACCTCCGGGCTGGCAAGCAGGCAGGTAACGGAGATGCGCTCCCAGGTGAGCGGGCAAGAGTCTGGAGTAGCTGGTGGTCACAGCACGTGACAACGGAGCCTCCGGGCTGGCAAGCAGGCAGATAACGGAGAAGCGCTCCCAGGTGAGCGGGCAAGCTGGTCCATAGACAGACTGACCGGAGTAGTAAGGCAGACCGTCGGACCTCAGGCAAGCAGGCAGGTAGCTGATATGCGCTCCCAGGTGAGCGGGCAGGCTGGTCCTTTAGACAGACTGACAGGAGTAGTAAGGCAGACCGTCGGACCTCAGACTGGCAGACAGGTAACAAGTATTCAGGCAGGAATCAGGCAGGTAACTGGCAGGTACTGGCAGGTAACTAGCAGGAAACTGGCAGGAAACTGGCAGGTAACTGGCAACGGGACCTGAGGGCTGAAGCACAGGTGAGACACAGGTGCAAACAACATTGCTCGGGCACCTCCATTTTGGAGGAGGTGCCTTATATATGATGAAGTCCTCCGGCCATTGGCCGGGGACTCTTTAGGGCGGCGCGCGCGGCCCCTTTAAGAGGAGGGAAGCGCGCGCGCGCGCGCCCTAAGCACAGGGGCCGGGAAGGAGCGCGCGCTGAGAGCAGAGCAGGAGGAGGACGCCGGGACGGAGCGCGCGCTGACAGCAGAGCGGGGGGAGGAAGCCGGGCACGGAGCAGAGCAGTGAGAGGAGCAGCGTCCCTGCCTAGCAGAGGGCAGGGACGCCGGCACTACAGTACCCCCCCCTTTAGGCCCCCCCTTTTTTAGGCCAGACAGAAATTTAGCTAGGATGAGAGGGGCATGGATGTTCTCCCGGGGCTCCCACGTTCTCTCCTCAGGACCAAACCCCTTCCAATCTACCAGGAAAAAGGTCGTTCCTCTTACCCTTTTGGTGGCAAGAATGTTCTCTACCTCAAACTCGTCCTCAGCAGAAACCGGAGCAGGAGGCGTACCTGTAGACTTGGAAAAAGAGTTAAGTACCACAGGTTTGAGGAGAGACACATGGAAGGAGTTAGGGATCCATAAGTTGGCCGGGAGTTTCAATTTATAGGCCACCGGGTTGATCTGACTGATGACCTCCAGTGGGCCGATGAACCGAGGCCCTAACTTATAGGAAGGGATCTTGAGCCGGACATATTTGGACGAGAGCCAGACTTTATCCCCAGGGCGGAATTGAGGAGGGTCCAGACGTTTTTTGTCAGCGTGTCTTTTCATACGCTCGGATGACAGAAGGAGTGCGGACCGGGTACTCTCCCATATGGAGGAAAATTTGTTAACAAGAGATTCCGCAGCCGGATTGTCCGCCGAGGTGGAGACGGGAAACGGGATCCGAGGATGCTGACCGTAGACTACAAAAAACGGGGATTTGGAGGAAGACTCGCTCTCGTGATTGTTGTACGAGAATTCGGCCCATGGCAGGAGATCCACCCAGTCAGAATGGTGGGCATTAACGAAGTGCCGAAGGTAACTGGTCAGGTTCTGATTGATCCGCTCCACTTGACCATTAGACTGTGGGTGGTAAGCGGAGGAGAAGTCCAGGGTGACGTCCAGCAATTTACAAGTGGCTCTCCAGAAACGGGAAGTGAACTGTACCCCACGATCCGACACGATGTGACGGGGCAGGCCATGAAGACGGAAGATGTGGCGGATAAAGTCTTTAGCCAGCTCGGGTGCAGACGGAAGACCTGGCAGTGGAATGAAGTGAGCCATCTTGGAGAAGCGGTCAGCGACCACCCAAATGACCGTACAACCGGCAGAGACGGGCAGATCAGTAATGAAGTCCATCGCTATATGCTGCCAGGGGGCAGCAGGTACTGGCAGAGGTAGGAGGCGGCCGGCCGGCAGGTGTCTCGGAACTTTGTTGCGGGCGCAGGACACACAGGCAGAAACAAAGTCTATTACATCCTTGTGCAGGTTAGGCCACCAGTAGTGCCGGGTAATAAGCTGGAGGGTCTTTTTCTGACCGGCGTGGCCAGCTAGTTTAGACGAATGACCCCAGTGTAGAATCTTCTCCCGATCAGGTACTGGTACGAACGTCTTACCAGGAGGAAGACGATTTAGACTCACGGGAGCCACCTGCATTACTCTGGCGGGATCGATGATATGTTTCGGATCCTCCTCGAGATCAGACACTAGAAAGGATCGAGACAAGGCATCCGCCTTGACGTTTTTGTCAGCCGGGCGAAAATGAAGGACAAAATCAAAACGAGCAAAAAACAAGGACCACCGGGCTTGGCGCGGGTTAAGTCTCTGGGCATGCTGGAGGTAAGCCAAGTTCTTGTGGTCAGTGTAAATTATTACCGGGTGAAGAGCCCCCTCGAGCAGGTAACGCCACTCCTCCAATGCCAGTTTGATGGCCAATAACTCTCGGTCTCCTATGGAATAGTTGCGCTCAGAGGAGGAGAAGAGTTTAGAGAAGAAGCCAAAAGTTACCATCCTCCCGGAAGATGATTTTTGAGTAAGTACCGCTCCGGCTCCAGAGGAGGAGGCGTCCACTTCCAGGAAGAACTGCTTGTTGCCATCTGGGCGATGCAGCACCGGGGCGGAAGAGAAGGCCTGTTTAAGTGAAAGAAAGGCCTCCTCTGCTTCGGGTGGCCACTCTTTGGGATTAGTACCTTTACGGGTGAGCGCAGAAATTGGGCCGTCCGGGAAGAGAAGTGTGGTATGAAGAGGTGGTAGTAGTTGGCGAAGCCCAGGAAACGCTGAATGGCCTTCAACCCCTCCGGTCGGGGCCATTTCTCGATGGCAGACAGTTTCTCAGGATCCATTTGAAGGCCGGTCTGAGAGATAATGTAGCCCAGAAACGGAAGCGAGGTCTGCTCAAAGAGGCACTTCTCAAATTTAGCGTAGAGATGGTTCTGCCTTAGCCTGAGCAGGACCTGACGAACGTCCCTCCGGTGAGTCTGGAGATCCGGAGAGAAGACCAAGATGTCGTCCAGGTACACCACTACGCAGGAGTAGAGAAGGTCCCGGAAGATGTCATTGACCAACTCTTGAAAGACGGCAGGAGCGTTACAGAGACCAAAGGGCATTACCAGGTATTCATAGTGGCCGTCCCGGGTGTTGAATGCCGTCTTCCATTCATCCCCCTGACGAATACGAACCAGGTTGTACGCCCCATGAAGGTCCAGTTTGGTGAAGATCCTAGCCCCCCTCAGACGATCAAATAATTCTGGAATGAGCGGAAGGGGGTACTTATTCTTCACCGTGATCAGGTTTAGGCCTCTATAGTCTATACAGGGACGGAGAGAGCCGTCCTTCTTTTTGACGAAAAAGAAGCCTGCTCCCGCCGGGGAGGTAGATTTCCGGATGAATCCTCTGGCCAGATTCTCCTCAATATATTCGGACATTGACCGGGTCTCAGCAGCGGATAAAGGATAGATACGCCCACGGGGAGGAGTAGTACCGGGTAGCAGATCGATGGGACAGTCGTATGGTCTATGTGGTGGTAATGTCTCTGCCTCCTTTTTATTAAAGACATCTGCATAAGACCAATAAGGAATCGGAAGTCCAGGTAGATTAGCTGGGGTAGGAGAGGGACGGACGGGATGGACGGGAACCAGGCAGGTTTTATGACAGTCTTGTCCCCAGCGAAGGACCTCTCCGGTTTGCCAGTCTAGCACGGGTGCATGTCTCTGGAGCCAGGGCAGACCTAGCAAGAGGGCGTGAGAGAGTCCAGGCAGAACATGAAAGGAGATACTTTCAGAATGCAGCATTCCCACCTGCAGGGTAATGGATTCGGTGATGAGTTGAATGGGGCGAGGTAAGAGGCCCCCATCCACGGCAGCGACAGACAAGGGTACAGCCAGAGGTTTGGTGGGGATGCGGTATTTCTCAACCAGGGACTGTGAAATAAGGTTCCCGGCTGCTCCAGAGTCAAGTTGGGCTAGTTCGAAATAACGGTTCTCCCCGTAGATGATCGAAACTGACAACAGCAGGGATGGAGAGGATTTATTCTTGTCTAGGTGGACCTCTCTGAGCGAACCTAGACACAGGCGTTTCCCGACCTCTCCGGGCAGGCACGGATCCGGTGCTCCTTACTGCCACAGTAGAAGCAGCTCCCCTCGGCACGGCGTGAGTCCTGACGGGTTTTGACCATCTTGGTCTGGTCGACCTGCATAGGCTCAGGAGAGTGTACCTGGGGAGAGATGGAGGGAATGACGGGTTTCTGGAAAGTAGGAGCTAAACGTGGAATCCTTCTCTCACGGGTGACCTCTTTGGCACGCTCCTGAAACCGTAGGTCAATTCGGGTGGCAAGAGTTATTAAGTCATCGAGAGTGGTAGGAATGTCCCGACCGGCAAGTTCATCTTTAATACGGCCGGACAGACCCTCCCAGAAGACGGAAACCAGAGCGTCGTTATCCCAGGCCAGCTCCGAGGCAAGGGTACGGAACCGTATGGCATATTGGCCCACGGTGAGACTCCCCTGACGGAGGCGTAGCAACGATGATGCAGATGAGGTCTTCCGTCCGGGTTCGTCGAAGACTTTCCGGAAAGCCGTGAGAAAAGCAGGCAAGTTGGACACCAGGGGGTCTCCTCTCTCCCATAGAGGATTCAGCCAGGCCAGGGCCTCCCCGGTGAGATGGGACATGATGAAGGCAATTTTGGCCCGGTCGGAGTTAAACTGGTAGGACAAAAGTTCAAAATGCAGGGTGCACTGATTCAAGAAGCCCCGAGCCTGGACGGGGTCGCCTCCGAAGCGAGGAGGTGCAGAAAGCCGGGGTCCGGGGTAGGATACCATAGTATTAGTGAGCAGCGGAGCCGCCGGATTGCAAGATATGGCACTGGCGGAG
Organism: Phyllobates terribilis; assembly: GCF_046119375.1. Taxonomy (NCBI): domain Eukaryota; kingdom Metazoa; phylum Chordata; class Amphibia; order Anura; family Dendrobatidae; genus Phyllobates; species Phyllobates terribilis. The sequence continues at coordinate 291,683,447 of NW_027362771.1, forward strand.
GTTGTTGGTGGATCAGACAGAGTGTTCAGGCGAGTATTAACATTCCGCAGGTGACCCAGGATGGCCTCCTGTTGGGACCTCTGACGGGACAGTTCAAGACCGAGGTCCGAGAGCGAGGGAACTTGGGTGCCACCGGGTTCCATGGCCCGAGCAAACTGTAACGGGTCCGGGAGGCGGACTGTAACGGGTCCGGGAGGCGGAACCTCTGAGCTACTATACAAGGGGGCGGCCCTTGTAAGGGAGCGGGTGGCAGTCTCTGGGTGAACGGACAGGGAGTTATGGCAAGTGATCAGGGCAGTCTCTGGGTAAGGGGTAGGTAAGACCTGTGATGGCAGAGCCTCCGGGTAGGCTAGCAGGCAGGTGGTAGATGTGTGCTCCCAGGTGAGCAAGCGAGAGTCTCTGGAATAGCAGGTGGTCACGGCACGTGACAACGGGACCTCCGGGCTGGCAAGCAGGCAGGTAACGGAGATGCGCTCCCAGGTGAGCGGGCAAGAGTCTGGAGTAGCTGGTGGTCACAGCACGTGACAACGGAGCCTCCGGGCTGGCAAGCAGGCAGATAACGGAGAAGCGCTCCCAGGTGAGCGGGCAAGCTGGTCCATAGACAGACTGACCGGAGTAGTAAGGCAGACCGTCGGACCTCAGGCAAGCAGGCAGGTAGCTGATATGCGCTCCCAGGTGAGCGGGCAGGCTGGTCCTTTAGACAGACTGACAGGAGTAGTAAGGCAGACCGTCGGACCTCAGACTGGCAGACAGGTAACAAGTATTCAGGCAGGAATCAGGCAGGTAACTGGCAGGTACTGGCAGGTAACTAGCAGGAAACTGGCAGGAAACTGGCAGGTAACTGGCAACGGGACCTGAGGGCTGAAGCACAGGTGAGACACAGGTGCAAACAACATTGCTCGGGCACCTCCATTTTGGAGGAGGTGCCTTATATATGATGAAGTCCTCCGGCCATTGGCCGGGGACTCTTTAGGGCGGCGCGCGCGGCCCCTTTAAGAGGAGGGAAGCGCGCGCGCGCCCTAAGCACAGGGGCCGGGAAGGAGCGCGCGCTGAGAGCAGAGCAGGAGGAGGACGCCGGGACGGAGCGCGCGCTGACAGCAGAGCGGGGGGAGGAAGCCGGGCACGGAGCAGAGCGGTGAGAGGAGCAGCGTCCCTGCCTAGCAGAGGGCAGGGACGCCGGCAATACACAATGCTAGCTGACATCAAGCCCAGGTTAGTAATGGAGAGGCGTCTATAAGACACCCCCATTACTAGCCCCATAGTCAAAGTTAAAAAAAACACAAACACCCAGAATAAAGTCCTTTAATTGAAATAAACACACAATTCTTTAATGTTCTAAATTAAACCATACTTACGATCATGCCCATTCCAGCTGAAGCCAATGTCTTCTGCAATAAAAGTAAAATAATAAACCAACCTCATCCTTACCTTTCCATGGTTCCCAGGACGGCTCCAGCTTTGCTACATTCACATGACAGGCTGGATCGCAGACAGTGAGAAGCGCAGGCATGCTTGCACTCCTCAGTGTCTGGCTATTACGGCATTCAGATGAGCCGAGTTCATGTCCAATGAACTCAGCTCACCTCATGCACATCACTGACAGCGTGGGAAAATTCTCCTGCGCTTGCGGTGAGCGTGAGAGAATTCTCCTGCGCTCAGTGCAAGCGCAGGAGAATATTCCCATGCTGTCAGTGACGTGCATGAGGTGAGGTGAGTTCATTGGACATGTCCAATGAACTCAGCTCACCTCATGCACGTCACTGACAGCGTGGGAAAATTCTCCTGCGCTTGCGGTGAGCATGAGAGAGTGGTACATTTGGTGGTGATATGGTGGTGGAGGATGAGGATGTGGAGAAGGAGGAGGAAAAGAGCAAATAGACAAAATCAGGAAGCATATACCCATGTCTGGCTGTGAACACCGAGGTGCATGGGAATAGAGTTAGACCTCCCCAAAAAAATGACACTGTATTTGAGTTTATGTTACGCTACTATCATTCGGTGGTGTTGAGAAGTCAGGCACAATCCAGCCCTTGTTCATTTGTATAAGAGTCAGCCTGTCAGCATTTTCAATTTACAGGCGGATGTGCCTATTATTTATAATTCCTCCGTGCTCTGCCTGCAATTCATCTTTTTTAATTGAGAGCAGAGAGCGTTTCAGAAGGCAGAGAAGAGGGATGGTGACACAAATTATGGCGTCATGACAGCTCACCATCTTGGTGGAATCCTCAAAATTTTGGAGGATGGTACAGATGTCTGACATCCATATCTACTCCTGAGGTCATATTTGTGGAGTCTGATCTGAATAATGATGGCCTTGTTGATGCTGGTAGTCAACAACTGCCCGCTTCTGCTCACAAATCCTTCCCAACATCTGTAATGTAGAGTTCAAACGCGTGGGGACATCACACACCAGTCGGTAAGCAGGAAGTTGCAAATGCTGCTGAAGCACGGCAAGGGTGGCAAAAACTGTAGCTGACCTTCTAAAATGAGCACACAGGCGACGTGTAATGCACGCGCCCGGACTAACTGGCGTGTGCGTGTATATGCAGTGATTCCACTGGACCGTATCGGAGAGTGAATATCGGAGGGGTGTAACTAAGTATCCACCCGATCCGACCAAGGTCGCATGACGGCATATGACGCCAGTGCACCAAGGAGGAACCGAGCATAGGGACCAGGTGCTACTCCAGGTCAGACCCCGGACAAGGCTGTTGACCCACACCGGGGAATACAGGAACAGGCAGGTTAGGCTGGCACACAGACTGGTGGGTATAGGCAGACACGGCTGGTATGCAGACGGGTGGATGTACTGGCAGGTACGACAGGTTGGAGCACAGAGTGGCTAGGACCCAGTACAGACTGGAACTCAGGAACAGAACTGCAGATGCGGAGGACAAACACAGCAGAGTGAGGCTGCCCGGATCGGCGAGCGAGAGCAGAGCAAGACGAGACCGCCTGGAGCGGTGAGCGAGAGTAGAGCAGGACTAGGCCGCCTGGAGTGGTGAGCAAGAGTGGAGCAGGACGAGACTGCCGGAGCAGTGAGCAAAGGGTCAGAGCAGAGCGAGACTGCCGGAGCAGTGAGCAAAGGGTCAGAGCAGAGCGAGACTGCCGGAGCAGTGAGCAAAGGGTCAGAGCAGAGCGAGACTGCCGGAGCAGTGAGCAAAGGGTCAGAGCAGAGCAAGACTGCCTGAGCAGTGAGCAAAGGGTCAAAGCAGAGCAAGACTGCCGGAGCAGTGAGCAAAGGGTCAGAGCAGAGCGAGACTGCCGGAGCAGTCAGCAAAGGGTCAGAGCAGAGCGAGACTGCCAGAGCAGTGAGCAAAGGGTCAGAGCAGAGCGAGACCACCGGAGCAGTGAGCAAAGGGTCAGAGCAGAGCGAGACCACCGGAGCAATGAGCAAAGGGTCAGAGCAGAGCAAGACCGCCGGAGCAGTGAGCAAAGGGTCAGAGCAGAGTGAGATCGCCGGAGCGGTGAGCAAGGCAGAGCAGGCAATAACTGCCGGAGTGGTGAGCAAGGCAGAGCAGGCAAGAACCGCCGGAGCGGTGAGCAAGGCAGAGCAGGCAAGAACTGCTGGAGCGGTGAACAAGGCAGAGCAGGCAAGATCCGCTGGAGCGGCGAGCAAGGCAGAGCAGGCAGAAACCGCCTGAGCGGCGAGCAAGGCAGGGCAGAGGGGACAGGGCTCTGTTCACACGGAACAGACTGGAAGGGAAAGGCAGAACCAGATACACACAAGATACTTGCAATGAAGTAGCGAGTGGACTCTAAACTCACAAACGGAAGTACAGCGACAACGAGTAGGAGTTAGGTGCAGGTTCAGACTCTGCAGAAAAAGGGAAGGTACGGACATGGAGAAAAACAGGAGAAAGGTTAGGAGACAGTTCAGACAGGAACTGTTACTGAAAAAAATACAGGAACGAGCCAAGGTAAAGCCAAGTGCTGGTTCAGACAATGCAGGAGAAAGGGAAGGTACGGGCATAGAGAAAAACAGGAAGCAGGTAAGAAGACAGTTTAGACACGGGAACTGATACCACAAGGCAGGAAACATAGACAGGACCTGGCACATCAGTGACTAGAAGCCAACAAGATGCTCAGGCAAGGATTCCAAGGAGGAGCTGGTTTAAATACCAGGAGACAGACAGCAATAGGCTGAGGACGCATTAGGGGTGTGTCTGCAGCAGCTACAAGAAACAGGAAGTTCGGCGGGCATCGCCCTAAGCAGCCAGAGCAGAGCAAAGCACACAGTATGGAAAGAAGCCAGAGTGGCAGTCTGGAGTGGAAATCAAGTGCGCGCTCTTGCACAGTGGGAGATGGACCACTATGCAAGGATTCCGCCAGGTATGTTACACGGCGTACTTTGACAAGCTGATCAAGCAAATCCGGGTAGGTTTTGAGAAACCGCTGAACCACAAGATTAAGCACATGGGCCAGGCATGGTACGTGTGTGAGCTCGCCTCACCACAGAGCTGCCACCAGATTCCGGCCAGTGACACACACAACCATGTATGGCTGTAGGTTCAGCAGTGTCAGCCACAGATCTGCCTGCTCTTTCAGAGCTGTCCACAACTCTTCAGCGTTGTGTGTTTTTTTACCTAAGCATATTAACTTCAGCACAGCCTGTTGCCACTTGGCCGAGGCAGTGCTGCAGTGCCTCCAGCTTGTGACTGATGTGGTAATTTTGGAGATGGATGTTGAAGGGGAGGAGGAGGAGATGCAGGAGCTGTAGAATGTGGGTGCAACCCTGATTGACCCAGGGCCCGCAATTCTCGACGTCGGTAGGACATGTTCCATCCCAAGGTCTGACTGGGTCCCGGCTTCCACTATGTTAACCCAGTGTGCCGTCAGCGAGATGTACTGTCCCTGCCCACAAGCACTTGTCCACTTGTGTCTGTGGTTAGGTGGACTTTCCCAGTAACAGCATTGTTGAGGGCACGGCTAATGTTGTGGGACACGTTCTTGTGTAATGCGGGGAGGCACACTGGGAGAAAAAGTGGTGCCTGGGGACCGAGTACCGAGGGACAGCCACCATCAGGCTGCGGAAAGCTTCTGTCTCCATGAGCCTAAAAGGCAACATTTCAAGCGTAAGCATTCGTGAAATGTGTGAATTTAGTAGCGCGGCATGAGGGGCGTTAGTTGTGTATTTGCGCTTGCGTTCCAATGTCTGGGGTAGGGACAACTGAACGCTGCGCTGGGACAAGGACATAGACGTGCTTGCTGATGATGCTAGTTGAAAGTGTTAAATGACAGGTGCAGGGCGGGAGACATCTTTGAGTGCGCCATGGACAGGGGATTGGCATGCACACACAACAGCGGAACAAGCAGTGGTGTCACCCGCAGACACTGTTGCTGGACCCTGGGGTTCAGCCCAATTAGTCGGGTGCTTTGCTGCCATGTGCCTGATCATACTGGTGGTGGTCTGGCTGCTTGTTTTGCTATCCTTGCTGATGCTGGCCTGGCAGGTTGTGCAAATGGCCTTTTTGGGGTTATCGGCAGAGTCCATAAAAAATCCACAAGACATAACAGTTGTATTGGCAACTTCTGTGGTGTTGATGTTACGGGGAACAGTTGTCCGCCTTATGTCTGCGGCCACCACACTGCTTGATCTTGCCTGTTGTAGTGCTACACATCCCTTCCCCTGTGTGCTGCTCTCCTCGCTCTGCATGTCACCTTGCTAGGTTGGGTCAGTGACTTCATCGTCCTCAACCTCATCTACCACTTCCGCACCCTGGTCCTCTTCCTGACTTTCTGGCAATTGTGTCTCATTATCATCCACCACTTGTGACAGTTTGCCACTGTCGCCTTTGTGTGACCGTGTCTGCTCAAATATTTGTGCTGACTACATGTGATTACCTCTTGCCCCGCTTCAAGTGGACCGGGCAAGAGGTCCGATTCTATAAATGGAAAAGTGAACAGCTCTTCGGAGTGTCCAAGTGTGGGATCAGTTGTCTCTGTGCACTCGGCATGGTGGGAGGAAGGAGGATCAGGGTGAGGAATATGCAGTCCAGACTCATGGCTACTGAGACTTGACCGTGTGGAAGACAGAGTGGTGGTGGTGGTAGCTAAATGACTGGAAGCATTATCTGCTATCCAACCAATAACCTTTTCACACTGCTCTGTGTACAATAGTGGTGTTCTGCGGTCCCCTATTAATTGGGACAGAACGGTGGAGCAACAAGATATGGGTGTTTGTTGTGGCACAATTTCAGCTTGCCCACGGCCTCAGCCTCATCCTCTGCATGCACCATCACGTCCACTTCCCCGTCCCTTGCCACACGCCTTGTTCATTTTAAATGGATGACAATATTTTCCACGTTTGCTACAAATGGCTGGATTTGAACTGCAGTGATATGTGATACGTATGATGAAAAATCACAGTTTTAAATAGCTGGCGTGTAGGTTATTATTTTTCACAGCAACCTCGTGTCAATAACTTCACTGACACACTGCAACAAAAATTTAAAAAGAGGTCAGAAATGGTTGAATTTGGAGCACACTTGTAAGTGATACGTGTGACGGAAAACCACAGTTTTAAATAGCTGGCCTGTAGGTTACTATTTTTAACAGTGACCTGGTGTCAATAACTTCACCGACACACTGCAACAAAATTTAAATGGAGGCCAGAAATGGCTGAATTTGGAGCGAACTTATATGTGATACGTGTGATGGAAAACCACAGTTTTAAACAGCTGGTCTGTAGGTTACTATTTTTCACGGCTACCTCGTGTCAATAACTTCACTGACACACTGTAACAAAATTTAATCGGAGGCCAGAAATGGCTGAATTTGGAGCAAAGTTATATGTGATACGTGTGACGGAAAACCACCGTTTTAAATAGCTGGCCTGTAGGTTACTATTTTTCACGGCTACCTCGTGTCAATAACTTCACTGACACACTGCACCAAAATTTAAATGTAGGCCAGAAATGGCTGAATTTGGAGCACACTTATATGTGATACGTGTGACGGAAAACCACAGTTTTAAATAGCTGGCCTGTAGGTTACTATTTTTCACAGCGACCTCGTGTGACTAACTTCACTGACACACTGCAACAAAATTTAAATGAAGGCCAGAAATGGCTGAATTTGAAGCGAACTAATATGTGATACGTTTGATGGAAAACCACAGTTTTAAATAGCTGGCCTGTAGGTTACTATTTTTCACAGCGGCCTGGTGTCAATAACTTCACTAACACACAGCAACAAAATTTAAATGGAGGCCAAAATTTTCCACGTTCACTACAAATTTCTGGATTTTTATCGCTGTAATATGGAAAGGACCTGGCTGTATTATGCAGTGGCAGCAAACAAATGGAGCAGAAAAACAGTGCTCTCTGGATTGCTTTTTAAGCAAATAATCAGGATTAAGATAAAAAAAAATTATCCCTGGCCCTTGATACCTGGGGCTATTTCTAGAAATATCTGTAATAGCAGCAGACAGAACTGGAATGGAGCCTCTTGTGCTGTATGCACTGCAGTCTGCCACATACGCTGCCTGCCTGCCTAGCTGTGATATATACATATATATATATATCTATATATATATATATAGATATATATACAGGGTGGTCCAAAAGTAGGTGGCCAGAAAATAATAACATTTATTTTGATTTATATATAAAATTATATTTACTAACACACGCATAACATTGACAATTAAATTTTATTCAGAACAATAATACAAAAGCCCTTAAATTTTAGCAACGCAGGTGCTCAAACTGTTTTCCATTACAATTTGCACAGATTTGAAGTCTGTCTCTTATGCTTCGACAAACTTTTTTGCACAAGTCTCTTTGGGTATTAATTTCTTGAAACGCATCTCTTATGTAATTTTTCAAATCACTGACACTTTTTGGTTTTCGACTATAAACTTTGTGAGGAATGAAAAGTGGAATCTGATTGGTTGCTAAGGGCAACTGAGCCAGTTTCACTTTACATGATGTTTGATAAATCTCCCCCTTCATAATCTTATTACACTTTCTGTCCACCTACTTTTGGACCACCCTGTATATATGCTGTGGAATACCTAGACTAACAGGAGATTCAATGGACTCTCTGGTATATGCACTGCAGTCTGCCACATACACTGCCTGCCTGCCTAACTCCTGTTGTCACCACTGAATAGATGCAGCTGGATTAGTCCTCAGAAGGACTGTTAGTTCAGATGGATATATATAGATGTTGTGGTATATCTACACTAACTAATAAACAAGCAAATTTCTCCATAGCTCATCACAGTCTTTCCCTACACTGAATGTTTCCGGGATAGACTGTGATGAGCATGGCGGCACCAGGTCTTATATAGACCTGATGATGCTGTGCGGCCAGCCAATCACTGTAATGCCACAACCAACATGGCTATAGCATTACAGTGTGTGACAGGCAATCCCTGCATTTTCATTGGCTCTCTGTCACTGACAGCGACATTTAACACGCGCCGGGCGGAACCGCGTCACAAATCCCGCCCATCACATGATCGTGGGTGCCGATAGGTTGTCAAGGCAGTCAGGGGTCTGCAAAAGACCCCTGTTCCTATCATTTTGAATCTCCTATGAACGCCGGCTTGAGGCCGGCATTCATAGGAGATCGTGATTTTTGCTACACAAAGCAGGGCATATTTGGTATCGCTGTGTTAAGAAATGTCCAAATTATCAAAATATAAAGTAAATTGATCAGATCAGTAAACGGCGTAACAAGAAAAAAAAATGAAATTTTTTTTGGCCGACGCAACATTGCAAAAAAATTCAACAACAGGCTATCAAAACATCATATATACCTCAAAATAGTATCAATAAAAATATCAGCTCGGGACTAGTGTTGAGCATTCCAATACTGTATCCGCGGTATCGGAATTCCGATACTTAATTCCGATACTTTTACAATATCGAATACCGGAATCGGAAGTTCCCATAATGCCTGCGCTCTGCAGTGTCTGTGAAGGATGACAAGTTGGATGGCAGCGCGATCCAGCCTGTCATCAGAATGCCATCCCAGCGGGGGAGAATTCTCCTGATTGTTTAAAAGCCGGCGCGCGGTAAAAAGCCGCCGGCTTTTAAACAATCACACAGCCCCATACTGCTTCCCCGCAGCCTCCCACCCCAATCCTCCGCTCCCCTCGCCACCTCCAATCCCAATCGTAAATTAGGACCGGGCGGGGAGTGCAGCACCAAGGAGCGAAGGACCCGGGCGGGGAAGCCGGCAGTGAAAAGACTTCACCGCCGGCTTTCCCGTTCTGTGCTGCGCTTTCCCGCCGGTTATTTCAAATGAACAGCTGAGGTATCAGGTGATGCCGATCAGCTGTTCATTTGAAGTAGCCGCGGTGCCCTCAGAGGGTTCATGTGAGTTCATGCTTGACTGCATGAACTCACATGAACTTTCCCACGGTCTCACAGGTCAGCCTCACCTCCCAGACCATCAGACCGGTCATGATTAGTGTGTGTGCGGGGTGTGTGTGCGGGGTGTGTGTGCGGGGTGTGTGTGCGGGGTGTGTGTGCGGTGTCTGTGCGGGTGTGCGCGGTGTCTGTGCGTGCAGGCAGACATAGGCCGATGTGACACTACTACTCCCATCGGCCTATGTCTGTCCCCCGTCCACTCGTGCCAGCAGGATCAGCTCGATGGGAGCAGTAGTTCCCATCAGCCTGATCCTGCTATTTAAATTGCCCTACTGTGCCCCAATAAATTTTAAATACATGTCATTGGTGGCCAGTGGTTACCTACAATAAATTAGTTCATACATTACCTGTCCCCGCCGATCGCCACCTAAAATAAAGTAAAAAATAAAAAACTACACCTATACTCACCTAGACACCTAATTCCCCGAAGCCATCGATCTCCTGTAATAAAATATAAAATAATAAACCACAACCTTATCCTTACCCCTCCGTAGTAGTCCACGAGTGTCCCACGATGATCTCCAGTTCAGAGCAGCCATATAGAATGTGACCGCTCTGAACCGCTGCCGCCGCTAGAATGATGGGGCCGTAAGGGTTCACCGGAGTTCAGGCAGCGCTGCTCCGGTTAGCTCCTTTACGGCCCTGCTGTATCGTGAGAAATTCCCACGGTACAGCAGTGCCGTAAAAGAGGTCTCCAGAGCTGCGCTGACTGAATGCACTCCGGTGACCTCAGTCAATGGCTCCCGCTGCCGGGAGCGGACGTGTTCCCGGCAGTGTGAGCTTACAGCAGCCATGCACAGCTGTCACCATCTCCAGATGTGACAGCTGTGCATGGGAGATCAGCGCAGGAACGTGGACAGGTAACTATTATTTTTAGCAAACTAAGAATTAAATAAAATGGTGTGTTTTATTTCAAATAAATTATTTTTTTCTGGGTGTAGTGTGTTTTTTCTTTTTAACACTTTGTAGGTTAGTAATGGGGGTGTCTTATAGACGCCCATCATTACTAACCTGGGCTTCATGGCAGCTGGCGCTGACATCAACCCCACCACTATTACCCCCTGCCACCGCACCAGGGCAGCGTGGAAGAGCGAGGCTAAGTGCCAGAATTGGCGCATCCTATGGATGCGCCATTTCTGGGGCGGCTGACGGCTGGTGTTTCTAGCCTGGGAGGGGGCCATTATTCATGGCACCCTTCCTGGGCTATTAATATCAGCCCCCAGCTGTCTGCCTAGCCTTTGCTAGCTATTAAAATAAGGGGGACCCCACGTCATTTTTTTGGGGGGGGTCCCCCATTTTAATAGCTAGTAAAGGCTAGGTATTCAGATGGGGGCTGATATTAGTAGCCTGGGAAGCTCCGTGGGTTTTACCCCCTTCCCAGGCTTCAAACATCTGCCCCAGCCGTCTGCTTAACCTCCGCTAGAGACTAAAATTATGGGGGATCCCACGCCATTTTTTTTTTAAATAAATCCTTTATTTTAACACTAAATGACATTTGAGGAGTTACTAAAGATGCAGTCCCTAAATTATTATTTATTTTTTAATTAATTTTTCCCAAAACTTTTGACGTGGGCTTCGCCATATTTTTGTATGCCAGCCAGGTACAGCATCCAGCTTCTATGAACGCGCCATTTTACGGGGCGGCTGCGGACTGCAATTTTCAGTGGGGGGGGGGGCAGAAAGCTTGGGCCTCCCTGCGCTGCAGATTCCATCCCCCAGCTGCCTAGTTGTACCTGGCTGGACACAAAAATAGGGAGAAGCTCCACGTCTTTTTTTTTTCAATTATTTCATGAAATTCATGGAATAATTAAGAAAAAAGGGGCTTCCCTATATTGTTGTGTCCAACCAGGTACAAATAGGCAGCTGGTGGTTGGGGGCAGCCCGTTCCTGCCGGCTGTACCTGGCTGGACACAAATATAGTGCAAAGCCCCAAGTCAATTTTTTTTTAATTATTTCAGGAAATTCATGAAATAATTAAAAAAAAATTATGTGGGGCTTCGCCCTATATTTGTGTCCAGTCAGGTACAGCAGGCAGGAACGGGCTGCCCCCAACCACCAGCTGCCTATTTGTACCTAGCCGGACACAACAATATAGGGAAGCCCTTTTTTTCTTAATTATTCCATGAATTTCATGAAATAATTAAAAAAAAAAATACGTGGGGCTTCGCCCTATTTTTGTGTCCAGCCAGGTACAACAAGGCAGCTGGGGGCTGGAATCCGCAGCGCAAGGAGGCACAAGCTTTCTGGGCCCCACCCGCTGCAAATTGCAGTCCGCAGCCGCCCCGGAAAATGTCGCGTTCATAGAAGCGCCATCTTCTGGCGCTGTACCCAACTCATCCAGGGCCCTGGTGCGGTGGCTCACTGGGTAATAAAGGGGTTAAGGCCAGCTTGGCATTATCAGCTGGCCCTAAGCCCGAAATTCATGGGGTCACGCCAATATTAGACATGACCGCCATGAATTTCTAGTAAAGTATTTAAAAAAAACACAAACACCCAGAAAAAAGTCCTTTAATTGAAATAGAGACACAATTCTTTATTGTTCTAAATTAAACCATACTTACAGTCACGCCCATTCCAGCTGAAGCCAACGATCTCCTTCAATAAAAGAAAAATAATAAAGCAACCTCATCCTTACCTTTCCATGGTTCCCACGACAGCTTCAGCTCTGCTACATCGAGATGACAGGTCGGACCGCAGCAGAACGCTGCCATCCAGCCTGTCATCCCGCAGACACTGAGAAGCGCAGGCATGCTTGCGCTCCTCAGTGTCTGGCTGTGACGGCATAAAGATGAGACGAGTTCATGTCCAATGAACTCAGCTCACCTCATGCACGTCACTGACAGCGTGGGAAAATTCTCCTGCACTCAGCGCTTCAGCGTGAGACTTCTCCCACGCTGTCAGTGACATACATGAGGTGAGGTCATGTCCAATGAACTCAGCTCACCTCATGCACGTCACTGACAGCGTGGGAAAATTCTCCTGCACTCAGCGCTTCAGCGTGAGAATTTTCCCACGCTGTCAGTGACGTGCATGAGGTGCGCCGAGTTCATTGGACATGACCTCGGCTCATCTGGATGCCGTCACAGCCAGACACTGAGGAGCGCAAGCATGCCTGCGCTTCTCAGTGTCTGCGGGATGATAGGCTGGATGGCAGCGTTCTGCTGCGGTCCAGCCTGTCATCTCGATGTAGCAGAGCTGAAGCTGTCGTGGGAGCCATCGAAAGGTAAGGATGATGTTGCTTTATTATTTTACTTTTATTGCAGGAGATCGTTGGCTTCAGCTGGAATGGGCGTGACTGTAAGTATGGTTTAATTTAGAACAATAAAGAATTGTGTGTTTATTTCAATTAAAGGACTTTTTTCTGGGTGTTTGTGTTTTTTTAAAATACTTTACTAGAAATTCATGGTGGTCATGTCTAATATTGGCGTGACCCCATGAATTTCGGGCTTAGGGCCAGCTGATAATGCCAAGCTGGCCTTAACCCCTTTATTACCCAGTGAGCCACCGCACCAGGGCCCTGGATGAGTTGGGTACAGCGCCAGAATATGGTGCTTCTATGAACGCGCCATTTTCCGGGGCGGCTGCGGACTGCAATTTGCAGCGGGTGGGGCCCAGAAAGCTTGGGCCTCCCTGCGCTGCAGATTCCAGTCCCCAGCTGCCTAGTTGTACCTGGCTGGACACAAAAATAGGGCGAAGCTCCACGTATTTTTTTTTTAAATTCATGAAATTCATGGAATAATTAAGAAAAAAAGGGCTTCCCTATATTGTTGTGTCCGGCTAGGTACAAATAGGCAGCTGGTGGTTGGGGGCAGCCCGTTCCTGTCTGCTGTACCTGACTGGACACAAATATAGGGCGAAGCCCCACATCAATTTTTTTTAATTGTTTCATGAATTTCCTGAAATGATTTAAAAAAAATTGATGTGGGGCTTCGCACTATATTTGTGTCCAGCCAGGTACAGCAGGCAGGAACGGGCTGCCCCCAACCACCAGCTGCCTATTTGTACCTGGTTGGACACAACAATATAGGGAAGCCCTTTTTTTCTTAATTATTTCATGAATTTCATGAAATAATTAAAAAAAAAAAATACGTGAAGCTTCTCCCTATTTTTGTGTCCAGCCAGGTACAACTAGGCAGGTGGGGGATGGAATCTGCAGCGCAGGGAGGCCCAAGCTTTCTGCCCCTCCCCCGCTGAAAATTGCAGTCCGCAGCCACCCCGGAAAATGACGCGTTCATAGAAGCTGGATGCTGTACCTGGCTGGCATACAAAAATATGGCGAAGCCCACGTCAAAAGTTTTGGGAAAAATTAATTAAAAAATAAATAATAATTTAGGGACTGCATCTTTATTAACTCCTCAAATGTCATTTAGTGTTAAAATAAAGGATTTACTTTAAAAAAAATTGATGTGGGGCTTCGCCCTATATTTGTGTCCAGCCAGGTACAGCAGACAGGAACAGGCTGCCCCCAACCACCAGCTGCCTATTTGTACCTGGCCGGACACAACAATATAGGGAAGCCCTTTTTTAAAAAAATTATTTCATGAAATAATTAAAAAAAAATTGACGTGGGGCTTCGCACTATATTTGTGTCCAGCCAGGTACAGCAGGCAGGAATGGGCTGCCCCCAACCACCAGCTGCCTATTTGTACCTGGTTGGACACAACAATATAGGGAAGCCCTTTTTTTCTTAATTATTCCATGAATTTCATGAAATAATTTAAAAAAAAAATGCATGGCGCTTCGCCCTATTTTTGTGTCCAGCCAGGTACAACTAGGCAGCTGGGGGCTGGAATCCGCAGCGCAGGGAGGCCCAAGCTTTCTGGGCCACCCCCGCTGCAAATTGCAGTCCGCAGCCGCCCCAGAAAATGGCGCGTTCATGGAAGCGCCATCTTCTGGCGCTGTACCCAACTCATCCAGGGCCCTGGTGCGGTGGCTCACTGGGTAATAAAGGGGTTAAGGCCAGCTTGGCATTATCAGCTGGCCCTAAGCCCGAAATTCATGGGGTCATGCCAATATTAGACATGACCACCATGAATTTCTAGTAAAGTATTTAAAAAAACACAACACCCAGAATAAAGTCCTTTAATTGAAATAAACACACAATTCTTTATTGTTCTAAATTAAACCATACTTACCGTCACGCCCATTCCAGCTGAAGCCAACGATCTCCTGCAATAAAAGAAAAATAATAAAGCAACATCATCCTTACCTTTCCATGGTTCCCACGACAGCTTCAGCTCTGCTACATCGAGATGACAGGCTGGACCGCAGCAGAACGCTGCCATCCAGCCTGTCATCCCGCAGACACTGAGAAGCTCAGGCATGCTTCCACTCCTCAGTGTCTGGCTGTGACAGCATAAAGATGAGCTGAGGTCATGTCCAATGAACTCAGCTCACCTCATGCACGTCACTGACAGCGTGGGAAAATTCTCACGCTGAAGCGCTGAGTGCAGGAGAATTTTCCCACGCTGTCAGTGACGTGCATGAGGTGAGCTGAGTTCATTGGACATGACCTCACCTCATGTATGTCACTGACAGCGTGGGAGAAGTCTCACGCTGAAGCGCTGAGTGCATGTCAAATGAACTCAGCTCACCTCATGCACGTCACTGACAGCGTGGGAAAATTCTCCTGCACTCAGCGCTTCAGCGTGAGAATTTTCCCACGCTGTCAGTGACGTGCATGAGGTGAGCCGAGTTCATTGGACATGACCTCGGCTCATCTGGATGCCGTCACAGCCAGACACTGAGGAGCGCAAGCATGCCTGCGCTTCTCAGTGTCTGCGGGATGACAGGCTGGATGGCAGCGTTCTGCTGCGTTCCAGCCTGTCATCTCGATGTAGCAGAGCTGAAGCTGTCGTGGGAACCATGGAAAGGTAAGGATGAGGTTGCTTTATTATTTTTCTTTTATTGCAGGAGATCGTTGGCTTCAGCTGGAATGGGCGTGATGGTAAGTATGGTTTAATTTAGAACAATAAAGAATTGTGTGTTTATTTCAATTAAAGGACTTTATTCTGGGTGTTTGTGTTTTTCTTTAACTTTGACTATGGGGTTAGTAATGGGGGTGTCTTATAGACGCCGCTCCATTACTAACCTGGGCTTGATGTCAGCTGGCATTATAAGCTGACATCAACCCCAGCCCTATTACCCCACTGCCACCGCTACAGGGCAGTGGGAAGAGCGAGGCTAAGTGCCAGAATTGGTGCATCCTATGGATGCGCCATTTCTGGGGCGGCTGACGGCTGGTGTTTCTAGCCTGGGAGGGGGCCAATATTCATGGCACCCTTCCTGGGCTATTAAAATCAGCCCCCAGCTGTCTGCCTAGCCTTTGCTAGCTATTAAATTAGGGGGGACCCCACGTTATTTTTTTGGGGGGGTTCCCCCATTTTAATAGCTAGTAAAGGCTAGGTATTAAGCTGGGGGCTGATAATAGTAGCCTGGGAAGCTCCGTGGGTATTACCCCCTTCCCAGGCTTCAAACATCTGCCCCAGCCGTCTGCTTAACCTCCGCTAGAGCCTAAAATTAAGGGGAACCCCACGCCAATTTTTTTTTAAATAAATCCTTTATTTTAACACTAAATGACAAGTACAGTAATCAACACTGTCACTGTACTTCATATATATGTGACTGACATGTTTCCATCTATCTAATCTATGTGTGATTCTCTATTCTTTCTATTCTAAATTGTCGGGTACAGATGCTGAATTGCCGGCCGGCTTTCTAAAAGAGACGGTGCACGAAAACACTAATATTTTTTTAAATAAATCCTTTACACTAAATGACAAGTACAGTAAGCAACACTGTCACTGTACTTCATATATATGTGACTGACATGGTTCTATCTACCTAATCTATGTGTGATGCTCTATTCTTTCTGTTGTAAATTGTCGGGTACCGGTGAATGCCGCTGCTGAATTGCCGGCTTTTCATGTCATTCTACATTATTCTTAGTTGTTTTACTTCATGTAGAATTAACCTACAAGGAAAGAAAGGGTTTATTTTCATTCCGATATTTGTGTCCCATTGACTTGCATTGGTTTCCGGTATCGGAATCGGCGATATCCGATACTTTTTGGGTATCGGCCCGATCCAATCCGATACGATATTTCCTGATATCGGAAGGTATCGCTCAACACTACTCGGGACACAAAAAATAAACCGTACCTTGCCCCAGATCACAAAAAATGGAGATGCTACTGTACGTGTCTCGGAAAATGATGACTTAAGCAATTTTTTTTTCTTATAACTTTCGGATTTTAATAGGTTTAATGTAGAGGTTTAAATAAAAAAGAACATATACATGTTTGGTATCTGCGTACTCGTACTGACGTGAGGAATCATATTGCTAGGTAAGTTATAGCATTTTGCGAACATGGTAAAAAAAAAACCCCAAAAAACAATTGTGGAATTGCACTTTTTTTTTGCAATTTCCCCAAACTTGAAATTTTTCCCCGTTTTCCAGTACGCTATATGGTAAAATCAATGGTGTCATTCAAAAGTACAACTCAGCCCACAAAAAAAATCCCTCATATGGCTATATTGACAGAAAAATATAAAAGTTATGGCTCTGGGAAGAAGCGGATCAAAAAACGAAAGCACAAAAACTGAATATTGCAAGGTCGTGAAGGGGTTAACGACTTGCAGTGTACTATTTTATCATAGGTTGCTAAGAAAAGTATGAAACAAGCTCAGGAATTGAGCCTGCTTCAAAACAGCCAGATACTAGCTGTGTTATATAGTTATTTACTTGTAACTGCAGAGATTAGAATTTGCTTTGAATGCTACAGTTTAACCATTTAAATGATGCCACTGCGAGTGAGACATAAGAGTGAGAAATAGTTTACGAACCCAATTCCAAAATTTTGGAGCACTGTGTAAAATGTAAAGAAACCAAGAATACAATGATTTGCAAATCTTCTATAGTAACATTTTATTTACAAGAGAAAATAGAACACCGATCAGAGGTTGAAAATGATACATTTTTCCATTCCATTTGAAAAAAATATCTTGTTTAGAAATTGATAGCAGCAACACATCTCAAAAAAGTTTGGACAGGGTTAACAAAAGTCTGGAAAAATAAATGATAATGGAAAACAGCTGGAGGGTCAATTTTTTAACTAAGTCATGACCATGTATAAAACGAGCATGTTAGAGAGGTTGAGTCTTTCAAAAGCAAAAATGATCAGAGTTTCACCAATCTATGAACAGCTATGTCTAAAAATTAGAGAATAATTTCAGAAAAATGTATCTCAACATAAAATTGCAAAAACTTTAATTATTGCACCATCTGTATAGCCTAATATCATAAAAAGATTCAGAGATTCTGGAGGAATCCATGTGCATAAGGGACAAGGCCAATAGTCAACATCGTATGCTCATCATCTATGGGCTTTCAGATGGCGCTGCATTTAAAACAGGCATGATCCGGTCATGCAAATCACTGTATGGGCTCAGAAGTACTTCCAGAAATCATTGTCTGTGAACACAGTTTGCCGTGCAATCCGCAAACAAGTTAAAGCTCTTTCTTGCAAATAAGAAGCCATATGTCAACATAATCCAGAAACGCTGCTCTTCTCTGCAGCAAAGCTCATTCAAAATGGACTGAGACAAAATCGAAAAAAAAAAAAAAAAAAATGTTCTAATGTGAGATAAATCAAAATTTGAAATACTTTATGGAAACCACTGATACCATGTCTTGCAGACTCAGGATAAGAGGGACCATCAAGCTTGTTCTCAGCAAACAGTTCAAAAGTCTGTATCTCTGATGGTATCGGGTTGCATTAATGCCTATGGAATGAGCAGCTTACACATGAAGAAAGGCGCTATCAATGCTGAGCATTATATAGAGGTTTTAGAACAAAACATGTTTCAATACAGACAATGTACGTTTCAGGGAAGGCCTTGCATATTTCAGCAAGACAATGCTAACCCACATATTGCATCCATCACAACAACATGACCTCGCAAAAGAAGAGTTTGGGTAATGAGTAGTGTTGAGCGATACCTTCCGATATCGGGAAATATCGGATCGGATTGGATCGGACCGATACCCAAAAAGTATCGGATATTGCCGATTCCGATACCGGAAACCAATGCAAGTCAATGGGACAGAAATATCGGAATGAAAATAAACCCTTTCTTTCCTTGTAGGTTAATTCTACATGAAGGAAAGCAACTAAGAATAATGTAGAATATATTGGGGGAGGTGGGGGAGACAATAAAGGTATAGAGGTTTAGCCCAATCAAATGGAATAGCAGGAATTAATATTTTTTTTAAGACGTTCGGAGTTACGGAAATATTGACTATGTTAAGCATTTTTATATTTTGTCAGATATTTATGTTTCACTACTTCCATGCTCTTCACTTTCATTTTTACTTCTCCCACTCTTTCTCCTTCATCATCCTCAGCATCAGCATCTTTTTCATCAACTTCTTCTTCACCTTCTTCATCTTCTTCTTCTTCACCTTCTTCGTATTATTCTTTTTTTTTACATTCTTCATATTCTTCTTATTCAACTATTATTCTTCTTCTTATTCTACTTCATCTTCTTCATATTCTTCTTCTTCAACATATTCTTATTTGTGACAGGCATTCCTGTAGTTGTTATCTATAAAAGTTTGAACATTACACCATTTGTTCTGCCTGTCACAAAAGATTTACAACAGGATTTGTCCGCGTTCAGTTTGGCCTGCAGCAGCAGGTCTTTTCCAGGGGCACCACGAGGAGGAACGGACTCACCCCCATACACTGCTTAGTCATCTTCTGCTTATAATTTAGATATTATCTTTTGCTCTGATTTTTAGTCTTATGCTTAATGTTGTTCCGCTTTTTGTTCTGCAGCTTCTTGTACTTCAGCTTCTTGGTTTTTTTTTCTTTTTGTTCTTCTGTATCTTGGTGGTTGTCTTCTTCTTCTTTGTCCTCTTGGTCAACTTCTTCAAGGTCATCTTATTGGTCTTCTTCAGGGAGGTCTTCAGGGTCCTCGTGTTCAGGGTCGTCGTCTTCGGGGTCCTCGTCTTCTTCGGGGTCGTCTTCAGGGTCCTCGTCTTCAGGGTCCTCGTCTTCGGGGTCCTCGTCTTCTTCGGGTTGGTCTTCAGGGTCCTCGTCTTCAGGGTCCTCGTCTTCGGGGTCCTCGTCTTCTTCGGGGTGGTCTTCAGGGTCCTCGTCTTCAGGGTCCTCATCAGGGAGATCCAGAGGGATTACCAAGAACCATTTCAAAAAGCTTGAACTTGGAAATGTAGCAGAAGGTACAAGAAGGCTGAGGAACTGCCGAGAACCAGCTGATGGTACTGGAACCCGGATGGGTAGCAGAAGGTAATAGAGCCAATGGAATTACCGAAGACCAGCTGACGGTACTGGAACTCGGTTACTAAGCAGGAGGTACCTGTGCCAGAAAGCACTACCAAGGACCAGCAGACGTTGGTGGAACTTGGATACCGAGAAGGAGGCACCTAAGCCAAAGGCACTGCCGAGAACCAGCTGACGGTACTGGAACCTGGATGGGTAGCAGAAGGTAACCATGCAAAAAAAGTTGCAAGGCCATGAGCCGGCCGCAGTTACCAAAACCCACAGTCCTACAGGGGGTGCTTATCCTATTGGCACTATGGAACCAGCCTTCATTGCCAGATCCCGCAGCCCACATAGGAGTCACCTAAACTGCAGGCACCATAGAGTCGGCTAACCCGACCGCAACACGACAGGACAATGCATTGGAGGCAAAGTGACGTTGAAACTCCCCGGAAACAGCTGGCGTGCTGGAACCAGGCTGGGCAGGAGGGAGTACCCGTGCCAAAGACACTGCCAAGAACCAGCTGACGGTACTGGAACCCGGATGGGTAGCAGAAGGTACAAGAGCCAATGGAACTACCGAAGGCCAGCTGACGGTACTGGAACTCGGTTACTAAGCAGGAGGTACCTGTGCCAGAAAGCACTACCAAGGACCAGCAGATGTTGGTGGAACTTGGATACAGAGAAGGAGGCACCTAAGCCAAAGGCACTCCCGGGAACCAGCTGACGGTACTGGAACCCGGATGGGTAGTAGAAGGTACAAGAGAAAATGGAACTACCGAGAACCAGCTGACGGTACTGGAACCCGGATGGGTAGCAGAAGGTACAAGAGCCAATGGAACTACCGAAGACCAGCTGATGGTACTGGAACTCGGTTACTAAGCAGGAGGTACCTGTGCCAGAAAGCACTACCAAGGACTAGCGTTGAGCCACCCCCGTAGTGTTCGAGTTCGGTTCGGTTCGTCGACCCGCTTTATCCCCCTGGAAGACCAATTGTCTCAGGGAAAGGTAGTCTATGTGAAATCATATGCACGGTAATCGACTTTTTTTCTACAACCATTAGTATTGACCCATCCCTTCTATATAAAAGACTCTACCGAAGCATTAAAAAGATTGGACTCCATACAATTGGACAAAGAATCTGTAATGGTAACAACTGATGTAGAGGCACTATATTCCTCAATAAGACATCAGGATGGTTTAAAAACAGTACATCTCTTTCTTGGCAAAGGCAAAAGGAGAACGCGTGTAGCGATGCCCAAATATTTGAGCAGCCATGGTCACATGAAGGAGATGGTGGGAAAGTGCAATTACTGTGGCAAGAGGTGGATGATGATGATGAGACATAATTGCTAGAAAGTCAGGAGGAGGAACAGGGTGCGGAAGTGGAAGACAAGGTGATGGACAATGAAGTCACTGACCCAACCTTGCAAGGTGACATGCAGAGTGAGGATAGCAGCACACAGGGGGAGGGAGGCATAGCACAAGAACAGACAGGAACAAGCAGTGTGGTGGCCACTAGTGTTGAGCCACCCCCATAGTGTTCGAGTTCGGTTTGGTTCCTCGAACACCCGTGTGTTCGCCGAACTGTTCGTCGAACTGTTCGTCGAACACCTTCGAACACCGTTAAAACCAATGGCAGGCAAACAAAAACACATAGAAACACATAGAAAACACCTTCAAAGGTGTCCAAAAGCTGACAAACTGCTCAGAAGACACAACTAACACATGGAAAAGTGACAAGTACATATAGTCATTAGAGATGAGCGTTGTTCTACTCGAACTGTTCGCCAATCTCAAATTCGAGCTGTTTTGGGCGGTGTTCGAGCCGTTCGGCGAACACGAACAATTTGAGAAAAATTCGGCTGTTCGAGGTTATGTTCGATAACTGTTCGTGCACCAAAATCATAACTGGATTTTTTCTCAGTAATGATGAAAATTAATGTTAATACGCAGTTTGAGTGTACAGCGGGGTGGGGGGAGGGGCAGGGGATGGATCTCTGCAGGAACAATGAAGATCTCCATTTTTTTTTCTCTTTCCCGCATTTACAGTGGGGAGGTGCAATCTGTCAGCCTATCAGCAGCGCACACACGGAGCGAAGTGCTTTTTTCACACAAGCAAGGGCATGTGTCATTGGCAGTGTATGTCACATGTCCTTGCCCTATAAGACCAAGCCATTTTCCCCGTCGCCACCATTTTCTCACTGCTGCAGCTGCGTGTTAGACGGCACCGCTGTTGCTGTGTGCGCTATACCTTGTTAATTTCAAGCCAATTTTCGCACAAATATACAGATAGCTTGGGAGTAGGGAATAGTTGTGATTGCAGTCCTTTTAAGGACTAGGTTACAGCATTTCCTACGACTTTTATCAGGCAGGTCTGTGCTCTTAAATAGATAGGTTGTGGGAGTAAAGACTAATTGTAATTGGAGTCCTTTTTAGGACTAGGTTACATCAGTTCCTATCAGTTTTTGCCAGGCAGGTCTGTGCCAGTGCTGTGCAAGTTTTTTTCACAGCATTTGGCTGAATCTAGCAAAGCTAATCCTTTTTGGCCTATTGCAGAGTGTGTTAGTTAGTGGAGTAGCCTATCTGTGTTGCAAGATATACCACCTGTGTATAGAATACCAATTTTTTTACTGCACCTAGTGAAGTAAAATCTTTAGGGCATAGCATCATTCTATTAGTCCATCTATACTGACCTCCATCAGGTTGCAAACTGAATCTAATTTTTTTCTGCATCCAGCTCTGAAAAAATATTTGGCCTTCTAGCAGTGTGTCGGACTTTCTCTATTAGTCCATCTATACTGACCTCCATCAGGTTGCAAATTCAAAATAATTTTTATCTGCATCTAAAGTACCTCTGAAAAAATATTTGGGCTTCTAGCTGTGTGTGGGACTTGTTGTATTAGTCCATCTATACTGACCTCCATCAGGTTGCAAACTGAATATATTTTTTTCTGCATCTACCTCTGAAAAAATATTGGGCTTCTAGCTGTGTGTGGGACTTGTTGTATTAGTCCATCTATACTGACCTCCATCAGGTTGCAAACTGAATATATTTTTTTCTGCATCTACCTCTGAAAAAATATTGGGCTTCTAGCTGTGTGTGGGACTTGTTGTATTAGTCCATCTATACTGACCTCCATCAGGTTGCAAACTGAATATAATTTTTTTCTGCATCTAGCTCTGAAAAAATATTTGGCCTTCTAGTAGTGTGTCGGACTTTCTCTATTAGTCCATCTATACTGACCTCCATCAGGTTGCAAATTAAAAATAATTTTTATCTGCATCTACAGTACCTCTGAAAAAATATTTGGCCTTCTAGCAGTGTGTCGGACTTTCTCTATTAGTCCATCTATACTGACCTCCATCAGGTTGCAAATTCAAAATAATTTTTATCTGCATCTACAGTACCTCTGAAAAAATATTTGGGCTTCTAGCTGTGTGTGGGAATTGTTGTATTAGTCCATCTATACTGACCTCCATCAGGTTGCAAACTGAATATATTTCTTTCTGCATCTACCTCTGAAAAAATATTGGGCTTCTAGCTGTGTGTGGGTCTTGTTGTATTAATCCATCTATACAGACCTCCATCAGGTTGCAAACTGAATATAATTTTTTTCTGCATCTAGCTCTGAAAAAATATTTGGCCTTCTAGCAGTGTGTCGGACTTTCTCTATTAGTCCATCTATACTGACCTCCATCAGGTTGCAAATTCAAAATAATTTTTATCTGCATCTACAGTACCTCTGAAAAAATATTTGAGCTTCTAGCTGTGTGTGGGACTTGTTGTATTAGTCCATCTATACTGACCTCCATCAGGTTGCAAACTGAATATATTTTTTTCTGCATCTACCTCTGAAAAAATATTGGGCTTCTAGCTGTGTGTGGGACTTGTTATATTAGTCCATCTATACTGACCTCCATCAGGTTGCAAACTGAATAAATTTTTTTCTGCATCTACCTCTGAAAAAATATTGGGCTTCTAGCTGTGTGTGGGACTTGTTGTATTAGTCCATCTATACTGACCTCCATCAGGTTGCAAACTGAATATAATTTTTTTCTGCATCTAGCTCTGAAAAAATATTTGGCCTTCTAGTAGTGTGTCGGACTTTCTCTATTAGTCCATCTATACTGACCTCCATCAGGTTGCAAATTAAAAATAATTTTTATCTGCATCTACAGTACCTCTGAAAAAATATTTGGCCTTCTAGCAGTGTGTCGGACTTTCTCTATTAGTCCATCTATACTGACCTCCATCAGGTTGCAAATTCAAAATAATTTTTATCTGCATCTACAGTACCTCTGAAAAAATATTTGGGCTTCTAGCTGTGTGTGGGACTTGTTGTATTAGTCCATCTATACTGACCTCCATCAGGTTGCAAATTGAATATACTTTTTTTCTGCATCTAACCCAGCCAATAGTTTTGGCCTAATACCACAGTTTGGCCACTCAGCTCTGCTCGGTTACCATCCATTGTTTTTTTGTGCAAACAACTCCAGAGTTGTGAATTAGTTAACCTCCAAAATGAGTGGAAAAAGGCCTGCTGCTGGTGGAAAGGGGAATAGGCGTGTTGGGAAGGGGAAAAAAGGTTGTGTCCGTGGGGTAGGTGTTAAAGCAACAGTAACATCTGCAGAAGAAAGACCATCTTCCAGCCAAACTAAAATGTCTACTTCTTTTAGCGGACAATGTGATAAGATCCCTTTCTTACGGCCACGCCAATCGCTACAAATTCCAGATGAGGCACAAAAACAGCAGGTGCTTCAACGGATATCAAGTGCTCCTTTAAGTGGGCTCTCCTCCACATCAACTTCAACATCACAAATACTCCAGTCCTCAAAGGTGTCACCCAAATCGCACTTGCTTCCTCACAGCTCCCAAATCTCCAGCTGCCCGTCTGAGTATGAGGTAGAACAGATGGTTGAGTCTGCAGAGCTGTTTACTCATACTATAGCCTGGGAATCAGAGGTCGACTCCAGCGCTTCTGTGAATCCAGACGAGGAAATGATCTGCACTGATGCCCAGAATCTTTATGAGTCGGATCCAGGACCAGACGCAGAAGGTTCTGACCATAATGTACACCCTCATTCCCAAACTGTAACTCCTGTTGGTGGAGACAATGAGGAAGACGATGATAAGACTCAAATACCTGATTGGAGCGACAACTTTAGTTTTTTGTCAGGGCAGGAACAGGTTGGCTCTGAGGACGACGGGTGTGATAACACACAGGGTGATGATGATGAGGTTGGAGATCCCACTTACTGTCAACCCACAGTCAGCCAAGAGATGAGGTCAGCAGAGGAGGTGGAGGAAGATGCTAGTGACGACGAGGTCAGGTTGCGCCTTCCTGGACAGAGACGTAGTACTGGAAGCACGTCAACAACTGCATCCTCAAACACAACTCTGCCTCTCACCACAAGTCGTGGTGGCTCTTCAGGTCGCATGGGTGCTAAGCCTTGCATAGCCTGGGCATTTTTTCAGATCGATAAAGATGACCCAACTCGTGTTATCTGTAACATTTGTCAGCAAAAGCTAAGTAGAGGCCAAAAAATACATAGTTTGAGTACTTCATGCGTGAACCGGCACATGGACATGAAGCATAAGTTGCAGTGGGAAGCTCAGTGTGCTACAATGCGGCCTAGCCGGCCGGGCCAACCACCGTCTGCCATATCTTGTGCATCCGCGGCCTCTTCATCCTCTGTGACTGGGGGGACAGCAGTCACACCTGTTTTGGGGCGCAGACCTGCCACCTCTTTACCCGCAACAGCCAGCGTGATTGGCAGGTCATCATTTTCTTTGGAGGTGGTAACACCAGCTGGTGTTGAGCGCTGTCCGACATCGATAGCACCACCTTTGGATCAAGGCAACCTAACATGTCCGCCTGCATCTTCCTCACAGACCAGCAGTTTGCCGGAGACACCCTTATCAACCCCGTCTAAGCACAATAGCCAGCCCTCGGGCCCTCAGATGTGGACAAGTAAAAGACCATTTCCTCCTAGCCATGAGAAAGCTAAGAGGTTGAATTTCACCATCTGCAAGCTCTTGGCTACAGAAATGCTGCCTTTCCGCCTGGTGGACACAGAGGATTTTCGAGACCTTATGTCCGTCGCAGTGCCCCAGTACCAGATGCCCAGTCGGCACTACTTCTCAAAGAAAGGTGTGCCTGCGCTCCACCAGCATGTCGCACACAACATCACCGCTTCTTTGAGAAACTCTGTGTGTGACAGGGTGCATTTCACCACAGACACTTGGACGAGTAGGCATGGACAGGGGCATTACATGTCGCTGACTGGGCAATGGGTAACTATGGTGACAGCAGGACAAGGGGCTGCTGTCCAAGTCTTGCCGTCCCCACGAGTTGTGCGTCAATCCTCTTTATGTCAAAGTTCCTCCACTGCTTCTGCCTCCTCAACCTCCTCTCGGTCTTCCACCTGCACCCAAAGCCTGTCTGGTCATGCCACAAGCTTTCTAACTGCGCAGAAGGGATCCTGCACACCTCCTTACTATGCTGGCAGTAGGGCTCAACGTCATCAGGCGGTTTTTACTTTGAAATGTCTGGGAAATGTGAGTCACACAGCTGAGGAGTTGTGGTCAGCTCTGGAGAACCAATTTCATGAATGGTTGTCTCCACTGGACCTGAAACCAGGGAAGGCCGTGTGCGACAATGCTGCAAACCTGGGTGCGGCCCTTCGCCGGGGCAATGTCACACACGTGCCTTGTATGGCTCACGTGTTGAACCTGGTTGTCCAGCAATTTTTAGCCCACTATCCCAGACTAGATGGCCTTCTGCAGAGGGCACGGTCGCTGTGTGCTCACTTCCGCCGTTCGCATTCCACAGCTCAGCGACTTACATCTCTACAGAAGTCGTTGGGCCTGCCACTTCACAGGCTAAAATGCGATGTGCCTACCCGGTGGAATTCAACTCTGCACATGTTGCAGCGACTGTGGCAGCACCGACAAGCCCTGGTGCAATACGTTCTGACGTATAGCCTGGGCCAACGAGATTCAGAGGTGGGGCAAATCACGCTGGAGGAGTGGTCTCAGATCAGGGACCTATGCACCCTTCTGCACAGTTTTGAAATGGCGACGAAGATGTTTAGTGCTGACGATGCCATTATCAGCATGACTATTCCGGTGATTTACATGCTGGAGCACATGTTAAACAGAATTCGGAGTCAGGTGGTGGCACAAGAGGAGGTGAAGGAAGTAGAGGAGGAGGAGTTGTATGCGGAAGGGCTAACATCTGCAAGGTCCAGACGGTCGGCAGCACCAAGGCGGCAGGCATGTGAGGGTGGGGGAGATGGTTTTACCAGGGCGCATGGTAGCAGCCAAACTAGTGAGGAAGGTGCAGGAGCCCAGGAAGAAGTGGAGGACGAACTGATGGAAGACTCATCAGATGAGGGAGACCTTGATCACATTTCTGTTGTGCGAGGTTGGGGGGAGAGGACAGAGGAATGAAGCATGATTGTTACCTCGCCACCAACACAACAGGGACTTGGTGCTCCTGGATGCGCAACACACATGAGTGCCTTCTTGCTGCACTACCTGCAACATGACCCTCGAATTATGAGAATTAGAAATAATCCTGACTACTGGGTTGCCACACTGTTAGATCCCCGGTACAAAAGTAAATTTGCAGAAATTATTCCTGCCATAGAAAGGGATGCACGCATGCAGGAGTATCAGCAGAGACTGTTGCAGAATCTTACATGTGCTTTTCCACAAAATACCAGTGGTGCACGTAGTGAATCTCACAGTTCCAACTTGCCAACCGTGGGACCGTCAAGTGTTCAGCACTCAAACCGTAACAGAACCACAGTATCTGCTGGTAACATCAATTTTGCGGAATCATTTCACCACTTTTTTAGCCCATCCTTTACAAGGCCACAGGAGACAAGAAGTCTGACACATAGTCAACGCCTAGAGACGATGGTACAGGAGTATCTCCAAGTAAACATTGAAGCCACGACTGTGTCACTGGACCCTTGCTCTTTGTGGGCTTCCAATCTGGATAAATGGCCGGAGCTAGCCACTTACGCCTTGGAGATCTTGTCATGCCCCGCAGCCAGCGTTCTGTCTGAACGTGTGTTCAGCGCTGCTGGTGGTGTGCTGACAGATAAGCGCACGCGGCTCTCCACTGATAATGTAGACAGACTCACGTTCATAAAGATGAACAAATCATGGATCCGAAACGACTTTTCTACCCCTGTGTCATCCTGGGGAGAGTAAAAGCTTGATGATTGGTTAAAATCACCCTACCAACCGTTTTAAGCTTTCAAATTACTAATCATATTTATCTGTATCTTGACTGGAAAATAATTTGGGCTTTGTAGCAGTGTGCAGCACTGATCCTATTAGGCCATCTATAATAAGCTCCACCAGATTTAAAATTAAAAATAATTTTTAGCTGCATCTAGCCCGGAAAATAATTTTGGGGCTCCGAGATGCGCAAGACACATAAGTGCCTTCTTGCTGCACTACCTGCAGCATGACCCTCATATTGTCAGAATTCGAAGTAATCATGACTACTGGGTTGCCACACTCTTAGATCCCCCAAACTTTTCGATCAACCTTTTCATTTTAATAAAGACCAAAAAAATGGTCATTTTTGAAATTATAAGCATTAGCAGGTTGTTAGAAACTGAAATCAAACAGTTTTCAACTCAAAACTTTATTGTAGGTGATGTTACATTTTCAAATAGGACCCCTTGTTCGAAAGGAGCTTCTGAACTCTCTCGTCCATTGAATTTGTCAGGTTTTGGATGGTTTCTGCTTCAATTGTTTTGCATGAGGACAGAATACCCTCCCAGAGCTGTTGCTTAGATGTGAACTGCCTCCCGCCATCATAGACACTCCTTTTAATGATGCTCCAAAGGTTCTGAATGGGGTAGAGGTCAGGGGAGCATGGGGGTCACACCATAAGTTTGTCCCCTTTTATGCCCATATCAGCCAGAGATGCAGATGTTTTATGTGCAGCATGAGATGGTGCATTATCATGCAGAAAAATGATCTTGCTGTGAAATACACGGTTCTTCTTCTTGAACCATGGCAGGAAGTGCTGTTTGAGAAAATCCACATACATTATGGAGTTCATCTTTAGCGCCTTCAGGGATCCTAAAGGGGCCGACAATCTCTCTCCCCATGATTCCAGCCCAAAACATTACTCCACCTCCTCCTTGTTGGCGCTGTAGCCGTGTTTGCGTGGGGTGTCCATCAACCAGCCATCCTCCACTCCATCCATCTGGACCATCGAGCGCTGCACGGCACTCATCCGTGAATAAAACAGTTTTGAAATCAGTCTTCATGTAATGTTTGGCCCACTGGAGCCGTTTCTGCTTGTGTGAAGTGGATAGAGGAGGTCGACAGGATGGCGTATGCACAGCTGCAAACCTCTGAAGGACCCTGCATCTTGTTGTTCGGGGGACGTTGGAGGCACCAGCAGCTTCAAAAACTTGTCTGCTGCTATGACAAGGCTTTCTTGCCGCTGCTCTTTTAACCTGACATAATTGCCTGTAGGAAAGAGTCCTCAATTTGCCCTTATCAGCACGCACACGTGTGTACTGTGAATCAGCTACATACTTCTTGATTGCCAAGACACTTCATCCTGATCATCGCACAATGTTGATTGTAGTCATGCCTTGACCTAAACACTCCACAATTTGTTGCTTCTCAGCAGCCGACACATCCTTTTTCTTTCCCATTTTGGCAGAAAATGTAGGCTGCTTAATAATGTGAGAGAGCCTTCTTAAGTAGTCTTGCCTTTCATTGGACACACCTGCCAAACTAATTAGCACAGGTGTCTGCAATTGCTTACAGTGATACAAAGAGCCCTGACACACATCACCATCTATGAGTTTAACTGACAAACAAACAAATTCTTCCCTTATCACTCCTAAACACTTTTTGCATAATAATTTGGAACGCAGTGTACATGTGCTTTTCCACAAAACACCAGTGGTTCACGTAGTGAATATTACAGTTCTAACTTGCCAACCGTGGTCTGTATGGAATTGTTCAATAAAGGGCCCAAAATTAAGATAACATAGATGGGAGAGGTCTCTATGAATAGGAATTCCTAAGTATTTGATACCCTGTGAGGGCCAGGCAAAGGGAAAGTTGGACTGCATGGAATCCTATATGGATTTGGGGAGGGAGACATCGAGGGCCTCAGACTTCGCTGCATTGATTTTAAAATTTTACCATGTAACAAAGTGATCTATTTCAGCCATAACAGCAGGGATGGATATATGTGATTGAGTGATATATACTAGGACATCATCAGCAAATAGAGAGCACTTGTACTCGGTGCCTCCCACCTCAATCCACCTAATATTGGGGTTATGGCGAATTGATGAGAGCAGGTGCTCCGTCACTAGGATGTATAAGAGAGGGGACAGAGGACATCCCTGCCTTGTCCCATTGGTGATTGTGAAAGGTGATGAAAATGTTCTGACGCACCCCCTGGGCCTTGGGACTAGTGTTGAGCCACCCCCGTAGTGTTCGGGTTCGGTTCGGTTCGTCGAACACCGGGATGTTCGAGGAACTGTTCGTCGAACTGTTCGTCGAACACCTTAGAACACCGTCGAACACCGTTAAAACCAATGGCAGGCAAACAAAAACACATAGAAACACATAGAAAACACCTGCAAAGGTGTCCAAAAGCTGACAAACTGCTCAGAAGACACTCTCTTTAAAAAAGCCGGCCGGCAAATTCAGCAGCGGCATACACCGGTACCCGACAATTTAGACAAGAAGGAATAGAGCATCACACATAGATTAGATAGATAGAAACATGTCAGTCACACATATAAGAAGCACAGTGACAGTGTTGGTTACTGCACTTGTCATTTAGTGTAAAGGATTTATTAAAAAAAATATTAGTGTTTTCATGCACCGTCTCTTTAAAAAAGCCGGCCGGCAATTCAGCATCTGTACCCGACAATTTAGAACAGAAAGAATAGAGCTTCACACATAGATTAGATAGATAGAAACATGTCAGTCACATATATAATAAGTACAGTGATAGTGTTGCTTACTGTACTTGTCATTTAGTGTAAAGGATTTATATAAAAAAATAATAGTGTTTTCATGCACTGTCTCTTTAAAAAAGCCGGCCGGCAATTCAGCAGCGGTACCCGACAATTTAGAACAGAAAGATAGAGCATTACACATAGATTAGATAGATAGAAACATGTCAGTCACATATATATGAAGTACAGTGATAGTGTTGGTTACTGTACTTGTCATTTAGTATTAAAATAAAGGATTTATTATTAAAAAAATTGGCGTGGGGTTCCCCTTAATTTTAGGCTCTAGCGGAGGTTAAGCAGACGGCTGGGGCAGATGTTTGAAGCCTGGGAAGGGGGTAATACCCACGGAGCTTCCCAGGCTACTAATATCAGCCCCCAGCTGAATACATAGCCTTTACTAGCTATTAAAATGGGGGACCCCCCAAAAAAAATGACGTGGGGTCCCCCCTAATTTAATAGCTAGCAAAGGCTAGGCAGACAGCTGGGGGCTGATATTAATAGCCCAGGAAGGGAGCCATGAATATTGGCCCCCTCCCAGGCTAGAAACACCAGCCGTCAGCCGCCCCAGAAATGGCGCATTCATAGGATGCGCCAATTCTGGCACTTAGCCTCGCTCTTCCACGCTGCCCTGGTGCGGTGGCAGTGGGGTAATAGGGTTGGGGTTGATGTCAGCTTATAATGCCAGCTGACATCAAGCCCAGGTTAGTAATGGAGAGGCGTCTATAAGACACCCCCATTAGTAACCCCATAGTCAAAGTTAAAAAAAACACAAACACCCAGAATAAAGTCCTTTAATTGAAATAAAGACACAATCCTTTATTGTTCTAAATTAAACCATACTTACCATCACGCCCATTCCAGCTGAAGCCAACGATCTCCTGCAATAAAAGAAAAATAATAAAGCAACCTCATCCTTACCTTTCCATGGTTCCCACGACAGCTTCAGCTCTGCTACATCGAGATGACAGGCTGGACCGCAGCAGAACGCTGCCATCCAGCCTGTCATCCCGCAGACACTGAGAAGCGCAGGCTTGCTTGCGCTGCTCAGCGTCTCTCTGTGACGACATCCAGATGAGCCGAGTTCATGTCCAATGAACTCGGCTCACCTCATGCACGTCACTGACAGCGTGGGAAAATTCTCACGCTGAAGCGCTGATTGCAGGAGAATTTTCCCACGCTGTCAGTGACGTGCAGGAGGTGAGCTGAGTTCATTGGACATGAGCTCACCTCATGCACATCACTGAGAGCGTGGGAGAATTCTCCTGCACTCAGCACTTCAGCGTGAGAATTTTCCCACGCTGTCAGTGACGTGCATGAGGTGAGCCGAGTTCATTGGACATGACCTCGGCTCATCTGGATGCCGTCACAGCGAGACATTGAGGAGCGCAAGCATGCCTGCGCTTCTCAGTGTCTGCGGGATGACAGACTGGATGGCAGCGTTCTGCTGCGGTCCAGCCAGTCATCTCGATGTAGCAGAGCTGAAGCTGTCGTGGGAACCATGGAAAGGTAAGGATGAGGTTGCTTTATTATTTTTCTTTTATTGCAGGAGATCGTTGGCTTCAGCTGGAATGGGTGTGATGGTAAGTATGGTTTAATTTAGAACAATAAAGAATTGTGTCTTTATTTCAATTAAAGGACTTTATTCTGGGTGTTGTGTTTTTTTTAAATACTTTACTAGAAATTCATGGCGGTCATGTCTAATACTGGCGTGACCCCATGAATTTTGGGCTTGGGGCCAGCTGATAATACCAAGCTGGCCCTAACCCCTTTATTACCCAGTGAGCCACCGCACCAGGGCCCTGGATGAGTTGGGTACAGCGCCAGAAGATGGCGCTTCTATGAACGCGCCATTTTCCGGGGTGGCTGCGGACTGCAATTTGTAGCGGGGAGGGGCCCAGAAAGCTTGGGCCTCCCGGCGCTGCAGATTCCAGCCCCCAGCTGCCTAGTTGTACCTGGCTGGACACAAAAATAGGGCGAAGCCCCACGTACTTTTTTTTTAATTATTTCATGAAATTCATGAAATAATTAAGAAAAAAAGGGCTTCCCTATATTGTTGTGTCCGGCCAGGTACAAATAGGCAGCTGGTGGATGGGGGCAGCCCGTTCCTGCCTGCTGTACCTGGCTGGACACAAATATAGTGCGAAGCCCCACTTCAATTTTTTTAAATTATTTCAGGAAATTCATGAAATAATTTAAAAAAAATTGACGTGGGGCTTCGCACTATATTTGTGTCCAGCCAGGTACAGCAGGCAGGAACGGGCTGCCCCCAACCACCAGCTGCCTATTTGTACCTGGCCGGACACAACAATATAGGGAAGCCCTTTTTTTCTTAATTATTTCATGAAATAATTTAAAGAAAATTGACGTGGGGCTTCGCCCTGTTTTTGTGTCCAGCCAGGTACAACTAGGCAGCTGGGGGCTGGAATCCGCAGCGCAGGGAGGCCCAAGCTTTCTGGGCCACCCCCGCTGCAAATTGCAGTCCGCAGCCACCCCGGAAAATGGCGCGTTCATAGAAGCGCCATCTTCTGGCGCTGTACCAAACTCATCCAGGGCCCTGATGCGGTGGCTCACTGGGTAATAAAGGGGTTAGGGCCAGCTTGGCATTATCAGCTGGCCCAAAGCCCGAAATTCATGGGGTCACGCCAATATTAGACATGACCACCATGAATTTCTAGTAAAGTATTTAAAAAAAACACAACACCCAGAAAAAAGTCCTTTAATTGAAATAAACACACAATTCTTTATTGTTCTAAATTAAACCATACTTAACATCACGCCCATTCCAGCTGAAGCCAACGATCTCCTGAAATAAAAGAAAAATAATAAAGCAACATCATCCTTACCTTTCCATGGTTCCCATGACAGCTTCAGCTCTGCTACATCGAGATGACAGGCTGGACCGCAGCAGAACGCTGCCATCCAGCCTGTCATCCCGCAGACACTGAGAAGCGCAGGCTTGCTTGCGCTCCACAGTGTCTCTCTGTGAGGGCATCCAGATGAGCCGAGTTAATGTCCAATGAACTCGGCTCACCTCATGCACGTCACTGACAGCGTGGGAAAATTCTCCTGCACTCAGCGCTTCAGCGTGGGAGAATTCTCACACTGAAGCGCTGAGTGCAGGAGAATTCTCCCACGCTGTCAGTGACGCGCAGGAGGTGAGCTGAGTTCATTGGACATGAGCTCACCTTATGCACGTCACTGACAGCGTGGGAAAATTCTCCTGCACTCAGCACTTCAGCGTGGGAGAATTCTCACGCTGAAGCGCTGAGTGCAGGAGAATTCTCCCACGCTGTCAGTGACGTGCAGGAGGTGAGCTGAGTTCATTGGACATGAGCTCACCTTATGCACGTCACTGACAGCGTGGGAGAATTCT
This sequence comes from Phyllobates terribilis, assembly GCF_046119375.1. Taxonomy (NCBI): domain Eukaryota; kingdom Metazoa; phylum Chordata; class Amphibia; order Anura; family Dendrobatidae; genus Phyllobates; species Phyllobates terribilis. Next base: position 291,717,514 of record NW_027362771.1, read on the forward strand.
CCTGCACTCACCGCTTCAGCGTGAGAATTTTCCCACGCTGTCAGTGACGTGCATGAGGTGAGCCGAGTTCATTGGACATGAACTCGGCTCATCTGGATGTCGTCACAGAGAGACGCTGAGCAGCGCAAGCAAGCCTGCGCTTCTCAGTGTCTGCGGGATGACAGGCTGGATGGCAGCGTTCTGCTGCGGTCCAGCCTGTCATCTCGATGTAGCAGAGCTGAAGCTGTCGTGGGAACCATGGAAAGGTAAGGATGAGGTTGCTTTATTATTTTTCTTTTATTGCAGGAGATCGTTGGCTTCAGCTGGAATGGGCGTGACGGTAAGAATGGTTTAATTTAGAACAATAAAGGATTGTGTCTTTATTTCAATTAAAGGACTTTATTCTGGGTGTTTGTGTTTTTTTTAACTTTGACTATGGGGTTAGTAATGGGGGTGTCTTATAGACGCCTCTCCATTACTAACCTGGGCTTGATGTCAGCTGGCATTATAAGCTGACATCAACCCCAACCCTATTACCCCCTGCCACCGCACCAGGGCAGCGTGGAAGAGCGAGGCTAAGTGCCAGAATTGGCGCATCCTATGAATGCGCCATTTCTGGGGCGGCTGACGGCTGGTGTTTCTAGCCTGGGAGGGGGCCAATATTCATGGCTCCCTTCCTGGGCTATTAATATCAGCCCCCAGCTGTCTGCCTAGCCTTTGCTAGCTATTAAATTAGGGGGGACCCCACGTCATTTTTTTTGGGGGGTCCCCCATTTTAATAGCTAGTAAAGGCTATGTATTCAGCTGGGGGCTGATATTAGTAGCCTGGGAAGCTCCGTGGGTATTACCCCCTTCCCAGGCTTCAAACATCTGCCCCAGCCGTCTGCTTAACCTCCGCTAGAGCCTAAAATTAAGGGGAACCCCACGCCAATTTTTTTAATAATAAATCCTTTATTTTAATACTAAATGACAAGTACAGTAACCAACACTATCACTGTACTTCATATATATGTGACTGACATGTTTCTATCTATCTAATCTATGTGTGAAGCTCTATTCTGTCTGTTATAAATTGTCGGGTACCGCTGCTGAATTGCCGGCCGGCTTTTTTAAAGAGACAGTGCATGAAAACACTATTATTTTTTTTGATAAATCCTTTACGCTAAATGACAAGTACAGTAAGCAACACTGTCACTGTACTTCGTATATATGTGGCTGACATGTTTCTATCTATCTAATCTATGTGTGAAGCTCTATTCTGTTTGTTATAAATTGTCGGGTACCGCTGCTGAATTGCCGGCCGGCTTTTTTAAAGAGACGGTGCATGAAAACACTATTATTTTTTTTGATAAATCCTTTACGCTAAATGACAAGTACAGAAAGCAGCACTTTCACTGTACTTCGTATATATGTGGCTGACATGTTTATATCTATCTAATCTATGTGTGAAGCTCTATTCTTTCGGTTCTAAATTGTCGGGTACAGGTGTATGCCGCTGCTGAATTGCCGGCTTTTCATGTTTCACTGTTGGCACTGTTCCCATCGATTTGGGCAATCACTGTAATGCCACAACCACCATGGCTGTGGCATTACAGTGAGTGGCAGACAATCCCTGCATGATTGGTGCTCTAAATAGCGCCAGACATGCAGGACACGCTTTTGGTGCACGAACAGTTATCGAACATAACCTCGAACAGCCGAATTTTTTGCAAATCGTTCGGGTTCGTCGAACAACTCGAACACCGCCCAAAACAGCTCGAATTTGAGATTGGCGAACAGTTCTAGTCGAACACCGCTCATCTCTACTTGGGACACCCGGAGCTGGACCCTTTTTGGTGGATGCTGGTGGTTGTAGTCTTCGTGGCGGCGACCCGGTTCCGTGGCTCAGGGCGGTCAAACCAGTGGCGGAACTATTTATGTGGTTTTGATGTTTAAATGTCCGACTACGCCACCCGTGGATTGCGGTCAGAGTGAACCGCCGCTACAGGGCAGACCGCTGAGGCTGGTGTTGTGGGTGCAGCAGAGCGTAGCATAACTCCCCACGGGAGGAGTATAGCCTCAGGGCAGTGTATGCGGAGGATTGGGGTGATGGTGCAGGGCAGCAGCAGTAACGACACGGAGTCAGTGATGCTGTCCAGGGCCTTTACTCACTGTTTTTATTATCCAGACCACGTCTGCAGGTAACGGCTGCCCACGTCGTACTGTGCTCACCAGGTGAGGGGCTCAGACAACTCCCAGATAACTTTGGAGCACTTCACAGGACCCCCTTTGTGTGTCCTTTGTCTGGCCTTTCTTACCAACACTTCTGTCCGGCTGCCTCGGGCCTCCTCTTGGTAAACTTGGCGCCAGTTTCCCTGACCCTATGTGGTGCCTTCCTAGCGGGTGTAGCGAGGGGCTGCCCCACATAAAATGTCAGAGCCTCCGGTTTCTAGCTGAGGGTCGTTTCCTGCCTCCACTAGTTCGGGGACCGGTCTCCCCCTTTGGCCTGACCCCTCCACGCAGGTGGATTCGGGCGTGCGGTGGCGACTCGCCCGTCCGCACCCCTGGGATCCCTTCATTCCTCGTTCCTGGAGCCTTCTCCGCTCCTCTTCCTTCCTTCTCCCTCTTCCAGGCCTGGGCCTCTGTTACTAGGCCCGCCTCCGGAGCAGAGCTCATGCAGAGCCCCTGCTCCCTGCCACTTCTGCTCAGACTTCTCTGCACTGAACTAAGATGGTGCCCACCTTTTATACTTCCTTCTCAATGCACCCAGGAACTGCTTCCTCCCTGCTCCTGCACTACAGGGTTCCCCTTCCTCAGTGTTCCCTCCCCCCACTCCAGCCAGGGACAGGGACTGTCGTGCCCATCTCAGGGGCATATTGGTCGCCCTGCCCCACGGCAATGTGGTGTAATGCATGCAGGTGTCGGGTCCTGATCCACACTCCATCCTTACCTGAGAGTGTGATATCACACCTCTGGGTGAGGTGCAATACGTCTGTAGCAACCGAGCCCTCAGGGTGCTACAGTTCCATTTATCTTCAGCCTAGGTGACGTATTGCGATACAGGGCCGTGATTTTGGCTATAAAAGGGTCCCCTAGACCCCTACCCCAAGCTTTTTAAGAGAATCATATATGGCGTGCCAGGAGACTCTATGGAATGCTTTCTCAGCATCCAACGAGAGTATCTAATTACAAATTTTTAACTGCATCTAGCCCAGGAAATACTTTGTGCCTAGTAGCAGTGTCTGCTAGTCAGCGGATTATCCCGGCTGTTAAGCAAGCTACACCACCTGTAGTTTAGACACTTAATTTTTTCAAAGGAAATGCTTCGGGACCATGGGATACTTAGTGAAGAGCATCAGGAGGCACCCCAAGGCATAGGGGCTGGGACTGGCAGTAGGATGCCTTGCGGTGGACAGCCGAGCTCGATCCTTATAAAAGCTTTTTAACTGCAGCAGCTTTAGTGGACGCTACTGGAGCTGGAATTACCGCGGCTGCTGGCATGAGACTTGCCCTCCAATAGATCCTTGTAAATGGATTTAAAGTGTATTCATTCAAATTAGAGAGACAATTTAAATTAAAAAGCTTAGAGCTGCCTCCACCACAGGGGGGCTCGCTCGACCCACCAGCGGACAGGCACCAGTATTGGGAGTGGGGGGCTGGCCGTCAGGGTTCACCGCGGCTCTGGCACAAACCCGGCGACACGGAGGTGGCACGGGCAGGAGCGGACTGAACGTGTCGGCTTCTCACTTTTTGGATTTTAGAAGGGCATGACATGCCTATATCTGTGTCTCCCCCTCCTTTTACTCCTCCACCTCTTTTATTTTCGCATGACTATATGTACTTGTCACTTTTCCATGTGTTAGTTATGTCTTCTGAGCAGTTTGTCAGCTTTTGGACACCTTTGAAGGTGTTTTCTATGTGTTTCTATGTGTTTTTGTTTGCCTGCCATTGGTTTTAATCGTGTTCGAAGGTGTTCGACGAACAGTTCGACGAACAGTTCGGCGAACACACGGGTGTTCGACGAACCGAACCGAACTCGAACACTACGGGGGTGGCTCAACACTAATAGTCATGAGAAAAGAAAAGAGGTGGAGGAGTAAAAGGAGGGAGAGACACAGATATAGTCATGTCATGCCCTTCTAAAATCCAAAAAGTGAGAAGCCGACACGTTCAGTCCGTTCCTGCCCGTGCCACCTCCGTGTCGCCGGGTTTGTGCCAGAGCCGCGGTGAACCCTGATGGCCAGCCCCCCTCTCCCAATACTGGTGCCTGTCCGCTGGTGGGTCGAGCGAGGCCCCCTGTGGTGGAGGCAGCTCTAAGCTTTTTAATTTAAATTGTCTCTCTAATTTGAATGAATACACTTTAAATCCATTTACAAGGATCTATTGGAGGGCAAGTCTCATGCCAGCAGCCGCGTAATTCCAGCTCCAGTAGCGTCCACTAAAGCTGCTGCAGTTAAAAAGCTTTTATAAGGATCGAGCTCGGTTGTCCACCGCAAGGCATCCTACTGCCAGTCCCAGCCCCTATGCCTTGGGGTGCCTCCTGATGCTCTCCACTGAGTATCCCGTGGTCCCGAAGCATTTCCTTTGAAAAAATTAAGTGTCCAAACTACAGGTGGTGTAGCTTGCTTAACAGCCGGGATAATCCGCTGACTAGCAGACACTGCTACTAGGCACAAAGTATTTCCTGGGCTAGATGCAGTTAAAAATTTGTAATTAGATACTCTCGTTGGATGCTGAGAAAGCATTCCATAGAGTCTCCTGGCACGCCATATATGATTCTCTTAAAAAGCTTGGGGTAGGGGTCTAGGGGACCCTTTTATAGCCAAAATCACGGCCCTGTATCGCAATACGTCACCTAGGCTGAAGATAAATGGAACTGTAGCACCCTGAGGGCTCGGTTGCTACAGAGGTATTGCACCTCACCCAGAGGTGTGATATCTCACTCTCAGGTAAGGATGGAGTGTGGATCAGGACCCGACACCTGCATGCATTACACCACATTGCCGTGGGGCAGAGCGACCAATATGCCCCTGAGATGGGCACGACAGTCCCTGTCCCTGGCTGGAGTGGGGGGAGGGAACACTGAGGAAGGGGAACCCTGTAGTGCAGGAGCAGGGAGGAAGCAGTTCCTGGGTGTATTGAGAAGGGAGTATAAAAGGTGGGCACCATCTTAGTTCAGTGCAGAGAAGTCTGAGCAGAAGTGGCAGGGAGCAGGGGCTCTGCATGAGCTCTGCTCCGGAGGCGGGCCTAGTAACAGAGGCCCAGGCCTGGAAGAGGGAGAAGGAAGGAAGAGGAGCGGAGAAGGCTCCAGGAACGAGGAACGAAGGGATCCCAGGGGTGCGTACGGGCGAGTCGCCACCGCACACCCGAATCCACCTGCATGGAGGGGTCAGGCCAAAGGGGGAGACCGGTCCCCGAAACTAGTGGAGGCAGGAAACGACCCTCAGCTAGAAACCGGAGGCTGTGACATTTTATGTGGCGCAGCCCCTCGCTACACCCGCTAGGAGGGCAGCACATAGGGTCAGGGAAACTGGCGCCAAGTTTACCAAGAGGAGGCCTGAGGCAGCCGGACAGAAGAATTGGTAAGAAAGGCCAGACAAAGGACACACAAAGGGGGTCCTGTGAAGCGCTCCAAAGTTATCTGGGAGTTGTCTGAGCCCCTCACCTGGTGAGCACAGTACGACGTGGGCAGCCGTTACCTGCAGACGTGGTCTGGATAATAAGAACTGTGAGTAAAGGCCCTGGACTGCATCACTGACTCCGTGTCGTTACTGCTGCTGCCCTGCACCATCACCCCCATCCTCCGCATACACTGCCCTGAGGCTATACTCCTCCCGTGGGGAGGTATGCTATGCTCTGCTGCACCCACAACACCAGCCTCAGCGGTCTGCCCTGCAGCGGCGGTTCACTCTGACCGCAATCCATGGGTGGCGTAGTCGGACATTTAAACATCAAAACCACATAAATAGTTCCGCCACTGGTTTGACCACCCTGAGCCACGGAACCGGGTCGCCGCCACGAAGACTACCAGCATCCACCAAAAAGGGTCCGGCTCCGGGTGTCCCAAGGCCCAGGGGGTGCATCAGAACATTTTCATCACCTTTCACAATCACCAATGGGACAAGGCATGGATGTCCTCTTTCTCCTCTCTTATACATCCTAGTGACGGAGCACCTGCTCTCATCAATTCGCCATAACCCCAATATTAGGTGGATTGAGGTGGGAGGCACTGAGTACAAGTGCTTTCTATTTGCTGATGATGTACTAGTATATATCACTCAATCACATATATCCATCCATGCTGTTATGGCTGAAATAGATCACTTTGTTACATGGTCAAATTTTAAAATCAATGCAGCGAAGTCTGAGGCCCTCGATGTCTCCCTCCCCAAATCCAAATAGAATTCCATCCAGTCCAACTTTCCCTTTGCCTGGCCCTCACAGGGTATCAAATACTTAGGAATTCCTATTCATAGAGACCTCTCCCATCTATGTTATCTTAATTTTGGGCCCTTTATTGAACAACTCCATACAGACCACGGTTGGCAAGTTAGAACCGTAAGATTCACTACGTGAACCACTGGTGTTTTGTGGAAAAGCACATGTACACTGTGTTCCAAATTATTATGCAAAAAGTGTTTAGGAGTGATAAGGGAAGAATTTGTTTGCTTGTCAGTTAAACTCATTGATGGTGATGTGTGTCAGGGCTCTTTATATCACTGTAAGCAATTGCAGACACCTGTGCTAATTAGTTTGGCAGGTGTGTCCAATGAAAGGCAAGACTACTTAAGAAGGCTGTCTCACATTATTAAGCAGCCTACATTTTCTGCCAAAATGGGAAAGAAAAAGGATGTGTCGGCTGCTGAGAAGCAACAAATTGTGGAGTGTTTAGGTCAAGGCATGACTACAATCAACATTGTGCGATGATCAGGATGAAGTGTCTTGGCAATCAAGAAGTATGTAGCTGATTCACAGTACACACGTGTGCGTGCTGATAAGGGCAAATTGAGGACTCTTTCCTACAGGCAATTACATCAGGTTAAAAGAGCAGCGGCAAAAAAGCCTTGTCATAGCAGCAGACAAGTTTTTGAAGCTGCTGGTGCCTCCAACGTCCCCCGAACAACAAGATGCATGGTCCTTCAGAGGTTTGCAGCTGTGCATATGCCATCCTGTCGACCTCCTCTATCCACTTCACACAAGCAGAAACGGCTCCAGTGGGCCAAACATTACATGAAGACCGATTTCAAAACTGTTTTGTTCACGGATGAGTGCCGTGCAGCGCTCGATGGTCCAGATGGATGGAGTGGAGGATGGCTGGTTGATGGACACCCCACGCAAACACGGCTACAGCGCCAACAAGGAGGAGGTTGAGTAATGTTTTGGGCTGGAATCATGGGGAGAGAGATTGTCGGCCCCTTTAGGATCCCTGAATGCGCTAAAGATGAACTCCATAATGTATGTGGATTTTCTCAAACAGCACTTCCTGCCATGGTTCAAGAAGAAGAACCATGTATTTCACAGCAAGATCATTTTTTTGCATGATAATGCACCATCTCATGCTGCACATAAAACATCTGCATCTCTGGCTGATATGGGCATAAAAGGGGACAAACTTATGGTGTGACCCCCATGCTCCCCTGACCTCTACCCCATTCAGAACCTCTGGAGCATCATAAAAAGGAGTGTCTATGATGGCGGGAGGCAGTTCACATCTAAGCAACAGCTCTGGGAGGGTATTCTGTCCTCATGCAAAACAATTGAAGCAGAAACCATCCAAAACCTGACAAATTCAATGGACGAGAGAGTTCAGAAGCTCCTTTCGAACAAGGGGTCCTATGTGAAAATGTAACATCACCTAGAATAAAGTTTTGAGTTGAAAACTGTTTGATTTCAGTTTCTAATAACCTGCTAATGCTTATAATTTCAAAAATGACCATTTTTTTGGTCTTTATTAAAATGAAAAGGTTGATCGAAAAGTTTGGGGGATCTAAGAGTGTGGCAACCCAGTAGTCATGATTACTTCGAATTCTGACAATATGAGGGTCATGTTGCAGGTAGTGCAGCAAGAAGGCACTTATGTGTCTTGCGCATCTCGGAGCCCCAAAATTATGTTCCGGGCTAGATGCAGCTACAAATTATTATTAATTTTAAATCTGGTGGAGCTTTGTATAGATGGGCTAATAGGATCAGTGCTGCACACTGCTACAAAGCCCAAATTATTTTCCAGTCAAGATGCAGATAAACATGATTAGTAATTTGAAAGCTTAAAACTGTTGGTAGGGTGATTTTAACCAATCATCAAGCTTTTACTCTCCCCAGGATGACACAGGGGTAGAAAAGTCGTTTCGGATCCATGATTTGTTCATCTTTATGAACGTGAGTCTGTCTACATTATCAGTGGAGAGCCGCGTGCGCTTATCTGTCAGCACACCACCAGCAGCGCTGAACACACGTTCAGACAGAAAGCTGGCTGCGGGGCATGACAAGATCTCCAAGGCGTAAGTTGCTAGCTCCGGCCATTTATCCAGATTGGAAGCCCAAAAAGAGCAAGGGTCCAGTGACACAGTCATGGCTTCAATGTTTACTTGGAGATACTCCTGTACCATCGTCTCTAGGCGTTGACTATGTGTCAGACTTCTTGTCTCCTGTGGCCTTGCAAAGGATGGGCTAAAAAAGTGGTGAAATGATTCCGCAAAATTGATGTTACCAGCAGATACTGTGGTTCTGTTACGGTTTGAGTGCTGAACACTTGACGGTCCCACGGTTGGCAAGTTGGAACTGTGAGATTCACTATGTGCACCACTAGTGTTTTGTGGAAAAGCACATGTAAGATTCTGCAACAGTCTCTGCTGATACTCCTGCATGCGTGCATCCCTTTCTATGGCAGGAATAATTTCTGCAAATTTACTTTTGTACCAGGGATCTAACAGTGTGGCAACCCAGTAGTCAGGATTATTTCTAATTCTCACAATTCGAGGGTCATGTTGCAGGTAGTGCAGCAAGAAGGCACTCATGTGTGTTGGGCATCCAGGAGCACCAAGTCCCTGTTGTGTTGGTGGCGAGGTAACAATCATGCTTCCTTCCTCTGTCCTCTCCCCCCAACCTCGCACAACAGAAATGTGATTAAGGTCTCCCTCATCTGATGAGTCTTCCATCAGTTCGTCCTCCACTTCTTCCTGGGCTCCTGCACCTTCCTCACTAGTTTGGCTGCTACCATGCGCCCTGGTAAAACCATCTCCCCCACCCTCACATGACTGCCGCCTTGGTGCTGCCGACCGTCTGGACCTTGCAGATGTTAGCCCTTCCGCATACAACTCCTCCTCCTCTACTACCTCCACCTCCTCTTGTGCCACCACCTGACTCCGAATTCTGTTTAACATGTGCTCCAGCATGTAAATCACCGGAATAGTCATGCTGATAATGGCATCGTCAGCACTAAACATCTTCGTCGCCATTTCAAAACTGTGCAGAAGGGTGCATAGGTCCCTGATCTGAGACCACTCCTCCAGCGTGATTTGCCCCACCTCCGGATCTCGTTGGCCCAGGCTATACGTCATAACGTATTGCACCAGGGATTGTCGGTGCTGCCACAGTCGCTGCAACATGTGCAGAGTTGAATTCCACCGGGTAGGCACATCGCATTTTAGCCGGTGAAGTGGCAGGCCCAACGACTTCTGTAGAGATGTAAGTCGCTGAGCTGCGGGATGCGAACGGCGGAAGTGAGCACACAGCGACTGTGCCCTCTGCAGAAGGCCATCTAGTCTGGGATAGTGGGCTAAAAATTGCTGGACAACCAGGTTCAACACGTGAGCCATACAAGGCACGTGTGTGACATTGCCCCGGCGAAGGGCCGCACTCAGGTTTGCAGCATTGTCGCACACGGCCTTCCCTGGTTTCAGGTCCAGTGGAGACAACCATTCATGAAATTGGTTCTCCAGAGCTGACCACAACTCCTCAGCTGTGTGACTCACATTTCCCAGACATTTCAAAGTAAAAACCGCCTGATGACGTTGAGCCCTACTGCCAGCATAGTAAGGAGGTGTGCAGGATCCATTCTGCGCAGTTAGAAATCTTGTGGCATGACCAGACAGGCTTTCGGTGCAGGTGGAAGACCGAGAGGAGGTTGAGGAGGCAGAAGCAGTGGAGGAACTTTGACATAAAGAGGATTGACGCACAACTCGTGGGGACAGCAAGACTTGGACAGCAGACCCTTGTCCTGCTGTCACCATAGTTACCCAGTGCCCAGTCAGCGACATGTAACGCCCCTGTTCATGCCTACTCGTCCAAGTGTCTGTGGTGAAATGCACCCTGTCACACACAGAGTTTCTCAAAGAAGCGGTGATGTTGTGTGCGACATGCTGGTGGAGCGCAGGCACACCTTTCTTTGAGAAGTAGTGCCGACTGGGCATCTGGTACTGGGGCACTGCGACGGACATAAGGTCTCGAAAATCCTCTGTGTCCACCAGGCGGAAAGGCAGCATTTCTGTAGCCAAGAGCTTGCAGATGGTGAAATTCAACCTCTTAGCTTTCTCATGGCTAGGAGGAAATGGTCTATTACTTGTCCACATCTGGGGGACTGAGGGCTGGCTATTGTGCTTAGACGGGGTTGATAAGGGTGTCCCCGGCAAACTGCCGGTCTGTGAGGAAGATGCAGGCGGACATGTTAGGTTGCCTTGATCCAAAGGTGGTGCTATCGATGTCGGACAGCGCTCAACACCAGCTGGTGTTACCACCTCCAAAGAAAATGATGACCTGCCAATCACGCTGGCTGTTGCGGGTAAAGAGGTGGCAGGTCTGCGCCCCAAAACAGGTGTGACTGCTGTCCCCCCAGTCACAGAGGATGAAGAGGCCGCGGATGCACAAGATATGGCAGACGGTGGTTGGCCCGGCCGGCTAGGCCGCATTGTAGCACACTGAGCTTCCCACTGCAACTTATGCTTCATGTCCATGTGCCGGTTTATGCATAAAGTACTCAAACTATGTATTTTTTGGCCTCTACTTAGCTTTTGCTGACAAATGTTACAGATGACACGAGTTGGGTCATCTTTATCGATCTGAAAAAATGCCCAGGCTATGCAAGGCTTAGCACGCATGCGACCTGAAGAGCCAAAACGACTTGTGGTGAGAGGCAGAGTTGTGTTTGAGGATGCAGTTGTTGACGTGCTTCCAGTACTATGTCTCTGTCCAGGAAGGCGCAACCTGACCTCGTCGTCACTAGCATCTTCCTCCATCTCCTCTGCTGACCTCATCTCTTGGCTGACTGTGGGTTGACAGTAAGTGGGATCTCCAACCTCATCATCATCACCCTGTGCGTTATCACACCCGTCGTCCTCAGAGCCAACCTGTTCCTGCCCTGACAAAAAACTAAAGTTGTCGCTCCAATCAGGTATTTGAGTCTCATCATCGTCTTCCTCATTGTCTCCACCAACAGGAGTTACAGTTTGGGAATGAGGGTCTGCATTATGGTCAGAACCTTCTGCGTCTGGTCCTGGATCCGATTCATAAAGATGCTGGGCATCAGTGCAGATCATTTCCTCGTCTGGATTCACAGAAGCGCTGGAGTCGACCTCTGATTCCCAGGCTATAGTATGAGTAAACAGCTCTGCAGACTCAACCATCTGTTCTACCTCATACTCAGACGGGCAGCTGGAGATTTGGGAGCTGTGAGGAAGCAAGTGTGATTGGTGTGACACCTTTGAGGACTGGAGTATTTGTGATGTTGAAGTTGATGTGGAGGAGAGCCCACTTAAAGGAGCACTTGATATCCGTTGAAGCACCTGCTGTTTTTGTGCCTCATCTGGAATTTGTAGCGATTGGCGTGGCCGTAAGAAAGGGATCTTATCACATTGTCCGCTAAAAGAAGTAGACATTTTAGTTTGGCTTGAAGATGGTCTTTCTTCTGCAGATGTTACTGTTGCTTTAACACCTACCCCACGGACACAACCTTTCTTCCCCTTCCCAACACGCCTATTCCCCTTTCCACCAGCAGCAGGCCTTTTCCCACTCATTTTGGTGGTTAACTAATTCACAACTCTGGAGTTGTTTGCACAAAAAAACAATGGATGGGAACCGAGCAGAGCTGAGTGGCCAAACTGTGGTATTAGGCCAAAACTATTGGCTGGGTTAGATGCAGAAAAAAATTATATTCAATTTGCAACCTGATGGAGGTCAGTATAGATGGACTAATAGAGAAAGTCCCACACACAGCTAGAAGCCCAAATATTTTTTCAGAGGTAGATGCAGAAAAAAAATATATTCAGTTTGCAACCTGATGGAGGTCAGTATAGATGGACTAATAGAGAAAGTCCCACACACTGCTAGAAGGCCAAATATTTTTTCAGAGCTAGATGCAGACAAAAAATTATTTTTAATTTGCAACCTGATGGAGGTCAGTATAGATGGACTAATAGAGAAAGTCCCACATGCTGCTAGAAGGCCAAATATTTTTTCAGAGCTGGATGCAGATAAAAATTATTTTTAATTTGCAACCTGATGGAGGTCAGTATAGATGGACTAATAGAGAAAGTCCCACACACTGCTAGAAGGCCAAATAATTTTTCAGAGCTAGATGCAGAAAAAAAATATATTCAGTTTGCAACCTGATGGAGGTCAGTATAGATGGACTAATAGAACAAGTCCCACACACAGCTAGAAGCCCAAATATTTTTTCAGAGGTAGATGCAGACAAAAATTATTTTTAATTTGCAACCTGATGGAGGTCAGTATATATGGACTTATAGAGAATGTCCCACACACTGCTAGAAGGACAAATATTTTTTCAGAGCTAGATGCAGACAAAAAATAATTTTCAGTTTGCAACCTGATGGAGGTCAGTATAGATGGACTAATAGAACAAGTCCCACACACAGCTAGAAGCCCAAATATTTTTTCAGAGGTAGATGCAGAAAAAAATTATATTCAGTTTGCAACCTGATGGAGATCTGCATAGATGGATTAATAGAACAAGTAGCACACACAGCTAGAAGCCCAATATTTTTTCAGAGGTAGATGCAGAAAAAATATATATTCAGTGTGCAACTTGATGAAGGTCAGTATAGATGGACTAATAGAGAAAGTCCCACACACTGCTAGAAGGCCAAATATTTTTTCAGAGCTAGATGCAGACAAAAAATTATTTTTAATTTGCAACCTGATGGAGGTCAGTATAGATGGACTAATAGAGAAAGTCCCACACACTGCTAGAAGGCCAAATATTTTTTCAGAGCTGGATGCAGATAAAAATTATTTTTAATTTGCAACCTGATGGAGGTCAGTATAGATGGACTAATAGAGAAAGTCCCACACACTGCTAGAAGGCCAAATATTTTTTCAGAGCTGGATGAAGATAAAAATTATTTTTAATTTGCAACCTGATGGAGGTCAGTATAGATGGACTAATAGAGAAAGTCCCACACACTGCTAGAAGGCCAAATATTTTTTCAGAGCTAGATGCAGACAAAAAATTATTTTCAGTTTGCAACCTGATGGAGGTCAGTATAGATGGACTAATAGAACAAGTCCCACACACAGCTAGAAGCCCAAATATTTTTTCAGAGGTAGATGCAGAAAAAAATTATATTCAGTTTGCAACCTGATGGAAGTCTGTATAGATGGATTAATAGAACAAGTCCCACACACAGCTAGAAGCCCAATATTTTTTCAGAGGTCGATGCAGAAAAAAAATATATTCAGTTTGCAACCTGATGGAGGTCAGTATAGATGGACTAATAGAGAAAGTCCCACACACTGCTAGAAGGCCAAATATTTTTTCAGAGCTAGATGCAGACAAAAAATTATTTTTAATTTGCAACCTGATGGAGGTCAGTATAGATGGACTAATAGAGAAAGTCCCACACACTGCTAGAAGGCCAAATATTTTTTCAGAGCTGGATGCAGATAAAAATTATTTTTAATTTGCAACCTGATGGAGGTCAGTATAGATGGACTAATAGAGAAAGTCCCACACACTGCTAGAAGGCCAAATAATTTTTCAGAGCTAGATGCAGAAAAAAATTATATTCAGTTTGCAACCTGATGGAGGTCAGTATAGATGGACTAATAGAACAAGTCCCACACACAGCTAGAAGCCCAAATATTTTTTCAGAGGTAGATGCAGACAAAAATTATTTTTAATTTGCAATCTGATGGAGGTCAGTATAGATGGACTAATAGAGAATGTCCCACACACTGCTAGAAGGCCAAATATTTTTTCAGAGCTAGATGCAGACAAAAAATAATTTTCAGTTTGCAACCTGATGGAGGTCAGTATAGATGGACTAATAGAACAAGTCCCACACACAGCTAGAAGCCCAAATATTTTTTCAGAGGTAGATGCAGAAAAAAATTATATTCAGTTTGCAACCTGATGGAGGTCTGTATAGATGGATTAATAGAACAAGTACCACACACAGCTAGAAGCCCAATATTTTTTCAGAGGTAGATGCAGAAAAAAAATATATTCAGTGTGCAACTTGACGGAGGTCAGTATAGATGGACTAATAGAGAAAGTCCCAAACACTGCTAGAAGGCCAAATATTTTTTCAGAGCTAGATGCAGACAAAAAAATATTTTTAATTTGCAACCTGATGGAGGTCAGTATAGATGGACTAATAGAGAAAGTCCCACACACTGCTAGAAGGCCAAATATTTTTTCAGAGCTGGATGCAGATAAAAATTATTTTTAATTTGCAACCTGATGGAGGTCAGTATAGATGGACTAATAGAGAAAGTCCCACACACTGCTAGAAGGCCAAATATTTTTTCAGAGCTGGATGAAGATAAAAATTATTTTTAATTTGCAACCTGATGGAGGTAAGTATAGATGGACTAATAGAGAAAGTCCCACACACTGCTAGAAGGCCAAATATTTTTTCAGAGCTAGATGCAGACAAAAAATTATTTTTAATTTGCAACCTGATGGAGGTCAGTATAGATGGACTAATAGAACAAGACCCACACACAACTAGAAGCCCAAATATTTTTTCAGAGGTAGATGTAGAAAAAAATTATATTCAGTTTGCAACCTGATAGAGGTCTGTATAGATGGATTAATAGAACAAGTCCCACACACACCTAGAAGCCCAATATTTTTTCAGAGGTAGATGCAGAAAAAAAATATATTCAGTTTGCAACCTGATGGAGGTCAGTATAGATGGACTAATAGAGAAAGTCCCACACACAGCTAGAAGGCCAAATATTTTTTCAGAGCTAGATGCAGACAAAAAATTATTTTTAATTTGCAACCTGATGGAGGTCAGTATAGATGGACTAATAGAGAAAGTCCCACACACTGCTAGAAGGCCAAATATTTTTTCAGAGCTGGATGCAGATAAAAATTATTTTTAATTTGCAACCTGATGGAGGTCAGTATAGATGGACTAATAGAGAAAGTCCCACACACTGCTAGAAGGCCAAATATTTTTTCAGAGCTGGATGCAGATAAAAATTATTTTTAATTTGCAACCTGATGGAGGTCAGTATAGATGGACTAATAGAGAAAGTCCCACACACTGCTAGAAGGCCAAACATTTTTTCAGAGCTAGATGCAGAAAAAAATTATATTCAGTTTGAAACCTGATGGAGGTCAGTATAGATGGACTAATAGAACAAGTCCCACACACAGCTAGAAGCCCAAATATTTTTTCAGAGGTAGATGCAGATAAAAATTATTTTTAATTTGCAACCTGATGGAGGTCATTATAGATGTACTAATAGAGAAAGTCCCACACACTGCTAGAAGGCCAAATATTTTTTCAGAGCTAGATGCAGACAAAAAAATATTTTCAGTTTGCAACCTGATGGAGGTCAGTATAGATGGACTAATAGAACAAGTCCCACACACAGCTAGAAGCCCAAATATTTTTTCAGAGGTAGATGTAGAAAAAAATTATATTCAGTTTGCAACCTGATGGAGGTCTGTATAGATGGATTAATAGAACAAGTCCCACACACAGCTAGAAGCCCAAATATTTTTTCAGAGGTAGATGCAGAAAAAAAATATATTCAGTTTGCAATCAAATGGAGGTCAGTATAGATGGACTAATAGAGAAAGTCCCACACACTGCTAGAAGGCCAGATATTTTTTCAGAGCTAGATGCAGACAAAAAATTATTTTTAATTTGCAACCTGATGGAGGTCAGTATAGATGGACTAATAGAGAAAGTCCCACACACTGCTAGAAGGCCAAATATTTTTTCAGAGCTGGATGCAGATAAAAATTATTTTTAATTTGCAACCTGATGGAGGTCAGTATAGATGGACTAATAGAGAAAGTCCCACACACTGCTAGAAGGCAAAATATTTTTTCAGAGCTGGATGCAGATAAAAATTATTTTTAATTTGCAACCTGATGGAGGTCAGTATAGATGGACTAATAGAGAAAGTCCCACACACTGCTAGAAGGCCAAATATTTTTTCAGAGCTAGATGCAGACAAAAAATTATTTTCAGTTTGCAACCTGATGGAGGTCAGTATAGATGGACTAATAGAACAAGTCCCACACACAGCTAGAAGCCCAAATATTTTTTCAGAGGTAGATGCAGAAAAAAATTATATTCAGTTTGCAACCTGATGGAGGTCTGAATAGATGGATTAATAGAACAAGTCCCACACACAGCTAGAAGCCCAATATTTTTTCAGAGGTAGATGCAGAAAAAAAATATATTCAGTTTGCAACCTGATGGAGGTCAGTATAGATGGACTAATAGAGAAAGTTCCACGCACTGCTAGAAGGCCAAATATTTTTTCAGAGCTAGATGCAGACAAAAAATTATTTTTAATTTGCAACCTGATGGAGGTCAGGATAGATGGACTAATAGAGAAAGTCCCACACACTGCTAGAAGGCCAAATATTTTTTCAGAGCTGGATGCAGATAAAAATTATTTTTAATTTGCAACCTGATGTAGGTCAGTATAGATGGACTAATAGAGAAAGTCCCACACACTGCTAGAAGGCCAAATATTTTTTCAGAGCTGGATGCAGATAAAAATTATTTTTAATTTGCAACCTGATGGAGGTCAGTATAGATGGACTAATAGAGAAAGTCCCACACACTGCTAGAAGGCCAAATATTTTTTCAGAGCTAGATGCAGACAAAAAATTATTTTCAGTTTGCAACCTGATGGAGGTCAGTATAGATGGACTAATAGAACAAGTCCCACACACAGCTAGAAGCCCAAATATTTTTTCAGAGGTAGATGCAGAAAAAAATTATATTCAGTTTGCAACCTGATGGAGGTCTGAATAGATGGATTAATAGAACAAGTCCCACACACAGCTAGAAGCCCAATATTTTTTCAGAGGTAGATGCAGAAAAAAAATATATTCAGTTTGCAACCTGATGGAGGTCAGTATAGATGGACTAATAGAGAAAGTCCCACGCACTGCTAGAAGGCCAAATATTTTTTCAGAGCTAGATGCAGACAAAAAATTATTTTTAATTTGCAACCTGATGGAGGTCAGGATAGATGGACTAATAGAGAAAGTCCCACACACTGCTAGAAGGCCAAATATTTTTTCAGAGCTGGATGCAGATAAAAATTATTTTTAATTTGCAACCTGATGGAGGTCAGTATAGATGGACTAATAGAGAAAGTCCCACACACTGCTAGAAGGCCAAATATTTTTTCAGAGCTGGATGCAGATAAAAATTATTTTTAATTTGCAACCTGATGGAGGTCAGTATAGATGGACTAATAGAGAAAGTCCCACACACTGCTAGAAGGCCAAATATTTTTTCAGAGCTAGATGCAGACAAAAAATTATTTTCAGTTTGCAACCTGATGGAGGTCAGTATAGATGGACTAATAGAACAAGTCCCACACACAGCTAGAAGCCCAAATATTTTTTCAGAGGTAGATGCAGAAAAAAATAATATTCAGTTTGCAACCTGATGGAGGTCTGTATAGATGGATTAATAGAACAAGTCCCACACACAGCTAGAAGCCCAATATTTTTTCAGAGGTAGATGCAGAAAAAAAATATATTCAGTTTGCAACCTGATGGAGGTCTATATAGATGGATTAATAGAACAAGTCCCACACACAGCTAGAAGCCCAATATTTTTTCAGAGGTAGATGCAGAAAAAAAATATATTCAGTTTGCAACCTGATGGAGGTCAGTATAGATGGACTAATAGAGAAAGTCCCACACACTGCTAGAAGGCCAAATATTTTTTCAGAGCTAGATGCAGACAAAAAATTATTTTTAATTTGCAACCTGATGGAGGTCAGTATAGATGGACTAATAGAGAAAGTCCCACACACTGCTAGAAGGCCAAATATTTTTTCAGAGCTGGATGCAGATAAAAATTATTTTTAATTTGCAACCTGATGGAGGTCAGTATAGATGGACTAATAGAGAAAGTCCCACACACTGCTAGAAGGCCAAATATTTTTTCAGAGCTGGATGCAGATAAAAATTATTTTTAATTTGCAACCTGATGGAGGTCAGTATAGATGGACTAATAGAGAAAGTCCCACACACTGCTAGAAGGCCAAATATTTTTTCAGAGCTAGATGCAGCAAAAAATTATTTTCAGTTTGCAACCTGATGGAGGTCTGTATAGATGGATTAATAGAACAAGTCCCACACACAGCTAGAAGCCCAATATTTTTTCAGAGGTAGATGCAGAAAAAAATTATATTCAGTTTGCAACCTGATGGAGGTCTGTATAGATGGATTAATAGAACAAGTCCCACACACAGCTAGAAGCCCAATATTTTTTCAGAGCTGGATGCAGATAAAAATTATTTTTAATTTGCAACCTGATGGAGGTCAGTATAGATGGACTAATAGAGAAAGTCCCACACACTGCTAGAAGGCCAAATATTTTTTCAGAGCTGGATGCAGATAAAAATTATTTTTAATTTGCAACCTGATGGAGGTCAGTATAGATGGACTAATAGAGAAAGTCCCACACACTGCTAGAAGGCCAAATATTTTTTCAGAGCTAGATGCAGACAAAAAATTATTTTCAGTTTGCAACCTGATGGAGGTCAGTATAGATGGACTAATAGAACAAGTCCCACACACAGCTAGAAGCCCAAATATTTTTTCAGAGGTAGATGCAGAAAAAAATAATATTCAGTTTGCAACCTGATGGAGGTCTGTATAGATGGATTAATAGAACAAGTCCCACACACAGCTAGAAGCCCAATATTTTTTCAGAGGTAGATGCAGAAAAAAAATATATTCAGTTTGCAACCTGATGGAGGTCTATATAGATGGATTAATAGAACAAGTCCCACACACAGCTAGAAGCCCAATATTTTTTCAGAGGTAGATGCAGAAAAAAAATATATTCAGTTTGCAACCTGATGGAGGTCAGTATAGATGGACTAATAGAGAAAGTCCCACACACTGCTAGAAGGCCAAATATTTTTTCAGAGCTAGATGCAGACAAAAAATTATTTTTAATTTGCAACCTGATGGAGGTCAGTATAGATGGACTAATAGAGAAAGTCCCACACACTGCTAGAAGGCCAAATATTTTTTCAGAGCTGGATGCAGATAAAAATTATTTTTAATTTGCAACCTGATGGAGGTCAGTATAGATGGACTAATAGAGAAAGTCCCACACACTGCTAGAAGGCCAAATATTTTTTCAGAGCTGGATGCAGATAAAAATTATTTTTAATTTGCAACCTGATGGAGGTCAGTATAGATGGACTAATAGAGAAAGTCCCACACACTGCTAGAAGGCCAAATATTTTTTCAGAGCTAGATGCAGCAAAAAATTATTTTCAGTTTGCAACCTGATGGAGGTCTGTATAGATGGATTAATAGAACAAGTCCCACACACAGCTAGAAACCCAATATTTTTTCAGAGGTAGATGCAGAAAAAAATTATATTCAGTTTGCAACCTGATGGAGGTCTGTATAGATGGATTAATAGAACAAGTCCCACACACAGCTAGAAGCCCAATATTTTTTCAGAGGTAGATGCAGAAAAAAATTATATTCAGTTTGCAACCTGATGGAGGTCAGTATAGATGGACTAATAGAGAAAGTCCCACACACTGCTAGAAGGCCAAATATTTTTTCAGAGCTAGATGCAGATAAAAATTATTTTTAATTTGCAACCTGATGGAGGTCAGTATAGATGGACTAATAGAGAAAGTCCCACACACTGCTAGAAGGCCAAATATTTTTTCAGAGCTAGATGCAGACAAAAAATAATTTTCAGTTTGCAACCTGATGGAGGTCAGTATAGATGGACTAATAGAACAAGTCCCACACACAGCTAGAAGCCCAAATATTTTTTCAGAGGTAGATGTAGAAAAAAATTATATTCAGTTTGCAACCTGATGGAGGTCTGTATAGATGTATTAATAGAACAAGTCCCACACACAGCTAGAAGCCCAATATTTTTTCAGAGGTAGATGCAGAAAAAAAATATATTCAGTTTGCAACCTGATGGAGGTCAGTATAGATGGACTAATAGAGAAAGTCCCACACACTGCTAGAAGGCCAAATATTTTTTCAGAGCTAGATGCAGACAAAAAATTATTTTTAATATGCAACCTGATGGAGGTCAGTATAGATGGACTAATAGAGAAAGTCCCACACACTGCTAGAAGGCCAACTATTTTTTCAGAGCTGGATGCAGATGAAAATTATTTTTAATTTGCAACCTGATGGAGGTCAGTATAGATGGACTAATAGAGAAAGTCCCACACACTGCTAGAAGGCCAAATATTTTTTCAGAGCTGGATGCAGATAAAAATTATTTTTAATTTGCAACCTGATGGAGGTCAGTATAGATGGACTAATAGAGAAAGTCCCACACACTGCTAGAAGGCCAAATATTTTTTCAGAGCTAGATGCAGACAAAAAATTATTTTCAGTTTGCAACCTGATGGAGGTCAGTATAGATGGACTAATAGAACAAGTCCCACACACAGCTAGAAGCCCAAATATTTTTTCAGAGGTAGATGTAGAAAAAAATTATATTCAGTTTGCAACCTGATGGAGGTCTGTATAGATGGATTAATAGAACAAGTCCCACACACAGCTAGAAGCCCAATATTTTTTCAGAGGTAGATGCAGAAAAAAAATATATTCAGTTTGCAACCTGATGGAGGTCAGTATAGATGGACTAATAGAGAAAGTCCCACACACTGCTAGAAGGCCAAATATTTTTTCAGAGCTGGATGCAGATAAAAATTATTTTTAATTTGCAACCTGATGGAGGTCAGTATAGATGGACAAATAGAGAAAGTCCCACACACTGCTAGAAGGCCAAATATTTTTTCAGAGCTAGATGCAGAAAAAAATTATATTCAGTTTGCAACCTGATGGAGGTCAGTATAGATGGACTAATAGAACAAGTCCCACACACAGCTAGAAGCCCAAATATTTTTTCAGAGGTAGATGCAGATAAAAATTATTTTTAATTTGCAACCTGATGGAGGTCTGTATAGATGGACTAATAGAGAAAGTCCCACACACTGCTAGAAGGCCAAATATTTTTTTCAGAGCTAGATGCAGACAAAAAATTATTTTCAGTTTGCAACCTGATGGAGGTCAGTATAGATGGACTAATAGAACAATTCCCACAAACAGCTAGAAGCCCAAATATTTTTTCAGAGGTAGATGCAGAAAAAAATTATATTCAGTTTGCAACCTGATGGAGGTCTGTATAGATGGATTAAAAGAACAAGTCCCACACACAGCCTGAAGCCCAATATTTTTTCAGAGGTAGATGCAGAAAAAAAATATATTCAGTTTGCAACCTGATGGAGGTCAGTATAGATGGACTAATAGAGAAAGTCCCACACACTGCTAGAAGGCCAAATATTTTTTCAGAGCTAGATGCAGACAAAAAATTATTTTTAATTTGCAACCTGATGGAGGTCAGTATAGATGGACTAATAGAGAAAGTCCCACACACTGCTAGAAGGCCAAATATTTTTTCAGAGCTGGATGCAGATAAAAATTATTTTTAATTTGCAACCTGATGGAGGTCAGTATAGATGGACTAATAGAGAAAGTCCCACACACTGCTAGAAGGCCAAATATTTTTTCAGAGCTGGATGCAGATAAAAATTATTTTTAATTTGCAACCTGATGGAGGTCAGTATAGATGGACTAATAGAGAAAGTCCCACACACTGCTAGAAGGCCAAATATTTTTTCAGAGCTAGATGCAGCAAAAAATTATTTTCAGTTTGCAACCTGATGGAGGTCTGTATAGATGGATTAATAGAACAAGTCCCACACACAGCTAGAAGCCCAATATTTTTTCAGAGGTAGATGCAGAAAAAAATTATATTCAGTTTGCAACCTGATGGAGGTCTGTATAGATGGATTAATAGAACAAGTCCCACACACAGCTAGAAGCCCAATATTTTTTCAGAGGTAGATGCAGAAAAAAAATATATTCAGTTTGCAACCTGATGGAGGTCAGTATAGATGGACTAATAGAGAAAGTCCCACACACTGCTAGAAGGCCAAATATTTTTTCAGAGCTAGATGCAGATAAAAATTATTTTAATTTGCAACCTGATGGAGGTCAGTATAGATGGACTAATAGAGAAAGTCCCACACACTGCTAGAAGGCCAAATATTTTTTCAGAGCTAGATGCAGACAAAAAATTATTTTCAGTTTGCAACCTGATGGAGGTCAGTATAGATGGACTAATAGAACAAGTCCCACACACAGCTAGAAGCCCAATATTTTTTCAGAGGTAGATGCAGAAAAAAAATATATTCAGTTTGCAACCTAATGGAGGTCAGTATAGATGGACTAATAGAGAAAGTCCCACACACTGCTAGAAGGCCAAATATTTTTTCAGAGCTAGATGCAGACAAAAAATTATTTTTAATTTGCAACCTGATGGAGGTCAGTATAGATGGACTAATAGAGAAAGTCCCACACACTGCGAGAAGGCCAAATATTTTTTCAGAGCTGGATGCAGATAAAAATTATTTTTAATTTGCAACCTGATGGAGGTCAGTATAGATGGACTAATAGAGAAAGTCCCACACACTGCTAGAAGGCCAAATATTTTTTCAGAGCTAGATGCAGACAAAAAATTATTTTCAGTTTGCAACCTGATGGAGGTCAGTATATATGGACTAATAGAACAAGTCCCACACACAGCTAGAAGCCCAAATATTTTTTCAGAGGTAGATGCAGAAAAAAATTATATTCAGTTTGCAACCTGATGGAGGTCTGTATAGATGGATTAATAGAACAAGTCCCACACACAGCTAGAAGCCCAATATTTTTTTAAGAGGTAGATGCAGAAAAAAAATATATTCAGTTTGCAACCTGATGGAGGTCAGTATAGATGGACTAATAGAGAAAGTCCCACACACTGCTAGAAGGCCAAATATTTTTTCAGAGCTAGATGAGGACAAAAAATTATTTTTAAATTGCAACCTGATGGAGGTCAGTATAGATGGACTAATAGAGAAAGTCCCACACACTGCTAGAAGGCCAAATATTTTTTCAGAGCTAGATGCAGCAAAAATTATTTTCAGTTTCCAACCTGATGGAGGTCTGTATAGATGGATTAATAGAACAAGTCCCACACACAGCTAGAAGCCCAATATTTTTTCAGAGGTAGATGCAGAAAAAAATTATATTCAGTTTGCAACCTGATGGAGGTCTGTATAGATGGATTAATAGAACAAGTCCCACACACAGCTAGAAGCCCAATATTTTTTCAGAGGTAGATGCAGAAAAAAAATATATTCAGTTTGCAACCTGATGGAGGTCAGTATAGATGGACTAATAGAGAAAGTCCCACACACTGCTAGAAGGCCAAATATTTTTTCAGAGCTAGATGCAGATAAAAATTATTTTTAATTTGCAACCTGATGGAGGTCAGTATAGATGGACTAATAGAGAAAGTCCCACACACTGCTAGAAGGCCAAATATTTTTTCAGAGCTAGATGCAGACAAAAAATTATTTTCAGTTTGCAACCTGATGGAGGTCAGTATAGATGGACTAATAGAACAAGTCCCACACACAGCTAGAAGCCCAAATATTTTTTCAGAGGTAGATGTAGAAAAAAATTATATTCAGTTTGCAACCTGATGGAGGTCTGTATAGATGTATTAATAGAACAAGTCCCACACACAGCTAGAAGCCCAATATTTTTTCAGAGGTAGATGCAGAAAAAAAATATATTCAGTTTGCAACCTCATGGAGGTCAGTATAGATGGACTAATAGAGAAAGTCCCAAACACTGCTAGAAGGCCAAATATTTTTTCAGAGCTAGATGCAGACAAAAAATTATTTTTAATTTGCAACCTGATGGAGGTCAGTATAGATGGACTAATAGAGAAAGTCCCACACACTGCTTGAAGGCCAAATATTTTTTCAGAGCTGGATGCAGATAAAAATTATCTTTAATTTGCAACCTGATGGAGGTCAGTATAGATGGACTAATAGAACAAGTCCCACACACAGCTAGAAGCCCAAATATTTTTTCAGAGGTAGATGCAGAAAAAAATTATATTCAGTTTGCAACCTGATGGAGGTCTGTATAGATGGATTAATAGAACAAGTCCCACACACAGCTAGAAGCCCAATATTTTTTCAGAGGTAGATGCAGAAAAAAAATATATTCAGTTTGCAACCTGATGGAGGTCAGTATAGATGGACTAATAGAGAAAGTCCCACACACTGCTAGAAGGCCAAATATTTTTTCAGAGCTGGATGCAGATAAAAATTATTTTTAATTTGCAACCTGATGGAGGTCAGTATAGATGGACTAATAGAGAAAGTCCCACACACTGCTAGAAGGCCAAATATTTTTTCAGAGCTGGATGCATATAAAAATTATTTTTAATTTGCAACCTGATGGAGGTCAGTATAGATGGACTAATAGAGAAAGTCCCACACACTGCTAGAAGGCCAAATATTTTTTCAGAGCTAGATGCAGAAAAAAATTATATTCAATTTGCAACCTGATGGAGGTCAGTATAGATGGACTAATAGAACAAGTCCCACACACAGCTAGAAGCCCAAATATTTTTTTAAAGGTAGATGCAGATAAAAATTATTTTTAATTTGCAACCTGATGGAGGTCTGTATAGATGGACTAATAGAGAAAGTCCCACACACTGCTAGAAGGCCAAATATTTTTTCAGAGCTAGATGCAGACAAAAAGTTATTTTCAGTTTGCAACCTGATGGAGGTCAGTATAGATGGACTAATAGAACAAGTCCCACACACAGCTAGAAGCCCAAATATTTTTTCAGAGGTAGATGCAGAAAAAAATTATATTCAGTTTGCAACCTGATAGAGGTCTGTATAGATGGATTAAAAGAACAAGTCCCACACACAGCCTGAAGCCCAATATTTTTTCAGAGGTAGATGCAGAAAAAAAATATATTCAGTTTGCAACCTGATGGAGGTCAGTATAGATGGACTAATAGAACAAGTCCCACACACTGCTAGAAGGCCAAATATTTTTTCAGAGCTGGATGCAGAAAAAAATTATATTCAGTTTGCAACCTGATGGAGGTCAGTATAGATGGACTAATAGAACCAGTCCCACACACTGCTAGAAGCCCAAATATTTTTTCAGAGCTAGATGCAGAAAAATATAATATTCAATTTGTAACCTGATGGAGGTCAGTATAGATGGACTAATAGAATGATGCTATGCCCAAAAGATTTTACTTCACTAGGTGCAGTAAAAAAATTGGTATTCTATACACAGGTGGTATATCTTGCAACACAGATAGGCTACTCCACTGACTAACACACTCTGCAATAGGCCAAAAAGGATTAGCTTTGTTAGATTCAGCCAAATGCTGTGAAAAAAACTTGCACAGCACTGGCACAGACCTGCCTGGCAAAAAGTGATAGAAACTGATGTAACCTAGTCCTGAAAAGGACTGCAATTACAATTAGTCTTTACTCCCACAATCTATCTATTTAAGAGCACAGACCTGCCTGATAAAAGTCGTAGAAAATGCTGTAACCTAGTCCTTAAAAGGACTGCAATCACAACTATTCCCTACTCCCAAGCTATCTGTAGATTTGTGCGAAAATTGGCTTGAAATTAACAAGGTATAGCGCACACAGCAACAGCGGTGCCGTCTAACACGCAGCTGCAGCAGTGAGAAAATGGTGGCGACGGGGAAAATGGCTTGGTCTTATAGGGCAAGGACATGTGACATACACTGCCAATGACACATGCCCTTGCTTGTGTGAAAAAAGCACTTCGCTCCGTGTGTGCGCTGCTGATAGGCTTTCAGATTGCACCTCCCCACTGTAAATGCGGGAAAGAGAAAAAAAAATGGAGATCTTCATTATTCCTGCAGAGATCCATCCCCTGCCCCTCCCCCCACCCCGCTGTACACTCAAACTGCGTATTAACATTAATTTTCATCATTACTGAGAAAAAATCCAGTTATGATTTTGGTGCACGAACAGTTATCGAACATAACCTCGAACAGCCGAATTTTTCTCAAATCGTTCGTGTTCGCCGAACGGCTCGAACACCGCCCAAAACAGCTCGAATTTGAGATTGGCGAACAGTTCGAGTAGAACAACGCTCATCTCTACCAAGGACCAGCAGACGTTGGTGGAACGTGGATACCGAGAAGGAGGCACCTAAGCCAAAGGCACTGCCGAGAACCAGCTGACGGTACTGGAACCCGGATGGGTAGCAGAAGGTGCCCATGTAAAAAAAAGTTGCAAGGCCGCGAGCCGGCCGCAGTTACTAAAACCAACAGTCCTACAGGGGGTGCTTGTCCTATTGGCACTATGGAACCAGCATTCATTGCCAGATCCCGCAGCCCACATAGGAGTCACCTAAACTGCAGGCACCATAGAGTCGGCTAACCCGACCGCAACACGACAGGACAACGCATTGGAGGCAAAGTGACGTTGATACTACCCGGAAACAGCTGGCGTGCTGGAACCAGGCTGGGCAGGAGGGAATACCCGTGCCAAAGACACTGCGAAGAACCAGCTGACGGAACTGGAACCCGGATGGGTAGCAGAAGGTACAAGAGCAAATGGAACCACCGAGAACCAGCTGACGGTACTGGAACTCGGTTACTAAGCAGGAGGCACCTGTGCCAGAAAGCACTACCAAGGACCAGCAGACGTTGGTGGAACTTGGATACCGAGAAGGAGGCACCTAAGCCAAAGGAACTCCCGAAAACCAGCTGACGGTACTGAAACCCGGATGGATAGTAGAAGGTACAAGAGCAAATGGAACTACCGAGGTCCCGCTGATGGTACTGGAACCCGGATGGGTAGCAGAAGGTACAAGAGCCAATGGAACTACCGAAGACCAGCTGACGGTACTGGAACTCGGTTACTAAGCAGGAGGTACCTGTGCCAGAAAGCACTACCAAGGACCAGCAGACGTTGTTGGAACTTGGATACCGAGAAGGAGGCACCTAAGCCAAATGCACTGCTGAGAACCAGCTGATGGTACTGGAACCCGGATGGGTAGCAGAAGGTACCCATGTAAAAAAAAGGTGCAAGGCCGCGAGCCGGCCGCAGTTACCGAAACCCACAGTCCTACAGGGGGTCCTTGTCTTATTGGCACTATGGAACCAGCCTTCATTGCCAGATGCCGCAGCCCACATAGGAGTCACCTAAACTGCAGGCACCATAGAGTCGGTTAACCCGACCGCAACATGACAGGACAACGCATTGGAGGCAAAGTGACGTTGACACTATCCGGAAACACCTGATGTGCTGGAACCAGGCTGGGCAGGAGGGAGTACCCATGCCAAAGATACTGCTGGGAAACAGCTGGCGGTGCTGGAACCCAGGTTAAATACTAAAAACAGAGTGGAGCCAGAGGCGTAATTGGAGCAACTTTAAAATCTGTAGTAGTGTGAATGAGAACAGAGCAGGAGAAATTGCCGTCCGCACAGCAGGGGAACAGCTGACATTACTGAACCCCAATAACATGGCAGCAAGTGTTGACTGTACAAACGGCACTTCTGAGTGCCAACTGGCGGTGTTGGAGCTCAGGGATAATACTGAAAACAGAGGAGCCAGAGGTGTAATTGGAGCAACTTTAAATCTGTAGTAGTGTGAATGTGGACAGAGCAGGAGAATTTGCCGGACACACAGCTGGGGATCAGCTGACGTTACTGAACCCCAATAACACTGGAGCAAGCGTTGACTGTGCAGACGGCACTTCTGAGCAGCAACTAGTGGTATTGGAGCCCAGGGTAAATACTAAAAACAGAGGAGCCAGAGGTGTAATTGGAGCAAGTTTTAAATCAGTAGTACAGTGGATGTGGACAAAGCAGGAGAATTTGCCGGACACACAGCTGGGGATCAGCTGACGTTACTGAACCCCAATAACACTGGAGCAAGCATTGACTGTGCAGACGGCACTTCTGAGCAGCAACTAGCGGTATTGGAGCCCATGGTAAATACTAAAAACAGAGGAGCCAGAGGTGTAATTGGAGCAAGTTTTAAATCAGTAGTACAGTGGATGTGGACAAAGCAGGAGAATTTGACGGACACACAGCTGGGGATCAGCTGACGTTACTGAACCCCAATAACACTGGAGCAAGCGTTGACAGTGCAGACGGCACTTCTGAGCAGCAACTGGCGGTATTGGAGCCCAGGGTAAATACTAAAAACAGAGGAGCCAGAGGTGTAATTGGAGAAAGTTTTAAATCAGTAGTACAGTGGATGTGGACAAAGCAGGAGAATTTGCCGGACACACAGCTGGGGATCAGCTGACGTTACTGAACCCCAATAACACTGGAGCAAGCATTGACTGTGCAGACGGCAATTCTGAGCAGCAACTAGCGGTATTGGAGCCCAGGGTAAATACTAAAAACAGAGGAGCCAGAGGTGTAATTGGAGCAAGTTTTAAATCAGTAGTACAGTGGATGTGGACAAAGCAGGAGAATTTGACGGACACACAGCTGGGGATCAGCTGACGTTACTGAACCCCAATAACACTGGAGCAAGCGTTGACAGTGCAGACGGCACTTCTGAGCAGCAACTGGCGGTATTGGAGCCCAGGGTAAATACTAAAAACAGAGGAGCCAGAGGTGTAATTGGAGCAAGTTTTAAATCAGTAGTACAGTGGATGTGGACAAAGCAGGAGAATTTGCCGGACACACAGCTGGGGAACAGCTGACGTTACTGAACCCCAATAACACGGCAGCAAGTGTTGACTGTGCAGATGGCACTTCTGAGCGCCAACTGGTGGTGTTGGAGCTCAGGGATAATACTGAAAACAGAGGAGCCAGAGGTGTAATTGGAGCAACTTTAAAATCTGTAGTATTGAGAATGTGGACAGAGCAGGAGAAATTGCCATCCGCACATCAGGGGAACAGCTGACGTTACTGAACCCCAATAACACGGCAGCAAGTGTTGACTGTGCAGACAGCACTTCCGAGCGCCAACTGGCGGTGTTGGAGCTCAGGTATAATACTGAAAACAGAGGAGCCAGAGGTGTAATTGGAGCAACTTTAAAATCTGTAGTAGTGTGAATGAGGACAGAGCAGGAGAAATTGCCGTCCGCACAGCAGGGGAACAGCTGACGTTACTGAACCCCAATAACACGGCAGCAAGTGTTGACTGTGCAGCCAGCACTTCCGAGCGCCAACTGGCGGTGTTGGAGCTCAGGGATTACAGTTCAGGTGGTAGAAACGTGAACACAGCCGGAGACCTGGATAATGTTGCCAACCAATTATTTATTCTGGAAGAGGACCGGCAAATTCATGAGAGATCCAGGCCTTGTTCATTTTGAGAAAAGTAAGCCGGTCAACGTTATCGGAGGATAGTCGCATGCGACGGTCTGCTAGTACACCACCTGCGGCACTAAAGACGCGTTCCGATAATACACTAGCAGCAGGGCAAGCTAGCACCTCCAATGCATACTGACTAAGCTCTGGCCATGTATCCAGCTTACAGACCCAAAACTTGAAGGGAGAAGAGCCGTCTGGGAGTACACTGAGAGGGCAAGACATGTAGTCTGTCACCATCTGACGGAAACGTTGCCTCCTGCTGACTGGAGCCGTCTGTGATGGTGTAGACATTTGTGGCGGCGGGGACACAAAACTTTGCCACATTTCGGCCATACTGGTCTTGCCTTGTGCTGAGGCACTGCTTCTGCTCCCTCTTTGTGCAGAGCTTCCTCCACTGCCTCGACGCACTGAGCTGCTTTGTAGAGCTCTAGCAGCACTGCTCTCGGTTGGAATGGAGAACATGATGGAATGCACCAGTGCGTCTTGGTACTCCCGCATTTTACGCTCCCGGTTCAATGGTGTTATGAGTAGAGATGAGCGTTGTTCTACTCGAACTGTTCGCCAATCTCAAATTCGAGCTGTTTTGGGCGGTGTTCGAGCCGGTCGGCGAACACGAACAATTTGAGAAAAATTCGGCTGTTCGAGGTTATGTTCGATAACTGTTCGTGCACCAAAATCATAACTGGATTTTTTCTCAGTAATGATGAAAATTAATGTTAATACGCAGTTTGAGTGTACAGCGGGGCGGGGGGAGGGGAGGGGATGGATCTCTGCAGGAACAATGAAGATCTCCATTTTTTTTTCTCTTTCCCGCATTTGCAGTGGGGAGGTGCAATCTGTCAGCCTATCAGCAGCGCACACACGGAGCAAAGTGCTTTTTTTCACACAAGCAAGGGCATGTGTGATTGGCAGTGTATGTCACATGTCCTTGCCCTATAAGACCAAGCCATTTTCCCCGTCGCCACCATTTTCTCACTGCTGCAGCTGCGTGTTAGACGGCACCGCTGTTGCTGTGTGCGCTATACCTTGTTAATTTCAAGCCAATTTTTGCACAAATATACAGATAGCTTGGGAGTAGGGAATAGTTGTGATTGCAGTCCTTTTAAGGACTAGGTTACAGCATTTCCTACGACTTTTATCAGGCAGGTCTGTGCTCTTAAACAGATAGATTGTGGGAGTAAAGACTAATTGTAATTGGAGTCCTTTTCAGGACTAGGTTACATCAGTTCCTATCAGTTTTTGCCAGGCAGGTCTGTGCCAGTGCTGTGCAAGTTTTTTTCACAGCATTTGGCTGAATCTAGCAAAGCTAATCCTTTTTGGCCTATTGCAGAGTGTGTTAGTCAGTGGAGTAGCCTATCTGTGTTGCAAGATATACCACCTGTGTATAGAATACCAATTTTTTTACTGCACCTAGTGAAGTAAAATCTTTTGGGCATAGCATCATTCTATTAGTCCATCTATACTGACCTCCATCAGGTTGCAAACTGAATATAATTTTTTTCTGCATCTAGCTCTGAAAAAATATTTGGGCTTCTAGCAGTGTGTGGGACTTGGTCTATTAGTCCATCTATACTGACCTCCATCAGGTTGCAAATTAAAAATAATTTTTTTCTTCATTTAGCTCTGAAAAAATATTTGGGCTTCTAGCAGTGTGTGGGACTTGTTCTATTAGTCCTTCTATACTGACCTCCAGCAGGTTGCAAATTGAATATAATTTTTTTCTGCATCTAGCTCTGAAAAAATATTTGGGCTTCTAGCGGTGTGTGGGACTTGGTCTATTAGTCCATCTATACTGACCTCCATCAGGTTGCAAATTAAAAATAATTTTTTTCTGCATCTAGCTCTGAAAAAATATTTGGGCTTCTAGCAGTGTGTGAGACTTGGTCTATTAGTCCATCTATACTGACCTCCATCAGGTTGCAAATTAAAAATAATTTTTTTCTGCATCTAGCTCTGAAAAAATATTTGGGCTTCTAGCAGTGTGTGGGACTTGGTCTATTAGTCCATCTATACTGACCTCCATCAGGTTGCAAATTGAATAAAAAAATTTTCTGCATCTAGCTCTGAAAAAATATTTGGGCTTCTAGCGGTGTGTGGGACTTGGTCTATTAGTCCATCTATACTGACCTCCATCAGGTTGCAAATTAAAAATATTTTTTTTCTGCATCTAGCTCTGAAAAAATATTTGGGCTTCTAGCAGTGTGTGGGACTTGGTCTATTAGTCCATCTATACTGACCTCCATCAGGTTGCAAATTAAAAATAATTTTTTTCTTCATTTAGCTCTGAAAAAATATTTGGGCTTCTAGCAGTGTGTGGGACTTGTTCTATTAGTCCTTCTATACTGACCTCCAGCAGGTTGCAAATTGAATATAATTTTTTTCTGCATCTAGCTCTGAAAAAATATTTGGGCTTCTAGCGGTGTGTGGGACTTGGTCTATTAGTCCATCTATACTGACCTCCATCAGGTTGCAAATTAAAAATAATTTTTTTCTGCATCTAGCTCTGAAAAAATATTTGGGCTTCTAGCGGTGTGTGGGACTTGGTCTATTAGTCCATCTATACTGACCTCCATCAGGTTGCAAATTAAAAATAATTTTTTTCTGCATCTAACCCAGCCAATAGTTTTGGCCTAATACCACAGTTTGGCCACTCAGCTCTGCTCGGTTACCATCCATTGTTTTTTTGTGCAAACAACTCCAGAGTTGTGAATTAGTTAACCACCAAAATGAGTGGAAAAAGGCCTGCTGCTGGTGGAAAGGGGAATAGGCGTGTTGGGAAGGGGAAAAAAGGTTGTGTCCGTGGGGTAGGTGCAGAAGAAAGACCATCTTCCAGCCAAACTAAAATGTCTACTTCTTTTAGCGGACAATGTGATAAGATCCCTTTCTTACGGCCACGCCAATCGCTACAAATTCCAGATGAGGCACAAAAACAGCAGGTGCTTCAACGGATATCAAGTGCTCCTTTAAGTGGGCTCTCCTCCACATCAACTTCAACATCACAAATACTCCAGTCCTCAAAGGTGTCACCCAAATCGCACTTGCTTCCTCACAGCTCCCAAATCTCCAGCTGCCCGTCTGAGTATGAGGTAGAACAGATGGTTGAGTCTGCAGAGCTGTTTACTCATACTATAGCCTGGGAATCAGAGGTCGACTCCAGCGCTTCTGTGAATCCAGACGAGGAAATGATCTGCACTGATGCCCAGAATCTTTATGAGTCGGATCCAGGACCAGACGCAGAAGGTTCTGACCATAATGTACACCCTCATTCCCAAACTGTAACTCCTGTTGGTGGAGACAATGAGGAAGACGATGATAAGACTCAAATACCTGATTGGAGCGACAACTTTAGTTTTTTGTCAGGGCAGGAACAGGTTGGCTCTGAGGACGACGGGTGTGATAACGCACAGGGTGATGATGATGAGGTCGGAGATCCCACTTACTGTCAACCCACAGTCAGCCAAGAGATGAGGTCAGCAGAGGAGGTGGAGGAAGATGCTAGTGACGACGAGGTCAGGTTGCGCCTTCCTGGACAGAGACGTAGTACTGGAAGCACGTCAAAAACTGCATCCTCAAACACAACTCTGCCTCTCACCGCAAGTCGTGGTGGCTCTTCAGGTCGCATGGGTGCTAAGCCTTGCATAGCCTGGGCATTTTTTCAGATCGATAAAGATGACCCAACTCGTGTTATCTGTAACATTTGTCAGCAAAAGCTAAGTAGAGGCCAAAAAATACATAGTTTGAGTACTTCATGCATGAACCGGCACATGGACATGAAGCATAAGTTGCAGTGGGAAGCTCAGTGTGCTACAATGCGGTCTAGCCGGCCGGGCCAACCACCGTCTGCCATATCTTGTGCATCCGCGGCCTCTTCATCCTCTGTGACTGGGGGGACAGCAGTCACACCTGTTTTGGGGCGCAGACCTGCCACCTCTTTACCCTCAACAGCCAGCGTGATTGGCAGGTCATCATTTTCTTTGGAGGTGGTAACACCAGCTGGTCTTGAGCGCTGTCCGACATCGATAGCACCACCTTTGGATCAAGGCAACCTAACATGTCCGCCTGCATCTTCCTCACAGACCGGCAGTTTGCCGGGGACACCCTTATCAACCCCGTCTAAGCACAATAGCCAGCCCTCGGTCCCTCAGATGTGGACAAGTAAAAGACCATTTCCTCCTAGCCATGAGAAAGCTAAGAGGTTGAATTTCACCATCTGCAAGCTCTTGGCTACAGAAATGCTGCCTTTCCGCCTGGTGGACACAGAGGATTTTCGAGACCTTATGTCCGTCGCAGTGCCCCAGTACCAGATGCCCAGTCGGCACTACTTCTCAAAGAAAGGTGTGCCTGCGCTCCACCAGCATGTCGCACACAACATCACCGCTTCTTTGAGAAACTCTGTGTGTGACAGGGTGCATTTCACCACAGACACTTGGACGAGTAGGCATGGACAGGGGCGTTACATGTCGCTGACTGGGCACTGGGTAACTTTGGTGACAGCAGGACAAGGGGCTGCTGTCCAAGTCTTGCCGTCCCCACGAGTTGTGCGTCAATCCTCTTTATGTCATTTTTCCTCCACTGCTTCTGCCTCCTCAACCTCCTCTCGGTCTTCCACCTGCACCCAAAGCCTGTCTGGTCATGCCACAAGCTTTCTAACTGCGCAGAAGGGATCCTGCACACCTCCTTACTATGCTGGCAGTAGGGCTCAACGTCATCAGGCGGTTTTTACATTGAAATGTCTGGGAAATGTGAGTCACACAGCTGAGGAGTTGTGGTCAGCTCTGGAGAACCAATTTCATGAATGGTTGTCTCCACTGGACCTGAAACCAGGGAAGGCCGTGTGCGACAATGCTGCAAACCTGGGTGCGGCCCTTCGCCGGGGCAATGTCACACACGTGCCTTGTATGGCTCACGTGTTGAACCTGGTTGTCCAGCAATTTTTAGCCCACTATCCCAGACTAGATGGCCTTCTGCAGAGGGCACGGTCGCTGTGTGCTCACTTCCGCCGTTCGCATCCCGCAGCTCAGCGACTTACATCTCTACAGAAGTTGTTGGGCCTGCCACTTCACCGGCTAAAATGCGATGTGCCTACCCGGTGGAATTCAACTCTGCACATGTTGCAGCGACTGTGGCAGCACCGACAAGCCCTGGTGCAATACGTTCTGACGTATAGCCTGGGCCAACGAGATTCAGAGGTGGGGCAAATCACGCTGGAGGAGTGGTCTCAGATCAGGGACCTATGCACCCTTCTGCACAGTTTTGAAATGGCGACGAAGATGTTTAGTGCTGACGCTGCCATTATCAGCATGACTATTCCGGTGATTTACATGCTGGAGCACATGTTAAACAGAATTCGGAGTCAGGTGGTGGCACAAGAGGAGGTGGAGGAAGTAGAGGAGGAGGAGTTGTATGCGGAAGGGCTAACATCTGCAAGGTCCAGACGGTCGGCAGCACCAGGGCGGCAGGCATGTGAGGGTGGGGGAGATGATTTTACCAGGGCGCATGGTAGCAGCCAAACTAGTGAGGAAGGTGCAGGAGCCCAGGAAGAAGTGGAGGACGAACTGATGGAAGACTCATCAGATGAGGGAGACCTTGATCACATTTCTGTTGTGCGAGGTTGGGGGGAGAGGACAGAGGAAGGAAGCATGATTGTTACCTCGCCACAAACACAACAGGGACTTGGTGCTCCTGGATGCGCAACACACATGAGTGCCTTCTTGCTGCACTACCTACAACATGACCCTCAAATTGTGAGAATTAGAAATAATCCTGACTACTGGGTTGCCACACTGTTAGATCCCCGGTACAAAAGTAAATTTGCAGAAATTATTCCTGCCATAGAAAGGGATGCACGCATGCAAGAGTATCAGCAGAGACTGTTGCAGAATCTTACATGTGCTTTTCCACAAAATACCAGTGGTGCACGTAGTGAATCTCACAGTTCCAACTTGCCAACCGTGGTCTGTATGGAATTGTTCAATAAAGGGCCCAAAATTAAGATAACATAGATGGGAGAGGTCTCTATGAATAGGAATTCCTAAGTATTTGATACCCTGTGAGGGCCAGGCAAAGGGAAAGTTGGACTGCATGGAATCCTATATGGATTTAGGGAGGGAGACATCGAGGGCCTCAGACTTCGCTGCATTGATTTTAAAATTTTACCATGTAACAAAGTGATCTATTTCAGCCATAACAGCAGGGATGGATATATGTGATTGAGTGATATATACTAGGACATCATCAGCAAATAGAGAGCACTTGTACTCGGTGCCTCCCACCTCAATCCACCTAATATTGGGGTTATGGCGAATTGATGAGAGCAGGTGCTCCGTCACTAGGATGTATAAGAGAGGGGACAGAGGACATCCCTGCCTTGTCCCATTGGTGATTGTGAAAGGTGATGAAAATGTTCTGACGCACCCCCTGGGCCTTGGGACACCCGGAGCCGGACCCTTTTTGGTGGATGCTGGTGGTTGTAGTCTTCGTGGCGGCGATCCGGTTCCGTCGCTCAGGGCGGTCAAACCAGTGGCGGAACTATTTATGTGGTTTTGATGTTTAAATGTCCGACTACGCCACCCGTGGATTGCGGTCAGAGTGAACCGCCGCTACAGGGCAGACCGCTAAGGCTGGTGTTGTGGGTGCAGCAGAGCGTAGCATAACTCCCCACGGGAGGAGTATAGCCTCAGGGCAGTGTATGCGGAGGATGGGGGTGATGGTGCAGGGCAGCAGCAGTAACGACACGGAGTCAGTGATGCAGTTCAGGGCCTTTACTCACAGTTCTTATTATCCAGACCACGTCTGCAGGTAACGGCTGCCCACGTCGTACTGTGCTCACCAGGTGAGGGCCTCAGACAACTCCCAGATAACTTTGGAGCGCTTCACAGGACCCCCTTTGTGTGTCCTTTGTCTGGCCTTTCTTACCAACACTTCTGTCCGGCTGCCTCGGGCCTCCTCTTGGTAAACTTGGCGCCAGTTTCCCTGACCCTATGTGGTGCCTTCCTAGCGGGTGGAGCAAGGGGCTGCGCCACATAAAATGTCAGAGCCTCCGGTTTCTAGCTGAGGGTCGTTTCCTGCCTCCACTAGTTCGGGGACCGGTCTCCCCCTTTGGCCTGACCCCTCCACGCAGGTGGATTCGGGCGTGCGGTGGCGACTCGCCCGTCTGCACCCCTGGGATCCCTTCATTCCTCGTTCCTGGAGCCTTCTCCGCTCCTCTTCCTTCCTTCTCCCTCTTGCAGGCCTGGGCCTCTGTTACTAGGCCCGCCTCCGGAGCAGAGCTCATGCAGAGCCCCTGCTCCCTGCCACTTCTGCTCAGACTTCTCTGCACTGAACTAAGATGGTGCCCACCTTTTATACTCCCTTCTCAATGCACCCAGGAACTGCTTCCTCCCTGCTCCTGCACTGCAGGGTTCCCCTTCCTCAGTGTTCCCTCCCCCCACTCCAGCCAGGGACAGGGACTGTCGTGCCCATCTCAGGGGCATATTGGTCGCCCTGCCCCACGGCAATGTGGTGTAATGCATGCAGGTGTCGGGTCCTGATCCACACTCCATCCTTATCTGAGAGTGAGATATCACACCTCTGGGTGAGGTGCAATACGTCTGTAGCAACCGAGCCCTCGGTGCTACAGTTCCATTTATCTTCAGCCTAGGTGACGTATTGTGATACAGGGCCGTGATTTTGGCTATAAAAGGGTCCCCTAGACCCCTACCCCAAGATTTTTAAGAGAATCATATATGGCGTGCCAGGAGACTCTATGGAATGCTTTCTCAGCATCCAACGAGAGTATCTACTTACAAATTTTTAACTGCATCTAGCCCAGGAAATACTTTGTGCCTAGTAGCAGTGTCTGCTAGTCAGCGGATTATCCCGGCTGTTAAGCAAGCTACACCACCTGTAGTTTGGACACTTAATTTTTTCAAAGGAAATGCTTCGGGACCACGGGATACTTAGTGAAGAGCATCAGGAGGCACCCCAAGGCATAGGGGCTGGGACTGGCACTAGGATGCCTTGCGGTGGACAGCCGAGCTCGATCCTTATAAAAGCTTTTTAACTGCAGCAGCTTTAGTGGACGCTACTGGAGCTGGAATTACGCGGCTGCTGGCATGAGACTTGCCCTCCAATAGATCCTTGTAAATGGATTTAAAGTGTATTCATTCAAATTAGAGGGACAATTTAAATTAAAAAGCTTAGAGCTGCCTCCACCACAGGGGGGCTCTCTCGACCCACCAGCGGACAGGCACCAGTATTGGGAGAGGGGGGCTGGCCGTCAGGGTTCACCGCGGCTCTGGCACAAACCCGGCGAC
Organism: Phyllobates terribilis; assembly: GCF_046119375.1. Lineage (NCBI taxonomy): Eukaryota > Metazoa > Chordata > Amphibia > Anura > Dendrobatidae > Phyllobates > Phyllobates terribilis. The sequence goes on from NW_027362771.1 coordinate 291,755,474, forward strand.
ACGGAGGTGGCACGGGCAGGAGCGGACTGGCCGTCTCGGCTTCTCACTTTTTGGATTTTAGAAGGGCATGACATGCCTATATCTGTGTCTCCCCCTCCTTTTACTCCTCCACCTCTTTTCTTTTCGCATGACTATATGTACTTGTCACTTTTCCATGTGTTAGTTGTGTCTTCTGAGCAGTTTGTCAGCTTTTGGACACCTTTGAAGGTGTTTTCTATGTGTTTCTATGTGTTTTTGTTTGCCTGCCATTGGTTTTAACGGTGTTCGAAGGTGTTCGACGAACAGTTCGACGAACAGTTCGGCGAACACACGGGTGTTCGACGAACCGAACCGAACTCGAACACTACGGGGGTGGCTCAACACTAGTTATGAGGCTTTTTAAGTTGTCCCAGTAGCGAGGATCTAGTAGGGTGGACACCCAATAATCAACCGTGTTGAGAATGTGGGCGATGCGGCGGTCGTTTCTCAGGCACTGCAGCATGAAATCAACCATGTGCTGCAGACTGCCAACTGGCAAAGAAACGCTGTCCCCTGCTTGAGGCGTGATCTCTGCCTGCTCTGCATCACCCCACCCTCGCTCTAGATACTGACTACTAGAACATTGTGTACCTCCCTCCTCTGGACAGATGTCTTCCTCATCCAATAACTCCTCCTCATCCTCCTCACAAAGTGTCCCCTGCCTAGGCCTTTGTGAGGAACCACGTTGCGCAGACTGTAGAGAAGCAGATGGCATTTGAGACTCCTCATCCTCCACCTCTTCCAAAACCTCGTCCCTTAGTGCTTGCAGTGTTTTTTCAAGCAGTCAGATAAGGGGGATAGTCATGCTGACTAGTGCATCATCTGCACTCGCCATCCACGTGGAATAATCGAAGGCACGCAAAACGTGGCAAATGTCCTTCATAGAGGCCCACTCAGTGGTGGTGAAGTGTGAACGGCGTGCACTGCGACTTGTTTGCGCCTGCTGCAGCTGGTACTCCATTACTGCTGCCTGCTGCTCACACAACCTCTCCAGCATATGTAACGTTGAATTCCACCTGGTGGGTAGGTCACATATGATGCGATGTTCCGGAAGACCTAATCGGCGCTGCAGAGCTGCAATGCGTAATCTTGCGTTGCTGGAACGCCGCAAGTGAGCGCACTCTATGCGGACCTTGTGAAGCAGTGCATCAAGATCCGGATAGTCCCTCAAAAAACTCTGCATGACCAAGTTGAGCACATGTGCCAGACATGGGATGTGAGTGAGGTTGCCTAGGCCCAGAGCTGCCACCAGATTTTGGCCATTGTCACACACTACCATGCCTGGCTGGAGATTGGCTGGCACAAACCGCACGTCGCTCTGCTGCTTGATGGCATTCCAGAGCTCCTGCGCTGTGTGGCATTGATTCCCCAAAGAAATTCATTTTAATACGGCCTGTTGACTTTTGGCCACCGCTGTGCTCATATCGGTCATCATAACAGGTAACCATTCACGGGTCGATATGGAGGTAGACCGTGACGGCTCCTGCAGCGCTGATTCAGTGGAACTGGAGTATGAGGAGGAGTCAATGTGTACAGACTGGATTCCTGCAATCCTTGGAGTTGGCAGAACACATACAGTGCCACTCTCAAGATCTGTACCCGGCTCCACAACATTTACCCAATGGGCAGTAAGGGAAAGGTATCGTCCCTGTCCATGCTTACTGGTCCACGCATCGGTGGTCAGGTGGACCTTGCTACTGACGGCATTTTGTAGCACATGTTTAATTTTTCCCTCCACATGCTGTTGCAGGGCAGGGACGACTTGCCTGCTGAAATAAAAGCGGCTGGGCACGTTGTATTGTGGGACTGCCAATGCCATAAAGTTACGGAAGGTGTCAGTCTCCACCAGCCTGAATGATAGCATTTCAAGGGCCAGTAGTTTAGCAATGCCAGCATTCAGAGCCTGTGCTCGGGGGTGGTTTGCCGAGTATGGGAACTCCTGGGAGTGTGAGGATGAAAGGGAAAGTGGTGCTGTGGGTGGAATTACACTTTGGCTCTGTACAACAGTGCCAGAGATTCTTCCATGAAGATCCTGTGAGGAAGCCGAACCAGCTGTGTGTGAGCTGGAGGAAGAGGCTACAACACGAGCTGAGGAGGTGGTAGGTGGCGCTGTAGGTTGGCCTAGGTCTTCAGTGTGTTTTTGTAACTACACAACATGCTTGGTCCGCACATGTTTCCACGTATTTGTGGTATTGAGGTTGCTGACACTTTTCCCTCTTTTCACCTTCTGATTACACAGCTTGCATTTGACAAAGCAAATGTCATCTGCAACTGTGTCAAAAAAGGACCAGGCACTGCAAATCTTAGGAGCGCCCGCTTTGGATTTTGGAAGAGCCATGCTCCTAATGGGTGTCGAAGTGGAGGCTACAGGCAATCAAGTCTTCCCCCTCCCTCTCCCTCCTTTTTGTGCCGTTCAGGGATTCTCTTCCTCAGAGCTGCTCCCACCACCTTCCTGTCCCTCACGCCATGATGGGTCAAGGACCTCATCATCAACACCACCCTCTTCAAACAACTGCTTCTCCTGGGTAGTCTCAACAGCACAGTACGCACCAGAAAGTGGCACCTGAGTCTCATCATCAGATGTGTACTGAGGTGTGCTGCTGACCATAGGCACTGGCCCACCCGCCTCTTCAGATTCAGAGAGACAAAACGGTTGCGCATCACTGCATACTACCTCTTCTTCAAATTCTCGAATTCTGCTTGGCTGGCCCCCTCTTTCCAGGCCAAGAGATTCAGAGAACAGAAGTAGAGATGGCTCCTGTCCAGGGCTCTCTGACTGCCTGGCCAATTTGGCAGGTGGTGATGAGACAGATGGGTGCTCTTCAGTGCTCAGGACCTGAGAGGATCTGGAACTAATTGAAGTCGATGCGTTAGCTGCCATCCATCCGACAACTGCTTCAATTTGGTCCTCGCGCAGCAGTGGGGTACGGCTAGCTCCTACAAAGCTGCGCATAAAGGACTGTTCCCTGGTAAAACTGGGGGATGCTGACTCACTGGTGCCCGCAGCAGGCACAGAATCCCCACGTCCTCTCCCTGCAGGCACAGAATCCTCAGATCCTCTCCCTGCAGAAACTCCACGCCCATGCCCACGACCATGACCACGACCACATGCCTTACTCCCTGCCTTCTTCATCTTGGTAGACTGATAAAGATAGGCAGAAAAGTACTAAGGGCTTAGTGTGCTTATTCCTGAACAGCTGCTAACAGGTATAAGAAACACTAATTTTATAAAGTGTGGACTAGACTTTAATATGAGCTAATGTGGCCTACACAGCTGTAAAGTGGAGTGTTTGGTGAACTTTATTTAGGTTTTTTTTGTCACAAAAAGACACTGTATGTGCCCAAAGATGTAATACCGATAGTATCACAAACTTTTTGTAGCTATTACAACGTAGGATGGTAACCTACAATGCAATAGATGAGGCTACAAAAAATAGGCTAATACTAATCTGGCTGGGGCTGCAGGGCACAATGCTGCAGAAAGGCTCCTCTAACTACTCCTATATAGTGTGTTTGGAACCAATTTAGCTGAATACGGATGGAACCACCACACTAATAGGAGAAATCAGGAAAAAATATGAATTGGCAAAAAAGGACAATGTATGAGGCAGTGACACACACTGAGTGCACTACAACCAGACGTGGCTGAAGCACACACTACAGGGTGAGCTGTACTCACACACACAGACCTTGCAGACAGCGGTGAACAGTGCAGATGCAGAGCACTGTGCACTAGCGCTGCAAGACCAAAAAAAATTCTCTATCTACTCCTATATAGTGTGTTTGGAACCAATTTAGCTGAATAAGGATGGAACCACCACACTAATAGGAGATATCAGGAAAAATTATGAATTGGCAAAAAAGGACAATGTATGAGGCAGTGACACACACTGAGTGCACTACAACCAGACGTGGCTGAAGCACACACTACAGGGTGAGCTGCACTCACACACACCGACCTTGCAGACAGCGGTGAACAGCACAGAGAACGGTGCACTAGCGCTACAAGGCACAGCGATTTATAAAGTAGCTTGGGTAAAGCAGAATAGACCAAATAGGTAGCTAAAACTGTCCCTCAGAACAACAGCGTCCTATCCCTAACTGAATTCACAGCAGAGTGAGCTGAAAATGGCGGCGGCGGCTTTTATAGTGCATCATGACATCATTTCAGCAGCCAATCACAGCCATGCCATTAGTTAAGATGCCTACATGCCTAACAGGATGTGCCCACACTTCTTAGGATCCTCATTGGCTGAATAAAATGAAACTGGCTCATTGCATTATGGGAACTTCCGATTCCGGTATACGATATTGCAAAAGTATCGGAATTAAGTATCGGAATTCTGATACCGTGAATATCGGCCGATACCCGATATTTCAGTATCGAATGCTCAACACTAGTGATGAGCTGATCACCTGTAGTGCAGAACTTTCACCAAAAGAAAACATTTGGCGCATTAAAAAATTAAAAATCAAGCAAAGACGACCTAGGACTATTGAGCAACAAGAATACTACGTCAGACGCGAATGGGCAGCATTCCTCTTCCAAAACTCCAGCGGTTGGTCTCCTCACTTCCCAGACATTTACAGACTGTTATAAAACAAAGCGAGGATGCTACACTATGGTAGACAAGTCTTGTCTCAACTTTTTTGAGATGTGTTGTTGCCATCAATTTCTAAATGATTTCAGTTTTTCAAATGAAAAGGAAAAATGTCTAAATTTCTACTTCTAATATCTCGTCTATGTTCTTTTGTGAATTAAATATGGCTATGAGTAACTTACAGATCACTGCATTCTTATTTTCTTTACATTTTACATAGCGTCCCAAGTTTTTTGGAATGAGCTGGATTTAATGGGTTTTCCAGTTCAAGAAAAAAAGTCTGCAGTCACATAGATTGCCTCACACACTGCTATGACTCCCTTTTATTTCCCATGCGAGTGGGTTGTTACTTGATCGCATCTGTGCGATTTGCATAATTGCTGTCATGTGCCGCATATTCTTATCCAGCTTTTCTCAATTCTCTTCTATTGCGAGAAGCGACATAAGGCTAGTCGGCACATGATTACAAGATTGTAAATCGCATACTAGTGACTGTCAACTTAAACGGGCAATACAGGGGAATCATGACATTGTGCACCTCGCTCACTGTTGTGATTTGCCAGTCTGAAATCATGTAGATTGATTGAAGAATTTTCTTCTGAAAACCCCATTAACTAGCTCAGAGTTTTCTTAACAACATAAATATTTCATTTTTAAGTATAAGTTGAATGGCTACTGTATATGCTTTTTATATTTTATGATAACTGGTTAATAATAAATGTCAGATAAGCCCATATCAAAATATTGCAGACTTTTCTATCTCATGAATCTTTATACTGTTATTTTTCTTTATTGGGTGCAGCTTATTCACATACATGACATGTTTGTGTGGCCATGTGCTCTGATTCAGAATATTCCTGCTATTCAAAATTACACCCAAGCTGTGGTTATATCAAACCTTTTCTTGTAACAAGAAGTGGAATGAGATGCATTACTCTGCAGTGCATGGCATAGAGGCAGGCATTGTCCTCCAGGTGTGAGCATTCCTTTATTTTAAACAGTGGTGATAACAAAGGATTCCCTCCATGTAACTCATGGAATGTTAATAAAGAATGGTGCTGAGAATTAACCAAAGGAAATGTGGGCCACTAAGGCCCCAATTCATCATTGCCTCTGCGCCAGTTTTTTGTCTATTTTTGTGTGTTTGCACCCAATTCATTATTCTATTTGTGTCTTTTTTGAAGACTATTTTATATCTGCTCACCTGTTATTTTTTATTTTCCTCTTTGTGGACAGAGTTTAATGATTTCTGTTGTTTTCGCCTGATTCATCAATTGCAATTTTTTAAAAAGACGCAAACTCTGGGATAACTTCACTCCACTCCCCTCCTCCCCATTGTATGCTTGAGTACTCCAGCATTTTTGGCTCTTTTTATTTTGCGACAGTTAAAGACAGGAAAAAAAGTCTATTTTTTCACTTTGCCATTTTGATGAATTTGGTGTAAAATGGCAAATAATTCCACAAGACAAAAAAGGAAAGTGACTTAAAAAAATGCAAAGTCTTTCTGTCCCATATCATGAGAGGCATATTACATACTATGAACTGTCTTTTATGTTTTATTTTCTGTGGAGTCTCCCTTATGTTTATGTACAACTCAGCAATGATGTTTCTTCTGAAATGTCCTTAGGCTAAGTTCCCAAGATAATAGCAGTATTAATATTGATTTGAATAAACCTTTACAAGGGCTGTTGTTGCAGATAAAAGGAATAAAAGTGGTGTGGAATCCCTGCCTAAACACAGCTAAAATTCTCTCACTTGCTCAGCCGCAGCTCTCCCTACTCTGCCTATTTCCAGGGTAGACTGTGACGAGCATAGGGTACCGGGTCTTAGATAGATCTGATGATGCTATGCGGCCATCCAATCACTGTAATGCCCACAACTAACATGGCTACGCCATTACAGTGATGGGCAGGCACTGTCCCGCATGTTTATTGGCTGCCTAAAAAGCACCAAACATGCAAGGCAGGGACTTGAGCTCCCGCCCGAACACTCAAAAAATACTCGCCGAGTATCGAGCATCCCGAGCACAGTGATGCTTGGGTGAGTGACGAATAGTGACGAGCATGCTCTCTCATCCCTAGTATATACAGATGAATCCAGGACTGCAGTGATCATCAGGTAGCTTTTTTGATCTGTAATCTCATAAAAAATTGCTTGCACTGACAATGAACATGAATCTCTCAGTTTGCATTATATCATGGAAGACAAACTATGCTACACATTTTATGTTCATGAATGAAATTTGCCTTTTCTAAAGTTCTCTTCACCTCTCTGAGTACTTTCCTTAGTTATCAGCCACTGCCAATATATCAGGCTTTCAGCAAAGTCTCATGAACAATAATTGTAAATACATAAATTTCCAAAGTGTTGAATTATGTATCATTTTATTTCTTCCTTATTACATAAGACACATCACACTACCATTCGGAAAAAACATACCCTACTAGCTAACATACACTACTTAGTAAACATACTAAGCATTGTTTTTGAAACCTTTCTTCCTTAAACGAATTTGGCAAAGCTGTGAGCCTCTATAACCTGAAGCTCTGTATAAATTGCATTTCTAACCACAAATATATGCTTTTATAAAGCAATTATAATGGTTTTCCTCGTTAAGTGTTTATTACATACAGATGTTTCAAAATATGTCATCATGCAAGTTCTAGCAAGACAAGGTCAATTAAATAGTTTATTGTTCAACATAAAAAAAATAAATAAAACCAAAATGTAATTTATTAAATAGCTCATATAGAAATGACCAAATGTCATATTCCATGAATCAGTATTTTATTCATATCATATATTAAACTATTTAATGAATATTTAACTCACCATTTTGTTGCTATAAGCACACATCTAATGAATACTTAGATAAAGACTCAAACCACCAAGCACAGTAAAATAACGTAATCCATATTTCATAAAAGTGATACTGACCTAGGTTTTAAAAACTAAGCATTTTAGCCAAAGCCAAATAATTATGACAAATTGGTGGAAATTTTACCAGGAAATTCTTAAAGTTTTTCTCGTGGCGGCACACTAAATCTATCAAAGTGTTGCATGATGTTTGCTAAATATGGCACATCTTTACTAGAGATGAGCGCTGTTCAACTCGAACTGTTTGCCAATCTCAAATTCGAGCTGTTTTGGGCGGTGTTTGAGCCGTTCGGCGAACACAAACGATTTGAAAAAAATTCGGCTGTTCGAGGTTATGTTCGATAACTGTTCGTGCACCAAAATCATAACTGGATTTTTTCTCAGTAATGCTGAAAATTAATGTTAATACGCAGTTTGAGTGTACAGCGTGGTGGGGGGAGGGGCAGGGGATGGATCTCTGCAGACATAATGAAGATCTCCATTTTTTTTTCTCTTTCCTGCATTTACAGTGGGGAGGTGCAGTCTGTCAACCTATCAGCAGCGCACACACGGAGCGAACTGCTTTTTTTCACACAAGCAAGGGCATGTGTCATTGGCAGTGTATGTCACATGTCCTTGCCCTATAAGACTCAGCCATTTTCCCCGTCGCAACCATTTTCTCACTGCTGCAGCTGCGTGTTAGATGGCACCGCTGTTGCTGTGTGCGCTATACTTTGTTAATTTCAAGCCAATTTTCGCACAAATCTACAGATAGCTTGGGAGTCGGCAAGAGTTGTGATTTCAGTCCTTTTAAGGACTAGGTTACATCATTTCCTATGACTTTTATCAGGCAGGTCTGTGCTCTTAAATAGATAGGTTGGGAGTAAAGATTAATTGTAATTGCAGTCCTTTTCAGGGCTAGGTTACATCAGTTCCTATCACTTTTTGCCAGGCAGGTCTGTGGCAGTGCTGTGCAAGTTTTTTTCACAGCATTTGGCTAAATCTAGAAAAGTAAATCCTTTTTGGCCTATTGCAGAGTGTGTTAGTAAGTGGAGTAGCCTATCTGTGTTGCAAGCTACACCACCTGTGTATAGAATACATTTTTTTTACTGTACCTAGTGAAGTAAAACCTTTTGGGCATAGCATCATTCTATTACTCCATCTATACTAACCTCCACCAGGTTGCAAATTCAATATAATTTTTTCCTGCATCGAGCTCTGAAAAAATATTTAGGCTTCTAACAGTGTGGGGGACTTGTTCTATTAGTCCATCTATACTAACCTCCATCAGGTTGCAAATTCAATATAATTTTTTTCTGCATCTAGCTCTGAAAAAATATTTTGGCTTCTAGTAGTGTGTGGGACTTGTTCTATTAGTCCATCTATACTAACCTCCATCAGGTTGCAAATTCAATATAATTTTTTTCTGCATCTAGCTCTGAAAAAATATTTAGGCTTCTTGCAGTGTGAGGGACATGTTCTATTAGTCCATCTATACTAACCTCCATCAGGTTGCAAATTCAATATAATTTTTTTCTGCATCTAGCTCTAAAAAAGTATTTAGGCTGCCAGCAGTGTGTGGGACTTGTTCTATTAGTCCATCTATACTAACCTCCATCAGGTTGCAAATTCAATATTATTTTTTCGGCATCTAGCTCTGAAAAAATATTTAGGCTTCTAGCAGTGTGTGGGACTTGTTCTATTAGTCCATCTATACTAACCTCCATCAGGTTGCAAATTCAATATAATTTTTTTCTGCATCTAGCTCTGTAAAAATATTTAGGCTTCTTGCAGTGTGTGGGACTTGTTCTATTAGTCCATCTATACTAACCTCCATCAGGTTGAAAATTCAATATAATTTTTTTCTGCATCTAGCTCTGAAAAAATATTTAGGCTTCTAGCAGTGTGTGGGACTTGTTCTATTAGTCCATCTATACTGACTTCCATCAGGTTGCAAATTCAATAGAATTTTTTTCTGCATCTAGCTCTGAAAAAATATTTTGGCTTCAAGCAGTGTGTGGGACTTGTTCTATTAGTCCATCTATACTGACCTCCATCAGGTTGCAAATTCAATATAATTTTTTTCTGCATCTAGCTCTGAAAAAATATTTAGGCTTCTAACAGTGTGTGGGGCTTGTTCTATTAGTCCATCTATACTGACCTCCATCAGGTTGCAAATTCAATATAATTTTTTCCTGCATCTAGCTCTGAAAAAATATTTCGGCTTCTAGCAGTGTGTGGGACTTGTTCTATTAGTCCATCTATACTGACCTCCATCAGGTTGCAAATTCAATATAATTTTTTTCTGCATCTAGCTCTGAAAAAATATTTAGGCTTCTATCAGTGTGTGGGACTTGTTCTATTAGTCCATCTAAACTGACCTCCATCAGGTTGCAAATTCAATATAATTTTTTTCTGCATCTAACCCAGCCAATACTTTTGGGCTAATACCACAGTTTGGCCACTCAGCTCTGCTCGGTTCCCATCCATTGTTTTTTGTGCAAACAACTCCAGAGTTGTGAATTAGTTAACCACCAAAATGAGTGGAAAAAGGCCTGCTGCTGGTGGAAAGGGAATAGACGTGTTGGGAAGGGAAAAAAAGGTTGTGTCCGTGGGGTAGGTGTTAAAGCAACAGTAACATCTGCAGAAGAAAGACCATCTTACAGCCAAACTAAGATGTCTACTTCTTTTAGCGGACAATGTGATAAGATCCTTTTCTTACGGCCACGCCAATCGCTACAAATTCCAGATGAGGCACAAAAACAGCAGGTGCTTCAACGGATATCAAGTGCTCCTTTAAGTGGGCTCTCTTCCACCTCAACTTCAACATCACAAATACTCCAGTCCACAGAGGTGTCACCCCAATCGTACTTGCTTCCTCACAGCTCCCAAGTCTCCAGCTGCCCGTCTGAGTATGGGGTAGAACAGATGGTTGAGTCTGCAGAGCTGTTTACTCATACTATAGCCTGGGAATCAGAGGTCGGCTCCAGAGCTTCTGTGAATCCAGACGAGGAAATGATCTGCACTGATGCCCAGAATCTTTATGAGTCGGATACAGGACCAGACGTAGAAGGTTCTGACCATAATGTAGACCCTCATTCCCAAACTGTAACTCCTGTTGGTGGAGACAATGAGGAAGACGATGATGAGACTCAAATAACTGATTGGAGCGACAACTTTAGTTTTATGTCAGGGCAGGAACAGGTTGGCTCTGAGGACGATGGGTGTGATAACACACAGGGTGATGATGATGAGGTTGGAGATCCCACTTACTGTCAACCCACAGTCAGCCAAGAGATGAGGTCAGCAGAGAAGGTGGAGGAGGATGCTAGTGACGACGAGGTCAGGTTGCGCCTTCCCGGACAGAGACGTAGTACTGGAAGCACGTCAACAACTGCATCCTCAAACACAACTCTGCCTCTCACCACAAGTCGTGGTGGCTCTTCAGGTCGCATGGGAGCTAAGCCTTGCATAGCCTGGGCATTTTTTCAGATCGATAAAGATGACCCAACTTGTGCTATCTGTAACATTTGTCAGCAAAAACTAAGTAGAGGCCAAAAAATACATAGTTTGAGTACTTCATGCATGAACCGGCACATGGATATGAAGCATAAGTTGCAGTGGGAAGCTCACTGTGCTACAATGCGGCCTAGCCGGCCGGGCCAACCACCGTCTGCCAGATCTTGTGTATCCGCGGCCTCTTCATCCTCTGTGACTGGGGGGACAGCGGTCACACCTGTTTTGAGACGCAGACCTGCCACCTCTTTACCCGCAACAGCCAGCGTGATTGGCAGGTCATCATTTTCATTGGAGGTGGAAACACCAGCTGGTGTTCAGTGCTGTCCGACATCGATAGCACCACCTTTGGATCAAGGCAACCTAACATGTCCGCCTGCATCTTCGTCACAGACCGGCAGTTTGCCGGGCACACCCTTCTCAACCCCGTCTAAGCACAACAGCCAGCCCTTTGGTCCCTCAGATGTGGACAAGTAAAAGACCATTTCCTCCTAGCCATGAGAAAGCTAAGAGGTTGAATTTCACCATCTTGCAAGCTCTTGGCTACAGAAAAGCTGCCTTTCCGCCTGGTGGACACAGAGGATTTTCGAGACCTTATGTCCGTCGCAGTGCCCCAGTACCAGATGCCCAGTCGGCACTACTTCTCAAAGAAAGGTGTGCCTGCGCTCCACCAGCATGTCGCACGCAACATCACCGCTTCTTTGAGAAACTCTGTGCGTGACAGGGTGCATTTCACCACAGACACTTGGAAGAGTAGGCATGGACAGGGGCGTTACATGTCGCTGACTGGGCACTGGGTAACTATGGTGACAGCAGGACAAGGGGCTGCTGTCCAAGTCTTGCCGTCCCCACGAGTTGTGCGTCAATCCTCTTTATCTCGAAGTTCCTCCTCTGCTTCTGCCTCCTCAACCTCCTCTCGGTCCTCCACCTGCACCCAAAGCCTGTCTGGTCATGCCACAAGCTTTCTAACTGCGAAGAATGGATCCCGCACACCTCCTTACTATGCTGGCAGCAGGGCTCAACGTCATCAGGTGGTTTTTACTTTGAAATGTCTGGGAAATGTGAGTCACACAGCTGAGGAGTTGTGGTCAGCTCTGGAAAACCAGTTTCATGAATGGTTGTCTCCACTGGACCTGAAACCAGGGAAGGCCGTGTGCGACAATGCTGCAAACCTGGGTGCGGCCCTTCGCTGGGGCAATGTCACACACGTGCCTTGTTTGGCTCTCGTGTTGAATCTGGTTGTCCAGCAATTTTTAGCCCACTATCCCGGACTAGATGGCCTTCTGCAGAGGGCACGGTCGCTGTGTGCTCACTTCCGCCGTTCGCATCCCGCAGCTCAGCGACTTACATCTCTACAGAAGTCGTTGGGCCAGCCACTTCACCGGCTAAAATGCGATGTGCCTACCCGGTGGAATTCAACTCTGCACATGTTGCAGTGACTGTGGCAGCACCGACAAGCCCTGGTGCAATACGTTCTGACGTATAGCCTGGGCCAACGAGATCCAGAGGTGGGGCAAATCACGCTGGAGGAGTGGTCTCAGATCAGGGACCTATACACCCTTCTGCACAGTTTTGAAATGGCGACGAAGATGTTTAGTGCTGACGATGCCATTATCAGCATGACTATTCCGGTGATTTACATGCTGGAGCACATGTTAAACAGAATTCGGAGTCAGGTGGTGGCACAAGAGGAGGTGGAGGAAATAGAGGAGGAGGAGTTGTATGCGGAAGGGCTAACATCTGCAAGGTCCAGACGGTCGGCAGCACCAAGGCGGCAGTCATGTGAGGGTGGGGGAGATGGTTTTACCAGGGCGCATGGTAGCTGCCAAACTAGTGAGGAAGGTGCAGGAGCCCAGGAAGAAGTGGAGGACGAACTGATGGAAGACTCATCAGATGAGGGAGACCTTGATCACATTTCTGTTGTGCGAGGTTGGGGGTGAGAGGACAGAGGAAGGAAGCATGATTGTTACCTCACCACCAACACAACAGGGATTTGGTGCTCCTGGATGCGCAAGACACATGAGTGCCTTCTTGCTGCACTACCTGCAACATGACCCTCGAATTGTGAGAATTAGAAATAATCCTGACTACTGGGTTGCCACACTGTTAGATCTCCGGTACAAAAGTAAATTTACAGAAATTATTCCTGCCATAGAAAGGGATGCACGCATGCAGGAGTATCAGCAGAGACTGTTGCAGAATCTTACATGTGCTTTTCCACAAAACACCAGTGGTGCACGTAGTGAATCTCACAGTTCCAACTTGCCAACCGTGGGACCGTCGAGTGTTCAGCACTCAAACCGTAACAGAAACACAGTATCTGCTGGTAACATCAATTTTGCGGAATCATTTCACCACTTTTTTAGCCCATCCTTTGCAAGGCCACAGGAGACAAGAAGTCTGACACATAGTCAACGCCTATAGACGATGGTGCAGGAGTATCTCCAAGTAAACATTGAAGCCATGACTGTGTCACTGGACCCTTGCTCTTTTTGGGCTTCCAATCTGGATAAATGGCCGGAGCTCGCCACTTATGCCTTGGAGATCTTGTCATGCCCTGCAGCCAGCGTTCTGTCTGAACGTGTGTTCAGCGCTGCTGGTGGTGTGCTCACAGATAAACGCACGCGGCTCTCCACTGATAATGTAGACAGACTCACATTCATAAAGATGAACAAATCATGGATCCGAAACGATTTTTCTACCCCTGTGTCATCCTGAGGAGAGTAAAAGCTTGATGATTTGTTAAAATCACCTCACCAACCGTTTTAAGCTTTAAAATTACTAATCATGTTTATCTGTATCTTGGCTGGAAAATAATTTGGGCTTTGTAGCAGTGTGCAGTACTGATTCTATTAGGCCATCTATACTAAGCTCCACCAGATTTAAAATTACTAATCATGTTTATCTGTATCTTGGCTGGAAAATAATTTGGGCTTTGTAGCAGTGTGCAGTACTGATTCTATTAGGCCATCTATACTAAGCTCCACCAGATTTAAAATTACTAATCATGTTTATCTGTATTTTGGCTGGAAAATAATTTGGGCTTTGTAACAGTGTGCAGTACTGATTCTATTAGGGCATCTATACTAAGCTCCACCAGATTTAAAATTACTAATCATGTTTATCTGTATCTTGGCTGGAAAATAATTTGGGCTTAGTAGCAATGTGCAGTACTGATTCTATTAGGCCATCTATACTAAGCTCCACCAGCTTTCAAATTAATAATAATTTTTAGCTGCATCTAGCCCGGAAAATAATTTTGGGTCTCCTAGATGCGCAAGACACATGAGTGCCTTCTTGCTGCACTACCTGCAACATGACCCTCAGATTGTCATCGTTCGAAGTAATCCTGACTACTGGGTCGCCACACTCTTAGATCCCCCACACTCTTCGATCAACCTTTTCATTTTAATAAAGAACAAAAAAATTGTCATTTTTGAAATTATAAGCATTAGCAGGTTATCAGAAACTGAAATCAAATAGTTTTCAACTCAAAACTTTATTCTAGGTGATGTTACATTTGCACATAGGACCCCTTGTTCGAAAGGAGCTTCTGAACTCTCTCGTCCATTTAATTTGACCGGTTTTGGATGGTTTCTGCTTCAATTGTTTTGCATGAGGACAGAATGTAGACTGCTTAATAATGTGGGACAGCCTTCTTAAGTAGTCTTGTCTTTCATTGGACACACCTGCCAAACTAATTAGCACAGGTGTCTGCTATTGCTTACAGTGATATAAAGAGCCCTGACACACATCACCATCAATGAGTTTAACTGACAAACAAACAAATTCTTCCCTTATCACTCCTAAACACTTTTTGCATAATAATTTGGAACACAGTGTACATGTGCTTTTCCACAAAACAACAGTGGTTCACGTAGTGAATCTTACAGTTCTAACTTGCCAACCGTGGTCTGTATGGAGTTGTTCAATAAAGGGCCCAAAATTAAGATAACATAGACGGGAGAGGTCTCTATGAATAGGAATTCCTAAGTATTTGATACCCTGTGAGGGCCAGGCAAAGGGAAAGTTGGACTGGATGGAATCCTGTATGGATTTGGGGAGGGAGACATCGAGGGCCTCAGACTTCGCTGCATTGATTTTAAAATTTGACCATGTAACAAAGTGATCTATTTCAGCCATAACAGCAGGGATGGATATATGTGATTGAGTGATATATACTAGTACATCATCAGCAAATGCAGAGCACTTGTACTCGGTGCCTCCCACCTCAATCCACCTAATATTGGGGTTATCGCGAATTGATGAGAGCAGGTGCTCCGTCACTAGGATGTATAAGAGAGGGGACAGAGGACATCCCTGCCTTGTCCCATTGGTGATTATGAAAGGTGATGAAAATGTTCCATTTATCTTCAGCCTAGGTGACGTATTGCGATACTGGGCCGTGATTTTGACTATAAAAGGGTCCCCTAGACCCCTACCCCAAGCTTTTTAAGGGAATAATATATGGCGTGCCAGGAGACTCCATGGAGTGCTTTCTCAGCATCCAACGAGAGTATCTAATTACAAATTTTTAACTGCATCTAGCCCAGGAAATACTTTGTGCCTAGTAGCAGTGTCTGCTAGTCAGTGGATTATCCCAGCTGGTAAGCAAGCTACACCACCTGTAGTTTGGACACTTAATTTTTTCAAAGGAAATGGTTTGGGCCCCCGGGACACTCTGTGAAGAGCATCGGGGAGACACCCCAAGGCATAGGGGCTGGGACTGGTGGTAGGACGCCTTGCGGTGGACCGCCGAGCTCGATCCTTATAAAAGCTTTTTAACTGCAGCAGCTTTAGTGGACGCTACTGGAGCTGGAATTACGCGGCTGCTGGCATGAGACTTGCCCTCCAATAGATCCTTGTAAAAGGATTTAAAGTGTATTCATTCAAATTAGAGAGACAATTTAAATTAAAAAGCTTAGACCTGCCTCCACCACAAGGGGGCTCGCTCGACCCATCAGCGGACAGGCACCAGTATTGGGAGAGGGGGGCTGGCCGTCAGGGTCCACCGCAGCTCTGGCACAAACCCGGCGACACGGAGGTCAGGAACGGACTGGCTGTGTCGGCTTCGCACTTTTTTGGTTTTAGAAGGGCATGACATGCCTATATCTTTGTCTCCCGCTCCTTTTACTCCTCTACCTCTTTTCCTTTCGCATGACTATACGTATTTGTCACTTTTCCATGTGTTAGTTGTGTCTTCTGAGCAGTTTGTCAGCTTTTGGACACCTTTGAAGGTGTTTTCTATGTGTTTCTATGTGTTTTTGTTTGCCTGCCATTGGTTTTAACGGTGTTCAAAGGTGTTCGACGAACAGTTCGACGAACAGTTCGGCGAACATACGGGTGTTCGACGAACCAAACCGAACTTGAACACTACGGGGGTGGCTCAACACTAATCTTTACATATAACACTCATGTCTTAAATTTGATTTTCTAGTTGGTTGTAATCCACCAGCCTAGCAGAGTGATAATTGTTACTTTTTTAGACTTTTCATTAATCATAATTGTCAATTTACTTGAAATTCATTAATCTGTCTTTGACCTATATGCATGGCTAACCAGACGCACTGTCCCACCTGTATTTCAAAAGTGGCAATAGTGGTGTAAATATGCAGAAATTAACACATTTTATTGAAAAAATGGTGTGCAACAAAATTTGTGCCTTTTTGCAGCTATAAATTTGGCCCAATAGTATTGATAAATTCCTACAATTACATTTAAAATCTAATAACAGGTTATATAATGAGATTAGTTGTCAGCGTTGAATTGGTTCGAAATATTTAGAATAGTAATCTATTGTGACATTACAGTTATAGGCCCACTTTTAGCAATGTATTTAGCAATGCGAAAGAGACAAGAATTCCTCACATGTGTTAAAGCTGTCAAACAGTGACAAATCATACACACGGGGGTGATTTAAACATATCACCGAGTACGCTGAAGATACTAGGTACTCGCCCGAGTATACTCGCTGAAAGGGTTAACCAAACATACTCGCTCATCATTAACTGTCACCCAAAATTTGGAGAACGCTAGGGTCACGGAAAAGGCAGCATAACATGTGTGCCAGACTGCTAACAGGCAAGACTTCCGTGTCCTCACCAAGAGGATGACTGACCATGCTTTCCTCCTTCTCCTCCCTCTCATCAGGCCATCCACGTTGAGCAGACGGTATGACAGTTGTGCAGGTAGTACCATCTATAGCGCAGGAAACTAGCTCCTGTTCTTCCTCCTCCTTTTCCTCATTGTCACCCGATCCACGTTGGGATGAGATGAGGCTGGGCTGTGTGGAATCACCCTGTATAGTTCCTTCCTCCATTTCATCATGCTGCGCCTGCAATGCCTCCTCTTTAATTGTGAGCAGCGATCTTTTCAGAAGACAGAGAAGCAGGATGGTGACGCTAATTAGGGCATCATCACCGCTCACCATCTTGGTGGAGTCCTCAAAGTTTTGGAGGACAGCACAGATGTTTAAAATCCATGCCCACTCCTCAGCTCTTATGTGCGGAGGCTGATCTGAATACCGACGGATGTTTTGAAGCTGGTACTGAACAACTACTTTGTGCTCACAACTGCTCACAAATCCTTCCCAACATCTGCAAGGTTGAGTTCCAATGCATGGGGACATCGCACACCAGTCGGTGAGCTAGAGGCTGCAAACACTGCTGAATCACGACAATGGCGGTGGAAGCTGTAGCTGACTTTCTAAAATGGGCACGCACGCAGCGTACTTTGACAAGCAGATCCGGCAGATCTGGGTAGGTTTTGAGAAACCGCTGAACCATGAGGTTTAGCACATGGGCCAGAAATGGTTTGTATGTGAGCTTGCCTTGCTTCAGAGCCGCCACCAGGCTCCGTCCATTGTCACACATGACCGTGCCTGGCTGTAGGTTCAGCGGTGACAGTCACAGATCTGACTGCTCTTTCAGAGCTGTCCACAACTCATCAGCGGTGTGTGGTTTGTCACCAAAGCATATTAGCTTCAGCACAGCCTGTTGCCGCTTGGCTGAGGCAGTGCTGCAGTGCTTCCTGCTTGCGACTGATGTGGGCATTTTGGAGATGGAGGCTGGAGAAGAGGAGGAGGAGGAGGTGCAGGAGCTGTAGAATGTGGGGACAACCCTGATTGACCCAGAGCCCGCAATCCTCGGCATCGGGAGGACGTGTTCTATATATTCCACTATATTAACTTAGTGTGCTGTCAGCGAGATGTACCATCCCTGCCCACAAGCACTTGTCCACGTGTCTGTGGTTAGGTGGACCTTCCCAGTAACTGTGCTGTTGAGAGCCCAGCTAATGTTCTGGGACACGTGCTTGTGTAACACATGCACGTGCTTGTGTAATGCGGGGACTGCACACTGTGAGAATCAGTAGTGGCTGGGGACCGAGTACCGAGGGATGGCCGCCGCCATCAGGTTGCAGAAAGCTTCCGTCTCCACGAGCCTAAGAGGCAACATTACAAGTGCAAGCATTCCGGAAATGTGTGAATTTAGTAGTGTGGCCGGTGGGGCCTTGGTTGCATACTTGCTCTTGTGTTCCACAGACTGGGGTAGGGACAACTGAATGCTGCACTGGGACAAGGACATGGACATGCTTGCTGATGGTGTTAGTTGAGAGTGTGCAATTACAGGTGCAGGACGGGAGGCATCTTGGCATGTGCCATGGACAGGGGATTGGCATGCACACGCAACAGTGGAACAAGCAGTGGTGTCACCCACAGACACTGTTTGTGGACCCTGGTGTTTGGCCCACTTAGTCGGGTGCTTTGCTGCCATGTGCCTGATCATGCTGGTGGTGGTCCGACTGCTAGTTTTGCTACCCCTGATGATTATGGCCTGGCAGATGGTGCAAATGGCCTTTTTGAGGTTATTTTCAGAGTCTTTAAAAAACATGGGAAGACCTAACAGTTGTACTGGCAACTTGCGTCGTGTTGGTGTTCCGGGGATCGGTTGCCCACCTTGAGTACGTGGCTACCACACTGCTTGTTCCTGTCTGTTCTTGTGCTATGCCTCCCTCCCCCTGTGTGCTTCTGTCCTCACTCTGCATATCACCTAGCAAGGTTGGGTCAGTGACTTCATTGTCCATCACCTTGTCTTCCACTTCCGCACCCTGGTCCTCCTCCTGACTTTCTAGCAATTATGTCTCATCATCATCATCCACCTCTTGCCACAGTAATTGCACTTTCCCACCATCTCCTTCATATGACCATGGCTGCTCAAATATTTGGGCATCGCTACACGCGTTCTCCTTTTGCCTTTGCCAAGAAAGAGATGTACTGTTTTTAAACCATCCTGATGTCTTATTGAGGAATATAGTGCCTCTACATCAGTTGTTACCATTACAGATTCTTTGTCCAATTGTATGGAGTCCAATCTTTTTAATGCTTCGGTAGAGTCTTTTATATAGGAGGGATAATGGTTGTAGACAAAAGTCGATTACCGTGCATATGATTTCACATAGACTACCTTTCCCTGAGACAATTGGTCTTCCAGGGGGATCAAGTGGGTCCTTGTGTAATTTAGGTAATAGATAGAATGTGGGTAATTTGGGATGTAGTTTTTTTATTACATCCACCATCCTTTTAGGGATAATATCATCATCGTATGCTTTCTTCGATATCTGTACCAATTGATCTTGAAATCTGGTAAGGGGGTTAAATGTTAATTTCTGGTAGCAGGCAGGAAAGTCAAGTATCTTTTCCACCTGTTTCTCATACAAATTATGAGGCCAAATGACCAGATTCCCTCCTTTATCCGCCGATTTTATAATTAGATTGGGTAAACTTTTTAATTCTTCCAAGGCTAATCTCTCACGTTTATCTAAATTTGATCTACCTAAGGGGCAATGTGGGAGTGTCTCTATCTCTGTTGTGACCAATTTTGTAAATATCTCGACTGCAGAGCAAGTAGAAATGGGGGGAAATGTTTTTGATGTCTTACTCAAGTGTGTAGGAAACTTGCTTTCACCCGTAACACTATTTTCAGCCTCTAGATCTTCCAAATCATTTAAGGCTCTCCTTTCCAGTTCAGTAGGAAATAAATTCAGATCAGATTTGAAATTTAGTTTTTGTAATATTGTTTTTTTAGCAAAAAGGTGCACATCCTTCACCACCGTGAATTGGTCTAGATGGAAGGATGGGGAGAATGTTAAACTCTTTTCTAGCACTTTTATCTGGTCATTAGTAAGTATGTGGTTTGATAAATTAACTACCTTTAAATGATCATGCTGTCTCCTATTGGGTTTTTCAGTAAACATATCCGGATATTTCTTCTGATTCATTCTCGTGTTAAGTCTCGTGCGTATATATTGTTCATTAGTTTCCTCATTCTTACTGCAGGTTGTATTCTTTTCTGAATGTGAGGGCTCATAACTGGTGGATATAGTAGTATTCATTAGAGCAGAGCTCCATTTTTTTCGGCAGTTGCCATTTAAAAATTCTATTGTTTTCATAATCTTGAATGTCACGTAGATATTTTTTGTGTTTAGTTTTGCTTATGCCCATTTCCCACTTGTCGATGTCACTCTCTATGGTTTTTAGGTACATGTCCAATCTTTCAGCATTCATTTGCTTTTTAAGGCTTATGTGTAATCTTTCAATCTTTTTATCAATTATGTTTAAAGATAGAGTGTTTTTTTCAATAATGATTTTTAAAAATTCTAGAGAGCAGGTGGTAGCAGCCGCCTTCCACCTTACTATTAGCTTAATTTCCTCTAGATCAAATGAGGTGTATACTTGAACCCTTAGGCCTCTTGGAATTATTCTCTGCTCATGATAATTCTCTAAGCTCTATTCCACCAAAGTTTCAACTTTTTCTGTAATGTTGTGTTATATTGAAGAGTTAGATCTCTGTTCTCCCTTCCCATATTCTTTGAGACACCTGGAAAGCCCTGTTTAAAAATATCTGTGGCTTTTGATCTCCAGGCTGACTCCCTGGCTTTGAGATCCATTTCAAATCATATGACAATCTGTTAGAAAACAGTAGATAATTAATATACTTATATGTCACAAAACAATGGCCACTTCCCAATGATAATATTACCACAACAAAAGATAGCGCTCATAAGGCTGTCTTTCATAGGATGATATCACAGACTTTTATTAACCACATCGCACCAGAGCCTGTTATTGCCTTCGAGACCGGGCCAATTTTTTCAATTCGGACCACTGTCACTTTATGAAGCAATTACTCTGGAACGCTTCAACGGATCCCCCTGATTCTGAGATTGTTTTTTCGTGACATATTGTACTTCATGATAGTGGTAAAATTTCTTTGACATCACATGCGTTTATTTGTGAAAAAATCGGAAATTTGGCGAAAATTTTGAAAATTTTGCAATTTTCAAACTTTGAATTTTCATGCCCTTAAATCAGAGAGATATGTCACACCACATCAGCACAATTTTGGAACCAAAATTTTTTTTTGTTAGGGAGCTATAAGGGTTAAAAGTTGACCAGCGATTTCTCATTTTTCCAACAAAATTTACAAAAACATTTTTTTAGGGACCACATCATATTTGAAGTCACTTTGAGGGGTCTTTATGACAGAAAATACCCAAAAGTGACACAGTTCTAAAAACTGCACCCCTCAAGGTGCTCAAAACCACATTGAAGAACTTTATTAACCCTTCAGGTGCTTCACAGGAATTTTTGGAATGTGGAAGAAAAAAATTAACATTTAACTTTTTTCACAAAAATGTTACTTTAGACCCAATTTTTTTTATTTTCACAGGGGTAACAGGAAAAAATGGACACCAAAATTTTTTGTGCAATTTCTCTTGAGCGTGCTGATACCCCATATATGAGGGAAAACCACTGTTTGGGTGCACGGCAGGGCTCGGAAAGGAAGGAGCGCCATTAGACTTTTTGAATGTAAAATTTGTCTGAATAATTAGCAGACACCATGTTGTGTTTGGAGAGCTCCTGATGTGACTAAACAGTAGAAACCCCCCACAAGTGACACCATTTTGGAAACTAGACCCCTTAGGGAACATATCTAGATGTGTGGTGAGCACCTTGAACCCCAAGGTGCTTCACAGAAGTTTATAATATTGAGCTGTAAAAATAAAATTTTCACATTTTTCCCACAAAAACGTTTTTCATCCCTTAATTTTCCATTATCATAATGGTAATAGGATAAATTGCACCATGAAATTTGTTGTGCAATTTCTCCTGAACACGCCGATACCCGATATGTGGGGGAAAACCACTGTTTGGGCGCACGGCAGGGTTTGGAAGGGAAGGAGCGCCATTTGACTTTTTGAATGTAAAATTTGTCTGAATAATTAGCAGACGCCATGTTGCGTTTGGGGAGCCCCTGATGTGCCTAAACAGTGGAAACCCCCCACAAGTGACACCATTTTGGAAACTAGACCCCTTAGGGAACTTATCTAGATGTGTGGTGAGCACCTTGAACCCCAAGGTGCTTCACAGAAGTTTATAATAATCAGTTGTAAAATTAAAATTTTCACATTTTTCCCGCAAAACGTTTTTCATCCCTTAATTTTGCATTATCATAAGGGTAATAGGATAAATTGCACCATGAAATTTGTTGTGCAATTTCTCCTGAACACGCCGATACCCCTTATGTGGAGGCAAACCACTGTTTGGGCGCACGGCAGGGCTCGGAAGGGAAGGAGCGCCATTTGACTTTTTGAATGTAAAATTTGTTTGAATTATTAGCGGACGCCATGTTGCATTTGGGGAGCCCCTGATGTGCCTAAACAGTGGAAACCCCCCACAAGTGACACCATTTTGGAAACTAGACCCCTTAGGGAACTTATCTAGATATGTGGTGAGCACCTTGCACCCCCAGCTGCTTCACAGAAGTTTATAATATTGAGCCATAAAAATAAAATTTTCACATTTTTCCCACAAAAAATGTATTCCTTTCCCTAATTTTGTACTATCATAAGGTTAACAGGATAAATTGCACCATGAAATTTGTTGTTCAATTTCTCCTGAACACGCCGATACCCCATATGTGGGGGAAAACCACTGCTTTGGTGTAAGGCAGGGTTCGGAAGGGAAAGGAGCGCTATGTTGGCTGGGATAGGCAGCAGACACCATGTCACATTTGAAGAGTTGCTGACATGCCGAAACAGCAGAAACCCCAACAAGTGACCCCATTTTGTAAACTACACCTCTCAAGGAATTCATCTAGGGAAGTAGTGAGTATTTTTTAATTTTTAAATTTATACCATTGGGCAGTGAAAAAAGCATAATTATATTTTTACCACAAAAAAATGTTTTACCCTCAGATTTTACATTTTCACACAGGGCAATGGGTAAAAATGGTGCCGAAATGTGTCACACAATTTCTTCTAAAAGTGGCAATACCCCATATGTGCCTGTATCGTACCGCTCAGCCATATGGCGAGATCTGGGGGGGGGGGGAGTGCTATTTGACAATTGGAGAACAAATTATTGTAGAATAGGCATTTGGATTTGGGAGCACAAAATTTTTTGAATTTCTTTTGGGGGGCAAGGGCCATTTTGCTTTTCCAGAGCCTTTCTGCTACCAGTAACTTGGAAGTCCCTTATATTTTTAACAGATGACGGACCTGAGTGGGGACTAGCTTTTTTTGAGGACTGAGTTGAAGCTTTTATTGGGAACATTTTATGTAACATTTATCCGGTGCTCTAGGCTGAGCACTTACATCGGGGTTTCCATCTAAATTTCCAAGTGATGTAATTCAGATGAAACCCCTGCGGGATCCATTCACTGTAATGAGGCAGCAGAATTACTCTGGACTCCGTCTGGCCTCTGTTTAGCGGTGTCCTTTTTTTCAGAAGTGCACAAAACTGTGGCCAACCGCACTTTTATGCACGCCTAAAACAAATGACACCGTGGGATCACAGGCCAGACGGCATCCACAGTGGCCTATATCTGCCTCATTACAGGGAATCTTCCGTCATGGGTTCCAGCTGAATCACATATTTCAGAGATTTACATGGAAACTCTGGCGTAAGTGCTCAGCACAGAGCGCAGGATAAATGTGTGCCGAGCCATACTGCGATCTTTGGGAGACATAATAAACAAATCAGTAGCAGGTAAAGAATTGTTTTTATTTATTTTTTACGCCGTTCCTAGTGTGATATAACTGATTAGATTACTTTTTTCTTCGGGTCGGTGCGATTACAGAGATACCAGATTTATATCGGGTTTTTATGACTGACAGCTGTCACACACTAAGAGACGCTTTTTTTTTGCAAAATCTAGTTTTTGCATTGCCATATTTTGAGAGCTATAATTTTTCTATATTTCGGCCGACAGAGTCATGTGATGGCTTGTTTTTTGCGGGACGAGTTGACATTTTTATTGGTACCATTTGTGGGTACGTGACATTTTTTGATCGCTTTCTATTCCGTTTTTTGGGAGGTAAAATTAACAAAAACCAACAATTCAGGAATTGTTTTTTGAGGTTTTTTTTTATGCCGTTCTGCGTGTGGTAAAAGTGATCAGGCAGCTTTATTCTTCGGGTCAGTACGTTTACAGCGATACTACACTTACTGTATTTTTTTTATGCTTTGGCGCTTTTACACAATAAAACAATTTTATAGAAAAAAAATTTTTTTTGCTTTGCTTTATTCTGAGAGGTATAACTTTTTTATTTTTTGGCTGATGAAGCTGTATAGCAGCTTGATTTTTGCGGAACAAGATGACATTTTCAGCGGTACCATTTCTATTTCCATTTTGCTTTTTGATCGCATTTTTTTCCACTTTTTGTTTGGCGATATGAGGAAAAAGCATAGTTTTTTGCTCCGTTTTTTATTTATTTTTATTACGGTGTACACATAAGGAGTTAATTAGTGTGACAGTTTTATAGCTCGGGTTGTTTCGGACATGGCAATACCAAATATGTGTACTTTTTTTATTTTTGCATAAATATATGGATTCATCGGTTTAATATTTTATTTATTTATTTTTATTTATTTTGTATTTTTTTTTTAACAGTTTCAAAACATTTTTTTTTACTTTTTTTTACATTTTTACTTAGTCCCTGTATGGGACATAAATTTTTATTTTTCTGATCCCTGATCTCATGTAATGTAATAGACATGTATTACATTATATGAGATCTTCACTGACTGTTTCACAGTCTCCTGTCTGGCATCAGCTACAGGCTGAAGCCAGACAAAAAGGACACCATATATGGCAGAGCTGGAGGCGGTCATGTGACCTCCAGCTGCCATAGCAATGCCAGGTCCTGAAAGCAATCAAGGGGTCGTCGGAGAGGTAAGTGGACGACCCCCTCTCCTCCTGCTGTCTTCTATATGCCGCGATCACTATAGATTGCGGCATATAGAAGACAGCAAAGGGTTAACATCACTGGGACTTGATCTAATCAGGTCCCGATGATGTTCCCTGTCTGAGCTAACGCTCTGCACCGCTCTCACAGCGCTTGCAGGACCCTGGGGGTCCTGAGCACTGCGAGACCACCCACCGTTTTTAAACGTCCGCGCTGCACAGAGCCCAGGCAGTGCGGACGTTTATCTACAGTGGGCGGTCGGGAAGCGGTTAAAATATATCAATTTTTATTTCATCCATATTAAAAAAAGTTACATCACACACATCCTGTTTCATTTATGATGGAGGGACTCTGAAAGTCTCAATGACTATTTTTATTGGGCCATCAGGCGGTTCTTACTATTCTTAAGGGGCCAGCAGTCGGCTATGCTTTGTTGTTCCCTTTATTAATGACTGGGTTTCCTATACTGTTATTCCGTATGCAGTGACTGCAAGGTCTGCCAATAATTTGGACGCATCTCAATACCCCTTTGAAGTGACATAGAGGAGGGTCTAAGTAAAAAAAAAATATTCCCATTATAAAGGAGTGGGTCTCCTATAGTGGTAATGCCTATGCTGTGACTGCAAGGGCTGGCAAAATTTGGGAAAAACCCCACTAACAATTTAAAGACCCATACAGCTGGGCCAAAGTAACAACATGTTCCCATTAGAAAGAAGAGGGTCTGCTATTCAGTTATAGGGTATGTAGTGAAGCAGTGGCTGCCAAAAATTAGGAGGAACTCCATTGCCCCTTGCAAAAGACGTAGAGGTCGGAGGGCCTCCTGCAAAAAAATGCTCCCATTAGTAGGAGGTGTGTCTCCCATACTGTTTGCCTAGGCAGTGAAGCAACAGCAGACAAAAATTTGGAGGAACTCAAATGCCCCTTGCAAGAGATGTAGAAGTTGGAGGGCCTCCTGCAAAAAATGCTCACATTATAAGTAAGTGTGTCTCCCATACTGTTTGCCTATGCAGTGAAGCAACGGCTGCCAAATATTTGGAGGAACTCAAATGCCCCTTGCAAGAGATGTAGAAGTTGGAGGGCCTCCTGCAAAAAATGCTCCCATTATTAGGAAGTGTGTCTCCCATACTGTTTGCCTATGCAGTGAAGCAACGGCTGCCAAAGATTTCGAGGAACTCCAATGCCCCTTGGAAGAGACGCAAATATGTTGATATGGTACATATGGTGGTGATATGATGGTGGAGGATGAGGATGCGGAGAAAGAGGAGGACAAGAGCAAATAGACAAAATCAGGAAGCGTATACCCATGTCTGGGTGTGAAGACAGAGGTGCATGAGAATAGAGCTAGGCCTCCCAAAAAGACACTGTATTTGATTTAATGTTACGCTGCTATCATTCAATGGTGTTGAGAAGTCTGGCCCAATCCAGCCCTTGTTCATTTTTATAAGAGTCAGCCTGTCAGCATTTTCAGTTGACAGGCAGAAGTGCCTATCGGCTAAAATTCCACCAATGGCACTAAAAACCCGCTCTGACAAAACGCTAGCGGCAGGGCAGGCCAGGACCTCCAAGGTGTAGAGAGCCAGTTCATGCCACATGTCCAGCTTGAATACCCATTAATTATAAGACACAGAGGAATCACAGAGGATGTTGGTACAGTCGGCAAGGTAGTCCTTCACCATCTTCCGAAACTTTTCCTTCCTTGAGAGAATACCCCGCACCTCAGGGTCTGTGCGATGGGAGGGTCTGAGACAAATGTCCCAGAACTTTGACAGCGTTCCCCTGCCTCTGCTGGATTGCATTTGTCTCTTTTGCCTGTACTCCTTGGTTGTCCAACGAACTGTGACCTCTGCCGCCAGCGTTTTCAGTTGGGAACTTTTTAAATAATTCCACAACAAGGGCCTTCTCATACTGCCCCATTTTATCAGGCCTGTCCTGCAAGGGAATAAGAGACAGAAAGTTCTCCTTGTAGCGTGGGTCTAGAAGTGTCACCAACCAGTAATGACTGTCACCCAAAATTTGCAATATGCGAGGGTCACGGGAAAGGCAGCGTAACATAAACTCAGCCATGTGTGCCAGACTGCAAAGAGGCAAGACTTCCGTGTCCTCACCAAGAGGACGACTGTCCATGCTCTCCTCCTCATTCTCCTCCTCTTCCTCCTCCTCCCTGTCCTCAGGCAATCCACGCTGAACAGACGGTATGACAGTTGTACAGGTGGTACAGTCTATAGCGCAGGAAACTAGCTCCTGTTCTTCCTCCTCCTGATCCTCTTCCTCATTGTCACTCAATCCACATTGGGATAAGATGAGGCTGGACTGTGTGGAATCACCCTGTATGGTTCCTTGCTCCATCTCATCATGCTCCCCCTGCAATGCATCCTCTTTAATTGTGAGCAGAGAGCATTTCAGAAGACAGAGAAGCGGGATGGTGAAGCTTATTATTGCGTCATCGCCACTCACCATCTTGGTGGAGTCCTCAAAGTTTTGGAGGATGGTACAAATGTCTGACATCCATGTTCATTCCTGAGGTTTTATGTGTGGAGTCTGATTGAATACCGATGGCCTTGTTGATGCTGGTAGTCAACAACTGCCTTCTTCTGCTCACAAATCCTTCCCAACATCTGCAATATAGAGTTCTAACACGTGGGGACATCGCAGATCAGTTGGTGAGCAGGAAGCTGAAAACACTGCTAAAGCACGGCAAGGACGGTGGAAGCTGTAGCTGAATTCTAAAATGGGCACACATGCGGCGTACTTTGACAAGCAGATCTGACAGATCCGGGTAGGTTTTGAGAGACCTCTGAACCACGAGTTTAAGCACATGGGTCAGGCATGGTACATGTGTGAGCTTGCCTCGCCTCAGAGCTGTCACCTGGTTCCAAGCATTGTCACACACGACCATGCCTGGCTGTAGGGTCAGCGGTGTCAGCCACAGATCTGCCAGCTCTTTCAGAGCTGTCCATGACTCTTCAGCGTTGTGCAGTTTGTCACTTAAGCATATTAGCTTCAGCACAGCCTGTTGCTGCTTGGCCAAGGCAGTGCTGCAGTGCTTCCAGCTTGTGACTGATGTGGTTATTTTGGAGATGGAGGCTAAAGAGGAGGAGGAGAAGGAAGAGCAGGAGCTGTAGAATGTAGGGGCAACCCTGATTGACCCAGGGCCCGCAATCCTCGGCGTAGGGAGGACGTGTTCCATCCCAAGGTCCCAACTATGTCCCAGCATCCACTATATTAACCCAGTGTGCCATCAGTGAGATGTACTGTTCCTGCCCACAAGCACTTGTCCTCATGTCCGTGGTTAGGTGGACTTTCCCAGTAACTGCATTGTTGAAGGCATGTCAAATGTTGTGGAACACATGCTCGTGTAATGTGGGGACGGCACACAGGGAGAAATAGTGGTGGCTGGGGACCGAGTACCAATGGATGGCTGCGCCATCAGGTTGCGGAAAGCTTCCGTCTCCACGAGCCTAAAAGGCAACATTTCGTGCGCAAACATTTGCGAAATGTATGAATTTAGTAGTGTGGCCTGTGGGGCGTTGGCTGTGTTTTTGCGCTCGAGTTCCAAGGACTGGGGTAGGGACAACTGGACACTGTGCTGAGACAAGGACATGGACGTGCTTGCTGATGGTGCTAGTTGAGAGTGTTCAACGACAGTTACAGAGTGGGAGGCATCTTGGCATGTGCCATGAACTGAGAATTGGCATGCACGCACAACAGCGGAACAAGCAGTGGTGTCACTGTTGCTGGACCCTGGGGTTCGGCCCACTTAGTCGGGTGCTATGCTACCATGTGCCTGATCATGTTGGTGGTGGTTAGGCCGCTAGTTTTGCTACCCCTGCTAATGCTGGCCAGGCAGGTGATGCAAATGAACTTTGTGAGGTTATCTGCAGAGTCTTTAAAATATAACCAGACTCGGGATGACCTAACAGCTGTACAAGCAACTTGCTGCGTGTTGGCGTTAAGAGGAATGCTTTCCTGCCTTGTGTCTGCGGCCACCACACTGCTTCTTCCTGCCTGTTGTGGTTCTACGCCTCCCTCCTCCTGTGTGCTGTTGTCCTCGCTCTGTATGTCCCCCTGCCTGGTTGGGTCAGTTACTATATCAACCACCACCTTGTCTTCCATTTCCGCATTCTGGTCCTCCTCCTGACTTTCTGGCAATTGTGTCTCATCATCATTGTCATCCACCTCTTGAAACAGTAATTGCACTTTCCCAACATCGCCTTCGTGTGACCGTAACTGCTCCAATATTTGGGCATCGCTACACGCATTCTCCTCTTGACTCACTTGAAGTGGACCGGGCAAGAGGTCCGATTCTACAAATGGAAAAGTGAACAGCTCTTCTGAGTGTCCAAGTGTGGGATCAATTGTCTCTGGGCACACAGCATGGTGGGAGGAAGGAGGATTAGGGAGGGGAATATGCGGTACAGACTCACGGCTACTGAGACTTGACCGTGTGGAAGACAGGGTGGTGGTGGTGGTGGTGGATAAGTGACTGGAAGTATTATCTGCTATCCAACCAATAACTTTTGACACTGCTCTGAGTTTAATAGTGGTGTTCTGCGGTCCCATAGTAATTGGGACAGGAAGGTCAAGTGACAAGATGTGGATGTTTGTTGTGGCACAATTTCAGCTTGCCCACGGCACGTCCACTTCCCCATCCCTTGCCACGCACTTTGCCCATTTTTAATGGAGGATAATATTTTCCACGTTCACTACAAACTTCTGGATTTTTATCTCTGTAATATGGGATCTCGTCTGATGAAGGAAAAGATCTGGCTTTATTCTGCAGTGCTAACATGCAAATGTAGCACTGAAATGGTTTACTCTGGATTGCTTTTTAAGCAAATAATCAGGATTAAGATATACCAAAATTAGCCCTGGCCCCTATGTCTACCGATAGCTGCTTCCACAATGAAGTGATGATACTACAGTTCTCCCACACATGTTTATCTGCAGACATAGGATAATCTGCAAGTAAATGCTAAAATGCTGCCCAGCCACCTTACTGAAAGTACTGGTATTGTGAGAAATGAACAGTGAGCTGTGGCTATAAGCACACCCAAGCACTTTGATTGACAGTGGGCTCTGCAGTGCACCTGTGTAGAATAAGCTGCTAATCAAAGTAAAGGTGAATACTTACATCTGCCACTCACAGTATAGTGAGCAATGACTGTAGCTGCTCCAAGGACGCCTCCATGACTGAAAGACGGCGGCTCACAGGAGAAAGTTAATTTTCTCTACGTATACAAACTTTCAGTAAGCTTTTTAATTTTATTTAACTGCAGATTAAACCCATATCTGCAAGTAAATATCGATTTCTGAGGTGACATATTCTCTTAATAATATATTATGGCAAGGCAGAGTACACTTAAATATTTTCAATTAGTAAGTAATGCAAATTTTGATACCTTTTGCCTCAGCATGCTTGTTTGGTTTCTTAACCTTAAATTCACAGGCTTTGCAGGTTTATTTAGTCCTAGCTGTTTGTGCTGGTGGTCCTTTCAGTCCAAGTCTTCTGCGAGTAAGGCCGAATTTACACATCCATCAAATATGGACCTTGTCATTTGGACTGGCCACAGGTCACCCAACCCAAGCTCAACAGCCTCATAAGCATATACAGTACTATGCAAAATTTTTATGTACAGTGGGGAAAATAAGTGATTGATACACTGCCGATTTTGCAAGTTTTCCCACCTACAAAGAATGGAGAGGTCTGTAATTTTATTGCAGGTACACTTCAACTGTGAGAGACAGAATCTAAAAAAAAATCAAAAAAATCACATTGCATGATTTTTGCGTAATTCATTTGCATTTTGATACAATAGAAAAGCAGAGCTTAATATTTGATACAGAAACCTTTGTTTGCAATTACAGAGGACAGGCTTTTCCTGTAGTTCTTGACGAAGTTTGCACACGCTGCAGGAAGGATTTTTGGCTCACTCCTCCATACAGATCTTCTCCAGATCTTTCAGGTTTCGTAGTTGTCGCTGGGCAACATTGAACTTCAACTGCCTCCAAAGATTTTCTAATGGGTCCAGGTCTGGAGACTAGCTAGACCACTCTAGGACCTTGAAATGCTTATTACGGAACCACTACTTAGTTTCCCTGGCTGTGTGTTTCAAATCATTGTCATGCTGGAAGACCCAGCCACAACCCATCTTCATTTCTCTTACTGAGGGAAGGAGGTTGTTGGCCAAAATCTCACAATACATGACCGCTTCCATCCTCCCTTCAATACAGTGCAGTCATCCTGTTCCCTTTGCAGAAAAGCACCCCAAAAGTATGATGTTTCCTCCACCATGCTTCACGGTTGGAACATTGTTCTTGGGGTTGTACTCATCCTTTTTCTTCCTCCAAACATGGCGAGTGGAGTTGATACCAAAAAGTTCTATTTTTGTCTCATCTGACCACATGACTTTCTCCCATGCCTTCTTTAGATCATCCAGATGGTCATTGGTGAACTTCAAATGGGTCTGAACATGTTCTGGCGTTAGCAGGGTGACCTTGCATGCCCTGCAGGATTTTAATCCATGATGGTGTAGTGTGTTACTCTCGGTAATGTTTGAGACTGTGGTCCCAGCTCTCTTCTTGTCATTGACTAGGTCTCCAATTGTAGTTCTGGGCTGATTCCTGACCTTTCTCAGAATCATCCTTACCCGAAGAGGCGAGATCATGCATGGAGTCCCAGACCAAGGAAGATTGACAGTCATCTTATGTTTCGTTCATTTTCTAATAATTGCGCCAACAGTTGTTGCCTTCTCACAAAGCTGATTTTCTATTGTCCTGTAGCCCATCCCAGCCTTGTGCAGGTCTACAATTTTGTCCCTGGTGTCCTTAGACAGCTCTTTGTTCTTGGCCATGATTGATTGAGTGTGTGGACAGGTGTCTTTTATACAGGTAATTAGTTCAAACAGGTGCAATTAATATAGGTGATGAGTACAGAGTAGGAGGGTTTCTTAAAGAAAAACTAACAGGTCTGTGGGAGCCAGAATTCTTGCTGGTTGGTATGTGTTCAAATTCTTATTTCATGCAATAAAAAGCAATTTAATTATTTAAAAATGATACAATGTGATTTTCTGTTTTTTATGTTTTGATTCTGTCTCTCACAAATGAAGTGCACCTACGATAAAAATTACAGACCTCTCCATTCTTTGTTAATGGGAAAACTTGTAAAGTCGGTAGTGTATCAAATACTTATTTCCCCAACTGCAGGTATGGAAAAAATACAGCAAAGTAGAAATGTTTTAAAAAGTAGAAGTGTTAATATGTATTATTATTATTATTATTATTATTAACAAAAATAAAAATCTAAATCAATTCAATATTTTGTGTGACCATTATTTCCCTTCAAATATTCTAGGCACACTTTGTTGTTAATGAAATTGGCTGTATGCTTTGAGTTTTTTTCCTGCAGTAGAATAAATTTGGAGCCAAACAGACGCCTTCCTGGTGGTATTGAATGATGGTTAAATATCTGCTTGTATCTCTCAGCATTGAGGACACAATTATTCCCCAACTCCATTTGCTGAAATGCAGTCCCAATCCTACAAGGATCTGCCACCAATGCTTCACAGTTGCCTGTAGACAGTCATTATTGTACCACTCTCCAGCTCTTCCATGAGCAAAGTGCCTTCTGTTAAAGCCAAATATTTCAACTTTTATTTATTTATTTATTTTATTCACTTATATAGCACCATTAATTCCACAATGCTTTACAGACATTATGGTCACTGTCCCCATTGGGGCTCACAATCTAGATTCCCTATCAGTATGTCTTTGGAGTGTGGGAGGAAGCCGGAGAACCCGGAGGAAACCCATGCAAACACGGGGAGAACATACAAACTCCTTGCAGATGTTGTCCTTGCTGAGATTTGAACCCAGGACCCCAGCGCTGCAAGGCTGCAGTGCTAACCACTGAACCACCATGCTTTTGATTTATTAGTACAAAGCACTTTCCGCCATTTCATGCACCCTAATTCATACAGTGGGGGAAATAACTATTTGATCCCTTGCTGCTTTTGTAAGTTTGCTCACTGACAAAGACATGAACAGTCTATAATTTTAAGGGTAGGTTAAATTTAACATTGAGAGATATAATATCCAAAAAAAATCAAGAAAATCACATTGTATAAATTAGATAATTTTTTTTGCATTTTGCAGTGAGAAATAAGTATTTGATCCCTCTGGCAAACAACACTTAATACTTGGTGGCAAAACCCTTGTTGGCAAGCACTGCAGTCAGACGTTTTTTGTAGTTGATAATGAGGTTTGCGCACATGTCGGGAGGAACTTTGGTCCTCTCCTCTTTGCAGATCATCTCTAAATCATTCAGATTTTGAGGCTGTCGCTTGGCAACTCGGAGCTTCAACACCCTTCTTAAGTTTTCTATGGGATTAAGGTCTAGAGACTGGCTAGGCCACTCCATGACCTTACTGTGCTTCTTTTTGATTCACTCCTTTGTTGCATTGGCTGTATGTTTTGGGTCATTGTCTTGCTGGAAGACCCAACCGCGACCCATCTTCAATGCTCTTACTGAGGGCAGGAGGTTGTTGGCCAAAATCTTGCGATACATGACCCCATTCATCTTCCCTTCAGTACGGTGCAGTCGTCATGTCCCCTTTGCAGATAAACATCCCCAAAGTATTATGTTTCCCCCACCATGCTTCACAGTTGGGATGATCTTCTTAGGGTTGTATTCATCCTTCTCCTTCCTCCAAACACGGCGAGTTGAGTTAATGCCAAAGAGCTGAATTTTTGTCTCATCTGACCACAGCACCTTCTCCCAATAACTCACAGAATCATCCAGGTGTTCATTGGAAAACTTCAGACTGGCCTGCACATGTACCTTCTTGAGCAGGGGAACCTTGCGGGCACTGCAGGTTTTTAAACCTTTAAGGCGTAATGTGTTACCATTGATTTTCTTGGTAACTGTGGTCCCAGATGCCTGGAGATCATTAACAAGTTCCCCCATGTAGTTTTAGACTGATCTCTCACCTTCCTCATGACATGATCAAGGATACCCCACAAGGTCAGATTTTGCATGGTGCCCCAGATCGATGTCGATTGACAATCATTTTGTATTTCTTCCATTTTCTTACTATTGCACCAACAGTTGTCTCCTTCTCACCTAGCATCTTACTTATGGTTTTGTAGCCCATTCCAGCTTTATGCAGGTCTATGATCTTGTCCCTGACATCCTTAGAAAGCTCTTTGATCTTGCCCATGTTATAGAGATTAGAGTCTGACTGATTAATTGAGTCTGTGGACAGGAGTCTTTTATACAGATGACTATGTAAGACAGCTGTCTTTAATGCAGGTAACGAGTTGATTGGGAGCGTCTAACTGGTCTGTAGGAGCCAGAACTCATAATGGTTTATAGGGGATCAAATAATTATTTCTCACTGCAAAATGCAAAAAAAATAATCTAATTTATAAAATGTGATTTTCTTGATTTTTTTGGGATATTCTATCTCTCAATGTTAAAATTAACCTACCCTTAAAATTATAGATGTTCATGTCTTTGTCAGTGGGCAAACTTACAAAAACAGCAAGGGATCAAATACTTATTTCCCCCACTGTATGTTTTCATGCCTAGTTGAATTGATTGCATTGGTTCCATTTAGAAGGTATGGTTTTTTGGAACGAAATTCTTCAATGAAGACCACTTCTGGACAGACTTTTATGAACAGTTGAAAGGGTATAGCTAGTGTCACAAGGAAGTTTTCTCAATCATCTACAACTGTCATGGCGGCTTCAGGATATGTGGATTCCACAGATTCTTACACTCCTCCCTGTAACTCCATTGTTAGCAAGATCAGTGCAGAGGGACTCAGGCATCGACTCAGAACTGCAGCGCCTAAGTAGGGTATAAAGAGTTAAATCTAAGGTTGTTGATTGCCTTTGGTCATGCTAGAGGGGGGGGGGACTAGTCATGTTTGCTCCTTCCATATTTAAGCTGGCTCTGCTGTGCAGGTGATGCCAGCAATAGTTTCTCAATCCTGGTCTAGAGAGGTGAACACATACTGGTTACTAGTGGTTATTTCCAAAGTTGTTGTGATCAGTGTTTTCTTAACCCTTGCCCTTTTCCCTTGGTGTCTTTATGTTGCTTTATTGTTTCATGGGCTTTACACTTTAATTCCTTAGTGTATTTCCCTGAGAGCCTGCCATGTGTCTGTGCTTCTGTTTTGCCTTATCTTGTTTGTATTTCCCCAATACAGTTTATTGACTACTGCTGTTTAGGAGCATAGTAAATGTATAGTGATGTGTGGCACGATGGACATTATTTTTGATAATGATATGTAGTGCCACACATGGTCAGACAGGGAGGGATACACGTAATTGACATCACTGAATTGTTTAATGCCCCAGGTGACCGAATTGGGCGTAATAGAGAACAGTAGCGATGGAGGTCAAACAGCAAACAGGAGTAATCGTAGGGGTGTGCTCAACCAGACGGGTATGGGGAGGGCTGAGTAGTGGTAATTATAATAGTTCATTATACAATACAGTTACAATCTAAACTTGAATGTGTTTTGAAAGTATCTTTTAAGTTGAAACAAAAAACTAAAATTTCGATCTCAAATTAAAGGAGTTGTACTCTATCTTATATGTTATGCTTAAAGGGAATCTGGCAGTCTTATCAACCATCCTCAGTCATCTATATGGGCATGTAGTACAAAAAATAAAAAATATGGCATGCACATCTTTAGTATTAAATTAATATACAGGAAAAAAACAAGAAAAAAAGAAGTATGTGTGTCACCCTGGCCTGGATGCCACAAAATGTAATAAAGCTGTGTCTGAGAGCAAGGGGGAGGTTCTCTAGTCAGGGGAACATTAGCATTCAGTACCTCCTGTCTCAGGCCAGTAGGGAAAGCAGGCTGCCCCTATAAAAGCTGGTGCTGGGGGCAGGGTTAGGGAGAACTGGATGACCTGTCTCAGTACTGAGACTTGTCCCGGAGCAGAGCAGGGACAGAAAGTTGTATTGCACCTAAGAGGAAGTGTGGCAGGAGGAGAGCCACAAGCCAGAGACAAGAGGCGAAGTGAGCCTGTCTTAGCAGATAAAGGACTTAATTTACCAGACTTTGGTGTCTGAGGCTGGGAGGATTCCACATCCCTCAGCAGATAACCAGTCCGCAGGGGACTGTATGTTCCTTGGCCTAAGAAACCTGGAGGCTCTGCCACAACAGAAGGGACCAGTAATGCCGTACCAGGCTGGGAGCAGAAAGGAACCCACGTCGCAGGCCATACAGGCGAGAGTACACGGAAAGCTCGGAAACGTGGGCTGTTACCCTATAAGGAGGAGATAGCCAGAAGGAGCACAGAAAGCACGGTAGGCCTACACCCTCACCCTGACCAGGGCCAATTTCCCCATTGCTCTCAGACATCCAGGTTCCCTCCTAGCCGGGACTGTTTATGGGTCAGTTTACCTGTTTTAGTAAAGGCCCTGGACTGCAACCTGTTGTTTGTGTGCTCCTTCGCGCCTCCAGCACTACCGGTACTGGGACTCTCACCACCATCACTCCCACCATCCATTATACTGCCCTGGGGCCGCACTCTTCCCGTGGGGAGTCACACTACCCTAGCTGCACACCTCATCAGCCCCAGCAGTCTGCATGCAGCGGCGGTTCCTAATAACCGCAATCCACGAGTGGCGTAGTCGGACATAATCATCAGCGCATAACGGACTACCACTGGCCTGACCACCCTGAGCCACGGAACCGGGTTGCCACTGCTACTCCCATCGTTCCCCTACTGCCCGGATCCGAGTGCCCCCAGGGGGCGAGTCAGCTTTGGCGTAGTTGGCAGGATTTCGTGCCCGCAACCACCGGGTACTGCGTGTCTTCAAAAGACTGTCATACCTGCCGTGGTAAAGGTTCCCGCCATCCGGAGCCGTTTCCCGCCATCTTCAGAGGCGTGGACGCCAAAAGCGCGCGAGACCTGAAGCTCCGCCCCACGCACCGACGCTGCACAAGGTCTTGGAAGGGAGAGAGAGCGACGCTGACGTCACCAGGACTCGACGCAAGGTCCTCGTCCAGAGCAGCACCAGCGGAGCCGCAGCCTACAGAAGATGATCGTCGGAAGGTAGGCCACGCTTAACTAGGGGGGAGGAAGATGTTGGACAAGGAGGCGCCCACTACCACCAGTGCAGCTGCAGCAGCGGTGATGCCATTTTCCCTGCCCTACATCCCTGGAGCGGCCTGGCTGCCTAAGTACTCAGGGGAGCTCCATGCCCTAACTGACTTCAAGGAAAGGCTGTACAGTTTGTTCCAAGTCTACCCCCTGACAGAGGAACAGAAGGTCAGCATACTAACAGGGCAGTTAACTGGCGGAGCCCAAAGGGAGGTAAAATCATAGCCCACTGAGGAGAAAAGGACCGTGAAGGGTATTCTGGCCCGGCTGCGGGGTACCTTTGACACACGTACCTCTGCTGAAATTAAAATGAGGTTCTATGGATGGCACAGGACAGCATCAGAGACTATGGCCTAAATTTGCAGGAAGCCTTGAAGGCCATCCAAGAAGCTGACCCTGGCAGCGTGCAGGAAACGGATAAGCTACTAACAGAACAGTTTATAGAAGGTCTGCTGTCTAGCGCCCACAGGACCCAGCTGCGCCTCATGTTCTTTCAGAACCCTGATCTGACCTTTGCCCAATTCAAGGACAGGGCCATAAGGGTGCTCTGTGAATCCGCAACAAGTGGCGCTATAAACCCCCAGCGCCCTGCTCTCACCTACCACCAGGAGGCGGTGCCCTCCTCTATGGACTCCGTGGGGGCTGATGCACAGGCCCTGAACCAAGCCCCATCGAAAGATCTGCACCACCAAGTCCAGGAGCAGACCAGGAGCATCGCGGCGTTGACCAGGACCGTCCAGGCGTTACAAGTGGACCCGTCAAGACCCATCGAGCTGGCTTCAAGTCCGGAGGATGTCCCGTGGCGTCGACAGAGGAGGATCCCATCGTTCCGAGGGAGGCCCACAGACCGCTACGCAGAGGATGGACAGCCCATTTGCCACCGATGCAACCAGCCCGGACACATTTCCAGGTACTGTAATTTAAACGGGTCCAACCTGGGGCAGAGGGCCAACCCCCAGGCATAAGATCACCAGGCCCTTACAATTGGCGTAATAAGTACGTTGGGGGGTGCCCGGTTTTACCCGTGGTGCTGGACGGTATCCCCATGAGCGCCTTGCTGGTTACTGGGTCGCAAGTAACCACTATCCCTTATGTACTTTTTAAGCAGTATTGGACTGATGCTGATATCACACGGTATCCAGACAGTAACTTGAGCATCATCGCCAGTAATGGCTTACCCGTGCCGCAGATGGGGTTCAAGGAGATGACCATTAAAATTGGTAAAGTTGAACTATCGGCACAGGGAGTAATTATTGTGGACACTGACCGTCGTGAGAGTCACCCTAAAATAACTGTGGGTACTAATGTGATTGAAAATTGTCTTTCAGAGGTAATTGTAATTCTACAACAGGTGGCGGTGAATGCTAGTTCCAGCCAACAGAGAGTCCACATCAAGGAGATAAAAGCCCTGATGAGACGGCAGCAGGTAGAACTGTCTGGTGGTGAGTAGAGATGAGCGTTGTTCTACTCGAACTGTTCGCCAATCTCAAATTCGAGCTGTTTTGGGCGGTGTTCGAGCCGTTCGGCGAACACGAACAATTTGAGAAAAATTCGGCTGTTCGAGGTTATGTTCGATAACTGTTCGTGCACCAAAATCATAACTGGATTTTTTCTCAGTAATGATGAAAATTAATGTTAATACGCAGTTTGAGTGTACAGCGGGGTGGGGGGAGGGGCAGGGGATGGATCTCTGCAGGAACAATGAAGATCTCCATTTTTTTTTCTCTTTCCCGCATTTGCAGTGGGGAGGTGCAATCTGTCAGCCTATTAGCAGCGCACACACGGAGCGAAGTGCTTTTTTTCACACAAGCAAGGGCATGTGTCATTGGCAGTGTATGTCACATGTCCTTGCCCTATAAGACCAAGCCATTTTCCCCGTCGCCACCATTTTCTCACTGCTGCAGCTGCATGTTAGACGGCACCGCTGTTGCTGTGTGAGCTATACCTTGTTAATTTCAAGCCAATTTTCGCACAAATCTACAGATAGCTTGGGAGTAGGGAATAGTTGTGATTGCAGTCCTTTTAAGGACTAGGTTACAGCATTTCCTACGACTTTTATCAGGCAGGTCTGTGCTCTTAAATAGATAGATTGTGGGAGTAAAGACTAATTGTAATTGGAGTCCTTTTCAGGACTAGGTTACATCAGTTCCTACCAGTTTTTGCCAGGCAGGTCTGTGCCAGTGCTGTGCAAGTTTTTTTCACAGCATTTGGCTGAATCTAGCAAAGCTAATCCTTTTTGGCCTATTGCAGAGTGTGTTAGTCAGTGGAGTAGCCTATCTGTGTTGCAAGATATACCACCTGTGTATAGAATACCAATTTTTTTACTGCACCTAGTGAAGTAAAATCTTTTGGGCATAGCATCATTCTATTAGTCCATCTATACTGACCTCCATCAGGTTGCAAATTGAATATATTTTTTTCTGCATCTACCTCTGAAAAAATATTGGGCTTCTAGCTGTGTGTGGGACTTGTTCTATTAATCCATCTATACAGACCTCCATCAGGTTGCAAACTGAATATATTTTTTTCTGCATCTACCTCTGAAAAAATATTGGGCTTCTAGCTGTGTGTGGGACTTGTTCTATTAATCCATCTATACAGACCTCCATCAGGTTGCAAACTGAATATATTTTTTTCTGCATCTACCTCTGAAAAAATATTGGGCTTCTAGCTGTGTGTGGGACTTGTTGTATTAGTCCATCTATACTGACCTCCATCAGGTTGCAAACTGAATATATTTTTTTCTGCATCTACCTCTGAAAAAATATTGGGCTTCTAGCTGTGTGTGGGACTTGTTCTATTAATCCATCTATACAGACCTCCATCAGGTTGCAAACTGAATATATTTTTTTCTGCATCTACCTCTGAAAAAATATTTGGGCTTCTAGCTGTGTGTGGGACTTGTTCTATTAATCCATCTATACAGACCTCCATCAGGTTGCAAACTGAATATATTTTTTTCTGCATCTACCTCTGAAAAAATATTGGGCTTCTAGCTGTGTGTGGGACGTGTTCTATTAATCCATCTATACAGACCTCCATCAGATTGCAAACTGAATATAATTTTTTTCTGCATCTACCTCTGAAAAAATATTTGGGCTTCTAGCTGTGTGTGGGACTTGTTCTATTAGTCCATTTATACTGACCTCCATAAGGTTGCAAACTGAATATAATTTTTTTCTGCATCTAGCACTGAAAAAATATTTGGCCTTCTAGCAGTGTGTGGGACTTGTTCTATTAGTCATCTATACTGACCTCCATCAGGTTGCAAATTCAAAATAATTTTTTGTCTGCATCTACCTCTGAAAAAATATTTGGCCTTCTAGCAGTGTGTGGGACTTGTTCTATTAGTCCATCTATACTGACCTCCATCAGGTTGCAAACTGAATAAAAAAATTTTCTGCATCTAACTCTGAAAAAATATTTGGCCTTCTAGCAGTGTGTGGGTCTCATTGTATTAGGCCATCTATACCAAGCTCCACCAGCTTTTCAATTAATAATAATTTTTCGCTGCATCTAGCCCTGAAAATAATCTTTCTTCCCAATAGTGGTAGCAATAGAAATATGGGGCGCGCTCCTGGCTAACAAAAATATACGCTTCATAACAAAAAACACCATCTTAGCGCACTGCATTAATAAGATGGCATCATCGTCTCTCCCAGTGCTAGGCCTACTACCCAGGCTAGCATTCCTGTGCCTAAAACACAATGTATGGGTCCGCGCTAGCCACTATGCTGAGGGGTCTAAAGCTGCTGCTAACGCTTTATAACAATTCAATTGGCAGATTTTCACAGAGCTCTTCCACAATGCCCACCCATCGGGACAACAGTTGCCCACCTTCCCTATGGGATCTAGTGGCGAATAGTTGATGCCATTAATCAGAGCGTCAGTTGCCCCGTCGACGTGGCAAGCATACGGTAAGGCATGGGAAGAGTGGACACGACTAGTAGCAGGCAGACGGGTTGACCAATGTGAACAAGCCAGATCACAAGTCACCATAGAATTTCTCCACCAGCTAATGATGAGGGGCATATCAGGGGCGTCAGCGCAGCGGTGTCTGACCGGAGTAGCATTTCACTTCCAACTACTGAATTGGGGAGATGTGACAAAGATTCATCATCAGACAATCCATAAAAGGGTGGAAAAGGGGTCAGCCAAGTCAGGAGTGTAGACGTCCCGTCCCGTGTCACTAAAACTGATTTCTCACATCATATCCCTAACACCATTAACATGACACTCACAATTTGAAGCAACACTACTGTCTACTGCATTTGTGATCGCCTTCTTCGGGGCGCTATGCATAAGCGAATTAGTCCCTCAATCCAAAATTAGCACCAGTGGAGGCTTATTACACCAGGACGTAGTCATAGGCAATAATGCAATACGTCTACGCATACACAAATCGAAAATGGTTCCAGCGGGCAGGGGCACTTGGGTACTTCTACAACCCACAAACGGTACACTGAGTCGGGTAACAATAGTAAAACCATATCTAACCATCAGATCACAAAGTAATTTGTTCCTATCACACATTGATGGGACGCCATTATCAAGATACCAGTTCCAAGCTATATTTAATAAATGCATAACATCGGCAGGGAACCACCCCAAAGATTACGGGACACACTCATTCCGCATAGGCGCGGCCACAGAAGCAGCAAGAGCAGGACTGTCAGAAACGGAAGTTCAGAGGATAGAGAGATGGTGATCCACGTGTT
This sequence comes from Phyllobates terribilis, assembly GCF_046119375.1. Lineage (NCBI taxonomy): Eukaryota > Metazoa > Chordata > Amphibia > Anura > Dendrobatidae > Phyllobates > Phyllobates terribilis. The sequence goes on from NW_027362771.1 coordinate 291,797,553, forward strand.
TGGCAAGATACATAAGACCGGACTTGTTATCCTAACGTGGTTTGTTTCTTTTACAGGTGACGCTAAGCCAACAGTGTGGGTGATAGGCCACTCGTATATATATTGGGCAGATTAAAGGGCGAAAGTCCGCCCAGGCGGGAGGAAATTAGAGTTTCATAACACATATTTCAACTGGAGAGGTATTAGAGGCCTGCTATGGCCACAGGTACTAATGGAGGTAATCAAGGTAGGGAGAGAGGCAAGATGTCTGGTCATCTTAGTTATACAGGCCGGGGGAAACAACCTAGGTCATCACAAGAGCGCATAACTAATGGCAATAATGAAACTAGACACTGAGCGCTTCAGAGAATTTTTCACAAAACTAGCTATAGTATGGTCAGAGATTGTGCCGATAGCGGTATGGCAAGGTGCGCGAGACATCACGGCCATCGAACGGACAAGGCGGGTAATAAATATTCGGATGGCAAAATTTAGAAGAGACAGAGGCGGTGTAGTGGTACGACACCGACAACTGGAAGGAGATAAAGCAGGCCTCATACGGCCCGACGATGTTCACTTAATGGATATTGGACTGGACATATTCCTGTCAGGACTCCAGGACGGAGTGGAACAAGCGTTAAGAGTGATGGGTGGGGGTCAGAGTCCTGCATACGAGTACGCAGGATCCTCCGTGGCCTGGAAATAGAAAGGACATGTTGGAGAGTTACACTTGTTGGCCAAGTTGCCGGAGTGGAGACCCAGGGCATGCTGCAACAAGCTGAATTATTTTAGAAATAAAATATCTTTCTAATGGAATGAGTATAAAGAGTTAATAAAGCTGTGACCGATCCTCACCCATCCAGTTGTAAGAGTTACATTATTGTATTGTCAAGGAAAGGGGGGCGGTAGGGGGGCTGAGCGTCTGGGTTTGGTTGGGGGTCCCCACAGTCTGCCTAGGCTAGATGCATTTAAAAATTCTTATTAGATACACAGGCGGTGCAGCTTGCTTCGCAGCTGGGCTACTACGCCCAAAGTAATGCCTAGGCTAGATGCAGTTAAAAATTCTACGCTGACTAGCAGACACTGAAGATTTGGAGCAGACCTCTGAGTAAACAGCTCTTCAGACTCAATCATCTGTGTTACCCCAAGCCATAGTGTATGTAGTTTCTTACAGTTAAAAGGGGGGGGGGGGAGCGACCCAACCCACCTGGAATTGACGATGCCAACGTCACGTAAGACACAGCAAGGGGACTCCAAAAAGAGTTTCCATTTTTTCCCAAAATTGTGGCACAGACACCACTTAACCCTAGAACGCATACCTGGGGCCTCGCAGTCCCGCCCTGTAAATTGTTTTCTATTTTCTGCAAGATTACTTTAGTTAGAATTTTGAAACTCTAGATATTCTTCATGTATATAGTTGTTTGTCATTTGAGTTTGAGTTATTCAATGTTATTTGCACACGGGCCTAAAAGGCCCCAGGTATATGAAAGTGTAGATTTTTATGGTCATGCGTTCTAGGGTTAAGTGGCATCAATTGCCCCACAGTTGCTTAAAACGGTTGGTGAGGTGATATTACCAATAGAGATGAGCGGTGTTCGACTAGAACTGTTCGCCAATCTCAAATTTGAGCTGTTTTGGGCGGGGTTCAAGTTGTTCGACGAACCCGAACGATTTGCAAAAAATTCGGCTGTTCGAGGTTATGTTCGATAACTGTTCGTGCACCAAAAGCGTGTCCTGCATGTCTGGTGCTATTTAGAGCACCAATCATGCAGGGATTGTCTGCCACTCACTGTAATGCCACAGCCATGGTGGTTGTGGCATTACAGTGATTGCCCAAATCGATGGGAACAGTGCCAACAGTGAAACATGAAAAGCCGGCAATTCAGCAGCGGCATACACCGGTACCCGACAATTTAGAACCGAAAGAATAGAGCTTCACACATAGATTAGATAGATATAAACATGTCAGCCACATATATACGAAGTACAGTGAAAGTGCTGCTTACTGTACTTGTCATTTAGCGTAAAGGATTTATCAAAAAAAATAATAGTGTTTTCATGCACCGTCTCTTTAAAAAAGCCGGCCGGCAATTCAGCAGCGGTACCCGACAATTTAGAATAGAAGGAATAGAGAATCACACATAGATTAGATAGATAGAAACATGTCAGTCACATATATATGAACTACAGTGACAGTGTTGCTTACTGTACTTGTCATTTAGTGTAAAGGATTTATTTAAAAAAATAATAGTGTTTTCATGCACCGTCTCTTTAAGAAAGCCGGCCGGCAATTCAGCATCTGTACCCGACAATTTATAACAGACAGAATAGAGCTTCACACATAGATTAGATAGATAGAAACATGTCAGTCACATATATATGAAGTACAGTGACAGTGTTGGTTACTGTACTTGTCATTTAGTATTAAAATAAAGGATTTATTATTAAAAAAATTGGCGTGGGGTTCCCCTTAATTTTAGGCTCTAGCGGAGGTTAAGCAGACAGCTGGGGCAGATGTTTGAAGCCTGGGAAGGGGGTAATACCCACGGAGCTTCCCAGGCTACTAATATCAGCCCCCAGCTGAATACATAGCCTTTACTAGCTATTAAAATGGGGGACCCCCCCCAAAAAATGACGTGGGGTCCCCCCTAATTTAATAGCTAGCAAAGGCTAGGCAGACAGCTGGGGGCTGATATTAATAGCCCAGGAAGGGAGCCATGAATATTGGCCCCCTCCCAGGCTAGAAACACCAGCCGTCAGCCGCCCCAGAAATGGCGCATTCATAGGATGCGCCAATTCTGGCACTTAGCCTCGCTCTTCCACGCTGCCCTGGTGCGGTGGCAGGGGGTAATAGGGCTGGGGTTGATGTCAGCTTATAATGCCAGCTGACATCAAGCCCAGGTTAGTAATGGAGAGGCGTCTATAAGACACCCCCATTACTAACCCCATAGTCAAAGTTAAAAAAAACACAAACACCCAGAATAAAGTCCTTTAATTGAAATAAAGACACAATTCTTTATTGTTCGAAATTAAACCATACTTACCATCACGCCCATTCCAGCTGAAGCCAACGATCTCCTGTAATAAAAATAAAATAATAAAGCAACCTCATCCTTACCTTTCCATGGTTCCCACGACAGCTTCAGCTCTGCTACATCGAGATGACAGGCTGGACCGCATCAGAACGCCGCCATCCAGCCTGTCATCCCGCAGACACTGAGAAGCGCAGGCTTGCTTGCGCTCTGCAGTGTCTGGCTGTGACGGCATAAAGATGAGACGAGTTCATGTCCAATGAACTCGGCGCACCTCATGCACGTCACTTACAGCGTGGGAGAATTCTCACGCTGAAGCGCTGAGTGCAGGAGAATTTTCCCACGCTGTCAGTGAGGTGCATGAGGTGAGCTGAGTTCATTGGACATGAGCTCACCTCATGCACGTCACTGACAGCGTGGGACAATTCTCCTGCACTCAGCACTTCAGCGTGAGAATTTTCCCACGCTGTCAGTGACGTGCATGAGGTGAGCTGAGTTCATTGGACATGAACTCGGCTCATCTGGATGCCGTCACAGCGAGACACTGAGGAGCGCAAGCATGCCTGCTCTTCTCAGTGTCTGCGGCATGACAGGCTGGATGGCAGCGTTCTGCTGCGGTCCAGCCTGTCATCTCGATGTAGCAGAGCTGAAGCTGTCGTGGGAACCATGGAAAGGTAAGGATGAGGTTGGTTTATTATTTTTCTTTTATTGCAGGAGATCGTTGGCTTCAGCTGGAATGGGCGTGATGGTAAGTATAGTTTAATTTAGAACAATAAAGAATTGTGTGTTTATTTCAATTAAAGGACTTTATTCTGGGTGTTGTGTTTTTTTTAAATACTTTACTAGAAATTCATGGCGGTCATGTCTAATACTGGCGTGACCCCATGAATTTTGGGCTTGGGGCCAGCTGATAATACCAAGCTGGCCCTAACCCCTTTATTACCCAGCGAGCCACCGCACCAGGGCCCTGGATGAGTTGGGTACAGCGCCAGAAGATGGCGCTTCTATGAATGCGCCATTTTCCGGGGTGGCTGCGGACTGCAATTTGCAGCGGGGGGGGTCCAGAAAGCTTGGGCCTCCCTGCGCTGCAGATTCCAGCCCCCAGCTGCCTAGTTGTACCTGGCTGGACACAAAAATAGGGCGAAGCCCCACGTATTTTTTTTTTAATTATTTCATGAAATTCATGAAATAATTAAGAAAAAAAGGCCTTCCCTATATTGTTGTGTCCGGCCAGGTACAAATAGTCAGCTGGTGGTTGGGGGCAGCCCGTTCCTGCCTGCTGTACCTGGCTGGACACAAATATAGTGCGAAGCCCCACTTCAATTTTTTTTAATTATTTCATGAAATAATTAAGAAAAAAAGGCCTTCCCTATATTGTTGTGTCCGGCCAGGTACAAATAGGCAGCTGGTGGTTGGGGGCAGCCCATTCCTGCCTGCTGTACCTGGCTGGACACAAATATAGTGCGAAGCCCCACTTCAATTTTTTAAAATTATTTCAGGAAATTCATGAAATAATTAAAAAAAAATTGACGTGGGGCTTCGCACTATATTTGTTTCCAGTCAGGTGCAGCAGGCAGGAACGGGCTGCCCCCAACCACCAGCTGCCTATTTGTACCTGGCCGGACACAACAATATAGGGAAGCCCTTTTTTTCTTAATTATTTCATGAAATAATTTAAAGAAAATTGACATGGGGCTTCGCCCTGTTTTTGTGTCCAGCCAGGTACAACTATGCAGCTGGGGGCTGGAATCCGCAGCGCAGGGAGGCCCAAGCTTTCTGGGCCACCCCCGCTGCAAATTGCAGTCCGCAGCCACCCCGGAAAATGGCGCGTTCATAGAAGCGCCATCTTCTGGCGCTGTACCCAACTCATCCAGGGCCCTGATGCGGTGGCTCACTGGGTAATAAAGGGGTTAGGGCCAGCTTGGCATTATCAGCTGGCCCTAAGCCCAAAATTCATGGAGTCACGCCAATATTAGACATGACCACCATGAATTTCTAGTAAAGTATTTAAAAAAAACACAACACCCAGAAAAAAGTCCTTTAATTGAAATAAACACACAATTCTTTATTGTTCTAAATTAAACCATACTTACCATCACACCCATTCCAGCTGAAGCCAACGATCTCCTGAAATAAAAGAAAAATAATAAAGCAACATCATCCTTACCTTTCCGTGGTTCCCATGATAGCTTCAGCTCTGCTACATCAAGATGACAGGCTGGACCGCAGCAGAACGCTGCCATCCAGCCTGTCATCCCGCAGACACTGAGAAGCGCAGGCTTGCTTGCGCTCCACAGTGTCTCTCTGTGAGGGCATCCAGATGAGCCGAGTTAATGTCCAATGAACTCGGCTCACCTCATGCACGTCACTGACAGCGTGGGAAAATTCTCCTGCACTCAGCGCTTCAGCGTGGGAGAATTCTCACGCTGAAGCGCTGAGTGCAGGAGAATTCTCCCACGCTGTCAGTGACGTGCAGGAGGTGAGCTGAGTTCATTGGACATGAGCTCACCTTATGCACGTCACTGACAGCGTGGGAAAATTCTCCTGCACTCAGCGCTTCAGCGTGGGAGAATTCTCACGCTGAAGCGCTGAGTGCAGGAGAATTCTCCCACGCTGTCAGTGACGTGCAGGAGGTGAGCTGAGTTCATTGGACATGAGCTCACCTTATGCACGTCACTGACAGCGTGGGAGAATTCTCCTGCACTCAGCGCTTCAGCGTGAGAATTTTCCCACGCTGTCAGTGACGTGCATGAGGTGCGCCGAGTTCATTGGACATGAACTCGTCTCATCTTTATGCCGTCACAGCCAGACACTGCAGAGTGCAAGCAAGCCTGCGCTTCCAGTGTCTGCGGGATGACAGGCTGGATGGCGGCGTTCTGCTGTGGTCCAGCCTGTCATCTCGATGTAGCAGAGCTGAAGCTGTCGTGGGAACCATGGAAAGGTAAGGATGATGTTGCTTTATTATTTTTCTTTTATTGCAGGAGATCGTTGGCTTCAGCTGGAATGGGCGTGATTGTAAGTATGGTTTAATTTAGAACAATAAAGGATTGTGTCTTTATTTCAATTAAAGGACTTTATTCTGGGTGTTTGTGTTTTCTTTTAACTTTGACTATGGGGTTAGTAATGGGGGTGTCTTATAGACGCCTCTCCATTACTAACCTGGGCTTGATGTCAGCTGGCATTATAAGCTGACATCAACCCCAGCCCTATTACCCCCTGCCACCGCACCAGGGCAGCGTGGAAGAGCGAGGCTAAGTGCCAGAATTGGCGCATCCTATGAATGCGCCATTTCTGGGGCGGCTGACGGCTGGTGTTTCTAGCCTGGGAGGGGGCCAATATTCATGGCACCCTTCCTGGGCTATTAATATCAGCCCCCAGCTGTCTGCCTAGCCTTTGCTAGCTATTAAATTAGGGGGGACCCCATGTCATTTTTTTGGGGGGGTCCCCCATTTTAATAGCTAGTAAAGGCTATGTATTCAGCTGGGGGCTCATATTAGTAGCCTTGGAAGCTCCGTGGGTATTACCCCCTTCCCAGGCTTCAAACATCTGCCCCAGCTGTCTGCTTAACCTCCGCTAGAGACTAAAATTAAGGGGAACCCCACGCCAATTTTTTTTAATAATAAATCCTTTATTTTAATACTAAATGACAAGTACAGTAACCAACACTATCACTGTGCTTCATATATATGTGACTGACATGTTTCTATCTATCTAATCTATGTGTGAAGCTCTATTCTGTCTGTTATAAATTGTCGGGTACAGATGCTGAATTGCCGGCCGGCTTTTTTAAAGAGACGGTGCATGAAAACACTATTACTTTTTTTAATAAATCCTTTACACTAAATGACAAGTACAGTAAGCAACATTGTCACTGTACTTCATATATATGTGACTGACATGTTTCTATCTATCTAATCTATGTGTGAAGCTCTTTTCTGTCTGTTATAAATTGTCGGATACCGCTGCTGAATTGCCGGCCGGCTTTTTTAAAGAGACAGTGCATGAAAACACTATTATATTTTTTAATAAATCCTTTACACTAAATGACAAGTACAGTAAGCAACACTGTCACTGTACTTCATATATATGTGACTGACATGTTTCTATCTATCTAATCTATGTGTGAGGCTCTATTCCTTTTTGTCTAAATTGTCGGGTACCGGTGTATGCCGCTGCTGAATTGCCGGCCGGTTTTTTTAAAGAAAGCGTCTTCTGAGCAGTTTGTCAGCTTTTGGACACCTTTGAAGGTGTTTTCTATGTGTTTCTATGTGTTTTTGTTTGCCTGCCATTGGTTTTAACGGTGTTCGACGGTGTTCTAAGGTGTTCGACGAACAGTTCGACGAACAGTTCCTCGAACATCCCGGTGTTCGACGAACCGAACCGAACCCGAACACTACGGGGGTGGCTCAACACTAATTACCAAATCCTCAAGCTTTTAGCCTCCCAAGGATAACACAGGATTAGAAAAGTCCTTGCGAATCCATGATTTGTTCATCTTTATGAACGTGAGTCTGTCTACATTCTCAGTGGACAGCCGCGTGCGCTTATCTGTCAGCACACCATCAGCAGCGCTGAACACACGTTCAGAGAGAACACTGGCTGCAGGGCATGACAAGATCTCCAAGGCGTGAGTGGCGAGCTCCGGCCATTTTTCCAGATTGGAATACCAAAATGAGCAAGGGTCCAGTGACACAGTCATGGCTTCGATGTTCACTTGGAGATACTCCTGCACCATCCTCTCTAGGCATTGACTATGTGTCAGACTTCTTGTCTCCTGTGGCCTTGCAAAGGATGGTCTAAAAAAGTGGTGAAACGATTTCACAAAATTGCTGTTACCAGCAGATACTGTGTTACTGTTACGGTTTGAGTGATGAAGACTCGACAGTCCCGCGGTTGGCAAGTTAGAACTGTGAGATTCACTTCGTGCACCACTGGTGTTTTGTGGAAAAGCACATGTAAGATTCTGCAACAGCGTCTGCAGATACTCCTGCATGCGTCAATCCCTTTTTATGGCAGGAATTATTTAGGCAAATTTACTTTTGTACCGGGGATCTAAGAGTGTGGCAACCCAGTAGTCGAGATTACTTCGAATTCTGCAATCTGAGGGTCATGTTGCAGGTAGTGCAGCAAGAAGGCACTCATGTGTCTTGCGCATCCAGGAGGACCAAGTCCTTGTTGTGTTGGTAGTGAGGTAAGAATCATGCTTCTTTCCTCTGCCCTCTCCCCCCAACCTCGCACAACAGAAATGTGATCAAGGTCTCCCTCATCTGATGAGTCTTCCATGCCAATCGCCAGTTCATCCTCCACTTCTTCCTCGGCTCCTGCACCTTCCTCAACAGTTTGGCTGCTACCATGCACCCTGTTTAATCCCTCTCCCCCACCCTCCCATGCCTGCCTCCTTGGTGCTGCCAACCGTCTGGACCTTGGAGATGTTATCCCTTCCGCATACGACTCCTCCTCTACTTCCTCCACCTCCTCTTGTCCGACCACCTGACTCTGAATTCTGTTTAATGTGTGCTCCAGCATGTAAATCACCGGAATAGTTATGCTGATAATGGCATCGTCGTCAGCACTAAACATCTTCGTCGCCATTTCAAAACTGTGCAGAAAGGTGTGTGGCGCCCCTGAGGGTGCAGTCACCACAGAGTTACTGCATCTCACCCAGAGGTGTGGTATCTCACCCTCAGGTAAGGAAGGCGTATGGCTCGGGACCCTAACACCTGCATCCAACACATACCCGCAGTGGGGTTAGGGCGAGATTGTTCCTAAGGGAGAGCACAGTCCCAGGTCCCTAGCTGGTGGGAGGATCCTATGTAGTGGGTGCTTAGGGGAGCAGCTTAGGGGAGCACATGACAGGGAGAGTATAAATAGGAAGCCATCTTAGAAAGAGCAAGCCAGTCAGAGGAGGAAAAGTGACAGGAGCAGAGGCTCGGCATGAGCTCTGCTCCGGAGGCGGGCCTAGCCTGGGAGGCCCAGGACTGAAGGAGAGAAGAGAGGAGTGGGAGCAGGAAGGCTCCAGGAACCGAAGGGACCCTAGGGCTACGGGCCGTGCAGAAGGCCACCTGTACTCCCGCTGCTACCAGGAGGTAGAGGGGTCAGGCCAGATAAGGGGAACCGGTCCCTCAACTAGAGGAGAAACAGCAAGGCTCAACTAGAAACCAGAGGCTGCAGCATTTCATGTACTGCAGGCAAAAGTCCACACCAGTCTCACTAAGAAGGTAGCCACATAGGACCCAGGGGACGGAACACAAGTCGCCCGCCAAGGCCCGAGGATACCGGATAGAAGTGTCACTGGGTGTGAGGTGCAGGGAGAAGGCCAGAGAAAGGACACACAGAAGGGGGTCCTGCTAAGTACTCCGGAGCTATCTGGGGGAGGACTGAGCCCCTCACTGAGTACGCACAGCACGACGGGTGAGATAGCTCTGGTACCTGTAATCTGGACTGCAACAACTGTGAGTAAAGATCTTGGGACTGCATCACACGGACTCTGTGTTCATTACTGACTCCCTGCACTACAACCACCATCATCCACCCACACTGCCCTGAAGCTACACTCTTCCTGTGGTGAGTAATAATACCATTGCAGCAAAACCACCAGCTTCAGAGGACTGTTCCGCAGCGGCGGCCCCTTTGGCCGCACTCCACAGGTGGCGTAGTCGGACATTATAAAATCCATATATACAAATTACCGTTGGATTGACCGCCCTGGGTCACGGACCGGGTCACCGCCACAGTGACTACAACCCCCAGCGTCTACCGGCCAGGCTCCGGGTACCCCACGGCCCAGGGGGCGCGTCAACTTCATAGGTCCCTGATCTGAGACCACTCCTGCTGTGTGATTTGGCCCACCTCTGGATCTCGTTGGCCCAGGCTATACGTCAGAAACTATTGCACCAGGGCTTGTCGGTGCTGCCACAGTCGCTGCAACATGTGCAGAGTTGAATTCCACCGTGTCGGCACATCGCATTTCAGCCGGTGAACTGGCAGGCCCAACGACTTCTGTAGAGATGTAAGTCATTGAGCTGCGGGATGCGAACGGCGGAAGTGAGCACACAGCGACCGTGCCCTCTGCAGAAGGCCATCTAGTCCGGGATAGTGGGCTAAAAATTTATGGACAACCAGGTTCAACACGTGAGCCATACAAGGCACGTGTGTAACATTGCCCTGGCGAAGGGCCGCACCCAGGTTTGCAGCATTGTCGCACACGGCCTTCCCTGGTTGCAGGTCCAGTGGAGACAACCATTCATGAAACTGGGTCTCCAGAGCTGACCACAAGTCCTCAGCTGTGTGACTCACATTTCCCAGACATTTCAAAGTAAACACTGATGCCGTTGAGCCCTGCTGCCAGCATAGTAAGGAGGTGCGCAGTTAGAAAGCAGGTGGCATTACCAGACAGGCTTTGGGTGCAGGTGGAGGACCGAGAGGAGGTTGAGGAGGCAGAAGCAGTGGAGGAACTTCTAGATAAAGAGGATTGACGTACAACTCGCGGGGACGGCAAGACTTGGACAGTAGCCCCTTGTCCTGCTGTCACCATAGCTACCCAGTGCCCTGTCAGCGACATGTAACTCCCCTGTCCATGCCTACTCGTCCAAGTGTCTGTGGTGAAATGCACCCTGTCACACACAGAGTTTCTCAAAGAAGCGGTGATGTTGTGTGCGACATGCTGGTGGAGCGCAGGCACACCTTTCTTTGAGAAGTAGTGCCGACTGGGCATCTGGTACTGGGGCACTGCGACGGACATAAGGTCTCAAAAATCCACTGTGTCCTCCAGGCGGAAAGGCAGCATTTCTGTAGCCAACAGCTTGCAGATGGTGAAATTCAACCTCTTAGCTTTCTCATGGCTAGTAGGAAATGGTCTTTTACTTGCCCACATCTGAGGGACCGAGGGCTGGCTGTTGTGCTTTGACGGGGTTGAGTAGGGTGTCCCTGGCAAACTGCCGGTCTGTGAGGAAGATGCAGGCGGACATGTTAGGTTGCCTTGATCCAAAGGTGGTGCTCTCGATGTCAGAGAGCTCTCAACACCAGCAGGTGTTTCCACTTCCCAATGAACTGACGACCTGCCAATCACACTGGCTGTTGCAGGTAAAGAGGTGGCAGGTCTTCGTCCAAAAACATGTGTGACTGCTGTCCCCCCAGTCACAGAGGATGAAGAGGCCGCAGATGCACAAGATGGGGCAGACGGTGGTTGGCCCAGCCTGCTAGGCCGCATTGTAGCACAGTGAGCTTCCCACTGCAACTTATGCTTCATATTCATGTGACGGTACATGCATGAAGTACTCAAACTATGGATTTTTTGGCCTCTACTTAGCTTTTGGTGACAAATATTACAGATAACACGAGTTGGGTCATCCTTATCGATCTGAATAAATGCCCAGGCTATGCAAGGCTTAGAGCCCATGCGACCTGAAGAGCCACTACGACTTGTGGTCAGAGGCGGAGTTGTGGTTGAGGATGCAGTTGTTGACGTGCTTCCAGTACTCCGTCTCTGTCCAGGAAGGCGCAACCTAATCTCGTCGTCAATAGCATCTGTGACGCACCGCTGCGCTTGGTATCACAGATCCTAGAAGAGTGTATTGATGGAAACCTCCACAAGAGGCCCCCATAAACATTCACACATCTCCACCTTCCACCTCAGACCAGCAGAGGGAGCCCGTTAGGGATATAAATAGGGAAGGTGGAGCTAGGCAGTTCAGTTCCTCTGAAGAGTTCCTGCAGTAGAGAAGCCTAAGAGAGGTCAGTCTGCAGTGGAGCTCAGTCTAGTCTAAAGAACTCAGTTAATAGTTCAGCAGTGGAGCACGAGGCTCCTGCTAGCTAGATTCAGGGAGCCCAGATAGAGCTTAAGGTGTGACGGCGTCATAAGATCGGTGAAGCGCGGCAAGCTGCCGTTAGTGTGTATAGCCTATTGAGGGCCCGAGTAGGCCGAAGGCGAGTGGCGAGTTAGTACATAAGGGGCAGAGGAGCTTAACCATCTCACCCCGAAGCATTTACCGTACACCGGATCCGAGCTTACCGGGATCTCTATGACCCAGTAAGGCATAACCGGAATCCCTGGAGAACTACAAGTCCCAGGATCGCTAAGGTGCTGATACGTAACAGAGCCAGGAGACGCTTAGGCCCCGCATACTGGGAGCGTGAACTTCAAGAGAAGGCCCTACCACAAGGTCAGCCAGCGCAGGACAGAGACAAAGTTAGGCCTAGCTCCAGGCAGGTCAGAAACTTACTGCGCAGAGGCAAGAAACAGGAGGCCCTACACCCGCTCATTGGGGAGGATCCTGATATGCACCCTTCACCCTACAGTGCTCCAGGATGTGCCTGAATTTCCTCCAGTAAAAGGTACTGAAGTGACTACCGTGTCCGTTTCCGTTCTTTCTCTGACCCAGCTGGGTCTCGCCTGTCCTGCATTCCCCCTGCATACGCTGCCCGAGACCTAGCTCCACCTGTGGGGAGCTATACCATCGAGCTGCCTTATCACGGGCCTCAGTGGACTGCTGCAGCGCTGGTGCTTCTCACCAGATACCACAGGTGGTGTCACAAACTCTTATAAAATCAACAATTATCCACCCTTTTAAAGAGTGACCCCAGGGTACGGGCCAGGGAGCCGACCACCGCGACATCCCAAAGGCCAGGCAAAGGCCCGGGTGACCTCATCGACTGGCTGACTGTGGGTTGACAGTAAGTGGGATCTCCAACCTTGTCATCATCACCCTGTGTGTTATCACACCCGTCGTCCTCAAAGCCAACCTCTTCCTGCTCTGACCGAAAAGTCAAGTTGTCGCTCCAATCAGGTATTTGAGTCTCATCATCGTCTTCATCATTGTCTCCACCAACAGGAGTTACAGTTTGGGAACGAGGGTCTACATTATGCTCAGAACCTTCTTCATCTGGTCCTGGATCCGACTTATAAAGATTCTGGGCATCAGTGCAGATCATTTCCTCGTCTGGATTAACAGAAGCTCTGGAGCAGACCTCCGTTTCCCAGGCTATAGTATGAGTAAACAGCTGTGCAGACTCAACCATCTGTGTTACCCCATACTCAGACGGGCAGCTGGAGACTTGGGAGCTGTGAGGAAGCAAGTGCGATTGGGGTGACACCTCTGAGGACTGGAGTATTTGTGATGTTGAAGTTGAGGTGGAGGAGAGCCCACTTGAAGGAGCACTTGATATCCGCTGAAGCACCTGCTGTTTTTGTGCCTCATCTGGAATTTGTAGCGATGGGCGTGTCCGTAACAAAGGGATCGTATCACATTGTCCACGAAAAGAAGTCGACATGTTAGTTTGGCTGGAAGATGGTCTTTCTTCTGCAGATGTTACTCCCCCCCCCACCGCGGGGGGCTCGACCCACCAGCGGACAGGCACCAGTATTAGGAGAGGGGGGCTGGCCGTCAGGGTCCACCGCGGCTCTGGCACAAACCCGGCGACACGGAGGTGGCACGGGCAGGAACGGACTGGCCGTGTCGGCTTCTCACTTTTTGGATTTTAGAAGGGCATGACATGCCTATATCTGTGTCTCCCCCTCCTTTTACTCCTCCACCTCTTTTATTTTCGCATGACTATATGTACTTGTCACTTTTCCATGTGTTAGTTATGTCTTCTGAGCAGTTTGTCAGCTTTTGGACACCTTTGAAGGTGTTTTCTATGTGTTTCTATGTATTTTTGTTTGCCTGCCATTGGTTTTAACGGTGTTCGAAGGTGTTCGACGAACAGTTCGACGAACAGTTCGGCGAACACACGGGTGTTCGACGAACCGAACCGAACTCGAACACTACGGGGGTGGCTCAACACTAGTGGTGAGATCGGTAGCGTAAGACTGAGTGACCCATTCCCCATTTCCATGCCTCCCAAAAGTGAAATGATGATCTGGTGTCGGACTGCAATCGGGTTGAGAGGTAGAGACTACCAAGCCATGGTAGAACCCGTGTACTCAGACAGCAGGCCCACCATTTTGACAGCCCGGGGGGTGGTTGATGTCCGTCATGGGAGGGTGCTCGTTCGCATTCCCAACATTGGGTAGAGAGAGGTACACTTACCCAGGTACGCTACACTTGCCAAACTGTTTGTTGTCGAACACAAAGCTATCAGGGCCGTGGAACCCTTGCCCCCATCTCCACAGGCGGAGGGTAATGGCTCACAGAAACAAAAGGAGGACTGGTGCCAGAAACTCCATGTGGGCGCTGACTCCACTCCCCTGCACCAAAAACAAGGAGTCTACCGGGTGATGCAGGAGTACGAGAGAGTCTTTAGTAAGCACCCGCTAGACTTCGGCAGAGTAAAGGGGATAGAACACCACATCCCCACCGGGAGCCACCCACCAATAAAAGAGAGACACAGGCCTGTACCCCCTGCACATTATCAGAATGCCAAGGGTATGCTGAGAGAAATGAAAGAAGCTGGGGTCATTAGAGATAGTTGTAGCCCCTGGGCAGCCCCCTTGGTTCTGGTAAAAAAGAAAGACGGCACCATGAGAATGTGCGTGGACTATAGACAAATCAACCGTATCACCCACAAAGACGCATATCCGCTGCCTAGAATAGAAGAGTCTTTAGCCGCACTAAAATCAGCTAACTTCTTTTCTACTTTGGACCTTACTAGCGGGTACAGGCAGGTTCCTGTGGCAGAGGCTGACAAGGAGAAGACCGCCTTCACCACCCCGATGGGACTGGGTGAGTTCAACTGTATGCCTTTCGGGCTCTGCAACGCACCAGGGACCTTCCAGCGGCTGATGGAATGCTGTCTAGGGCACCGAAACTTCGAGACAGTCCTCCTTTACCTGGATGACGTGATCGTCTATTCGAAGACCTACGAGGACCACCTAAAGCACCTGTCCGAGGTGTTCGAAGCCCTGGCAGGCTATGGCCTGAAGGTGAAACCATCGAAGTGTCACCTGTTGAAACCAAAAGTCCAGTACCTAGGGCACGTGGTAAGCGCAGAAGGAGTGGCCCCCGACCCTGACAAGGTCACGGCAATCAAGAGCTGGCCAAGCCCCTCGAACATCAAAGAGGTGAGACAGTTCCTCGGGTTGGTAGGCTACTACTGAAGTTTCATCCCCGGGTTCACTAAGATGGCAGCTCGTATGCAGGACCTCCTGATCGGACAGTCTAAGTCAAGACGTCAAAAGCCACCCTTCAAGTGGGATAAACCGGAAGAGGAGTCCTTCCGCCAGTTGAAGATGGCCCTCATGGGGGATGAGATCCTGGCCTACCCTGATTATGGCCAGCCTTTTATTCTCCACACAGATGCCAGTAATGTGGGACTGGGAGCCGTACTGTCCCAAAACCAACAGGGCAGAGAAAGGCGTACGCCAGCCGGAAGCTGAGGCCCACCAAGAGGAACCCGGAGAATTACAGCTCCTTCAAGCTAGAATTCTTGGCGGTGGTGTGGGCCGTGACGGAACGCTTCAAGCATTACCTGGCCTCCGCAAAGTTCACCGTGTACACGGACAACAACCCGTTGACACACCTGGACAATGCAAGACTGGGTGCCCTGGAACAGCGGTGGATGGCCCGTCTCTCCAACTATGACTTCGTGATCAAGTACCGGGCAGGCAAAACCAATGCCAACGCTGACGCCCTATCAAGAATGCCTCACTTACCTGAAGGAGACGAAGACCCAGAAGAGCTGGAGGAGGTAGAACTCCCCGCGTTTCACCGGTATGGAGCCGCTCAATACTCCCACCGCGTGAAGGAGGAAGATCTAACAACCGTGATGATCAATCCCCTACCTCACCACAGCTGGGCCGAGACCCAAGATAGTGACCCTGCCATCCGCCTGGTGAAAGGTCTGCTGACCCAGGAGGACGCCCGCATGGATCCGGATGCTCCAGAGGAAGCCAAGCAGCTGTGGAAGGAGAAGAGCAAGCTGTTCCTCTATGAAGGCAAGCTGTGCAGAAGGATTGTCAACCACCGGACGCACGAGCTGACCTGGCAAGTCGTGGTCCCAAGGCAGGATGCAGCTATGGTCCTGGGGGCTTACCATGACAGAGCGGGGCACTTCGGTTGGAAGAAACTGGAGTTCCTGCTAAGAGGACGGTTCTTTTGGGTCGGCATGAGAGGGGCTGTAGAAAAGTGGTGCAGAGACTGTGGCCCTTGTCACCTAAGGAGGAAGGACCGTGGCAGCTAGAAGACACCCTTGAGGCCCATCGTCACCACGCAGCCTCTTGAGCTGGTAGCTCTGGACCACGTCAAATTGGCTCCAAGCCGGTCTGGATACATCTATGCCCTGACAATCATGGACCACTATTCCCGTTTTCTAGTGGTGGTCCCGGTAAAGGACTTGACAGCCCAAACAGCGGCCAGAGGCTTCCAGCAATACTTCTGCCGTCCACACGGGTATCCGGAACAGGTCCTGACAGACCAGGGTCCAGCGTTCGAGGCTGAAATCTTCCAAGAGTTCTGCAACCTCTATGGCTGTAAGAAGATTCGGACAACGCCATACCATCCACAAACCAACGAGATGTGTGAGAAAATGAACAATATAGTCATTGATCTCCTGAAGACGTTGCCCCTGGAGGAACGCAGCCTGTGGCCAGAAAAACTGCCGAACCTGATAGACTTATACAATCATATTCCGGTGAATGCTACCAACTGCACGCCGGCTTACCTGATGCGAGCCAGACCAGGTAAGTTGCCCATAGACCTGGAGATGGGAGTCCTAACACCTGAGGACACCTCCCCGGATGCGGACTGGGATACGGAAAGGCAACTGCAGTACAATAAGGTACAGGAGAGTGTGGAGAAGAGCCTGGCCCAGGTGAGAGAGAGGCAAGAAAGACTCTTCAACCAACACGCCCCTGCTGGTCCCCTAGAACCTGGTGAGCAGGTCCTGAAGTGAACGAGAAGGCTACATAAGTTGGATGACCAGTGGGAAAGGGAACCCTACACCATACTGCAGTCTGATCACGACAACCCGAAGGTGTGCGTGATCACCAAGGACGGAGGAGAAACCACTAGTACCGTCTCCAGAGACCACCTCAAAAGGTGCCCCGAGCAACTCCGTAGTGCAGAAGAGGATCAGAGTGACCTTGAACCCACAAAGGACAAGGAAGAAATGATCAGCACCGTTCTCGGAGAGTTCCCTCAGTCCTGGACTCGAATAAACGATGCAATAGTGGTACCCGTCCTGCATTTCCTGCAACCGGTTCCGCAACAACCTACACCGGAGCCAGAAAACAAAGAGGAGCAAGCAGTTCCAGAGGCAGAAGAGCCTGTACCAGCAGCCCAGGAGAGTCAACCCTCTGCTGACAGTGAGCCTGCCATGCCTGCGGTGAGCCAAAGGACCCGCAGACAGCGGCCTGCCCTACCTGTACACCCAGCTGGTAGCTGTACCCCTAACGCTAGTGGGGAAAGCCAGGTCGGTCCACCACCAGACAGTGGGTTAAGGAGATCAACCAGGAGCACAAAGGGGCAGATACCCGCTCGCTGGAGAATATAGGGTGCACTAAAATTGTAAATAACCCTGTTGCCAAATGTTGAAATGTTTGCAAAGTTACATGCATGTTTGGTAATTCTGTGTTTCAGTTTCTTGCAGTTACCGTAACGACTCAAAGGTTATGGACTTTTTATAACCGGGACCATTGTATGGACTGCGTTCGGAGCCTAACCAAGGAATGAACTAAGACTGTGAAGGACTTGGGGTAGGACAGACCCCCACCTGGTTAAGGCTCCCCGTTGTATTGGTGATATGGACACCCGGTCATAGACCACACTGTGACCTTAAGAACTCAATCTGTGCGTCACTTTCCTGATAATGTTTTATGGTCATGCATATTGTCTTTGTTTATTGTTTAGTCCCGGAGTACTAAATTTTACTAGGGGGGAATGTGTCACCCTGGCCTGGATACCACAAAATGTAATAAAGCTGTGTCTGAGAGCAAGGGGGAGGTTCTCTAGTCAGGGGAACATTAGCATGCAGTACCTCCTGTCTCAGGCCAGTATGGGGAGCAGGCTGCCCCTATAAAAGCTGGTGCTGTGGGCAGGGTTAGGGAGAACTGGATGACCTGTCTCAGTACTGAGACTTGTCCCGGAGCAGAGCAGGGACAGAAAGTTGTATTGCACCTAAGAGGAAGTGTGGCAGGAGGAGAGCCACAAGCCAGAGACAAGAGGCGACGTGAGCCTGTCTTAGCAGATAAAGGACTTAATTTACCAGACTTTGGTGTCTGAGGCTGGGAGGATTCCACATCCCTCAGCAGATAACCAGTCCGCAGGGGACTGTATGTTCCTTGGCCTAAGAAACCTGGAGGCTCTGCCACAACAGAAGGGACCAGTAATGCCGTACCAGGCTGGGAGCAGAGAGGAACCCACGTCGCAGGCCATACAGGCGAGAGTACACGGAAAGCTCGGAAACGTGGGCTGTTACCCTATAAGGAGGAGATAGCCAGAAGGAGCACAGAAAGCATGGTAGGCCTACACCCTCACCCTGACCAGGGCCAATTTCCCCATTGCTCTCAGACATCCAGGTCCCCTCCTAGCCGACACTGTTTATGGGTCAGTTTACCTGTTTTAGTAAAGGCCCTGGACTGCAACCTGTTGTCTGTGTGCTCCTTCGCGCCTCCAGCACTACCGGTACTGGGACTCTAACCACCATCACTCCCACCATCCATTATACTGCCCTGGGGCTGCACTCTTCCCGTGGGGAGTCACACTACCCTAGCTGCACACCTCATCAGCCCCAGCAGTCTGCATGCAGCGGCGGTTCCTAATAACCGCAATCCACGGGTGGCATAGTCGGACATAATCATCAGCGCATAACGGGCTACCACTGGCCTGACCACCCTGAGCCACGGAACCGGGTTGCCACTACTACACCCATTGTTCCCTTACTGCCTGGATCCGAGTGCCCCACGGCCCAGGGGGCGAGTCATATGCATATAAAAGTTCAGTTTATTAAACTTCTGTCCTTTCTGAGCAATATGGATATTTGCTAGATATTGACATGCATCTTAATGCTATGTTGGTTTTGTATTTTAACTTGCTGTCTTTTTTCTTTAGGTACACAAAGTGACTAGTCATTTCTCTACATATGTAAACTTTTGTCTTTGCTTTATCTAGCATTTTGTACTGTGTTTTAGTGTTCCTACATAACCTTTACCTTTAATTGTAGCTTGTGAGTGTAGCGCCGGCGTCCCTGCCCTCTGCTAGGCAGGGATGCTGTTCCCCTCACCTCCCTGCTCCGTGCCCGGCGTCCTCCTCCCGCTCTGCTGGCAGCGCGAGCTCCTTCCCGTCCACTGTGCTTAGGGCGCGCGCGCGCGCTCTCTCTCCCTCTTAAAGGGGCCGCGCGCGCCGTCCTAAGGAGTCCCCGGCCAATGGCCGGAGGACTTCACCATATATAAGGCACCTCCTCCAAAACGGAGGTGCCCGAGCAATGTTGTTGCACTGTTTACTACTCTGCTTCAGCCCTCAGGTCCCGTTGCCAGTTACCTGCCAGTTACCTGCCAGTTACCTGCCAGATTCCTGCCTGATTATCCGCTACCTGCCTGCTAGTCTGAGGTCCGACGGTCTGCCTTACTGCTCCTGTCAGTCTGTCTAAGGACCAGTCTACCCGTTCACCTGGGAGCGCACATCAGCCACCTGCCTGCTTGCCCGAGGTCCGACGGTCTGCCTTCCAACTCCTGTCAGTCTGTCTATGGACCAGCTTGCCCGCTCACCTGGGAGCACACACCTGCTACCTGCCTGCTAGCCTACCTGGAGGCTCCGCCGTCACGTGCTGTGACCACCTGCCTGTCCAGTGACTCCTGCTCGCTCACCTGGGAGCGCTCATCTGCTGCCTGTCTGCTAGCCTACCTGGAGGCTCTGCCGTCACGTGCTGTGACCA
Source organism: Phyllobates terribilis (assembly GCF_046119375.1). NCBI lineage: Eukaryota > Metazoa > Chordata > Amphibia > Anura > Dendrobatidae > Phyllobates > Phyllobates terribilis. The sequence continues at coordinate 291,817,370 of NW_027362771.1, forward strand.
CCCGCCTGTCCAGAGACTTCTGCCCGCTCACCTGGGAGCGCTCATCTGCCGCCTGTCTGCTGGTCTTCCTGGAGGCTCCGCCGTCACGTGCTGTGACCACCCGTTCATCCAGAGACTCTCGCCTGCTCACCTGGGAGCTTACGTCTATCATCAGCCGCCACAGGTCGTACCAACCCTTTACCTAGAGACTGCCCCGGTCACTTGCCGTGACCATCTGCCCGTTCATCCAGAGACTGCCCCGGTCACTTGCCGTGACCATCTGCCCGTTCATTCAGAGACTGCCCCGGTCACTTTCCGTGATCATCAGCCCGTTCATCCAGAGACTGCCCCGGTCACTTGCCGTGACCTCCAGCCCGTTCACTCAGAGACTGTCCCGGTCACCTGCTGTGACCTCCTGCCCGTCTTCCCTGGTCGCCACCCGCTCCCTTACAAGGACTGCCCCCTTGTATAGTAGCTCAGAGGTTCCGCCTCCCAGACCCGTTACAGTTTGCTCGGGCCATGGAACCCGGTGGCACCCAAGCTCCCTCGCTCTCGGACCTGTGTCATGAACTGTCCCGTCAAAGGTCCCAACAGGAGTCCATCCTGGGTCACCTGCGGAATGTCAATACTCGCCTGGACACTCTGACTGCTCCACCAGCAACCTCCGCCAGTGCCATGTCTCGCAATCCGGCAGCTCCGCTGCCCACTAATACCATGGTATCCTACCCCGGACCCCGGCTTTCTGCACCTCCTCGCTTCGGAGGCGACTCCGCCCAGGCTCGGGGCTTCATAAATCAGTGCACCCTGCACTTTGAACTATTGTTCCACCAGTTTAACTCCGACCGGGCCAAAATTGCATTCATTATGTCCCATCTCACCGGGGAGGCCCTGGCCTGGCTAAATCCTCTATGGAAGAGAGGAGACCCCCTGGTGTCCAACTTGCCTGCTTTTCTCACGGCTTTCCGGAAAGTCTTCGACGAACCCGGACGGTAGACCTCATCCGCATCATCACTGCTACGCCTCCGTCAGGGAAGTCTCACCGTGGGCCAATATGCCATACGGTTCCGTACCCTTGCCTCGGAGCTGGCCTGGGATAACGACGCTCTGGTATCCGTCTTCTGGGAGGGTCTGTCCGGCAGTATTAAAGATGAACTTGCCGGTCGGGACATTCCTACCACTCTCGATGACCTAATAACTCTTGCCACCCGGATTGACCTACGGTTCCAGGAGTGTGCCAAAGAGGTCACCCGTGAGAGGAGGTTACCATGTCTAGCTCCTACTTTTCAGAAACCCGTCACTCCCTCCGTCTCTACCCAGGTACACTCTCCTGAGTCTATGCAGGTCGACCAAACCAAGATGGTCAAAACCCGTCAGGACTTACGCTGTGCCGAGGGGAGCTGCTTCTACTGTGGCAGTAAGGAGCAACGGATCCGTGCCTGCCCGGAGAGGTCGGGAAACGCCTGTGTCTAGGTTCGCTCAGAGAGGTCAACCTAGACAAGAATAAATCCTCTCCATCTCTGCTGCTGTCAGTCTCAATCGTCTGCGGGGAGAACCGTTATTTCGAACTAGCCCAACTTGACTCTGGAGCAGCCGGGAATCTTATTTCACAGTCCCTGGTAGAGAAATACCGCATCCCCACCAAACCTCTGGCTGTACCCTTGTCTGTTGCTGCCGTGGATGGGGGCCTCTTACCACGCCCCATCCAACTCATCACCAAATCCATTACTCTGCAGGTGGGAATGCTGCATTCTGAGAGTATCTCCTTTCATGTTCTGCCTGGACTCTCTCACGCCCTCTTGCTAGGCCTACCTTGGCTCCAGAGACATGCACCCGTGCTTGACTGGCAGACCGGAGAAGTCCTTCGCTGGGGACAGGACTGCCATAAGACCTGTCTGGTTCCCGTCCATCCCGTCCGTCCTTCTCCTACCCCAGCTAATCTACCTGGACTTCCGATTCCTTATTGGTCTTATGCTGATGTCTTTAATAAAAAGGAAGCAGAGACACTACCTCCTCATAGACCATACGACTGCCCTATCGACCTGTTACCTGGTACTACTCCTCCCCGTGGGCGTATTTATCCTTTATCCGCTGCTGAGACCCGGTCGATGTCCGAATATATTGAGGAGAATCTGGCCAGGGGATTCATCCGGAAATCTACCTCCCCGGCGGGAGCAGGCTTCTTTTTCGTCAAAAAGAAGGACGGCTCTCTCCGTCCCTGTATAGACTATAGAGGCCTTAACCAGATTACGGTGAAGAATAAGTACCCCCTTCCGCTCATTCCGGAGTTATTTGATCGTCTGAGGGGGGCTAGAATCTTCACCAAACTGGACCTCCGTGGGGCGTACAACCTGGTTCGTATCCGTCAGGGGGATGAATGGAAGACGGCATTCAACACCCGGGACGGCCACTATGAATATCTGGTAATGCCCTTTGGTCTCTGTAACGCTCCTGCCGTCTTTCAAGAGTTGGTCAATGACATCTTCCGGGACCTTCTCTACTCCTGCGTAGTGGTGTACCTGGACGACATCTTGGTCTTCTCTCCGGATCTCCAGACTCACCGGAGGGACGTTCGTCAGGTCCTGCTCAGGCTCAGGCAGAATCACCTCTTCGCTAAATACGAGAAGTGCCTCTTTGAGCAGTCCTCGCTTCCGTTTTTGGGCTACATTATTTCTCAGACCGGCCTACGAATGGATCCAGAGAAACTGTCTGCCATCGAGAAATGGCCTCGACCGTAGGGGTTGAAGGCCATTCAGCGATTCCTGGGCTTCGCCAACTACTACCGCCTCTTCATACCACACTTCTCTTCCCGGACTGCCCCAATCTCCGCGCTCACCCGTAAGGGTACTAATCCCAAAGAGTGGCCGCCCGAAGCAGAGGAGGCCTTTCTTTCCCTAAAACAGGCCTTCTCTTCCGCCCCGGTGCTGCATCGCCCGGACGGCAACAAGCAGTTCTTCCTGGAAGTTGACGCCTCCTCCTCTGGAGCCGGAGCGGTACTTACTCAAAAATCATCTTCCGGGAGAATGGTAACTTGTGGCTTCTTCTCCAAACTCTTCTCCTCTTCTGAGCGCAACTATTCCATAGGAGACCGAGAGTTATTTGCCATCAAACTGGCATTGGAGGAGTGGCGTTACCTACTCGAGGGGGCTCTTCACCCGGTAATAATTTACACTGACCACAAGAACTTGGCTTACCTCCAGCATGCCCAGAGACTTAACCCGCGCCAAGCCCGGTGGTCCTTGTTTTTTGCTCGCTTTGATTTTGTTCTTCATTTTCGCCCGGCTGACAAAAACGTCAAAGCAGATGCCTTGTCCCGATCCTTTCTGGTGTCCGATCTCGAGGAAGAACCTAAACATATCATCGATCCCGCCAGAATAATGCAGGTGGCTCCCGTGAGCCTAAATCGTCTCCCTCCCGGTAAGAAGTTCGTATCAGTACCTGATCGGGAGAAGATCCTACACTGGGGTCACTCGTCTAAACTAGCTGGCCACGCCGGTCAGAAAAAGACCCTCCAGCTTATTGCCCGGCACTACTGGTGGCCTACCCTGCACAAGGACGTAATAGACTTTGTTTCTGCCTGTGTGTCCTGCGCCCGCAACAAGGTCCCGAGACACCTGCCAGCCGGACGCCTTCTTCCGCTTCCTGTGCCTGCTGCCCCCTGGCAGCATATTGCTATGGACTTCATAACTGATCTCCCCGTCTCTGCCGGTTGTACGGTCATTTGGGTGGTCGCTGACCGCTTTTCTAAGATGGCTCACTTTATTCCCCTGCCTGGCCTTCCGTCTGCACCCGAGCTGGCTAAAGACTTTATCCGCCACATCTTCCGTCTTCATGGCCTGCCCCTCCACATCGTGTCGGATCGTGGGGTACAGTTCACCTCACGTTTCTGGAGAGCCACTTGTAAACTGCTAGACGTCACCCTGGACTTCTCTTCCGCTTACCACCCACAGTCCAATGGTCAAGTGGAGCGGATCAATCAGAACCTGACCAGTTACCTCCGGCACTTCTTTAATGCCCATCATTCTGACTGGGTGGATCTCCTACCATGGGCCGAGTTCTCCTATAACAATCACGAGAGCGAATCCTCCTCCAAATCCCCGTTTTTTGTAGTCTTCGGTCAGCATCCTCGGATTCCTTTCCCTGTCTCCACCTCTGTGGACAACCCGGCTGCGGAATCTCTCGTTAGCAAATTTTCCTCCATTTGGGAGAGTACCCGATCCGCACTCCTCCAGTCGTCCGAACGGATGAAAAGACACGCTGACAAAAAACGCCTGGATCCTCCACAATTTCGTCCTGGAGATAAAGTCTGGCTCTCGTCTAAATATGTCCGACTCAAGATACCTTCTTACAAGTTAGGGCCTCGGTTCATCGGTCCTCTGGAGGTCATCAGTCAGATCAACCCGGTGGCCTATAAATTAAAACTCCCGGCCAACTTACGGATCCCTAACTCCTTCCATGTATCTCTCCTCAAACCTGTGGTACTTAACTCTTTTTCCAAGTCTACAGGTACGCCTCCTGCTCCGGTTTCTGCTGAGGACGAGTTTGAGGTAGAGAACATTCTTGCCACCAAAAGGGTAAGAGGAAAGACCTTTTTTCTAGTAGATTGGAGGGGGTTTGGTCCTGAGGAGAGAACGTGGGAGCCCCGGGAGAACATCCATGCCCCTCTTATCCTAGCTAAATTTCTGTCTGGCCTAAAAAAGGGGGGGCCTAAAGGGGGGGGTACTGTAGCGCCGGCGTCCCTGCCCTCTGCTAGGCAGGGACGCTGTTCCCCTCACCTCCCTGCTCCGTGCCCGGCGTCCTCCTCCCGCTCTGCTGGCAGCGCGCGCTCCTTCCCGTCCACTGTGCTTAGGGCGCGCGCGCTCTCCCTCCCTCTTAAAGGGGCCGCGCGCGCCGTCCTAAGGAGTCCCCGGCCAATGGCAGGAGGACTTCACCATATATAAGGCACCTCCTCCAAAATGGAGGTGCCCGAGCAATGTTGTTGCACTGTTTACTACTCTGCTTCAGCCCTCAGGTCCCGTTGCCAGTTACCTGCCAGTTACCTGCCAGTTACCTGCCAGATTCCTGCCTGATTATCCGCTACCTGCCTGCTAGTCTGAGGTCCGACGGTCTGCCTTCCAACTCCTGTCAGTCTGTCTATGGACCAGCTTGCCCGCTCACCTGGGAGCACACACCTGCTACCTGCCTGCTAGCCTACCTGGAGGCTCCGCCGTCACGTGCTGTGACCACCTGCCTGCCCAGTGACTCCTGCTCGCTCACCTGGGAGCGCTCATCTGCTGCCTGTCTGCTAGCCTACCTGGAGGCTCTGCCGTCACGTGCTGTGACCACCCGCCTGTCCAGAGACTTCTGCCCGCTCACCTGAGAGCGCTCATCTGCCGCCTGTCTGCTGGTCTTCCTGGAGGCTCCGCCGTCACGTGCTGTGACCACCCGTTCATCCAGAGACTCTCGCCTGCTCACCTGGGAGCTTACGTCTATCATCAGCCGCCACAGGTCGTACCAACCCTTTACCTAGAGACTGCCCTGGTCACTTGACGTGACCATCTGCCCGTTCATCCAGAGACTGCCCCGGTCACTTGCCGTGACCATCTGCCCGTTCATTCAGAGACTGCCCCGGTCACTTTCCGTGATCATCAGCCCGTTCATCCAGAGACTGCCCCGGTCACTTGCCGTGACCTCCAGCCCGTTCACTCAGAGACTGTCCCGGTCACCTGCTGTGACCTCCTGCCCGTCTTCCCTGGTCGCCACCCGCTCCCTTACAAGGACTGCCCCCTTGTATAGTAGCTCAGAGGTTCCGCCTCCCAGACCCGTTACAGTGAGCTCCTATGGGGATTCTCCCTGTCATTTATTATCTTTAGTGGTGGCATGTGCACACTTGATTTTCATGTATATCTTTAGCGCTTGAAGGACGCCTGCCCATTAAGTCTTGAAACACGTCACACGTTCATAATTGTCATTGTCATTGCGCCAAACCCACGCGTGCGCACTCTTGTTCATCAAGCACACCACGACTCTTGGGACGCCGCACATCTGGGATTATCTTTGTTACCAGCAGTGACTTTCGGTTGGCACACATTCCACGCATGCGCAATTTTGCTTATCGAGTGACTTCTGGTACACATTGGTCGATGCTTATGCACTACAATTTTTGGGACGCCGCACATTTGGAATCGCCTTTGCTGCCATCCGGTAGACATTATCTTACTTGATATAAATGCATGTAATGACCGCATTTAGGCATGTTCACCCCTGAGGATGACACAACTGTGTCGATACGTGTGGTGTACTGCCTCCGCTCTCTTGATTCACCTTATGCCTTGATTCTTTTTGGGACGGCAATCTATGGACTGCTAACTATTTTGATTTTATGCTCCCTCACTCTATATGAATTACTTTATTGTTTGTGATACATGTGATGCGTAGGTATATTGGTCTGTGCATTTGCGCTTCTTTCCTTATTAGTCATTATTGGCTGAGTTTATACAGGACTTTGCATTAAGCGCTTCTAATCATTTTCTTGGATAAATATATTCACTCAATGCATATTCTTTGAGCGAGGGTATGCAGGTGATTATTAATTATTTATTGACAGTTCCTACACTTTGTTCCCATTTATCTTGTTTGTATATTTTTTTCACATAATTGGATCATCATAGTTTCCATTTTCAGACATATTTGGCTGTCTTTGGTATGTACCTTATGGTTCTTAAATACTTTTAAATGGTCTTAAAAGTCTTGACTTGTTACATTTTTAATAAAAATCATTTATTTTTATCTCGGCAATCCCTTTTATGTGCATACTTCTTTTTTTCTTGTTTTCTTCATGTTTATTATTAGGTATGCATAAGATTGGATCCCGATCTGAATTTGGTGGTGCCCACTATTTTATTGTATTACATATTAATGTGCAGGTACACAAATACGCTATATGGCCTATATACAAACATATACATACACGATGCGTCAGCACACTGCGATTAATGAATACATAAACTCCGATATTGCTGTAAACATTAAAAAACGTAAGATACTTAGCGTTTTTTGATCAAAGAGTGCAAAAGCCATCCAACCTCTTCAAGATGTACCTAAATATAGATGGTTACTAAACGCTAATTTTCCTACCTCTCTATATGCCAAGCTCGCAATTAAAACACTTGTGTGGGAAAGATGGATGGTAAAGGATGCTGAGCCCTGGAGAGGGCTACACCCCCCACTCCCTGATATGTACTACAAAAAAGAAAAAATAGAGCCCACACACCTTTAGTATTAAATTAATGTATATAGACCATCCATATTTAAGGTACACCTTGACATGATTGGATGGCTTTTGTGCGATTTGATAAAAATACTAAGTACTAGTGTTGAGTGAGCATGCTCGACACTGCTCGGTACTCGCCCGAGCATCTCACTACTCGGGATGTTTGGCGAGCACCGAGCATTTCCGGGTTACTCGGGCAGGAGCTTGGGTCTCCGCCGTGCACGTTTGGCGCTCTTTACAGAGCCAATGAACATGCAGGGATTGCCAGCCAGTTACTGTAATGCCGCAACCATGTTGTTTGTGGGCATTACAGTGATTGGCTGGCCGCACAGTGTCACCTTGAGTATTTAAAACCGGGCGCCGCCATCTTGGACACAGTCGCTCCGGATCAGACAGTGTAGGGTCAGTGCTGCTGAGCTAGGAAAAGATTTATATTGTGAAATAGTTAGTGTAGGGTCTCTAAAGCCTGCCAAATCAAACAAACAGTCCTTCTCAGGACTAATATCCATCCCAGATATCAGGCAGGAAGGCAGACTGTATAGGAGATGCAGTGGTTATACCAACAAACACTGCATTACAGTCCTGTATGCTCCTGCTGGTCAAATTGCTTATCCTTATCCTTTTTCTTCATATAAATCCTGTTTTGTTTTTTTTCCTCAGTCAGACTGTACAAATACCCGTCTTATTAACCTTTTGGTATTCCCCCCCAAAATAAAAAATTGAGGGTGTCTGTGAGTGTTCAGACACAAATATATCTGTTTAAAAGAGTCTAGTGCAGGCCAGAGAAAAAGAACTGTGTTTTTCCTCTTCCAGAGTTAAAATCTCTGTATTATCCACTTTTTTGCCTTTTTTCCATAAAAAAAAAAAAAACATTTTCAGTGTCTCGCTGACTGTTCAGACACCAATATATCTGTTTAAAAGAGTCTGGTGTAGGCCAGAGAACTAGAACTGTGGTTTTCCTCTTCCACGGTTCAAATCTGGGTGTTATCAACCTGCTTGCCTTTTTTCCATAAAAAAAACAGTTTGAGTGAGTCGCTGACTGTTCAGACACAAATATATCTATTTTAACAAGTCTGGGATACACCAGGAAATTATAACAGTGGTTTTGCAGTTCCATGGTTCAAATCTCAGTATTATTCACTTTTTGTCTTTTTTCCATAAAAAAAACATTTTCAATGTCTCGCTGACTGTTCAGACACCAATATATCTGTTTAAAAGAGTCTGGTGTAGACCAGAGAACTAGAACTGTGTTTTTCCTCCTCCACGCTTCAAATCTGGGTGTTATCAACCTGCTTGCCTTTTTTCCATAAAAAAAAACAGTTTGAGTGTGTCGCTGACTGTTCAGACACAAATATATCTATTTTAACAAGTCCGGTATACACCAGGAAATTATAACTGTGGTTTTGCAGTTCCACGGTTCAAATCTCTGTATTATCCACTTTTTTGTCTTTTTTCCACAAAAAAAAACAATTTCAGTGTCTCGCTGACTGCTCAGACACCAATATATCTGTTAAAAAGAGAGGCCAGAGAACTAGAACTGTGTGTTTCCTCTTCCACGGTTCAAATCTCCTTTTTATTACCCTTTTGCATTGATAGTGCGAGTGTAAGCTATTTTACTTCATTTACAATGGGCAAGGTGTGTGGCAAGGGACGTGGAAATGGACATTCAGGTGATGGTGCATGCAGAGGACGGGGGCGAGGCCAAGGTGAAAATGTGCCACAACCAACAGCCACATCATCTCGCTCCCAGTTCTTGACTGAATTACTAGGGAAGCACACAACAGCACCACTATTGCGAACTGATCAGTGTGAACAGGTTATTAATTGGAAAACAGATAATACTTCCACTCACCTGGGCACCACCACCTCCGGTCTGTCTTCCACATGGTCAAGTGGTAGTAGCCGTGAATCTCGACTGCATACTCCTCCTCACCCTGATGCTCCATCCTCCCACCATGCCGAGTGTCGTCAGACAGCAACTGATCCCACACTTGGACACTCTGAAGAGCTGTTCACTGGTCCATTTCCATATTTGTGCCCCTCGCCTGCTCCGCTTGAAGTGGTGGAAGAGAGATGCCATGTAGTGATGGCCAATTATTTGAACAGCCACGGCCACAGGAATGCGACGCTGGAAATTTGTCACAAGAGGTGGACGATGACGAGACACAATTGCCACGAAGTGAGGAGGAGGAGCGTGGTGCGGAAGTGGTAGAGGAGGAGGTGGTAGATGATCTAGTAACTGACCCAATGTGGCAGGAGGACACGCAGAGCGAGGCCAGCAGCACACAGGGGGAGGGAGGCAGAGTACCCCAACAGGCAGGAAGAAGCAGTGTGGTGGCCGCAGACAGAAGGCGGGCAACCGTTCCCCGTAAAACCAACACGAGGGATGTTGCCAGTACAACCGGTAGGTCTTCCAGAGTCTGGAATTTTTTTAAAGACTCTGTTGATAACCCCAAAAAGGTCAATTGTACCAGCTGTCAGGCCAGCATCAGCAGGGGTGACAAAACTACCAGCCTGACCATTACCAGCATGATCAGGCACATGTCAGCAAAGCACCCGAATTTGTGGGGTGAACCCTAGGGTCCACGACCAGTGTCAGCGGGTGTCACCACTGCTTCTTCCGCTGTTGTGCGTGTAAGAGAACCCCATGTTGTGCGTGCAAGGCAATCCCCTGTCCATACTGTATGCAAAGATGCCCCCTCCTCTCAGTCTTCACTTGCTATGGCAGTTTCTCAAGAAACAGCATCAACGTCCACGTCCCACCGCAGCATTCAATTGTCCATATCCCAGACCTTTGAATGAAAGCACATATTCGCAGCCCATGCCCCACAGGCCACAGTCCTAAATTCGCACATTTCACGACTGCTTGAGTTGGAAATGATGCCTTTTAGGCTGGTGGAGACGGAATCCTTCCACAACCTCATGGCGGTGGCCGTCCCTCGGTACTTGGTCCCCAGCCGACACTATTTTGCCCGGTGTGCCATCCCCGCACTACACAAGCACATGTCCCAAAACATCTGCCGTGCCGTCAACAACACAGTTACTGGGAGAGTCCACCTGAAAACGGACACATGGACATGTGCTTGTGGCTAGGGATGGTACATCTCCCTGACGACACACTGGGTAAACATAGTGGAAGCCGGGACCCAGTCGGACCTTGGGACGAAACACATCCTCCCAACACCGAGGATTGCGGGCCCTATGTCAGTCAGAGTTGCCCCCACAGTGTACAGCTCCTGCGCATCATCCTTCTCTTCGTGTTCCATCTCAGATATCACCACATCAGTTACAAGCTGGAAGCACTGCAGTACTGCCTCAGCCAAGCGGCAACAGGCTGTGCTGAAACTCATAAGCTTAGGTGATAAACCTCACACTGCTTGTGAGTTGTGGACAGCTGTGAAAGTGCAGGCAGATCTGTGGCTGAACCTACATCCAGGCATGGTGGTATTTGACAATGGCCATAACCTGGTGGCGGCTCTGTGGCGAGGTGAGATCACACACGTACCATGCCTGGCTCATGTGCTTAATCTCGTGGTTCAGCGGTTTCTTAAATTGTACCCCGAGTTGCCAGATCTACTCATCAAAGTACGCCGCCTGTCAGCTAATTTTCGGAAGTACAGCTTCCGCCGCCCTTGCTGTGTTGCAGGAGCGTTTGCAGCTTCCGGCACACCGACTGGTGTGTGAGGTCCCCACACGTTGGAACTCTACCCTCCACATGTTGCAAAGGATTTGTGAGCAGAAGAGCGCAGTTGTGGAGTACCAGCTGCAGCAAGGCCGTCGATATTCAGGTCAGACTCCACACATAAGACCTCAGGAGTGGACCTGGATGTCTGACATATGTACCATTCTGACAAACTTTGAGGAGTCCACCAAGATGGTGAGTGGCGATGACACCATAATTAGCATCAGCATCCCACTTGCTGTCTTTTGCAATGCTCTCTGCAGAGAATTAGAGAGGAGGCATTGCAGCCAGAGTATGATGAGATGGATCAAGAAGCCGTAGCGGGCAGTTACACACAGCCCAGCCTCATCTCATCCCAATGTGCATTGGGGGACTATGAGGGAGAGGAGGAGGAGGAAGAGGAAGAACAGGAGCTGGTATCATGCGCTGTAGACGGTAGTACCTGTACAACTGTCATACCGTCGGTTCAGCGTGGGTGGCCTGAGGTCAGGGGGGAGGAGGAGGTAGAGGAGAGCATAGTCAGTCGTCATTTTGGTGAGGACACGGAAGTCTTGCCCGTTACCAGTCTGACACGCATGGCTGCCTTTATGTTACGTTGCCTTAACCGTGACCCTTGTGTTGTCAAAATGTTGGGTGACAGTATTTACTGGTTGGTGACACTTTTAGACCCCCGCTACAAGGAGAACTTTCACTCTTATTCCTGAGGTGGAGAGATCTACAAAAATGGGGCAGTACCAGAAGGCCCTTGCTGCAGAACTGTTAAAAAAATTCCCATCTGAACACATAAGCGGCAGAGGTCACAGTTCGTGGACCAACCAAGGCGTACAGGCGAGAGAGACGCAACTCCAATCCAGCAGAGGCAGGGGAACACTGTCAACGTTCTGGGACAGTTTTCTGAGACCCGCCCAGCTTACAGGCCCTGAGGCGCGGAGTACTGTCACAAGGAGTGGAAAGTTTCAAAAGATGGTGAGGGAGTACCTTGCTGACCGTACCAGTGTCCTCCGTGATTCCTCTGTGCCTTTTAATTATTGGGTATCCAAGCTGGACACTTGGAATGAACTCGCTCTGTACGCCTTGGAGGTCCTGGCTAGAGATGAGCGTTGTTCGACTCGAACTGTTCGCCAATCTCAAATTCGAGCTGTTTTGGGCGGTGTTCGAGCCGTTCGGCGAACACGAACGATTTGAGAAAAATTCGGCTGTTCGAGGTTATGTTCGATAACTGTTCGTGCACCAAAATCATAACTGGATTTTTTCACAGTAATGATGAAAATTAATGTTAATACGCAGTCTGAGTGTACAGCGGGGTGGGGGGAGGGGCAGGGGATTGGTCTCTGCAGGAATAATGAAGATCTCCATTTTTTTTTCTCTTTCCCGCATTTACAGTGGGGAGGTGCAATCTGTCAGCCTATCAGCAGCGCACACACGGAGCGAAGTGCTTTTTTTCACACAAGCAAGGGCATGTGTCATTGGCAGTGTATGTCACATGTCCTTGCCCTATAAGACCAAGCCATTTTCCCCGTCGCCACCATTTTCTCACTGCTGCAGCTGCGTGTTAGACGGCACCGCTGTTGCTGTGTGCGCTATACCTTGTTAATTTCAAGCCAATTTTCGCACAAATCTACAGATAGCTTGGGAGTAGGGAATAGTTGTGATTGCAGTCCTTTTAAGGACTAGGTTACAGCATTTCCTACGACTTTTATCAGGCAGGTCTGTGCTCATAAATAGATAGATTGTGGGAGTAAAGACTAATTGTAATTGGAGTCCTTTTCAGGACTAGGTTACACCAGTTCCTATCAGTTTTTGCCAGGCAGGTCTGTGCCAGTGCTGTGCAAGTTTTTTTCACAGCATTTGGCTGAATCTAGCAAAGCTAATCCTTTTTGGCCTATTGCAGAGTGTGTTAGTCAGTGGAGTAGCCTATCTGTGTTGCAAGATATACCACCTGTGTATAGAATACCAATTTTTTTACTGCACCTAGTGAAGTAAAATCTTTTGGGCATAGCATCATTCTATTAGTCCATCTATACTGACCTCCATCAGGTTGCAAATTGAATATAATTTTTTTCTGCATCTAGCTCTGAAAAAATATTTGGGCTTCTAGCAGTGTGTGGGACTTGTTCTAATAGTCCATCTATACTGATCTCCATCAGGTTGCAAACTGAATATAATTTTTTTCTGCATCTAGCTCTGAAAAAATATTTGGCCTTCTACCAGTGTGTGGGACTTGTTCTATTAGTCCATCTATACTGACCTCCATCACGCTGCAAATTCAAAATAATTTTTTGTCTGCATGTAGCTCTGAAAAAATATTTGGCCTTCTAGCAGTGTGTGGGACTTTCTCTATTAGTCCATCTATACTGACCTCCATCAGGTTGCAAATTAAAAATAATTTTTATCTGCATCTACCTCTGAAAAAATATTTGGGCTTCTAGCTGTGTGTGGGACTTGTTCTATTAGTCCATCTATACTGACCTCCATCAGGTTGCAAACTGAATATCATTTTTTTCTGCATCTAGCTCTGAAAAAATATTTGGCCTTCTAGCAGTGTGTGGGACTTTCTCTATTAGTCCATCTATACTGACCTCCATCAGGTTGCAAATTAAAAATAATTTTTTGTCTGCATCTAGCTCTGAAAAAATATTTGGCCTTCTAGCAGTGTGTGGGACTTTCTCTATTAGTCCATCTATTCTGACCTCCATCAGGTTGCAAATTCAAAATAATTTTTTGTCTGCATCTAGCTCTGAAAAAATATTTGGCCTTCTAGCAGTGTGTGGGACTTTCTCTATTAGTCCATCTATACTGACCTCCATCAGGTTGCAAACTGAATATTTTTTTTTTCTGCATCTACCTCTGAAAAAATATTGGGCTTCTAGCTGTGTGTGGGACTTGTTCTAATAATCCATCTATACAGACCTCCATCAGGTTGCAAACTGAATATAATTTTTTTCTGCATCTACCTCTGAAAAAATATTTGGGCTTCTAGCTGTGTGTGGGACATGTTCTATTAGTCCATCTGTACTGACCTCCATCAGTTTGCAAACTGAATATAATTTTTTTCTGCATCTAGCTCTGAAAAAATATTTGGCCTTCTAGCAGTGTGTGGGACTTTCTCTATTAGTCCATCTATACTGACCTCCATCAGGTTGCAAATTAAAAATAATTTATATCTGCATCTAGCTCTGAAAAAATATTTGGCCTTCTAGCAGTGTGTGGGACTTTCTCTATTAGTCCATCTATACAGACCTCCATCAGGTTGCAAACTGAATATAATTTTTTGTCTGCATCTAGCTCTGAAAAAATATTTGGGCTTCTAGCTGTGTGTGGGACTTGTTCTATTAGTCCATCTATACTGACCTCCATCAGGTTGAAAAATTGAATATAATTTTTTTCTGCATCTAACCCAGCCAATAGTTTTGGCCTAATACCACAGTTTGGCCACTCAGCTCTGCTCGGTTCCCATCCATTGTTTTTTTGTGCAAACAACTCCAGAGTTGTGAATTAGTTAACCACCAAAATGAGTGGAAAAAGGCCTGCTGCTGGTGGAAAGGGGAATAGGCGTGTTGGGAAGGGGAAAAAAGGTTGTGTCCGTGGGGTAGGTGTTAAAGCAACAGTAACATCTGCAGAAGAAAGACCATCTTCCAGCCAAACTAAAATGTCTACCTCTTTTAGCGGACAATGTGATAAGATCCCTTTCTTACGGCTACGCCAATCGCTACAAATTCCAGATGAGGCACAAAAACAGCAGGTGCTTCAACGGATATCAAGTGCTCCTTTAAGTGGGCTCTCCTCCACATCAACTTCAACATCACAAATACTCCAGTCCTCAAAGGTGTCACCCCAATCACACTTGCTTCCTCACAGCTCCCAAATCTCCAGCTGCCCGTCTGAGTATGAGGTAGAACAGATGGTTGAGTCTGCAGAGCTGTTTACTCATACTATAGCCTGGGAATCAGAGGTCGACTCCAGCGCTTCTGTGAATCCAGACGAGGAAATGATCTGCACTGATGCCCAGAATCTTTATGAGTCGGATCCAGGACCAGACACAGAAGGTTCTGACCATAATGTAGACCCTCATTCCCAAACTGTAACTCCTGTTGGTGGAGACAATGAGGAAGACAATGATGAGACTCAAATACCTGATTGGAGCGACAACTTTAGTTTTTTGTCAGGGCAGGAACAGGTTGGCTCTGAGGACGACGGGTGTGATAACGCACAGGGTGATGATGATAAGGTTGGAGATCCCACTTCCTGTCAACCCACAGTCAGCCAAGAAATGAGGTCAGCAGAGGAGGTGGAGGAAGATGCTAGTGACGACGAGGTCAGGTTGCGCCTTCCTGGACATAGACGTAGTACTGGAAGCACGTCAACAACTGCATCCTCAAACACAACTCTGCCTCTCACCACAAGTCGTGGTGGCTCTTCAGGTCGCATGGGTGCTAAGCCTTGCATAGCCTGGGCATTTTTTCAGATCGATAAAGATGACCCAACTCGTGTTATCTGTAACATTTGTCAGCAAAAGCTAAGTAGAGGCCAAAAAATACATAGTTTGAGTACTTCATGCATGAACCGGCACATGGACATGAAGCATAAGTTGCAGTGGGAAGCTCAGTGTGCTACAATGCGGCCTAGCCAGCCGGGCCAACCACCGTCTGCCATATCTTGTGCATCTGCGGCCTCTTCATCCTCTGTGACTGAGTATTATCTGACAGAATTGCAGGGGTGCCAATACTTTTGGCCACCACTGTATATATGTCATACACTTTGCTAGAATTGTAGTAAGAATTCAAACAATGTACTAAATAATCTTCATGGGAACTTTATTCTTTGTTAAGCAATCAAGTCTAATTAGCGACCCCTCAAATTAATTTAGCTTTAGTCAGCAGGAAGTAAAATGTATATTTTTTGTTGTAATTCTAGTGGTCATTTTATACATAGTAGATTAGTAGACAAAAAAAAGACAACTTAAAAATGCATAGGCAAACTTTAGGCTCATTGAGTCTAATTGATTTTAGCAGTATTTTTCTTCCAAACAAGATCTTAATCATTATTCTGTTAAAAGTGCAAATGGCAACTTTAGGGCTTTAAGAAACACTAAAATAAATCAAGATTAAAAATGGAGTAATCAGTAGGGGTAATTTTTTTTCAGACCAAGCAGAGGGAAAAAAATATGGAATCACTCAATTCTGAGGAAAAAATTATGGAATCATGAAAAGCAAACACACAAAAGAACACTCCAATACATCACTAGTATTTTGTTGCACCACCTCTGGCTTTAATAACAGCTTGCAGTCTCTGAGGCATGGACTTAATGAGTGACAAACAGTACTCTTCATCAATCTGAATCAACTTTCTCTAATTGCTGTTGCCAGATCAGCTTTGCAGGTTGGAGCCTTGTCATGGACCATTTTCTTCAACTTCCACCAAAGATTTTCAATTGGATCGAGATCCGGACAATTTGCAGGCTATGACATTGACCTTATGTGTCTTCTTTCAAGGAATGTTTTCACAGTTTTTGCTCGATGGCAGGATGCATTATCATCTTGAAAAATTATGTCATCATCCCCAAACATCCTTTCAATTGATGGGATAAGAAAACTGTCCAAAATATCAATGTAAACTTGGGCAATTATTGAAGATGTAATGACAGCCATCTCCCCAGTGCCTTTACCTGACATACAGTCATGGCCAAAAGTTTTGAGAATGACACCAAAATTATATTTTCATATGATCTGCTGGCCTCTGGTTTTTATTAGTGTTTGTCTGATGTTTATATCACATACAGAAATATAATTGCAATCTTATTCGGAGTACCAATAGGTTATATTGACAGTTAGAATGAGTTAATGCAGCAAGTCAATATTTGCAGTGTTGCCCCTTCTTCTTCAAGACCTCTGTAATTCTCCCTGGCATGCTCTCAATCAACTTTTGGACCAAATCCTGATTGATAGCAGTCCATTCTTGCATACTCAATGCTTGCATTTTGCAAGAATTTGTTGGTTTTTGTTTGTCCACCCGTCTCTTAATGATTGACCACAAGTTCTCAATGGGATTAAGATCTGGGGAGTTTCCAGGCCATGGACCCAAAATCTTTATGTTTTGTTCCATGAGCCATTTAGTTATCACCTTTGCTTTATGGCAAGGTGCTCCATCATGCTGGAAAAGGCATTGTTGGGCGCCAAACTGCTCTTGGACGGTTGGGAGAAGTTGCTCTTGGAGGACATTCTGGTACCATTCTTTATTCATGGCTGTGTTTTTAGGCAAGACTGTGAGTGAGCCGATTCCCTTGGCTGAGAAGCAACCCCACACATGAATGGTTTCAGGATGCTTTACAGTTGGCATGAGACAAGACTGGTGGTAGCGCTCACCTCTTCTTCTCCGAATAAGCTGTTTTCCAGATGTTCCAAACAATCGAAAAGGGGATTAATCAGAGAAAATGACTTAGCCCCAGTCCTCAGCAGTCCACTCCCTGTACCTTTTGCAGAATATCAGTCGGTCCCTGATGTTTTTTCTGGAGAGAAGTGGCTTCTTTGCTGCCCTCCTTGAAACCAGCCCTTGCTCAAAGAGTCTCCGCCTCACAGTGCGTGCAGAAGCACTCACACCAGCCTGCTGCCATTCCTGAGCAAGCTCGGCACTGCTGGTAGTCCGATCCCGCAGCTGAAACAGTTTTAAGATACGGTCCTGGCGCTTCCTGGTCTTTCTTGGGCGCCCTGGAGCCTTTTTGACAACAATGGAAGCTCTCTCCTTGAAGTTCTTGATGATGCGATAGATTGTTGACTGAGGTGCAATCTTTGTAGCTGCGATACTCTTCCCTGTTAGGCCATTTTTGTGCAGTGCAATGATGGCTGCACGTGTTTCTTTAGAGATAACCATGGTTAACTGAAGAGAAACAATGATACCAAGAACCAGCCTCCTTTTAAAGTGTCCAGTGATGTCATTCTTACGTAATCATGACTGATTGATCGCCAGCCCTGTCCTCATCAACACCCACACCTGTGTTAATGGATCAATCACTAAAACGATGGTAGCTGCTCCTTTTAAGGCAGGACTGCAATGATGTTGAAATGTGTTTTGGGGGTTAAAGTTCATTTTCTGGGCAAATATTGACTTTGCAAGTACAGTAATTGCTGTTAAGCTGATCACTCTTTGACATTCAGGAGTATATGCAAATTGCCATTACAAAAAATGAAGCAGTAAACTTTGGAAAAATTTCTATTTGTCTCATTCTCAATACTTTTGGCCATGACTGTACAGCCCCAAATCATCAATGACTGTGGAAATTTGCATGTTCTCTTCATGCAGTCATCTTTATAAATCTCATTGGAACTGCACCAAACAAAAGTTCCAGCATCATCACCTTGCCTAATGCAGATTTGTGATTTATCACTGAATATGACTTTCATCCAGTCATCCACAGTCCACGATTGCTTTTCCTTAGCCCATTGTAACCTTGTTTATTTCTGTTTAGGTGTTAATGATGGCTTATGTTTAGCTTTTCTATATGTAAATCCCATTTCCTTTAGACGGTTTCTTACAGTTCGGTCACAGACATTGACTCCAGTTTCCTCCCATTCATTCATTTGTTTTGTTGTGCATTTCCTGTTTTGGAGACATATTGCTTTAAGTTTCCGGTCTTGACGCTTTGATGTCTTCCTTGGGCTACCAGTATGTTTGCCTTTAACAACCGTCCCATGTTGTTTGTATTTGGTCCAGATTTTAGACACAGCTGACTCTGAACAACCAACATCTTTTGCAACATTGCGTGATGATTTACCTTCTTTTAAGAGTTTGATAATCCTCTCCTTTGTTTCAATTAACATCTCTCTTGTTGGAGCCATGATTCATGTCAGTCCACTTGGTGCTTGGTCTGAAAAAAATTACCCTTACTGAGTACCCCATTTTTAATTTTGATTTCTTTTAGTGTTTCTTAAAGCCCTAAAGTTGCCATTTGAAATTACTTTAGTTTTCTGCCATGTCTGTGATCTGCTTTTTTTCAACAATATTAAACAACTGAATGAACATCCTCTGAGCCCGGTGATTCCATAATTTTTGCCAGGGGTTGTAAATCACATGTTATACCCCTCTTTGTAATGTCCCCCTGTATAGGAAAGTTCAATTTGTTATGTTTTCAAATACAGCTACATAAGTGCATGCCAGCCAGATGGAGGTTGAAAGAACATGCTCTTTGGCCTCCTTCCGTGTATTCGGTACACACGTGTCCATTATAACCTATGGTGCTATGCACATGTCCGTGTTTTTACATGGACTGCGTGTTCATACAAAACACACAGAGACACATCACAGATGACAAAAGCCAATACAAGTCTATGGGTACGTGAAAAACACGTATAGCAGATTAATGGCATCCATGTGTCATCCATGTGCTGTCCATTTTTAACATTGCTAAGTATAGGAGAATCTTTGTAATTTATTTCTTTCTTTATCCATAATGGAAAAACACTAATAACACCAGTGCTAGTTTTTCATGTACAAGTTTTTTACTGACATGTGAAGGAGACCTTAGCCTGCGTCAGGTGAATGTTCGGACATGATGACGTTATAGTATACATCTGGAAAAGTTTCCAGACCTATACTGTAGGCTAGGTATATAAATGCAGTGTGCACCTAGCCTAAGCGATGTACAGCCTATATACAGCAAACCTGTACATTACTTGGTGGCTGTTGTCTAAATATTTCAGCAGATTCACTTCAGTGTGAGATCTAGGTCATTACTCATCTACTGATCAATGTGCAGGTCTGCTGTGTTCCGTCCACACATCGCTGTGGTCCGGCAGCTGCAGGAGTGGCCAATAGGTGGGTGTGCTGGTGTCAGACCCCCAACAATCTCATATTGAAGAACTATCCACCGGATAGATAAACAATGATTAGACCAGGAAAAACCCTTTAAGTGCATTTTCCCCTCTGCAGCAGTGCCATACATGTTGATATTAAGTGTAGTTTGGGCATACTGCAGGGTCTCTGAAAAGGGGGCCATTGAGGTAATGCACTTCCCTAGTAGTGAATGGGGTTAAGAATATATATTAAGTATAGATGCACCTTGATCAAAAACTTCCCACACCCATTAGGATGCCGCCGCAGCCATCACACACAGTATGATGCCATCATAGCCCTTCCACACACAGTATGATGCCACCACACATAAAATTATGCCACCAATCACCTCCATAGTGTAAGATGTACCCACAGTGCATTCCACCACACAGTGTGATGCTCCCACAGCCATCCACACAGCATGATGTCCAACAGAATCCCCTTCCCCCCACACATACAGTATGATGCACCCACAGTTTTTCCAATGACTGACCAAAAAAGAAAAAAAAGTAAATAATATAGCTGCTCACCTCTCACCTTTCCCATAATTAGCTGCTCTGCTCAGGAGTAGATGCAATCTAGTGACATCATCACACCTGCTGTGCTGTGAATCAAATCAGGTACTATTGAAATAGAGATTGTCAAGGAAAACAGCCAGAGAGGTAACGCAGATCCCACCACTTTATTACCAATTGTCAAGGATAACAGCCAGGGAAGGGGTGGTCACACAGATCCCACCACTGTTACCACTTTGTCACAGATGGCACTCGGGAGGTCACGCAGATCGCACCGTTGTCACCAGTTTGTCAGGGGAATGCAACTCTGCTGCCTACAATCGTCAGGACAATTACACAAATTCACCACTGGGTGATGAGGGTCCAGAAGGCAACATGTTACCTGCATTCTGGGCACTCTGACTGCGGGTGACAGCGGCTATGTCGGCTGTCTTCCTGGGGAAAGAAAACACTTTCTCATCACCCTGATAGGCTGTGGGAGACACTTTCCTACCACCCTGACATATTAAGGATACTACATTCCCACTATCTTGACAGGCTGTGAGACACACTTTTCCACCACCCTGACAGCCAGTGGGTAACACTTTCCCCTGTTCCTGACTGGCTGAGGTGAAAACCTTCCCGTCTCCCCTGATTCCTGAGGAGCAGTGCTAATCATGGGGCAGCTACCACTGACCATGTCACAGTCCATCGTGACACTGGTTACCGTCAAGCGACCACCTTCCTTATTATCCCAGTGCCTGTCTCCTTCCTTCCCTTATACCTCAGGAGCAGTGCTAATCATGGAGCAGCTACTTCCAGCCATGTCAAAGTCCACCGTGACACTGATCAGCTGCACGGGACCACCTGCTTTATGATCCCCTACCGCTTCCCATCACCCTTAGCACTGCTTTCTCCTTTTAGGGGATCCTCAGCAAACATCACCCCACAGCGTGACATGGCTGAGTTCTCCTGTACCACCAAACACATTATCATCACGCATGACATTAAGAATAAAGCTATTGACATTTGAATCACATGAAAGGCCAGATCAGTGAGGGTTGTGAGGAGCATATTGGGCAACCAACCGTCCAAGATCAGTCCCCAATTAAACATTCATAGGTAGGTTCTCAGACACCCCCACTTCCCTTAACCCTCCTCCCAGCATCCCAATCCAGGAAAACCTAGGAAAATGGTAAGGATCAGTGAACACTCCCAAAGCTGGTGACAGTCAGGGTCTTCCCAGGAATAAGTTCTTCAGGGAACACATGTACAGGGCATATGACCATTCGCTTTGCACCAGTGTCCTTGAGCCCCACAGTGATAGTGTCGCTCACAGTAGCCGGTTTCAAGTTTTCACAGGCCCTCCCAACTGCCTCACCCACAAAAAGGACTGCCACTGTAGGCACAAGGGGCTCAGATGTGGGGTTCTTCTTCTGCCTCTCCATGCAGGTGAGGCTGATTTGGCCAGTTCAGTTGCAGGCATGGCACAGGAGATGCAGGACAGATGATGGAAGATGGAACAAGAACCCCCCCAATGACCGGCTGGCAGGGGCATTGGGAGTAGGCTTACCCTTTCCAGCTGGCCACTGCTGTCTTCCGCACCTCAGGTATATGGTTGTCCTCATAGGTATCTGCAATCTGTGCGGCCTTGGTGGCCTCCTCTGGCTCCCAGTCCATCGCGAACTGTCGCACCTCCACAGGACAAAGAAGAAAAAATGTGACCTTCACCATCAGGTCTTTCAATTCCACAAAAGTGGAAACTGATAGTCCCCAAACCCACTGCTCAAAGTTGGTTCTGAGCCCATCCACCACATCATCGTAACTATTGTGAGGTCCACGTTGGAGGGTCTAGAAATTTTTTCCGTACACCTCAGGAGTCAGCTAATATTTTCTCATCAGGGCCTGTTTGATGGCTTCATAGTCTCAATTGTGTTCCCGGGGGAGAGAGGCGAATTCCACCAGAGATCTTCCTCGTTGCCCTGGGGTTAAATATCATGCCCTCTAGTCATCAGTCAACTGGTACGGCAGGCCTTTTCAAATCTCCTCAAAAATGTTTCCAGATCCACATCCTTGTCCATGACAGAAAAATGCTGAGGTCATGGTTTAAAAATGTTGACATTAGTGAATTTAGTGTTCAGTAGAGTGGATTCCTCATTCTGAAGACAGAATAACAGCAGCTGGTGGTCTCTGTCAGCATGTCACTCTTGTGCTGCAGCATTTCGCTTGGCTTGTTGCTCCACTTGCTTGGCTTGTTGCACCTCTCACTCATTCTAGGCCTGCGGTTCTAAAAATTCTTGCTCTGCTCTGTGTTATTGAAGCACAAGCTGCATCCACATTTGAGGGTTACATCCTTCCAGTTGCTGCAGAATGAGTGGAAATCAAGTGTCCATTTCCCTCTGGGAGCCATGGTTGCTGCTGGTCCCCTATGAGTCGAACATATCTGGAATTGGATCCACAATTGGGCATCATGGTGTTGTACTGGTCCCGGGCTCTGGTGCCACATCGTGTTGGTGTCTGGCATCATCCTCCTCCAAGGCACAGATCAATATCTATTTGGTCTGGTCAGACTCATCGAGACCTCGCTCCTCACACAAACAGATCAGCACAGCTTTCCTCTGCTTCTTATAAGCAGCTGCCATCTTAGCAGTCACTCGGCAAATAAACGGTAGAATAGAAAAACAAGTGAGGGAAGGGGTGTAATTGCTACACATAAAGTATTGTCCCAGCTATAAATAAACTGAGTACAAGCCTCAAAATTCTTTACAGAATCCTCACAGGGACTGTACAAGTTTTCAGTCACAGGGATGATTGTTCATCCCAGATCACAAATGCTCTGTGTCTCCCTACTTGCTATCTGCTATCAGTTGTCAATAGCTGGGGCTTTCATGCAGATCCCCCCACTTTTACTAGTTGTCCAGGATATAATCTGTGGTAGGGGGGCTCACACAGATCCCACTGCTATTAACCACTTTGTTATAGATGACACCGTGGAGGTCACGCAGATCCCTCCGCTCTCACCAGTTTGGCAGGGAACACCTCCAATTGTGACGTGAGGACAATTACGCAAAAGCCGCGGCTACTTCTAATAGTAGGTCAGATATTGAGGGAACTCATACTGAGCATATGATATATACACCTCCAATTCCAATGCATGGAATATATATATCCCAGACAGTCATTGCCAGCTCCGCAATAACAATAAAAAGGAACCACTACTAGCTATCACTATCAATCGTTTATACAGGCTGATTGGACACTTGTTACAGGTAGCGAATGGCTTTAGGGGTGTGGTTTGCAGAGCAAGAGGAAAAAAGCTATTAAATTTTATATATTTAATCCAGAAAGGTAGTCAGTGTTCATTAAAATATACAAGGATGATACAAAATGGGAACAAAACAATACGATATATATAATTATATGAGATAAAAAGGAATAACGAAAAAAATTTACTAAACCTGATGTCACAGAAATGGCTCAGAGCTTAACAACGGGAAGCACTCCGATTTAGAAAATGGAACACTCCCACAGTGAACTTATGCTTTCCAGAATGAAGAATGACAGAGAACCAAGCTTTCATTTTTATTAGCTCAATACCACATCCACATTCCCCCCCCTTAAGGTGCTCACATGGGGGCTGGTTGTGAAATGTGCATTGGTCCTTCACAATTCCATGAGATCCTCAATTTACAGGATATCTTCACCTCTGGAGGTCAAAGGCGGTAGATATTGTCATATTTCTTAACGCAATTTTATCTGTAAACAGAGATGAAACATGAGATAAAAACAATAGAGCAAATACCCTGCAGTAAATAAATTAATAAATAGCAATAGTGCATGAAAACAGCATAGGGTACTTAGTTAACATAATTTTGACAAATAAACATAAAAGCCATCCCACGGTCCTAATCTCTAGTATTAAAACCTTAGTATATGTCAAATGACGTAAATGTAACAGCATGTGCAGCAATAAAGACACTATACTTGGTTGCACACCCTTTGGCATTGCTGAAAGCCTCCAAACATTTCTTGTAGCCATCTTGCACTTTTCAGCTGGAATTTTCTCCCACTCTTCCTTTGCTGTTTGTTCAAGCTCTTGAATGTTTGCAGGGTTCTTTTTCCCATAGGCAGATTTCAGCTCACCCCAAAGATTTTCAACGGGATTGAGGTCAGGACTCATTGCTGGCCATTTTAAAACAGTCCATTTTTTCTTTTTCAGCCATTCCTGTGTACTTTTGGATGTGTGCTTTGGATCATTGTCTTGCTGGAAGACCCATGATTGTTGACTCAAACCAAATTTACTTACACTTGGTAGGACACGTCGCTCTAAAATCTCTTGATAATTCTCTGATTTCATGATTCCTGTGATACGGTCAAGGCCTCCTGTACCAGATGCAGCAAAGCAACCCAATAGCATTATGGGTCCTCCTTCATGCTTAACTGTCGGTAAGGTGTTCTTTTCCTTATAAACTTCATTGCACCATCTGCAAACAAACTGTGGCTTTGCATTGTCAAAAAGCTCTATTTTTGTTTCATCTGTCCACAGAACATTTTCCCAGAAGGATTGTGGTTTGTCAAAGTACTCTTTGGCAAGGATCAGTCGCTACTTTTTATGTCTTTTCTTCAGCAATGGTTTCCTCCTTGGCCTTCACCCATAAAGTTCTGCTTGGTTTAGTGTATGGTACTTGTTGAAACCATGACCCCAGACTATTCCAGGTTGGCCTTCAGGTCTTTGTATGTTTGACATGGGTGCTTTTTCCACCATCTACGCAAACCTTCGAAGACATCTCTTGTCAATTTTTTGCTTGGCAAACTTCTTAATAACATTGCGCACTGTTGAAACTGGGATACCAAGGTCTTTCGAGTTGGCCTTAAACCCTTTGGAAGTCTTGTGTTTGCTAATAATGGCAGTTCTGATATCCTCAGACAGCTCCTTTGTCTTCACAATTGTGGCAAAGAGACTTGGCCTACCATGTGGCTTTTTAAAACACTGAAGTCATCATTCATTGGCTAATTCATGTCACATGAGCACCGACAATTAATCACAGGTGAATCTCTTTTGTGATTTAAAACAGGCGAGTCAAAATGAGCTTCTATACTAAATTAATGTAAAGGATGCCAATACCAGTGACACAGCAAGCTTTATGTTTTTCTATTTTTCCCATTGTTTTTGGTTTTAAATTATTGTTTATCATTTTCTCTTTTGTATTTAACATGAGTCCTCCATACAAAAAAACTGTTTCAGTTGATTCATTTTTTTTAGGAGATATTCCACATTATATATTTAAATCTCATGGGTGCCAATAACGATGAGCAGGACTGTATACAAACAAAATGTCCAGCTCAAAGAAAAAGGGAAGCCATGATTTTATTTGTAAAGAGTGCAAAAACCTGAATCAAAGGTAAGGTTTTAATACTAGAGGTAGGTCCTTACCAAATAGGGTCACCTTGAAGTGGTGGGACAGCTTTTACATTTTTTGATCAAAATTATGCTAAGTACCCCTAGGTTTTGTTTGTTTAGTTGCCAGTGTGAACGTATGCCTACATGCATACCAAATTATATTCCAGTTCATATCTTTAGAGATGAAACATTGCCTGGATAGTACCATCCATCAGGTCGTTATTAAGTTGGAGGGGTTAAAATAGCCTTATTGGGATGTGAGTGAATGCATTATGTTCATCCCTTCACTACGACACCTCTAGTATATCTCCCCTAAATATCAGATCAATGCAACCCCAATATTCATCACTGCTCATGTGGGGCCATTATACTGTATGGAGCATGATGTGAGACCATTATACTGTATGGAACACTATGTAGGACCATTATACTGTATGGAGCACTATGTTGGCACATTATATTGTATGTAGCACTATGTGGGATTCATTATAATGTATGGAGCACTATGTGGGGCCCATTATACTGTATGGAGCACCATTTGGGGCCCATTATACTTGATGGAGCACTATGTGGAGCCATTAGACTGTATGGAGTATTATGTGAGACAATTATGCAGTATGGAATACTATGTGGGACCATTATACGGTATGGAGCACTATGTTGGCACATTATATTGTATGTAGCACTATGTGGGATCCATTATAATGTACGGAGCACTATGTGGGACCCATTATATTGTATGGAGCACTATATGGAGCCCATTATACTGTATGGAGCACTATGTGGGAATATTATACCGTATGGAACACTATGTGGGGCCATTATTCTGTATGGATCACTATGTAGGGCCATTATACTGTATGGAGCACTATGTGGGGCCATTATACTGTATGGGGCACTATGCGGGGCCATTATACTGCATGGAGCACTACGTGGGGCCATTACACTGTATGGAGCACTACGTGGGGCCATTACACTGTATGGAGCATTATGTTGGGCCATTATACTGTATGGATCACTATGTGGGGCCATTATACTGTATGGAAGGCAATGCAGATCCCTGTTATACTGCATGGAGTTCTTTTTTTGGCCATTTTACTGTATAGAGGGCTATGGGAGGATTATAGTTAGAGAATCATACTATGATGGGGTCCCCATTCTTTATCATTGGGATTGAGGGGGATACCATAGAGCTTCGTACCATACGTGTGGAGTGTACTATGGAGGAATTCACTGTGGGGTATCTTACTTGTTTGGAGGGCACTTTTATTGGCATCATACTTAATTATCTGTATTATTCAAGGTTATTTATCCTTTCATATTACATATTTAAATTAGGCCATTGGGCCATATGCTTTTTACTGCTCTTACATAGCATATTATATTATTCCAATATTTTATTATAAGATCTATTAATTAAAATGTACTTTGTTTATGGGACAACCCCTTTACATTTGTTTCCATATGAAAAAGTTCATAGTAATATTTGATGATAAGGAAAAATCTCCTCAATTTTAGACATTTTTTTTAAAAAAATGTCAAGTTTATCCCGCAATTTTTTCCAAGCTTATGATTTTGGCCTTAAGTGTATTTGAGTTTGACATCCCTGGTCTAAGAAGATTCTTTGATCAGGGGAAGCCATATCCTGGGGAAAGGTACTTCCCCGCCTCAACATAAACAGATGTCATTCTTGTATTCTTGTCAGCAAATCCCCCTGCTATAATTATCTGGCCATTGCAGGAGACCCCTACTTCAATAGAGATGGAAGTGTCAGATCTCTTTCTCTTCCCTAGTCATAATTATTTTTTCTCCTCCCAGCTGTAATTAATCCCATATGTAAAATGTTGAGTTCTACTTCAATGTAGGTTGAAATGTTAGTTATTTTTCTCTTCCCATATCTTCAATGTGAGGGGTACATGTACCCTCCGTGGAGAATTCTGTATAGATTTTCATTTTTCTCTATGACAGAGATGCCAAGTGGATGGCCTCAAGGAAATGTATGCCATTGTTTACAATCCATTGGCTTCCCTGGTCTGCTGACTGGACACCAAAAACCCAAAAGCCAGATGCAACCCACAATATGCACTTTGACCAGGTCTGGTCCAATACCATATTTACTATGGGAATAATATCAGTTTCTTTTGTTGAAACAGAGACAGATTCTTGAACTATACTGGCACTTGAGTAGTAGTATGGCAAAAAAGTGAATCCTACAAAATCCTGTTATTTATTGAATGAAATTACATATATCTTAAGAGTAGAAAGTACAGTGATTTATTGCTTAAACTCTGCAAGTGAACAGCCCTGTGATTTATTGTTTGTATTGCTATGGGTGTACAGGGTGACTTACATACATTTCAGAGTTTAAATCATGACAGCTTGTCCTCCTACAGGGAGATACTGTGATTAACCATGTATTCTTCATTGGTCTGTGCTTTTTTGTTGAAATTTCTACTGTCAAAATCAGAGCCTGATATTTTAGGAATTTGTCCATGTGGATATGGTGATTTTAATTTTATCTTTAGGACAATTTCTTCTAGTGGCATGATTTTTAATATACTTCAATTGCTCTACCTCTGTATAACATCATGGTAGTTTAGTAAAAGATAACAGGTAAAGAAAGTGCCTCTGCATGTTCGGTCGTTAGTTAGCTAACAGGAGTGCAGCCAAGAGTGTCTATTTAGTGACCAAGGATTCTAAGGCTATGTGCCCATGTAGTAGATTTGAAGCAGTGCGTTTTTGCCTCTCTCTGGCAGAAAAAAACGCATGCAGATTTACATGCGTTTTTTCTGCCAGAGAGAAGCGTTTTTCTAGCGTTTTTTCAGCGTTTTCACATGCGTTTTTTCAAGCACTTTTCCAAGCGATTTTTAGCATCACTTGGAAAGTGCTTGACAAGTTGGTCACACAATATAAATCCATACAACCGGCATGGATTTATATTGTGTGACCAACTTAGATGCTTTAAATGCTGCATCTATAGTAAAAAAAAAAAAAAGAATTAAAAAGTTAAAAATAAAAAAACCTGTATACTCACCTCTCCGGTCACCTCCCAGTGGCAGTGATCCTCTCTCTTCGGCGTCCCGCGGTGTACTGGCAGGACCTGCGGTGACGTCATTTAGTCAGCTGACGACCATCACCTGACCGCTGACGTCAGTGGTCGCGTGACCATCAGCTGACTAAATGACGTCACCGCAGATCCTGCAAGTACACCGCGGGACGCCGAAGAGAGAGGACGCCGTCTGGATCAGACCAGAGAGGTGAATATACAGGGTTTTTTTATTTTTAACTTTTGTATTTCTTTTTTTCACCTTGTGGTAGCTGGGATGAGAGGAGTTGTAGTCTCCTCTTCATCCTGGGTACCACACGCACCACGATTACGCTGCAAATTCGCTGCCATTGAATTTAATTGAAATGCAGCAAATCCACATATACCTGCGGGTTTGCTGCGTTTCAATGTTCCTCAATGGCCGCTAATTTGCAGCGTAGTCGCGGTAGAAATGGTCATGCTGCATTTTGCAACGCAATGCGAATTCAACACGCTAAGTAGCGCATCATGTGCACAGCAGATCCGAATTCACATTGCTTTGCATGGCAGATGGTTTTACAAGCGGTTTTGCGGGCGTAAAAACGCCGCAAAAACGCTACAAAAATGCTACGTGGGCACATGGCCTAAGGTTGCGTTCCCACAATGAGCTTTTGGTGAATTTTTGATGTTGCAGATTTTCAGCATCATTTCTGCACCCATTTAGTAAAATAGGTTACTTGCATTTTTTCTAAAATACACAGCATAAAAAACTCAACAAAAGCTCATTGTGGGAACTTAGCCTTATACCTGTAAACAGTAATGGGTAGCATATACAGCTTTTATTTGTCATTAGTGCCACAAACTATGTGCACCATATTCACATTTTTTTTGTATTAGTATTGAAATTCAGATTCCCTTAAGTATCATGTGACTATGCTCATATTAAGAAATATTACATGCATCATATGAAGGGAAATGTAGCATTAATGGAGAACTAGAATATTAATCAAGCATGAGATGGCCATAAGACTTAATCTTAATTAAATAGCGTTATTCATCTAGATATCTCTTATTTGCTTTTCTCACTTTCAGATACATAATGTTCTGTATAGATTTCTGTGCTTCTCATTACATTATTATTTATTTATCTTTATGTGTTATCTTAATCGATATATGGTATGGGAACAAAGATATTCTCTCTTTTTTTGATACAGTGGTCATGTTTGTTATATTCGGTTTTAACCTATATAGGTCATGTCGTTCTAGGTCTACATTATATGGTGCTACTTAGTATTACAGTTATTTGGGTTTGCTGATTATATTACTAGCAAATCAGAAAAAGGTTTCCATTGCACATGACAAAGAAACATTATATCAATTAATTATGTCCCAAAGTTTCATTGCCTGCCATTTTCCATTACAGCAGAAAACCCTAAATGATTGTCCTTTTTCAGAAATGTGCAGTATTACACCTGGATGAGCAAACCATTTTGTCACTTTCAAGATCAGCAGATAAAAGGCACAATGATGTGTGATAAACATCAGCAGATGAAAAATCTCTTTCATGGCATGTGATGCATGCTGGAAAACCGATGTATATGAAACTTACATGGGTCTGTCTCAAAGATGGCTGTTGCCAGACATTCTAATGGATACCCCCACATATTTATACCTCTTCAGGTTTTACTATTTTGTCATTCTGATAAATAACCATATCCACTATAACCTCTGGTCAGTAAATAAATACCAACAGAGCAAGAGCAAATAAATAAGGGTTAAAGGAATTATTCACTACTAGAACAACTCCTTCTCAATCTGAATGTTTGCTCCTGTTAAAATAAAAACACATATGCTCACCTCCCGTGCCGCCGCGGTGTCGGCATTCGCATTCTGGGGCTCACGTGATATGGTTATGTCATGTGAGCCCTGCGTCCTATCGTCACTGTTCCCGCCTTCGGTCGTATAAGTAATCAACAGGAAGTGAGCGGCTAGCCACAGCCCTGACTGCCTCTTGATTAGTTATACATCTGAAGGCTAAGACAGTGATCCCAGCATTGATGGGGGGCAGGGCTCACATGACATAACCACCTCACGTGAGTTCCAGGAACGCGAGTCCAACACCACTAGAGCTGCGCCGGCACAGGAGTTGAGTATAAGTGTTTTTATTTTAATGGTTGCAAACATTCAGATTGAGGCGGGGTTGTCCTAGTAGTGGACAATCACTTTAACTATACTAAACCATTGAGAGAGAAAGAGTAGGACACATAAAGGACATGCTAACCTTATGCATTTATTTGATGTCAGCAAACAAGCAAATGTTTTTTTGTGAGACTTCAAGCCTTTCAACAAGTGCAGCATTTATTAATTCCAAAGTGAAATGACCTTGTCCTGTAAATACAGAATGAACATACTGGAGTCATGTCATGCTACCCCTATCCCCTGTCACCACAGTGACATTTGTCACAACTTTCCTACGTTACAGTACCTGCAGTTCTGCAGTATGACATTACTTCAGTATACATCTATAGAGACCTAAACTATTTGTGCTGAAGAGGGAAGTACATAATCAAAAACTCAACAATCTGAAAACATTTTTTATGATGGCACTTAATCTAAGTAAAGCACTCTTTATTCTTTTGAATAAGTAGCAAGTGAAATGAAATGCTAACATTGCATTATTTTATCTGATATTTCGAACTGCAAGCATAGACTCAAATTGTATTTGATTTGTATAAAGACAAAATCTAAAACTGTTCATGAAATTCTATAGTATAAGATGAATGTTATAAATCCAATGTTCAGAAAACAACCTTCCTCTCCGACCTCAGACTATCAAAATATTGTCATTTCTTGCCATATGTTTAATAACTACCATGTTTTGCATTACATTCATTCTGAACAAAATTTTTATCTTGTTCTGATATAAAAATTATGACATCAAGCCATTTTAAGCTAGTGTATAGCAGGTTCAGATGCCTTTTTGAGAGCTGCTACATCCAATTAATTGATAAATATGAATTTCAGAAGTACATATGTATTAAAACAGCAATAAAAATCTCAATGTAGCACAAATCTTACCCCAGCATTCCTTCCTTCTTATGTCCTATTTAACATTTACTTTCCTCTTTTGCTACACAAACTACCTACTCGTGATACAATTACTTTATCTATTACAGAAATGTAGGATATTAAAAAAAAAACTAATAACATTCTGATCAAAACTATTCTCATCATTATATCACTGCCTTATGTTTGATAGAGTCTTTGTTAGCACTAGAGATGAGGGGATCATTTGAAATTTGAATTTGCAGACTTCATCAAATTTTCCCCCAAAATTTCATTTGGGGAGAATAAATTTGCGCTAATCGCAATACTGGAAAGCTTGTAATTACTTTGAGAATACACATGGGGAGAGGGGAGAGAATGAGAACCACCAAAAAAGCTTACACTCTACAGAAGAGAGAGATAGAGGACTCAGCTGACCAAAAGAGCTTACACTATACAGAACAGAGAAATATAGGATTCAGCTGACCATAAGAGCTTACACTCTACAGGAAAAAGAGAGAGAACACTGCTGATCAAAACAGCTTACACTCTATTCTACAGCAAAGAGAAAGCGAGAGAACCTTGCTGATTATAACAGCAGACACTATATAGAAGAGAGAGAGAGTTGACCATAAGGTCTTACACTCTACAGAAGAGAGAGACCTACCCAGTGACTCTGGAGATGGAAAAACAACACTGCCTCACGAACTGTGCTTGAGTGGAATCCACTGATCTGTGATGGTCCAGGTACTGACCATCACTGTACAAGAAAAAACACAGCAAAAAAGGGCAGCAGTGTTTACCTGTCCAGATCTTCAGACCTAATGCACTACCAAGGTGCAGTAAACCCACATAAAGATGGTGGCTACACAGGTGCAAAATACTGATGAGACAACCACTCACAACCTACCATTTCATGGAGGGGTGACTGCTTCGTATTTGAATTGCACCCCATGGGAACAGACACCCCAGTTTACAATGCCCCGCACTGATGGGCCTGGCTGCACCCTGGAATAAAAAAGTGCAAAAATACTGATATATAATATATGAGATATTAGTTAATATTTTAGCCAAAATACGTAAGCTTGTAACCCATGACAAGGGTCCTCATGCTTAAGAGTCCCTACGTTAAACACAAAAAGCAAAGCCACACTAAGAAGAATTAAAATTCCCCCAAAAATGTAAGAAAAAACACAGCAAAAAAGGGCAGCAGTGTTTACCTGCCCAGATCTTCAGACGTAATGCACTGGGCCTGGCTGCACCCTGGAATACATGTAGTACATCACTGTACAAGGTATAATAATACGTAACATTTCATAGCTGCAGGGCATTATGGGGATGATTGTGCTGCCATGTTAAATGAGATTAGTCTGCTTTCTGATGCTTCAGCAGTGTGGAAAATGGTGCCTGGCAAGTTTTTTTTTTTTTGCAAACCACGAATTGAATCTCAAAATATTTATATTTATTAATATAATACCCTATGACAACCTTTCGTAGGTTGGCAAGTACTTTGGCTAGGATGTTGTAGTTTATATTCAAGAGTGAGATGGGATGCCAATTTTTAAAGTCACATCTCTCCCTCTTCTGCTATTACAATATTGTTTTCCTCACTTTTCTTTGAATCATTCCTGTTGAGAGTAATAATGGTCTTGAAATGCATTAATTTGTGCACAATTTGTATAACTGTGTATTTGTCCAAGCTCTTTAGAGATGATTTTATAACTTGATCTAGCTTTGGGTGCTAACATATTACCTTTGGCGTGCTCGAAAAATATGTTCGCGTTGCAGCAGCTGTTGGGGAATGTCTGCATGTGTTGCGGCTGTCTAACAGCTGCGGCAAAGCAAACATATTTTTCGAGCACGCCGAAGATACTCTGTTAGCACCCGAGCGTGCCCGGATAACACGTTATCCGAGCACGTTCACACATCACTTACATTGCTCATCCAGACACTCCAACGTATGTGTAGCACCCTGAGGATTCGGCTGCTACAGGGGTATTGCACCTCAACCCAGAGGTGTGATATTCCACTCCCGGGTAAGGATGGAGTGTGGGACTGAGCTCGGTAGGCTGCATGCACTACATACATCCCATTTCCGAGGAACAGACCAACGGTACTCCCACTTAGAAATGTGCAGGTACGACCGAGTCTGTTCCTGGCTGGAGTGGGAGGGGGGTGGAACATCCCATGTAGTGTAGGGGCAGATAGGGGGAGCAGTCTGGGTAGTGATAGGAGCTCATTGGGTGCTGGTCACCTGAGCTCACACATAGAGGGATATATAAGGTGGGCACCAACTAGAATCAGGGTCAGTTGTAGAGAACAAGTCAGTTGTAGAGAACAAGTCAGTTGGAGAGGAGCCTGTCTGATGCAGAGAACAAATCGGCAGAGAGAAGGAAACAGCAGCCCTGGAGAGAGAGAGAGTGGAGCAGAGAAAGACCCAGAGGGGGAAGACTGAAGGGACCCAAGAACCCAAATTAGAGCACCGGGTGAGGAGTCAGCAAAAGGGTACCGGAACCCAAACTGGTGGGGGTAAAAACAATCCCCAGCCAGAGACCGGAGGCCGTGGGCAGCATCTGCCACGGCCACCCACCACATTCACCCCGAAGGCACACCACATGAAGGGTCAGGGAACCCAAGGCCAAGGGTGTCCCAACAGCAGGCCCGAGGGAGCTGGACCTAGGTGGATCACTGGTGGGGACGGCTGAAGAAAGGACAGAGGGAGAGCTCAGGGCCACGCTCCGGACTTGTTTGGGGGTTGGCTGGATCCAGGACCTGGTGGACGCAGCACGGCTCGGGTGGTCACTAGCAGCTGGAGTGACCAGTACAACATCTGCAGTAAGTAAACACCCTTAACTGCACAACCCGACTCTGTCTTCACTGCTGTCTGCACTACACCACCACAACCCCCATCCTCTGCGCCTGTCCCCTCTGAGGCTATACCCCTCCCGTTGGGGGTTACCATCACAAGCTGCGCACCCACCATCAGCCTCAGCGGACCCTGCTGCAGCGGCGGCCACAGTGACCGCATCACAACGGGTGGCGTAGTCGACACAAAAGAACTTTAGTAACATCTGTAGAACTGCCACATCACACTGAGCTTGACGCCCTGGGCACGGGACTGGGTCACAGCCGCTCGGAGACTACAACCCCCCCCCCATCTGATCCGGTGCCGGGTATTCCCCTCAAAAAGGAATATGTCCCAGGGGGCGCGTCATATGCAGCATCGAATTCCTGTAGGTTGTGACTTAAGAAATCATGGTCCTTTCTGGCAAGCTGTTCTGTTTTTGCAAAGCCAGGAGATCATTCTTTGCCAGATCAGAATTGTTAAAATGAGCAGACACTTTCGTGGCCATAGTTATAACCTTAATCAAGTATGTATATTTTTTAAAGAAAAATTGCACAACTAAGTTTAGGATGTAAGCCATGCAGAGAGTGTGAGTAACTTTGCCCAACCATAAGGCAAACAGAATGTTTTGTGAAATTATGCCCATGACAATACCCAAATTAAGTTGATGGGAAACAAGCCAGTGCAAAAAACACTTTGGCAATGCTTTACCTTACATGGATGAGAAGAATGAGGGTTCTGTGGCATTTGGGGATTGTATTATGTCTGTTGAGTAGGATCTGGAAGAGGCAAAGAAGGAGACATATAACTGACACCTGTGTCAATTGTTGTGGTATATCACTGTCACTCAAACATTCAACCAGTGGTCAGTGAACCTCATGTATTGTCCTTATCCATAGTAGCTGCTCCAGACACATACAGTACAGTGAACTTTGGAGCTCAAAGACAAGTTGAGAGGTTTTCCTTTGTGTTTATCCTTTCTCACCCCATTATGTGAGAAATGATGGTGACTAGATACCTTCCAGTGAGGGTGAAAAAATGCCATCGTTCATCAAAAAGTAGCTGACCCCACAGGCTGTTTTGGCAGAAATTGACAAAGATGGCAAAGGAAGAGTAGGAGTACTAAGTGTATGAAAAATAATAGTAGTGGATGGTAATAATGGTGATGATGAAATCAACCAGTTACTAACTGAGGGTGTAGTTTTTTGGAGAGAAAGTGATGAAAAGGAGAGGTGGAAACTTGAGGATTGCAAAGGAACTTCCACTCTTGAGATGCTTGCAGGTACAAATCTCCACCACCGCAATCAGGGCTTTCAGGCATGGTTAAGCCTCAACCTACAACAGCATGTGCTGCTGCTTCACTTACTAGAGAGCCAACCACAGAACAAGCAGATATTTCCCCAGAGGATCTTTTAGCCAAATTTCACCTCTGCTGTGTATTGCCAAGGCCAACGCCCTCTTCCTCCGATAACATCACACATGTCTGGTTCCCAGGTCTTGGATCTCAAATAGTCATTATTGCCATAGTCATCAGTGATTCAGCTGACAGTTGCTTTTGTATAAGGAATGACCTGAGCTCCACCCTCCCCTGCCTGATTCCCACCTTGAGATTTTGCCCCGTCTTAAAGTGCTACTACCAGTACTTAAATGCCCCTACCTCCATGCCTTGCACAGCCAGTGTTGTGCCCCTGCGGGCCCAGTTGCCACAGAGGTACTGCACCTCACCCAGAGGTGTGGTACCCCACTCCCAGGTAAGGAAGGAACACTACCCGGGACCCACACACCTGCAACCAGCACTACACCACTCCAGACCAGCAGATGGGGCAAGATGCACTTGGTCACGGCTGAGCCCTGTCCCTGGCTGGAGGGGGGGAGACCAAAGGAGAGGGAACCATGTAGTGGGTGTGGGTTGAGGAAGCAGCAAAGAGGGGCACCCTAGCAGAGGGTATAAGAAGAAGGGGAACCTTCTGGAATGGTGCAGTCAGGGCTGTAAGCCCAGCAGGGAGGTCCTGCTTGTGACATGACCAGACAGAGGCCAAGAGTATGGGGCCCAG
Source organism: Phyllobates terribilis (assembly GCF_046119375.1). Lineage (NCBI taxonomy): Eukaryota > Metazoa > Chordata > Amphibia > Anura > Dendrobatidae > Phyllobates > Phyllobates terribilis. The sequence continues at coordinate 291,853,970 of NW_027362771.1, forward strand.
AAGAAGGAAGAAGAGACAGAGGGGGTCTCAGGGGCACGGGAGCGCAGACGCTCTCCATGGGACCCGCATCCACCCGACCCCGTCGAGTGGAGGGACCAGGCCGCAGAAGGGGACCGGCCCCAGACTGGTGGAGAACAACCAGGCTCAGCTAGCCAATAAGAGGCCACAGCATTTTCAAGGTGTTGTGTGGCACCCAGCTGCGCTTGGTACCACAGATCCTAGAAGGGGGCATTAACGGATTCCTACACAAGAGGCTCCTACAGCACACACACACCTCCACCTTCCACCTCAGACCACCAGAGGGAGCCTGTTAGGTATATAAATAGGGAAGGTGGAGCCAGGCAGCTCAGTAATTCAGCAGTTCCTGCTCAGACACAGAAGGAGTCAGTGCAGTCGAGCCAGAGCCTAGCAGTTCCTGCAGAAAGAGTTCAGTATAGTCTGTAGAGTGAGTCCAGACTAGAACTCACAGAGCTCAGGATAGAGAGCTAGGAGTGTGCCGACACTCTGAGAGCGGCGAAGAAGAGCAGCGTCCCGGCTGCAGTATGTGTAGCCTAGTGAGGGCCTGAGCGGGGCCGAAGGCAAGTGGAAGAGAGTAACATAGGGGGCAGAGGAGCTTTATAAGCTCACCCCAGAAGCATATACCCGACACCGGGTCCGAGTCTACGTGGATCTTCATGACCAGTAGAAAACAACCGAAACCCCTGGCGAACTACATGTCCCAGGATCACCAAAGAGCTGATATGTACTAGGGTCAGGAATCACAGAGACCCCAAAGAATAGGGAGGGTGATCTCCAACAGAAGGCCCTATCACCAAGTCAGCAGGTGCAGAACGGAAACCAAGTTAGGCCTAGCGCCAGGCAGGTCAGAAACTTAGTACAGAGAGGCAAGAAACAGGAGGCCCTACACCCGCTACTGGGGAGGATCCCGATATGCACCCTTCACCCTACAGTGCTCCGGATTTTGCCTGGAATGCCATCAGTAAATGGTACTGAAGTGACTATCGTGTGCTCCTATTCTTGCTCTGACCCGGCTGGGTTCCCTCTGTCCTGCATCCCCCCTCCCCGCTGCCCTGAGGCCTAGCTCCACCTGTGGGGAGCTATACCATGCAAGCTGCCTTAACACCGGCCTCAGTGGGCTGCCGCAGCGCTGAAGATCCTCACCAGACACCACAGGTCTCGTCACGAACATTTACAAACATATTATCCCAATATACATTCCCCTCTTTTCAGTTGTCCGCCCTGGGCCACAGACCGGGCCAGCCACCGTGATATCCCCCAAGTGTCTAAGAGGCCCGTGCTGCCGAGTACCCCACGGCCCTGGAGGCACGACAGTTGCAGCAGAAATCCACAATTATATTGCCGAAAAGGTGGCTACATAGGGTCCAGGGGACTGAGAGTAAGTCGCCCGACAAGGCCCGAGGCCATCGGCTTGGTACACTGATTGGAGGCGCAGGGCAGGAGGGCTAGAGCCAGCGCAGGGAGACGGCCAGAGATGCACATAAGAAGGGGATCCCGACTAAGTGTACCTAAACTGCCTGGGAGTTGGCTGGATCCCTTCCTTGGAGAACACAGGATGACGTGGGCGGTTATAACTGGCTGCAACGGTAACCTGGAACTGCCTAAGAACTGTGAGTAAAGCCTGAAGACTGCACCCCACCGTGTCCTTGATTTATTGCTGCGTCATCGGCCCTGCACTACACTGTCCCTGCCAACAACATCTGCCTTATCAAGTCTTATATACTGCCCTGGGGCTTAGCTCTGCCCATGGAGAGCTGCACTATGTCTGCTGCGTCACGATCTGCCCCAGTGGATCTGCACCGCAGCGGCAGCCCCATATAGCCGCATACCACGGGTGGTGTCACGAACATTATCCCCAAATCTTTATTTCCCCAATTGACTGTTCTTTAGTTGACCACCCTGGGCCACGGACCAGGTCACTGCCACCATGACTACCTCAATACAGGACAGGACCGGCTACCGAGTACCCCACGGCCCAGGGGGCATTTCACCAGCAACATAGATTGGATTAGAATCATTTCCTCCATCTCCTCTGGCCCATTGTCCCCCGAGTACTTAAGTAAGTCTGTTTATCTCTTCCAATAAATCTATTGTAAGAAGTTGTTCTGGTTAGGTATCTTTCATATCCTCCAGGATGCTGTAGGTTAGGTGAATAAAGGGCAGAATCTAAAAAGTTGTCATTGATGTGATGGAGTTCCCTCTAATAGTGTTATGATGGCAGAGGAGGTGGGCTCAGTAGAGCACTGATTCCAGCTGCTGAGGTCGCTTTTAGAGGCTACGTATATCATCCTGCTCTGAGTGAGACTAGTGATGAAGTGTATATTCCATTATACCCTCCACTTCTTTGCAAAAGAGGTCAAGTATGATCTGTTTTTTTAGTAGTACTATGGCAGTTGCTGGTGGTGCTGCTGCTAGCGGCTTCCACATTTTTAGCCTTATGTTTTTTGTTATGGTTTTTTTGCCAGTGCGAATTTTTTGTTTACCACACATTTTAGACACAAGTAATATGTTTACACCATTTAGAAACATTTCTTACCACGTTCCTCTAAACTTGTAAAAATATTAAAGCAGCTAGAAATGAGAGGCAAAATGACAAATGCAATTTCAGTGTGGCATGTAGGTGTCTTCAACTTTACAATTTAAACAGATGTGCCAAAACAGACCTGCATAGTTAAATGTCTCAATTTACTATAATCATTTGTTTCAGATTTCAACTATGTGAAATTTACAGGGGCTTTTTAGTTTAGTTTAGTTTTGATAAAATCATTGCTTTATCAGCAGGGGATTATCATTAAAGGTTTAGTAAACCTGATGCCTGGTAGTCAAGTATATTCATGTATATAACCCTGCCCCCACCTCTGATTAGCAGCTTTCTGTGCATATTGCACATGGGCAGAAATCTGTCAATCAGTGGTGTGGGCAGGGTTATAGAGAACTTAACATTCAGATAACTGCTAGATCTGCAGCACCTAAAACAGTGATTTTACTAAAAAGACAGCATGCAACCCAGTAAGTCAAACATCACTGAAGTCAGGGTCTCTGCATTTACATTTTGCAGCTCTCAGATGGTGTAGCAAAAATCTGATGATAAATTCCCTTTAATTCTCCCTGTTCAAAGAAAAACATAAGTACAAATGCCAGGAGGTAGGAACACAGCATCAAAATTGTGCAACCGCCTACAGTAAATTAGTGGGGTGTATGGTTGCCAAATTGGAATATTCAAACAGTCATGCAAAAAGTACAATGTGTGTATAATGTTTTAAATTTTAATTAATTTATTTTTTTTGGTGCATACGCTTGTTAACTTGTATTAGTAAAATAGTTATGCTAATTTTTTGTATTTTAATTAAATATATTTTTTGTTTTAATTCTCACCCTTCTTTAAATTCTGTAAAATGGAAAAATTGTTGAGCAACAGCCAGCTGTATTGATGTGGCACATTCGCTTATTAAATTGGACTGCTAAAACACTTTAAACCTTTTTTTATATTTTTTTATATATACTGTATATACACTGCTCCAAAAAATAAAGGGAACACTCAAATAACACATCTTAGATCTGTATGAATGAAATATTCTCATTGAATACTTTGTTCTGTACAAAGTTCAATGTGCTGACAACAAAATCACACAAAAATCATCAATGGAAATCAAATGTATTAACCAATGGAGGCCTGGATTTGGAGTCATCCCCAAAATTAAAGTGGAAAAGCACACTACAGGCTGATCCAACTTTGATATAATGTCCTTAAAACAAATCAAAATGAGGCTCAGTATTGTGTGTGGCCTCCACGTGCCTGTATGATCTCCCTACAACGCCTGGGCATGCTCCTGATGAGGTTGCGGATGGTCTCCTGAGGGACCTCCTCCCAGACATGGACTAAAGCATCTGCCAACTCCTGGACAATCTGTGGTGCAACGTGACGTTGGTGGATGGAGCGAGACATGATGTCCCAGATGTGCTCAATCAGATTCAGGTCTGGTGAACGGGGGGGCCAGTCCATAGCTTCAATGCCTTCATCTTGCAGGAACTGCTGACACACTCCAGCCACATGAGGTCTGGCATTGTCCTGCATTAGGAGGAACCCAGGGCCAACCGCACAAGCATATGGTCTCACAAGAGGTCTGAGGATCTCATCTCAGTACCTAATGGCAGTCAGTCTACCTCTGGCGTTCACATGGAGGGCTGTGTGGCCCTCCAAAGAAATGCCACCCCACACGATTACTGACCCACTGCCAAACCGATCATGCTGACGAATGTTGCAGGCAGCAGATCACTCTCCACGGCATCTCCAGACTCTGTCACGTTTGTCACATGTGCTCAGTGTGAACCTGCTTTCATCTGTGAAGAGCACAGGGCGTCAGTGGCGATTTTGCCAATCCTGGTGTTCTGTGGCAAATGCTAAGCGTCCTGCACGGTTTTGGGCTGTGAGCACAACCCCCATCTGTGGACATTGGGCCCTCATACCACCCTCATGGAGTCGGTTTCTAATCAATTGTGCAGACACATGCACATTTGTGGCCTGCTGGAGGTCATTTTGCAGGGATCTGGCAGTGCTCCTCCTGTTCCTCCTTGCACAAAGGCGGAAGTAGCGGTCCTGCTGCTGGGTTGTTGCCCTCTTACGGCACTCTCCACGTCTCCTGGTGTACTGGCCTGTCTCCTGGCTGAGCCTCCAGCCTCTGGACACTACGCTGACAGACACAGCAAACCTTCTTGTCACAGCTTGCATTGATGTGCCATCCTGGATGAGATGCATTACCTGAGAAACGTCTGTGTTTTGTAGAGTCCATCTCATACTACTACGAGTGTGAAAGCACTACCAACATTCAAAAGTGACCAAAACATCAGCTAGAAAGCATTTGTACTGAGATGTGGTCTGTGGTCCCCACCTGCAGAACCACTCCTTTATTGAGTGTGTCTTGATAATTGCCAATAATTTCCATCCATTGTCTATTCCATTTTCACAGCAGCATGTGAAATTGATTGTCAATCAGTGTTGCTTCCTAAGTGGACAATTTGATTTCACAGTAGTTTGAGTTACTGTACTTGGAGTTATATTCTGTTGTTTAAGTGTTCCCTTTATTTATTTGAGCAGTGTATATAAAGCCTAATACATTTTACTGCAGTATGTTCTGTTGGCTCCTATTCCTTTAAATCTATATATATATATATCAAATTGGCGATTGACACCTTTAGGTTTACCTATAGTGACAAAGTCACTGGCAAAGTACTGGAGGGGAGATATGTGTCACTGAGGTTATTAGTTTCAGTGATATGAACCTAGGAAAATGCTCCAGCACACTAAGTGCTGAGAGGGGTTAAACGGCCATGTTAAGGGTAAGGTGAAGTCCAGAGAGTAAATATACAGCCTTCTGGCTCATTCAGCATTGGGTGTGTCTGGAGATGCGAGCTACAGAGCTGTATTTTCGTGATAAAGAAAGCTGAACCTTTTTATACTTGTTCCTGAACGGGCGGATTCCCACAGCAAAACAGACCGTACCATACATTATGTTTTTGTTTTCCTGTTAGACCAGAAAAGAAGTGTTTATTTTCCTAACTCTGCACTGGTTTATGCAGTACCTTTAATAAATCAGTGGAAGATTTAAAGAGACAACATTCCTGTGTCTACCTCTATCTGCAGCCGAGTGAGCTGATTTACCACAGTTGGTGCTAGAAGTGCGGGCAACTTCCCCAGGGAGCACGTGTGATGGCTGTGGATAACCTGCAAGTCCAAGTGATGATTCAAACATCTGGAAAGCGGTAAGACGAGCCACACAAAAGATGATCTCGGGTGATAATGTTGAAGCATTTTGACTGTGTTCGAAAAGGTAGCAGAGCAGGAGAAGCTGCTGCCGGAACAGTGGGCAGAGATTCTGGCCCCCTATCCAACTGACGAGACCCAAAAGGTTTATTATGACCTATAAGCCAGTTGTCCCCAAATGTTTGACTTACTGAATCTTGTACAGAAGTAGTTGCAGCCTGAGTCCTCCACCCCAGCCCAGATGGTCGAGTGTGTTGTCATGGACAGATTTATCCACCCCCTTGCTAGGCCAGTGAAGACTTGGGTTGCCCAGGGCCCCCCCGGAAAGAGGACGACCTGGTTGGCCCCAAGGGCTCACTGAGGGATTGCCAAAGGTCGCTGGTAAGGACTTAATTTGTTGGAGATATCATGGTTCTGGGCACATAGATGTCCGTTGTCCTATCTCTGCGGAACAGATGGACTGCAGCATAGGGAGGCACTGTTCGTATTATGCCTATTCAGCCTGTAGTGTGGACTATCAGCCTTGTTAGCGGTCACAGGCATGTCCCATGAAAATAAATGGGATACTGGTGTCGGGACTGTTGAACTCCGGGAGTTTGGTGATCCTGGTAAGGGCCACACTCCCCCACCAGTTGATCCCCAGAAAGCTTGTGGGCATCTGCTATATTCATGGGGACGCCAAGGACTACCCCCATTGCCAGAGTGACAATAAAAACGAACTGTGTCATGGAACCCTAGGAAGTCGGAGTAGTTAAAGACCAGCTGCTCCCAGTTATAATAGAGTGAGACTTCAGCCTATTCTAGGACTTATGGAGAAACGCGAGGGTTGCAAGTTACTCAGACAGGAGTCGGTTCACCCAAGAAGAATCCCCATCACAGTCGGAGGCGGATGAGTTCCCCCTGTGTGTCCTTTCTGGTGATGAGAACGAGATGGTGACCCATGAGGCCGAGATTCCTGAGTTGGTTTCTGGGGAGAATTTGAGGACTGCTCAAATGGAGGACCTTACTCTAAAAGTGACACAGGACAATGGTTCTCTGATAAATAAGGATGTCCAAGAGCGGGGGGGCCGATACCAGGATTCCAAGTTTCGCGGTAAATGAAGACTCACTATATTGAGTCACTAAACTGAGAGGGGAAGTATTAGAGCAGCTACCAGTACTGGGACCCTATAGACATAGCGTACTAGACCTGGCCCATTCTCATGTCTTGGGTGGGCATATAGCGTAGACAAAACCCAAGAGCGGGTCATTCAAAGGTCCTACTGACCCTAGTGTCACCGAGAGATTGTTAATTATTGCTGGTCCTGTCCTACCTGTCAACTAACTGCTCCTGTCTCCCACTTACACTGTCCCCTAGTGCCATTATCCATTATAAAGGTCCCATTTGACCGGATTGCCATGGAGCTTGTTGAGTCCCTAGTTAAGTCTGCCAGGGGACAACAATACATCTTTGTGGTCATGGACTATGCAGCACAGTACCCGGAGGCGGTACCACTGAGAAACGCCTCCATCAGGAATGTAGAGCTAGAGCTAGTCCACAGCGCATGCGCAGTAAAGCTGTAAAGTACACAGGCTCACTGCACAGGCATGGAGAGTCGCTCATCATAGCGCATGTGTGGCTATCAGTGCTGGAAGCTTTACTGCCTGGCCGTGATACTGCGCAAGCGCCCCACAACTTCAGTGCTCGCCAGGAGCAAAATTCAAATACGTGGGCGGAGCCAGCACTGACTGAATGCTGCGCCCACCCATGACTGAATGTAAGAATCACATCCCTAAGTCTGAACGAGCAGGTAGGATTATAAGTACATTAAAATGTTATATCCTCATTATATTACCACTAATTTTAATGATTAAAGTTTGTTAGTGATGCACGTTACATCACTTACAATGATATGGGGGCAGTTTACTTCGCAGATAAGACATGACAAGTTCCCTTTAAGGGCACAAAGATGTCGATGGCATTCCAAAAGTTGAAGCTCACCCTTTGTAAGCAGCTGGTCCTGATCGCACCTGACTTCAGTAAGGAATTTGTGATCTAGATGGGTGCATCAGAAGTCGGGTTTGGAGCCGTGTTGTCCCAGGAAGTAAATGGGGAGGAGCATCCAATCCTGTGTCTATGGCCACGGCCCCACTATCAGTATTTGCTCAGTATTTGGTCAGTTGTGGGAAACAAAATGAGGAGTGGGTGACAAATACAGAATTGGTGCACTTGTTTGTATTATACCTTTTCTCTGATTGTTCCTCACCTGGCTTTGGTTCCCACTCCTGAGAAAAAATGCTGAACGAATACTGACCAAATACTGATAGTGGGGCTGTGGCCTAAGTAGGAAGCTCTCCTCCTGTGATAAAATCTATACCATTGCAAGAAAAGAATGCTTGGCCATCAAATGAGCAATTGACACTCTTAGCTATTACCTATAGTGACAAAGTCACTGGCAGAGTACTATAGGGAACATATTTGTCTCTGAGGTTATTAGCTTCAGTGATATGAACCTAGGAAAATGCTCCAGCACACTAAGCGCTGAGAGGGGTTAAACGGTCATGTTAAGGGAAAGGTTTAGTGAACAGCTGAAGAGTGGGTGGAAGGTTGTTCACCATATCTCCACCCCAGGGTGGAGTCAAGAGGGTAAATACACAGCCTTCTGGCTCATTCAACATTTGGTGTGCAAGCTCCAGAGATTTATTTTCGTGATAAGGAAAGCTTAACCTTCTTATGTTTGTTCCTGAAGCGGCGGATCCCAACAGCAACACAGACTGGGCCATTTTTTTTTCTCATTAGACCAGAGAGGCCGGGTTTATTTTGCTAACGCTGCACTGGTTTATGCAGTACCTTTAATAAATCAGTGGAAGATTTAAAGGGACAGCGTTCCTGTGTCCACCTATATGTACAGCCATACAGCCGAGTGAGCCGATCTACCACAATATACCGTATTTTTCGGACTATAAGACGCACTGGACCATAAGATGCACCTAGTTTTTAGAGGAGGAAAATCTAAAAAAAAAATAAGCAAAAAATGTGGTCATGATGCACTGTTATGGGGGAGGGGGTCTGATGCTGACTCTGGTATATGGGTAATGTCCCCCAATTCTGTTAATATCCTCCATCTGAGTATATATGGCAATTCCTTCCTGTTATACGTGGCCCCATCCCCATCCTGGTATGCATGGCACCCCTCACCCCATCCTGATATGCATGGCACCCCAATCCACCATCCTGGTGTGCATGGCACCCCTCATTCCCATCCTGATCTGCATGGCACCCCAATCCACCATCCTGGTATGCATTGCACCCCTCATCCCCATCCTGGTATGCATGGTGCCCCTCATCCCATCCTGGTATGCATGGCACCCCTGATCCCCATCCTGGTATGCATGGCACCCCTCTTCCTGATATGCATGGCATCCCTCATCCTGGTATGCATGGCACCCCTCATCCTGGTATGCATGGCACCCCTCATCCAAGTATGCCTGGGCCCCCTTATCCTGGTTGCATGGCACACCTCTTCCTGGTAGGCATGGCACTCCTCGTCCCTCTTCCTAGTATGCATGGCACCCCTCATCCCTCTTCCTGGTATGCATGGCACCCCTCATCCCTCTTCCTGGTATGCATGGCACCCCTCATCCAAGTATGCATGGCTCCCCTCATCTCTCATCCCTCTTCCTGGTATGTATGGCACCCCTTATCCCTCTTCCTGGTATGCATGGCGACCCTCATCCTGGTATGTATGGCACCCTTCATCCCTCATCCTGGTATGTATGGTCCCAGTCATCCCTCTTCCTGGTATTTATGGTCCCCCTCATCCTTCTTCTAGGTATGTATGGTCTCCCTCATCCTTCATCCTGGTATGCATGATACCCCTCATCCTTCTTCCTGGTATGTATGTTCCCTCTCATCCTTCTTCCTGGTATGTATGTTCCCCCTCAGCCTTCTTCCTGGTAAGTATGATCCCCCTCATCCTTCTTTCTGGTATGTATGATCCCCCTCATCCTTCTTCCTGGTATGTATGATCCCCCCTCATCCTTCTTCCTGGTATGTATGATCCCCTTCATCCTTCTTCCTGTTATGTATGGTCCTCTTCATCCTTATTCCTGGTATGTATGATCCCCTCATCCTTCTTCCTGGTATGTATGCTCCCCCTCATCTTTCTTCCTGGTATGTATGATCCCCCTCATCCTTCTTTCTGGTATGCTTGGCACCCCCCATCCCATGCTGCACACAAAAAAATAAACACTAGTTCTACTCACCTTTGTTCCCTGTGTTCCAGCTCTGTGTCCTCCTCTGCAGCCAGCACTGATCTTAGTGTGAGCCACGCATGGCGATGACGCCGTGTGCCCTCACACTGTGAGATGCTGTGCCGGAAGAGTCACTGCTCCCCTCACCCAGACTCTGTGCGTGGGGAGCAGTGACCATTGATTCTCTCTAATAGTGCTCAAACTATACCGCAGCGCTGCTCCTGCTGCTGCTCGGCGGTCTGTGTGCCCGCTATTAAAGTCCACTCCCATGGGTTGTAGTGAATATTCATAGACTTTAATAGCGGGCACACAGACCACAGAGCCGCAGCAGGAGCCGTGCTTCGGTACAGTGTCCACGCTATTAAATTTCATGAATATTCGCTACAACCCATGGAAGTGGGTTGTAGAGAATATTCATGGTCTTTAATAGCTGGCAGACTGACTAACAGCTACTGCAGGAGCCGCGCTGTGGTACAGTGTGAGCGCTTTTAAGGAAAATGAATATTTAGTGCTCCACACGCCCATAGGCGTGGGGAGCAGTGAATATTCATATTCTTTAGTAGCGGGCACAGTGTAGGCTGCAGCAGGCGACTCCTGTCTCCTGTGCCCACTCCACCGCCACTGCAGCTCCACCCACAGCCACTGCCACCATATATAGTCCATATACATTCGGACTATAAGACACACCCCCCACTTTCCTCGAAAATTTTGGAGGAAAAAAATGTGTTTTATAGTCTGAAAAATACGGTATATATGTGTGTGTATATATATATATATATATATATATATAGAGATATATAGATATGTGTGTGTATATATATATATATATATATATATACACACTGCTAAAAAAAATAAAGGGAACACTCAAATAACACATCCTAGATCTGAATGAATGAAATATTCTCATTGAATACTTTGTTCTATACAAAGTTGAATGTGCTGACAACAAAATCACACAAAAATCATCAATGGAAATCAAATTTATTAACCAATGGAGGCCTGGATTTGGAGTCACCCCCAAAAAGTGGAAAAACACACTGCAGGCTGATCCAACTTTGATGTAATGTCCTTAAAACAAGTCAAAATGAGGCTCAGTATTGTGTGGCCTCCACGTGCCTGTATGATCTCCCTACAACGCCTGGGCATGCTCCTGATGAGGTTGCGGATGGTCTCCTGTAGGATCTCCTCCCAGACCTGGACTAAAGCATCCGCCAACTCCTGGACAGTCTGTGGTGCAACGTGACGTTGGTGGATGGAGCAATACATGATGTCCCAGATGTGCTCAATCAGATTCAGGTCTGGGGAACGGGCAGGCCAGTCCATAGCTTCAATGCCTTCATCTTGCAGGAACTGCTGACACACTCCAGCCACATGAGGTCTGGCATTGTCCTGCATTAGGAGGAACCCAGGGCCAACCGCACAAGCATATGGTCACACAAGGGGTCTGAGGATCTCATCTCGGTATCTGATGGCTGTCAGGCTACCTCTGGCGAGCACATGGAGGGCTGTGCGGCCCTCCAAAGAAATGCCACCCCACACCATTACTGACCCACTGCCAAACCGGTCATGTTAAAGGTTGTTGCTCAGCAATTGCTCTCCACGGCGTCTCCACACTCTGTCACATCTGTCACATGTGCTCAGTGTGAACGTGCTTTCATCTGTGAAGAGCACAGGGTGCCAGTGGCGGCTTTGCCAATCCTGGTGTTCTGTGGCAAATGCCAAGCATCTTGCACGGTGTTGAGCTGTGAGCACTACCCCCATCTGTGGACGTTGGGCCCTCATACCACCCTCACGGAGTCGGTTTCTAACCATTCGTGCAGACACATGCACTTTTGTGGCCTGCTGGACGTCATTTTGCAGAGCTCTGGCAGTGCTCCTCCTGTTCCTCCTTGCACAAAGGCAGAGGTAGCGGTCCTGCTGCTGGGTTGTTGCCCTCCTACGGCCCCCTCCACGTCTCCTGGTGTACTGGCCTGTCTCCTGGTAGCGCCTGATAGAGTCCGTCTTATGCTACCACGAGTGTGAAAGCACAACCAACATTCAAAAGTGACCAAAATATCAGCCAGAAAGCATTGATACTGAGCTGTGGTCTGTGGTCCCCACCTGCAGAACCACTCCTTTATTGAGTGTGTCTTGATAATTGGCAATAATTTCCATCTATTGTCTATTCCATTTGCACAACAGCATGTGAAATTGATTGTCAATCAGTGTTGCTTCCTAAGTGGACAGTTTGATTTCACAGAAGTTTGATTCACTTGGAGTTATATTCTGTTGTTTAAGTGTTCCCTTTATTTTTTGAGCAGTGTATATATATATATATATATATATATATAGTGTCATGTAAAAGTTTGGGCACCCCTGGTCAAAATAAAATTACTGTTATTGTGAATAGTTAGGCAAGTTGAAGATGAAATGATCTCTAGAAGGCCGAAAGTTAAAGAATACATATTTCCTTTTATTTTAGGCAAAGAATATATATATAGTCATTTTTTGCATTTTAAAAACTGCAAAAAGGAAAATGGGCCGACGCAAAACTTTGGGTACCCATGGAGATTTGTGTGCTCAGATAACTCTGACCAAGGTTTCAGATCTTAATTAGCCTGTTACGGTTATGGCTCATTCACTAACATCGTTAGGAAAGGCCAGGTGATTTAAATTTCCCAGCTTTATATAAACCCAGTGTGAAGACACAGAATTTAATTTTAATTATCCAAACATCCATTTTCAGTAGGTCAGGAGACTTTGGCATATTGTCTGAATGATGACACTTGTGTTGATGTTTGTTGTAACTTATTGTATGTTATTTCTGGAGGACAGGGACTCAGGGTCATAGAACAATGGATGTTTGCTAAATATGTTGATAACCATTGTATAAGTCCATGCAGCTTGTTGAATTGCATTGTTTGGGTGGTTATAGTTTATCATTCAATGATTTCAGGTCAACACAGGTGGATGAGCTGTGGATACTTGGGCAATGTGAGTTAATATCATAATCCCTGATGCTTGACCTGTGGATGTTGTCTTAAAAGAACAGTTGTGAACTATATAATGGGGATATGGCTCTGTATCAGGGTGTCTTTTACAAAACCACAGCCAGGAACACTCTATGTGACAACTCTACAGGACACCCTGATTTGGATTCTACAGGATGCCAACTTTATGGATCGTGGGCCCTGGCTGAAGGAATACAGATCTGCTCCATTGAGCACAGAACAGAACCCAAGGATACATTTTGGGAAACCAGTTTGGGACCCACCGGTCACCTGGAACCCATGGATATGCTCGAAGAAAGCCAGGTTGGGACCCTCTGGTTACCTGGTTCCATAGATATGTTCAGAGAAGCCAGGTTGGGACCCTCAGGTCTCCTGGCCACGTACCTTAATGGACTGTCAGCTTCTTAAGCTTGTCGTTACCTCCTCTCTGTGGGTGCCCATCAAAAGCAGGGTGCCACTGGTGGGTGTAATCAGCCCTGGAAGCCCCAAAATAGCAGCTGTTCTAATCCCGGCAAGTTAGCGGAAGTGTGAGACTCTAGAATTTGCACCATCTTGGGTATTTGCTGGGACTGTTCTATATGTTTCTTGTCCTTTTGGTGGTTCAATAAAGTATTGCCACGCTGTTTTACCCTCACCCTGTGTTATCTTAGTAATATTAAGCCCTTGGGAAACCCCTGTGTCTTAACACCCAGCCTCCTCTGACCTTGTGCCAAAAAACAGCAGCCATGGGTTCTTCTAAGCAGCTGCCTAACACTCTGAAAATGAAAATGGTGGAATCCCAGAAAGCAGGAGAAGCCTATAAGAAGATAGCAAAGCTTTTTCAAGTTGCCCTTTCCTCAATTTGAAATGTAATTAAGAAATGGCAGTTAACAGGAATAGTGGAGATCAAAATATGGTCTGGAAGACCAAGCAAAATTTCTGTGTGAACTGCTCTTAGGATTGCTAGAGAGGCAAATCAGAACCTCCCCCCTTCACTGCAAATGACCTTCAGAAAGATTTAGCAGGCTCTAGAGTTGTGGTATATTGTTATACTGTTCAGAGACACCTGCACAAATATGGCCTTCATGGAAGAGTCATCAGAAGAAAATCTCTCCTGCATCCTCACCATAAAATTCAGCATCAGAAGTAAGCAAAAGAACACCTAAACAAGCCTGATGCATTTTGGAAACAAGTCCAGTGGACTGATGAGGTTAAAATAGAACTCTTTGGCCACAATGATCCAAGGTATGTGTGGAGAAAAAACGGCACAGAATTTCATGAAAAGAACATCTCGCCTTCCATTAAGCATGGATGTGGATCAATCATGCTTTGGGGTTGTGCTACAGCCAATGGCATGGGGGAACATTTCACGAGTGGAGGGAAAAATGGATTCAATGAAATTTCAACAAATTCTTGATGCAAACATAACACCATCTGTAAAAAAAAGCTGAAGTAGAAAAGAGGATGGCTTCTACAAATGGATAATGATCCTAAACACACGTCAAAATCCACAATAGAATACCTCAAAAGGGGAAAGCTGAAGGCATTACAATGGCCCTCACAATCACCTTTCTGAACATCATTTAAAATCTGTGGCTAGACTTCAAAATAGCAGTGCATTCAAGATGACCCAGGAATCTCACAGAACTTGAAGAATTTTCCAATGAAGAATGGATGAAAATATCTAAAACAAGAATGGAAAACTCTTGGCTGGCTAAAAAAAACATTTACAAGCTGTGATACTTGCAAAAGGGGGTGCTACTAGTTACTAACCATGCAGGGTGCTCAAAATTTTGCATGGGCCCATTTTTCTTTTTGTAATTTTTAAAATGCAAAATATGAAAACATTTTTTTTTTGCTCAAAATGCAAAAGAGAAGTTTCATCTTTAATTTTAGGACTTTTAGAGATCATTCCATCTACAGCTTGCTTAACTATTCACAACACTAATTTTGACCAGGGGTGCTCAAAGTTTTGCATGCCACTGTGTGTATATATATATATATATATATATATATATATATATATATATATATATATATACAGTATACAGTATATATATATATATTTTGGGGTTTTAATTCTCCAGGACTTAGCAAAAAATTCTATAACCCTAAGAAGCTAAGTTTGCTTGGCAGTGTTAGTGTAGCAACTCACTCGGGAAAATAAGAAACACACTAAAAGCTGGAACTGACCCTGCCTGTACCTGTACAAACTAGAGACTAGGGGCAGAGCAGAGTGCAAATTACATACAGAATGGAAGTGTGCTGAAGTAGAAAGAGATCCCAGAGTGAATAAAACAAACCACGAAATACAAAATATAAGATTAAGTATGAACTGTTAGAGAATATGCCGCCTAGTACCTAAAAAGAAACAAAGGATAGGTGCAGGGTAAAGACAAGTGTTGATCGAGCACTAAAATGCTCGGGTGCTCGAAGCTCAGGCCGAGCTCGCCGTGATACTCGGGTGCTTGACCCGAGCAACGAGTCCAATGTTAGTCTATGGGAGACCAGAGCATTTTTGCGGTGGCACCACCGGCAGTCTTTTAAAAGCCTAACAAGCGCCCAAAACGATAGTGACAGTGCTCAAATGACACGGGGACAGCATGGGGATCGCCCCAGGAAGCATTTCTGACCTCCAGGTCACTGCTGTCAACAACAAGGTCAGAGGTATTAAGCCACTTTAACGGGCTCACAATAAAATGTTCAAAAACGAAACTGAAACTTTTTTCCTGTGAAATATGTTAAGGAATTTCTTTTCCAGGGTAAAGACTTGTGTATAAGGTAAAATAAATAACCAAAAACAAAAATACTCCTCCACACCTTGGGCTATGTTCACAAGTAGCATTTTTTATGCGTTTTTGCACTTTTGTATTGCTTTCAACTGTGACAAATGCATTCACCGGGAAATGTCATTTTAACATTTTACAACCTTATCTGGCCATGTGCTGTGTGACACATGCATAAAGTGCTTTAAAGACATGGGAACAGCATGGGAAAGACCCCTGGAAGCATCTCTGACACCCAGGTCACTGTCTAAAAGTGTGCCCATCATAAGTGATCCTTGCCGCATCAGAAGATGCAGACTTGCAACTAACCCCGTGCAAGTTCTAGTCCCAGGGCAGTGTTCAATTGTACCTCCCCCATTGTTTGCAATACAGGCACAATTATGCAGCCTGACCCCAGGCTGCAATACTATACTGATTGCTTGCTTGCACTTGAAATTGGACCTTTTAGGCATGTGGAGGCGGAATCTGGCCACCACGTCATGGCTGCGTTGGCGGCCTGTAATCCATACTCAGTCCCCAGCCGCCCGGTGGCCGGCTGTCCATGCTCGGTCCCCAGCCACCCCGCGGCCGGGTGTCCACACACGGTTCCCAGCCGCCTGGGGGCAGCCGGGTGTCCATAAACGGTCCCCAGCCACCCCTAAATCTCCTTGGAACATCCCCCCACACACTTTTCTTAGCCCGGACGGCTTTAGGGCAGCATTGGACGAGCCCACCAGAGAACCAGACTCCTCCGGTGGGCCCTGGCTTCTCCATCAGGGGAGTTGAGAGTGCCAAGATGAGGAGCATGATGATGATGACAGAAGTTAGCATCTGCTTTGTTTTCTTTTAATGCAAGTGTAAGTGTGCAGCCTGCCACCCACCCACCCCCAGACTGCAATGCCATACTGCTAGCTTGCACTTGAAATGGGGCCTTTTAGTTTGGAGGAGGCCGAAGCTGGCCACTACCTCATGGCTGCTTCGGCAGCGAGGTATCCATACTCAGTCCCCAGCCGCCCCTATTTGTCCTGGTGTGCCTTATACATAAGATTAAGCGCGTATACCAAAACATTACCTGTGCCCTCCCCAGTGCATTTAGTGGGAAGGAGAGCCTATTCCGCTGTAGTGTGTGCATGCCAAACCCCTGTTCATGGTACATGCGAAGATGCCTCCCACCCTGCACCTGTCGTTGCAGACTTGCAACTATCCCCGTTCAAGTCCTTGTCCCAGGGCAGTGTTCAATTGTACCTCTCCCATTCCTTGCAATGCAAGCGCAAGTAGGCAGCCTGCCACCCATCCACCCCAAGGCTGCAATACCATACTACTTGCTTGCTTGCACTTTAAATTGGGCCTTTTAGGCATGTGGAGGCGGAATCTGGCCACCACGCCATGGCTGCATCGGCGGCCTGGTATCCATACTCAGTCCCCAGCCGCCCGGTGGCCGGATGTCCCCGCTTGCTCCCCAGCCTCCAGGGGACGGCCGTGTGTCCATACTCGGTCCCCAGCCACCCCTATTTTTCCCGGTAACCTTTCCCACACTTTTCTTAGCCTGGCCTGCTTTAGGGCAGCATTGGCCGAGCCCACCAGACAACCAGACTCCTCCGGTGGGCCATGGCATCTCCATCAGGGGAGTTGAGAGTGCCAAGGTGAGGAGCATGATGAGGATGATAGAAGTTAGCATCTGCTTTGTTTTGTTGGAATGCAAGCGCATGTATGCATGTATGTAGTAGCGGCTAGGACTGAGGTGGTCAGCGTTTTGGCGCATATCCTACCTCCTCCGAGGATTGCTAGATGTTTTCCTGCAACTATCCAAGTTCTATGACTCCCGTTAAAACAAAGCTTCAGGTGATAAATGATGGATGAGGTAGTGGCAAAAGAGAAAGAGCAGGAGGAACAGGGACCATTCACATCAATATCAGGCCAGTCAACCAGATATGTCTTGTAGGATACGTTTCTGTAACAAAAGGAGCGGCTCGGCTGCACAGTTATAGGGTAAACAGTGAGTGCAATGCCTACCAAAAATTTCGAGGCACTCCAATGCCCCTTGGAAATGACATGGAGGTCAGAGGGCGTTAACTAAACCTTTTTTTCCATTTATAGCAACTGGGTCTCCTGTGCACTGTTGGCCTAAGCAGTGAATGGAAGGCTTTCCAAAAAGTATGAGGAACTGCAATGCCCCTTACAAGAGCCATGCAGTACAGCATATTACAAACATAAGTCCCATTATTGGGGAGTGGGTCTCCCATAGGATTTGCTTATACCTTCCAAGCAAAAGCTTCCAAAAATTAGGACGGAGCAACTTGCAATGCCCCTTACAAGTAGAGATGAGCGGTGTTCGACTAGAACTGTTCGCCAATCTCAAATTCGAGCTGTTTTGGGCGGTGTTCGAGTTGTTCGACGAACCCGAACGATTTGCAAAAAATTCGGCTGTTCGAGGTTATGTTCGATAACTGTTCGTGCACCAAAAGCGTGTCCTGCATGTCTGGCGCTATTTAGAGCACCAATCATGCAGGGATTGTCTGCCACTCACTGTAATGCCACAGCCATGGTGGTTGTGGCATTAGAGTGATTGCCCAAATCGATGGGAACTGTGCTCACAGTGAAACATGAAAAGCCGGCAATTCAGCAGCGGCGTACACCGGTACCCGACAATTTAGAACCGAAAGAATAGAGAATCACACATAGATTAGATAGATAGAAACATGTCAGTCACATATATATGAAGTACAGTGACAGTGTTGATTACTGTACTTGTCATTTAGTGTTAAAATAAAGGATTTATTTAAAATAAAAATTGGCGTGGGATCCCCCATAATTTTAGTCTCTAGCGGAGGTTAAGCAGACGGCTGGGGCAGATGTTTGAAGCCTGGGAAGGGGGTAATATCCACGGAGCTTCCCAGGCTACTAATATCAGCCCCCAGCTGAATACCTGGCCTTTACTAGCTATTAAAATGGGGGACCCCCCAAAAAATTGACGTGGGGTCCCCCCTATTTTAATAGCTAGCAAAGGCTAGGCAGACAGCTGGGGGCTGATATTAATAGCCCAGGAAGGGTGCCATGAATATTGGCCCCCTCCCAGGCTAGAAACGCCAGCCGTCAGCCGCCCCAGAAATGGCACATCCATAGGATGCGCCAATTCTGGCACTTAGCCTCGCTCTTCCCACTGCCATGTAGCGGTGGCAGTGGGGTAATAGGGCTGGGGTTGATGTCAGCTTATAATGCCAGCTGACATCAAGCCCAGGTTAGTAATGGAGAGGCGTCTCTAAGACACCCCCATTACTAACACCATAGTCAAAGTTAAAAAAAAACACAAACACCCAGAATAAAGTCCTTTAATTGAAATAAAGACACAATTCTTTATTGTTCTAAATTAAACCATACTTACAATCACGCCCATTCCAGCTGAAGCCAACAATCCCCTGCAATAAAAGAAAAATAATAAAGCAACATAATCCTTACCTTCCCATGGTTCCCACGACAGCTTCAGCTCTGCTACATCGAGATGACAGGCTGGACCGCAGCAGAAAGCTGCCATCCAGCCTGTCATCCCGCAGACACTGAGAAGCGCAGGCTTGCTTGCGCTCCTCAGCGTCTCTCTGTGACGGCATCCAGATGAGCCGAGTTAATGTCCAATGAACTCGGCTCACCTCATGCACGTCACTGACAGCGTAGGAAAATTCTCACGCTGAAGCGCTGAGTGCAGGAGAATTCTCCCACGCTGTCAGTGACGTGCATAAGGTGACTCATGTCCAATGAACTCAGCTCACCTCCTGCACGTCACTGACAGCGTGGGAGAATTCTCCTGCACTCAGCGCTTCAGCGTGAGAATTCTCCCACGCTGAAGCGCTGAGTGCAGGAGAATTTTCCCATGCTGTCAGTGACGTGCATAAGGTGAGCTCATGTCCAATGAACTCAGCTCACCTCCTGCACGTCACTGACAGCGTGGGAGAATTCTCCTGCACTCAGCGCTTCAGTGTGAGAATTCTCCCACGCTGAAGCGCTGAGTGCAGGAGAATTTTCCCACGCTGTCAGTGACGTGCATGAGGTGAGCCGAGTTCATTGGACATTAACTCGGCTCATCTGGATGCCCTCACAGAGAGACACTGTGGAGCGCAAGCAAGCCTGCGCTTCTCAGTGTCTGCGGGATGACAGGCTGGATGGCAGCGTTCTGCTGCGGTCCAGCCTGTCATCTCGATGTAGCAGAGCTGAAGCTGTCATGGGAACCATGGAAAGGTAAGGATGATGTTGTTTTATTATTTTTCTTTTATTTCAGGAGATCTTTGGCTTCAGCTGGAATGGGCGTGACGGTAAGTATGGTTTAATTTAGAACAATAAAGAATTGTGTGTTTATTTCAATTAAAGGACTTTTTTCTGGGTGTTGTGTTTTTTTTAAATACTTTACTAGAAATTCATGGTGGTCATGTCTAATATTGGCGTGACCCCATGAATTTCGGGCTTAGGGCCAGCTGATAATGCCAAGCTGGCCCTAACCCCTCTATTACCCAGTGAGCCACCGCACCAGGGCCCTGGATGAGTTGGGTACAGCGCCAGAAGATGGCGCTTCTATGAACGCGCCATTTTCCGGGGTGGCTGCGGACTGCAATTTGCAGCGGGGGTGGCCCAGAAAGCTTGGGCCTCCCTACACTGCGGATTCCAGCCCCCAGCTGCCTAGTTGTACCTGGCTGGACACAAAAACAGGGCGAAGCCCCACGTCAATTTTCTTTAAATTATTTCATGAAATAATTAAGAAAAAAAGGGCTTCCCTATATTGTTGTGTCCGGCCAGGTACAAATAGGCAGCTGGTGGTTGGGGGCAGCCCGTTCCCGCCTGCTGCACCTGACTGGACACAAATATAGTGCGAAGCCCCACGTCAATTTTTTTTTAATTATTTCATGAATTTCCTGAAATAATTTAAAAAAATTGAAGTGGGGCTTCGCACTATATTTGTGTCCAGCCAGGTACAGCAGGCAGTAACGGGCTGCCCCCAACCACCAGCTGCCTATTTGTACCTGGCCGGACACAACAATATAGGGAAGGCCTTTTTTTCTTAATTATTTCATGAATTTCATGAAATAATTAAAAAAAATTGAAGTGGGGCTTCGCACTATATTTGTGTCCAGCCAGGTACAGCAGGCAGGAACGGGCTGCCCCCAACCACCAGCTGACTATTTGTACCTGGCCGGACACAACAATATAGGGAAGGCCTTTTTTTCTTAATTATTTCATGAATTTCATGAAATAATTAAAAAAAAAATACGTGGGGCTTCGCCCTATTTTTGTGTCCAGCCAGGTACAACTAGGCAGCTGGGGGCTGGAATCTGCAGCGCAGGGAGGCCCAAGCTTTCTGGGCCCCCCCCGCTGCAAATTGCAGTCCGCAGCCACCCCGGAAAATGGCGCGTTCATAGAAGCGCCATCTTCTGGCGCTGTACCCAACTCATCCAGGGCCCTGGTGCGGTGTCTCACTGGGTAATAAAGGGGTTAGGGCCAGCTTGGTATTATCAGCTGGCCCCAAGCCCAAAATTCATGGGGTCACGCCAGTATTAGACATGACCGCCATGAATTTCTAGTAAAGTATTTAAAAAAAACACAACACCCAGAATAAAGTCCTTTAATTGAAATAAACACACAATTCTTTATTGTTCTAAATTAAACCATACTTACCATCACGCCCATTCCAGCTGAAGCCAACGATCTCCTGCAATAAAAGAAAAATAATAAACCAACCTCATCCTTACCTTTCCATGGTTCCCACGACAGCTTCAGCTCTGCTATATCGAGATGACAGGCTGGACCGCAGCAGAAAGCTGCCATCCAGCCTGTCATGCCGCAGACACTGAGAAGAGCAGGCATGCTTGCGCTCCTCAGTGTCTCGCTGTGACGGAATCCAGATGAGCCGAGGTCATGTCCAATGAACTCGGCTCACCTCATGCACGTCACTTACAGCATGGGAGAATTCTCACGCTGAAGCGCTGAGTGCAGGAGAATTTTCCCACGCTGTCAGTGAGGTGCATGAGGTGAGCTGAGTTCATTGGACATGACCTCGGCTCATCTGGATGCCGTCACAGCGAGACACTGCGGAGCGCAAGCATGCCTGCGCTTCTCAGTGTCTGCGGGTTGACAGGCTGGATGGCAGCGTTCTGCTGCGGTCCAGCCTGTCATCTCGATGTAGCAGAGCTGGAGCTGTCCTGGGAACCATGGAAAGGTAAGGATGATGTTGGTTTATTATTTTATTTTTATTACAGGAGATCGTTGGCTTCAGCTGGAATGGGCGTGACGGTAAGTATGGTTTAATTTAGAACAATAAAGAATTGTGTGTTTATTTCAATTAAAGGACTTTATTCTGGGTGTTTGTGTTTTTTTTAACTTTGACTATGGGGTTAGTAATGGGGGTGTCTTATAGACGCCTCTCCATTACTAACCTGGGCTTGATGTCAGCTGGCATTATAAGCTGACATCAACCCCAGCCCTATTACCCCACTGCCACCGCTACAGGGCAGTGGGAAGAGCGAGGCTAAGTGCCAGAATTGGCACATCCTATGGATGCGCCATTTCTGGGGCGGCTGACGGCTGGTGTTTATAGCCTGGGAGGGGGCCAATATTCATGGCACCCTTCCTGAGCTATTAATATCAGCCCCCAGCTGTCTGCCTAGCCTTTGCTAGCTATTAAAATAGGGGGCCCCACGTCATTTTTTTGGGGGGGTCCCCCATTTTAATAGCTAGTAAAGGCTAAGTATTCAGCTGGGGGCTGATATTAGTAGCCTGGTAAGCTCCGTGGGTATTACCCCCTTCCGAGGCTTCAAACATCTGCCCCAGCCGTCTGCTTAACCTCCGCTAGAGCCTAAAATTATGGGGGATCCCACGCCAATTTTTATTTTAATAAATCCTTTATTTTAACACTAAATGACAAGTACAGTAACCAACACTGTCACTGTACTTATTATAAATGTGACTGACATGTTTCTATCTATCTAATCTATGTGTGATGCTCTATCTTTCTGTTCTAAATTGTCGGGTACCGCTGCTGAATTGCCGGCCGGCTTTTTTAAAGAGACGGTGCATGAAAACATTAATATTTTTTTAAATAAATCCTTTACACTAAATGACAAGTACAGTAAGCAACACTGTCACTGTACTTATTATATATGTGACTGACATGTTTCTATCTATCTAATCTATGTGTGAAGCTCTATTCTTTCTGTTCTAAATTGTCGGGTACCGCTGCTGAATTGCCGGCCGGCTTTTTTAAAGAGACAGTGCATGAAAACACTAATATTTTTTTTTAATAAATCCTTTACACTAAATGACAAGTGCAGTAACCAACACTGTCACTGTGCTTCTTATATGTGTGACTGACATGTTTCTATCTATCTTATCTATGTGTGATGCTCTATTCCTTCTTGTCTAAATTGTCGGGTACCGGTGTATGCCGTTGCTGAATTTGCCGGCCGGCTTTTTTAGAGAGAGTGTCTTCTGAGCAGTTTGTCAGCTTTTGGACACCTTTGCAGGTGTTTTCTATGTGTTTTTGTTTGCCTGCCATTGGTTTTAACGGTGTTCGACGGTGTTCTAAGGTGTTCGACGAACAGTTCGACGAACAGTTCCTCGAACATCCCGGTGTTCGACGAACCGAACAGAACCCGAACACTACGGGGGTGTCTCAACACTACTTACAAGAGCCATGCAGTGCAGCATATTACAAACATAAGTCCCATTATTGGGGAGTGGGTCTCCCATAGTATTTGCTTATGCCTTCCAAGCAAAACCTTCCAAAAATTAGGACGGAGCAACTTGCAATGCCCCTTACAAGAACCATGCAGTACAGCATAATACAAACATAAGTCCCATTATTGGGGAGTGGGTCTCTGTTATGTTCTGCTACCAGAGCTAAGGAAAGAGAGGAGATCTGTCCCTACGATAGAACTCAGCTGAATCCCTACGATGTAACAGGGGACCTGATCCTGCGATCAGACCTGCTAAAGTCCTAAACTAGTCTGTACGGAGACCTATAGATGTGGGGAAGGAATCCCTACAAGTACCAAGGACTGGGAGGAAAATGGGACACCTCCTAACAGAAATAGTAGCAGACAGACAAACAAACAAAATATATAGAACACTGAGGTCAGTAGACCAAGCAAACTAACAGAGTTAGATACAGAGCACAGGCTAGCTAGAAAGTAGTTATACAATGAAGTCCAGCAAAGCCAGAAGGGCGGAGCAGGATTAAATAGGCCAACGAGGTCATGTGACCAGCAAAGGAAAAAACCTAAGAGCAAGGTTCTAACAGTACCCCCCCTTCTAAGAGGATCCTCCGGATCCCCTAGGACCAGCTTATCAGGAAATCTCCTGTGAAACGCTCTGATAAGTCTGGACGCAGAAACATCATCTGACCTCACCCAAGAGTTATCCTCGGGTCCGAAACCTTTCCAGGCCACCAGATACTGCAAACTACCTCTATACCGTCTAGAGTCAAGGATGCGAGAAATTTCATATTCCCCGTCCTCCACCACCGGAGGAACAGAGGCAGAGGCGTCACCATCCGACACAACAGCTTTTTTTAACAGAGAGACATGAAATACCGGATTAATTCTCCAGGAGGTAGGAACCTCCAACCTAACAGCAGATTGGTTGACAACCTGAAGCACCTTAAAGGGCCCTACAAACTTGGGACCCAATTTCTTAGAAGGAATCCTCAACCGCAGATTCCTAGAGGACAACCAAACCATGTCACCAACAGCGAACAAAACCTCCTGTCGTTTCCTATCAAAGTAGTCTTTAGATTTTCTGTTGGCCTCCTGAAGATTACCACGCACATCCGTCCAAACTCTCTCCAAATCACCGGAAAAATTCTCCTCCTCAGGCACGGCAGATCCCAACTTGGAGAACGACCCAAACGACGGATGTCTCCCAGAACAACAAAAAAAAGCCGAACAACCAGCAGAAGAAGATGTATGATTGTTCAGAGCAAACTCAGCAAGTGGCAGAAACTCAGACCACCCCTCTTGATTGTCTGCCACAAAACAACGCAAGAACTGCTCAACATCCTGGTTTTTCCTTTCTGTCTGGCCATTAGATTCAGGATGATATCCGGACGAGAACGACAAATGAACTCCCAACCTGTCACAAAAGGCACGCCAAAAACGAGCCACGAACTGAGGACCCCTATCAGAAACAATGTCAGTAGGAACGCCATGAAGTTTGACAATTTCCTTGACAAAGGCCTTAGCGAGAGTTTTAGCGCAGGGCAGTTTGACGAAGGGAACCAAGTGACACATTTTGCTAAAACGGTCCACGACCACCCAGATGACAGTAAAACCCTCAGAGGGGGGAAGGTCAGTTATAAAGTCCATAGCCAAATGTGTCCAAGGAGCACTGGGAACCTCCAAAGGACAAAGCAACCCCGCAGCAGGAGTATGTGAGGACTTAGATCTAGCACATATAGTACATTGACGCACCCACTTAATGACTTCCTTCTGCCATCCAGGCCACCAAAAACTGCGACCCACCAGTCTCTTGGTCTCAGAGATTCCGGGATGACCTGCCAACCGAGATTCGTGACACTCAACAAACAAATCTCTCCTAAAGGTCCCAGGCACAAACAACCTCCCATGAGGAGTGTTAGATGGGGCATTCTCCTGTGCTTTAAGAATCTCATCTTCCAAAACGGAGTCCAAAGCAGCTATCACAAGACCTTCTTGTAAAATGTTCTCCTCTTTCTCAGCACCGACTATGGGAGAAAAACTGCGAGACAAGGCATCCGCCTTAACATTCTTAGTACCAGGGATGTAAGTAACGGAGAAATTAAACCGCGAGAAAAACAGTGCCCACCTAGCCTGACGGGCATTCAGGCGCTTGGCAGCATCAAGATATATCAGATTTTTATGATCCGTAAGAACCTGAACGGGAAATTCCGCACCTTCCAAGAAGTGGCGCCAGTGTTCAAATGCGAGTTTAATAGCCAATAATTCCCGATTACCAATATCGTAATTCAGTTCAGTCTCCGAAAATTTTTTTGAAAAAAAGGCACAGGGATGTAATCCATCCCCGTTATCCTGAGACAATACTGCGCCAACCCCCACAGAGGAAGCATCAACCTCAACCAAAAACGGCTTAGTCACATCAGGCTGCAAAAGGATGGGAGCAGAGGTGAACCTCTCCTTGAGACACACAAAAGCTTCAATGGCCTCAGAAGACCACTGAACCGCATCAGCACCTTTCCTGGTGAGATCGGTCAGAGGTTTGACAATACTAGAAAAAATTTTTATGAATTTTCTGTAATAATTGGCGAAACCTAAAAACCTCTGTATCGATTTCAAACCAATAGGCCTAGGCCATTCCTGTACAGCTTGAACTTTAACCGGGTCCATCTCAAAACCTTCGCTGGAGATAATGTAACCCAAAAAACTAATTCTCTGTACAGCGAACTCACATTTCTCCAGCTTAGCAAAAAGCGAATTGTCCATTAACAATTGTAATACCTCACGTACGCTCCGCCAATGAGACTCCAGATCCGGCGAATAAATCAAAATGTCATCCAAATACACAACCACATTTTTGCCGATCAAAGGTCTAAGGATGTCATTAATAAGATTCTGAAAAAATGCAGGAGCATTAGAAAGACCAAAAGGCATAACCAGATTCTCAAAATGACCCACAGGAGTGTTAAAAGCAGTCTTCCATTCATCACCCTCCTTCATGAGCAACAAATTGTATGCCCCCCGGAGATCAATTTTAGAGAACCACTTGGCCCCCACTAACTGGTTATTAATCTCGCGAAAGTCCAGACAAGGACGTAAACCGCCGTCCTTTTTTTTAACAAAAAAAAATCCAACCGCCACAGGAGACTTAGAGGGCCTAATGTGACCGGCGGCCAAACTTGTCTGTATGTATTCATCCAAAGCCTTCCTCTCAGGAATAGTAAGGTTAAATAAACGACTTTTAGGAAGAGTCGCTCCAGGGACAAATTCAATAGAACAATCATAGTCTCTATGGGGAGGCAAAACCTGCGATTCCTTCTCAGAAAAAACTCTCCAAAAATCCTGAATAGGAACAGGCAATTCTCCCCTATCCAAAGCTGCAATACGCCCGTTACAACACTTGTCATAACATTTATGGCTCCAGGATTTAATTTCATTGGTAGACCAATCCAGTACAGGATTGTGAAATTTTAACCAGGGCAATCCCAATATTACTGGAGAAGGCAAGTTATTCAAAACTACCAAATCCAATTTCTCATGGTGAACACCATTAATAGTGAGAGGAAATTCACAGACCTTGAGAGTAATATTCTTCAAAGGGGAACCATCCACAGAAACCACAGCAATGGGGGATGATAAAGGTTCGGGTTTTAAATTGAGTCTTTCTAAGAATCCCCCATCAATTACATTCAGAGTAGACCCACAATCAACAAACACCCGAAATTCCATTAATTTTTCCTGAGCAATCGTGGAAGCAGCTAAAAATACACCCTTGGAATTTAAACAGGCAATACGGGCATGACTGACCATTTTTTTTTCTTTCTTCATACGAAGCTCACAGCCTTTAATCAAATGACCAGATTTTCCGCAATAGAAACACAAGCCTTCAGAAAATCGACGGTCTTTTTCTTGAGAGCGAGGTGCCACCGATCCAATCTCCATCGATTCACCACTGTTAGTACACACATTCTCATAATCAGAAACTGACATAGCAGAGGATTTGCTCTCATTAACCCTTGCACGCAGTCTCCTATCCACCCGTATAGCTAATTGCATAGCCTGTTGCAAATCTTCAGGTGTAGGATAAGCAATTAGCAGGTCTTTAACCCTTTCATTGAGCCCAGCAAGAAATAGACTTTTCAGAGCAGAATCGTTCCACCCTGTTTGAGTAGACCAACGACGGAAATGAGTACAATATTTTTCCACATTACCTGATCCCTGTCTCAAACGTCTTAACTCAGTCTCAGCTGATGCGACACGGTCAGGATCATCATATAATAGTCCCAAAGCAGAAAAAAAACTATCCACTGATCTGAAGCATGTATCACTAGGTTGCAAAGAAAAGGCCCACTCCTGAGGCTCTTTGCGCAAAAGTGACATTATGAACCCTATGCGCTGGGATTCATCCCCAGAGGACTTGGGTCTCAAACGAAAATACAATAAGCAAGCATTTTTAAATGAAAAAAATTCTCGGTGTTCACCAAAAAATAAATCCGGCAAACATACCTTAGGCTCCAAGAAATGTGCTCCAGGACAGTTACTCACGTGCTGACGGAGCTCGGCCACCTCCAGAGAGAGTCCCTGCAGGCGATGAGCCAAATCCTGAACCGACACCATGATGGAACAGAAAAATCTTTCCTTAGAGAATTTGCAGGCTGGACTTACTGTTATGTTCTGCTACCAGAGCTAAGGAAAGAGAGGAGATCTGTCCCTACGATAGAACTCAGCTGAATCCCTACGATGTAACAGGGGACCTGATCCTGCGATCAGACCTGCTAAAGTCCTAAGCTAGTCTGTACGGAGACCTATAGATGTGGGGAAGGAATCCCTACAAGTACTAAGGACTGGGAGGAAAATGGGACACCTCCTAACAGAAATAGTAGCAGACAGACAAACAAACAAAATATATAGAACACTGAGGTCAGTAGACCAAGCAAACTAACAGAGTTAGATACAGAGCACAGGCTAGCTAGAAAGTAGTTATACAATGAAGTCCAGCAAAGCCAGAAGGGCGGAGCAGGATTAAATAGGCCAACGAGGTCATGTGACCTGCAAAGGAAAAAACCTAAGAGCAAGGTTCTAACAGTCTCCCATAGTATTTGCTTATGAATTCCAAGCAAAAGCTTCCAAAAGTTAGGACGGAGCAACATGCAATGCCCCTTACAAGAACCATGCAGTACAGCATATTACAAACATAAGTCCCATTATTGGGGAGTGGGTCACCCATAGTATTTGCTTCTGCCTTCCATGCAAAAGCTTCCAAAAATTAGGACCGAGCAACTTGCAATGCCCCTTACAAGAGCCATGCAGTACAGCATATTACAAACATAAGTCCCATTATTGGGGAGTGGGTCTCCCTTAGTATTTGCTTATGCCTTCCAAGAAAAATCTTCCAAAAATTAGGACGGAGCAACATGCAATGCCCCTTACAAGAACCATGCAGTACAGCATATTACAAACATAAGTCCCATTATTGGGGAGTGGGTCTCCCATAGTATTTGCTTATGCCTTCCAAGCAAAAGCTTCCAAAAATTAGGATGGAGCAACTTGCAATGCCCCTTACAAGAACCATGCAGTACAGCATATTACAAACATAATTCCCATTATTGGGGAGTGAGTCACCCATAGGATTTGCTTATGAGTTCCATGCAAAAGCTTCCAAAAATTAGGACGGAGCAACTTGCAATGCCCCTTACAAGAGCCATGCAGTACAGCATATTACAAACATAAGTCCCATTATTGGGGAGTGGGTCTCCCATAGTATTTGCTTATGCCTTCCAAGAAAAAGCTTCCAATAATTAGGATGGAGCAACTTGCAATGCCCCTTACAAGAACCATGCAGTACAGCATAATACAAACATAAGTCCCATTATTGGGGAGTGGGTCTCCCATAGTATTTGCTTATGCCTTCCAAGCAAAAGCTTCCAAAAATTAGGATGGAGCAACTTGCAATACCCCTTACAAGAACCATGCAGTACAGCATATTACAAACATAAGTCCCATTATTGGGGAGTGGGTCACCCATAGTATTTGCTTCTGCCTTCCATGCAAAAGCTTCCAAAAATTAGGACCGAGCAACTTGCAATGCCCCTTACAAGAGCCATGCAGTACAGCATATTACAAACATAAGTCCCATTATTGGAGAGTGGGTCTCCCTTAGTATTTGCTTATGCCTTCCAAGAAAAAGCTTCCAAAAATTAGGATGGAGCAACTTGCAATGCCCCTTACAAGAACCATGCAGTACAGCATAATACAAACATAAGTCCCATTATTGGGGAGTGGGTCTCCCATAGTATTTGCTTATGCCTTCCAAGCAAAAGCTTCCAAAAATTAGGATGGAGCAACTTGCAATGCCCCTTACAAGAACCATGCAGTACAGCATATTACAAACATAAGTCCCATTATTGGGTAGTGGGTCACCCATAGGATTTGCTTATGCCTTCCATGCAAAAGCTTACAAAAATTAGGACGGAGCAACTTGCAATGCCCCTTACAAGAGCCATGCAGTACAGCATATTACAAACATAAGTCCCATTATTGGGGAGTGGGTCTCCCATAGTATTTGCTTATGCCTTCCAAGAAAAAGCTTCCAAAAATTAGGATGAAGCAACTTGCAATGCCCCTGACAAGAACCATGCAGTACAGCATAATACAAACATAAGTCCCATTATTAGGGAGAGGGTCTCCCATAGTATTTGCTTATGCCTTCCAAGCAAAAGCTTCCAAAAATTAGGACGGAGCAACTTGCAATACCCCTTACAAGAACCATGCAGTAGAGCATATTACAAACATAAGTCCCATCATTGGGGAGTGGGTCACCCATAGTATTTGCTTATGCCTTCCATGCAAAAGCTTCCAAAAATTAGGACGGAGCAACTTGCAATGCCCCTTACAAGAGCCATGCAGTACAGCATAATACAAACATAAGTCCCATTATTGGGGAGTGGGTCTCCCATAGGATTTGCTTATGCCTTCCAAGCAAAAGCTTCCAAAAATTAGGACGGAGCAACTTGCAATGCCCCTTACAAGAGCCATGCAGTACAGCATATTACAAACATAAGTCCCATTATTGGGGAGTGGGTGTCCCATAGGATTTTCTTATGCCTTCCAAGCAAAAGCTTCCAAAAAATAGGACGGAGCAACTAGCAATGCCCCTTACAAGAGCCATGCAGTACTGCATATTACAAACATAAGTCCCATTATTGGGGAGTGGGTCTCCCAGAGTATTTGCTTTTGCCTTCCAAGCAAAAGCTTTCAAAAGTTAGGACGGAGCAACTTGCATTGCCCCTTACAAGAGCCATGAAGTACAGCATATTACAAACATAAGTCCCATTATTGGGGAGTGGGTCTCCCATAGTATTTGATTATGCCTTCCAAGCAAAAGCTTCCAAAAATTAGGACGGAGCAACTTGCAATGCCCCTTACAAGAACCATGCAGTACAGCATATTACAAACATAAGTCCCATTATTGGGGAGTGGGTCTCCCATAGCATTTGCTTATGCCCAAGCAAAAGCTTCCAAAAATTAGGACGGAGCAACTTGCAATGCCCCTTACAAGAGCCATGCAGTACAGCATATTACAAATATAAGTCCCATTATTGGGGAGTGGGTCTCCCATAGGATTTGCTTATGCTTTCCAAGCAAAAGCTTCCAAAAATTAGGACGGAGCAACTTGCAATGCCCCTTACAAGAGCCATGCAGTACAATATATTGCAAACATATGTCCCATTATTGAGAAGTGGGTCTCCCATAGTATTTGCTTATGCCTTCCAAGCAGAAGCTTCCAAAAATTAGGACGGAGCAACGTGCAATGCCTCTTACAAGAACCATGCAGTACAGCATATTACAAACATAAGTCCCATTATTGGGGAGTGGGTCTCCCATACGATTTGCTTATGCCTTCAAAGAAAAAGCTTCCAAAAATTAGGATGGAGCAACTTGCAATGCCCCTTACAAGAACCATGCAGTACAGCATAATACAAACATAAGTCCCATTATTGGGGAGTGGGTCTCCCATAGTATTTGCTTATGCCTTCCAAGCAAAAGCTTCCAAAAATTAGGACGGAGCAACTTGCAATACCCCTTACAAGAACCATGCAGTACAGCATAATACAAACATAAGTCCCATTATTGGGGAGTGGGTCTCCCATAGTATTTGCTTATGCCTTCCAAGCAAAAGCTTCCAAAAATTAGGACGGAGCAACTTGCAATGCCCCTTACAAGAACCATGCAGTAGAGCATATTACAATCATAAGTCCCATAATTGAGGAGTGGGTCACCCATAGTATTTGCTTATGCCTTCCATGCAAAAGCTTCCAAAAATTAGGACGGAGCAACTTGCAATGCCCCTTACAAGAGCCATGCAGTACAGCATATTACAAACATAAGTCCCATTATTGGGGAGTGGGTCTCCCATAGGATTTTCTTATGCCTTCCAAGCAAAAGTTTCCAAAAAATAGGACGGAGCAACTAGCAATGCCCCTTACAAGAGCCATGCAGTACTGCATATTACAAACATAAGTCCCATTATTGGGGAGTGGGTCTCCCAGAGTATTTGCTTATGCCTTACAAGCAAAAGCTTTCAAAAGTTAGGACGGAGCAACTTGCAATGCCCCTTACAAGAGTCATGAAGTACAGCATATTACAAACATAAGTCCCCTTATTGGGGAGTGGGTCTCCCATAGTATTTGATTATGCCTTCCAAGCAAAAGCTTCCAAAAATTAGGACGGAGCAACTTGCAATGCCCCTTACAAGAACCATGCAGTACAGCATATTACAAACATAAGTCCCATTATTGGGGAGTGGGTCTCCCATAGCATTTGCTTATGCCCAAGCAAAAGCTTCCAAAAATTAGGACGGAGCAACTTGCAATGCCCCTTACAAGAGCCATGCAGTACAGCATATTACAAATATAAGTCCCATTATTGGGGAGTGGGTCTCCCATAGGATTTGCTTATGCTTTCCAAGCAAAAGCTTCCAAAAATTAGGACGGAGCAACTTGCAATGCCCCTTACAAGAGCCATGCAGTACAATATATTACAAACATATGTCCCATTATTGAGGAGTGGGTCTCCCACAGTATTTGCTCATGCCTTCCAAGCAGAAGCTTCCAAAAATTAGGACGGAGCAACGTGCAATGCCTCTTACAAGAACCATGCAGTACAGCATATTACAAACATAAGTCCCATTATTGGGGAGTGGGTCTCCCACACGATTTGCTTATGCCTTCCAAGCAAAAGCTTCCAAAAATTAGGACGGAGCAACTTGCAATGCCCCTTACAAGAGCCATGCAGTACAGCATATTACAAACATAAGTCCCATTATTGGGGAGTGGGTCTCCCATAGTATTTGCTTATGCCTTCCAAGCAAAATCTTCCAAAAATTAGTACGGAGCAACTTGCAATGCCCCTTACAAGAACCATGCAGTACAGCATATTACAAACATAAGTCCCATTATTGGGGAGTGGGTATCCCATAGGATTTGCTTATGCCTTCCAAGCAAAAGCTTCCAAAAATTAGGACGGAGCAACTTGCAATGCCCCTTACAAGAGCCATGCAGTACAGTATATCACAAACATAAGTCCCATTATTGGGGAGTGGGTTTCCCATAGTATTTGCTTATGCCTTCCAAGCAAAAGCTTCCAAAAATTAGGACGGAGCAACTTGCAATGCCCCTTACAAGAGCCATGCAGTACAGCATATTACAAACATAAGTCCCATTATTGGGGAGGGGGTCTCCCATAGTATTTGCTTATGCCTTCCAAGCAAAAGCTACCAAAAATTAGGACGGAGCAACTTGCAATGCCCCTTACAAGAACCATGCAGTACAGCATATTACAAACATAAGTCCCATTATTGGGGAGTGGGTCTCCCATAGGATTTGCTTAAGCCTTCCAAGCAAAAGCTTTGAAAAATTAGGATGGAGCAACTTGCAATGCCCCTTACAAGAGCCATGCAGTACAGCATATTACAAAAATAAGTCCCATTATTGGGGAGTGGGTTTCCCATAGTATTTGCTTATGCCTTCCAAGCAAAAGCTTCCAAAAATTAGGACGGAGCAACTTGCAATGCCCTTTACAAGAACCATGCAGTACAGCATAATACAAAGATAAGTCCCATTATTGGGGAGTGGGTCTCCCATAGGATTTGCTTATGCCTTCCAAGCAAAAGCTTCCAAAAATTAGGACGGAGCAATATGCAATGCCCCTTACTAGAACCATGCAGTACAGCATATTACAAACATAAGTCCCATTATTGGGGAGTGGTTCTTCCATATTATTTGCTTATGCCTTCCAAGCAAAAGATTCCAAAAATTAGGACGGAGCAACTTGCAATGCCCCTTACAAGAGCCATGCAGTACAGCATATTACAAACATAAGTCCCAATCTTGGGGAGTGGGTCTCCCATAGGATTTGCTTATGCCTTCCAAGCAAAAGCTTCCAAAAATTAAGATGGAGCAACTTGCAATACCCCTTACAAGAGCCATGCAGTACAGCATATTACAAACATAAGTCCCATTATTGGGGAGTGGGTCTCCCATAGGATTTGCTTATGCCTTCCAAGCAAAAGCTTCCAAAAATTTGGACGGAGCAACTTGCAATGCCCTTACAAGAGCCATGCAGTACAGCATATTACAAACATCAGTCCCATTATTGGGGAGTGGGTCTCCCATAGCATTTGCTTATGCCTTCCAAGCAAAAGCTTCCAAAAATTAGGACGGAGCAACTTTCAATGCCCCTTACAAGAACCATGCAGTACAGCATATTACAAACATAAGTCCCATTATTGGGGAGTGGGTCTCCCATAGTCCCATAGGATTTGCTTATGCCTTCCAAGCAAAAGCTTCCAAAAGTTAGGACGGAGCAATTTGCAATGCCCCTTACAAGAGCCATGCAGTACAGCATATTACAAACATAAGTCCCATTATTGGGGAGTGGGTCTCCCATAGTATTTGCTTATGCCTTCCAAGCAAAAGCTTCCAAAAATTAGGACGGAGCAACTTGCAATGCCCCTTACAAGAACCATGCAGTACAGCATATTACAAAGATTAGTCCCATTATTGGGGAGGTGGTCTCCCATAGTATTTGCCTATGCCTTCCAAGCAAAAGCTTCCAAAAATTAGTACGGAGCAACTTGCAATGCCCCTTACAAGAGCCATGCAATACAGCATATTACAAACATAAGTCCCATTATTGGGGAGTGGGTCTCCCATAGTATTTGCTTATGCCTTCCAAGCAAAATCTTCCAAAAATTAGGACGGAGCAACTTGCAATGCCCCTTACAAGAACCATGCAGTACAGCATATTACAAACATAAGTCCCATTATTGGGGAGTGGGTATCCCATAGGATTTGCTTATGCCTTCCAAGCAAAAGCTTCCAAAAATTAGGACGGAGCAACTTGCAATGCCCCTTACAAGAGCCATGCAGTACAGTATATCACAAACATAAGTCCCATTATTGGGGAGTGGGTTTCCCATAGTATTTGCTTATGCCTTCCAAGCAAAAGCTTCCAAAAATTAGGACGGAGCAACTTGCAATGCCCCTTACAAGAGCCATGCAGTACAGCATATTACAAACATAAGTCCCATTATTGGGGAGGGGGTCTCCCATAGTATTTGCTTATGCCTTCCAAGCAAAAGCTTCCAAAAATTAGGACGGAGCAACTTGCAATGGCCCTTACAAGAACCATGCAGTACAGCATATTACAAACATAAGTCCCATTATTGGGGAGTGGGTCTCCCATAGGATTTGCTTAAGCCTTCCAAGCAAAAGCTTTGAAAAATTAGGATGGAGCAACTTGCAATGCCCCTTACAAGAGCCATGCAGTACAGCATATTACAAAAATAAGTCCCATTATTGGGGAGTGGGTTTCCCATAGTATTTGCTTATGCCTTCCAAGCAAAAGCTTCCAAAAATTAGGACGGAGCAACTTGCAATGCCCCTTACAAGAACCATGCAGTACAGCATAATACAAAGATAAGTCCCATTATTGGGGAGTGGGTCTCCCATAGGATTTGCTTATGCCTTCCAAGCAAAAGCTTCCAAAAATTAGGACGGAGCAATATGCAATGCCCCTTACTAGAACCATGCAGTACAGCATATTACAAACATAAGTCCCATTATTGGGGAGTGGTTCTTCCATATTATTTGCTTATGCCTTCCAAGCAAAAGATTCCGAAAATTAGGACGGAGCAACTTGCAATGCCCCTTACAAGAGCCATGCAGTACAGCATATTACAAACATAAGTCCCATTATTGGGGAGTGGGTCTCCCATAGTCCCATAGGATTTGCTTATGCCTTCCAAGCAAAAGCTTCCAAAAGTTAGGACGGAGCAATTTGCAATGCCCCTTACAAGAGCCATGCAGTACAGCATATTACAAACATAAGTCCCATTATTGGGGAGTGGGTCTCCCATAGTATTTGCTTATGCCTTCCAAGCAAAAGCTTCCAAAAATTAGGACGGAGCAACTTGCAATGCCCCTTACAAGAACCATGCAGTACAGCATATTACAAAGATAAGTCCCATTATTGGGGAAGGGGTCTCCCATAGTATTTGCCTATGCCTTCCAAGCAAAAGCTTCCAAAAATTAGGACGGAGCAACTTGCAATGCCCCTTACAAGAGCCATGCAATACAGCATATTACAAACATAAGTCCCATTATTGGGGAGTGGGTCTCCCATAGTATTTGCTTATGCCTTCCAAGCAAAATCTTCCAAAAATTAGGACGGAGCAACTTGCAATGCCCCTTACAAGAACCATGCAGTACAGCATATTACAAACATAAGTCCCATTATTGGGGAGTGGGTATCCCATAGGATTTGCTTATGCCTTCCAAGCAAAAGCTTCCAAAAATTAGGACGGAGCAACTTGCAATGCCCCTTACAAGAGCCATGCAGTACAGTATATCACAAACATAAGTCCCATTATTGGGGAGTGGGTTTCCCATAGTATTTGCTTATGCCTTCCAAGCAAAAGCTTCCAAAAATTAGGACGGAGCAACTTGCAATGCCCCTTACAAGAGCCATGCAGTACAGCATATTACAAACATAAGTCCCATTATTGGGGAGGGGGTCTCCCATAGTATTTGCTTATGCCTTCCAAGCAAAAGCTTCCAAAAATTAGGACGGAGCAACTTGCAATGCCCCTTACAAGAACCATGCAGTACAGCATATTACAAACATAAGTCCCATTATTGGGGAGTGGGTCTCCCATAGGATTTGCTTAAGCCTTCCAAGCAAAAGCTTTGAAAAATTAGGATGGAGCAACTTGCAATGCCCCTTACAAGAGCCATGCAGTACAGCATATTACAAAAATAAGTCCCATTATTGGGGAGTGGGTTTCCCATAGTATTTGCTTATGCCTTCCAAGCAAAAGCTTCCAAAAATTAGGACGGAGCAACTTGCAATGCCCCTTACAAGAACCATGCAGTACAGCATAATACAAAGATAAGTCCCATTATTGGGGAGTGGGTCTCCCATAGGATTTGCTTATGCCTTCCAAGCAAAAGCTTCCAAAAATTAGGACGGAGCAATATGCAATGCCCCTTACTAGAACCATGCAGTACAGCATATTACAAACATAAGTCCCATTATTGGGGAGTGGTTCTTCCATATTATTTGCTTATGCCTTCCAAGCAAAAGATTCCGAAAATTAGGACGGAGCAACTTGCAATGCCCCTTACAAGAGCCATGCAGTACAGCATATTACAAACATAAGTCCCATTATTGGGGAGTGGGTCTCCCATAGGATTTGCTTATGCCTTCCAAGCAAAAGCTTCCAAAAATTAAGATGGAGCAACTTGCAATACCCCTTACAAGAGCTATGCAGTACAGCATATTACAAACATAAGTCCCATTATTGGGGAGTGGGTCTCCCATAGGATTTGCTTATGCCTTCCAAGCAAAAGCTTCCAAAAATTAGGACGGAGCAACTTGCAATGCCCTTACAAGAGCCATGCAGTACAGCATATTACAAACATAAGTCCCATTATTGGGGAGTGGGTCTCCCATAGCATTTGCTTATGCCTTCCAAGCAAAAGCTTCCAAAAATTAGGACGGAGCAACTTTCAATGCCCCTTACAAGAACCATGCAGTACAGCATATTTCAAACATAAGTCCCATTATTGGGGAGTGGGTCTCCCATAGTCCCATAGGATTTGCTTATGCCTTCCAAGCAAAAGCTTCCAAAAGTTAGGACGGAGCAATTTGCAAAGCCCCTTACAAGAGCCATGCAGTACAGCATATTACAAACATAAGTCCCATTAATGGGGAGTGGGTCTCCCATAGTATTTGCTTATGCCTTCCAAGCAAAAGCTTCCAAAAATTAGGACGTAGCAACTTGCAATGCCCCTTACAAGAACCATGCAGTACAGCATATTACAAAGATAAGTCCCATTATTGGGGAGGGGGTCTCCCATAGTATTTGCCTATGCCTTCCAAGCA
Source organism: Phyllobates terribilis (assembly GCF_046119375.1). Taxonomy (NCBI): domain Eukaryota; kingdom Metazoa; phylum Chordata; class Amphibia; order Anura; family Dendrobatidae; genus Phyllobates; species Phyllobates terribilis. The sequence goes on from NW_027362771.1 coordinate 291,891,852, forward strand.
AAAGCTTCCAAAAATTAGGACGGAGCAACTTGCAATGCCCCTTACAAGAGCCATGCAATACAGCATATTACAAACATAAGTCCCATTATTGGGGAGTGGGTCTCCCATAGTACTTGCTTATGCCTTCCAAGCAAAAGCTTCCAAAAATTAGGACGGAACAACTTGCAATGCCTCTTACAAGAACCATGCAGTACAGCATATTACAAACATAAGTCCCATTATTGGGGAGTGGGTCTCCCATAGTATTTGTTTATGCCTTCCAAGCAAAAGCTTCCAAAAATTAGGACGGAGCAACTTGCAATGCCCCTTACAAGAACCATGCAGTACAGCAAATTACAAGCATAAGTCCCATTATTGGGGAGTGGTTCTCCCATAGTATTTGCTTATGCCTTCCAAGCAAAAGCTTCCAAAAATTAGGACGGAGCAACTTGCAATGCCCCTTACAAGAGCCATGCAGTACAGCATATTACAAACGTAAGTCCCTTTATTGGGGAGTGGGTCTCCCATAGGATTTGCTTATGTCTTCCAAGCAAAAGCTTCCAAAAATTAGGACGGAGCAACTTGCAATGCCCCTTACAAGAGCCATGCAGTACAGCATATTACAAACATAAGTCTCATTATTGGGGAGTGGGTCTCTCACAGTCTTTGCTTATGCCTTCCAAGCAAAAGCTGACAAAAATAAGGACGGGGGAACTTGCAATGCTGGCACCCTGGTGGTATAGTGGTGGTGGAGGCTGAGGATAAGGAGAAGAACATAAAACAGCCGAAATGAGGAAGCGTATACCCATGTGTGGGTGTGAAGCGGTGCATGTGAATACACCTCCCGAAATAACACAGTGGATTTGACTTTATGTTACTCTGCTGTCATTTGGTGGTGATGAGAAGTCTGGTTCAATCCAGCTCTTGTTCATTTTGATAAGGGTCAGCTTGTCAACATTGTCAGTTGACAGGCGAGTGTGCTTATCAGTTATAATTCCTCCAGCGGCACTAAAAACACGCTCCGATAACACGCTAGCGGCAGGGCAGGTCAGGACCTCCAAGGCGTACAGAGCGAGTTCATTCCAAGTGTCCAGCTTGGATACCCAATAATTAAAAGGCACAGAGGAATCACGGAGGACGCTGGTACGGTCGGCAAGGTACTCCCTCACCATCTTTTGAAACTTACACTCCTTGTGAGAGTACCCCGCGCCTCAGGGCCTGTAAGCTGGGCGGGTGTCATAAATCTGTCCCAGAACGTTGACAGTGTTCCCCTGCCTCTGCTGGATTGGAGGTGCATCTCTCTCGCCTGTACGCCTTGGTTGGGCAGCGAACTGTGACCTCTGCCACTAGCGTGTTCAGATGGGAATTTTTTTAAGAGTTCTGCGGCAAGGGCCTTCTGGAACTGCCCCATTTTTGTAGACCTCTCCACCTCAGGAATAAGAGAGTGAAAGTTCTCCTTGTAGCGGGGGTCTAAAAGTGTCACCAACCAGTAATGACTGTCACCCAACATTTTGACAACGCGAGGGTCATGGTTAAGGCAGCGTAATATAAAGTCAGCCATGCGTGCCAGACTGGTAACGGGCAAGATTTCCGTGTCCTCACCAAGATGACGACTGACCATGCTCTCCTCCTCCTTCTCCTCCTCCTCCCCCTTGTCCTCTGGCCACCCACACTGAACCGACTGCATGACACTTGTACAGGTACTACCGTCTACAACGCATGATAGCAGCTCCTGTTCTTCCTCCTCCTCCTCATCCTCCTCTCCCTCATTGTCCCCCAATGCACATTGGAATGAGATGAGGCTGGGCTGTGTGTAATCACCCACTACGGCTTCTTGATCCATCTCATCATGCTCTGGCTGCAATGCCTCCTCTCTAATTCTCTGCAGAGAGCGTTGCAAAAGACAGACAAGTGGGATGCTGACACTAATGATGGCGTCCTTTTTGGGGTTATCAGCAGAGTCTTTAAAAAAATTCCAGACTCTGGAAGACCTACCGCTTGTACTGGCAATGTCCCTCGTGTTGGTGTTACGGGGAACGGTTGCCCGTCTTCTCTCTGCGGCCACCACACTGCTTCTTCCTGCCTGTTGGGGTACTCTGCCTCCCTCCCCCTGTGTGCTGCTGGCCTCAATCTGCATGTCCTCCTGCCACGTTGGGTCAGTTACTAGATCATCCACCACCTCCTCCTCTTCCTCTTGCGCACCACGATGCTCCTCCTCACTTCCTGGCAATTGTGTCTCGTCATCGTCCCCCCTCTTGTGACAAATTGCCAGCGTCGACTTCCGGTGGCCGTGGCTGTTCAAATATTTGGGCATCGCATCATGGGATCTCCTCTTCCACCACTTCAAGCGTATCAAGCGAGGGGCACAAATATGGAAATGGACCAGTGAACAGCTATTCAAAGTGTCCAACTGTGGGATCAATTGCTGTCTGATGACACTCGGCATGGTGGGAGGAAGGAGCATCATGGTGAGGAGGAGTATGTGGTCGAGACTCACGGCTACTAAGAGTTGACCGTGTGGAAGACAGACCGGAGGTGGTGGTGCCCAGGTAACTGGAAGTATTATCTGCTATCCAATTAATAACCTGTTCACACTGATCAGTTCTCAATACTGGTGTTTTTCTGTGCTTCCCTAGTAATTCGGTCAAGAAGTGGAAGCGAGAAGATGTGGCTGTTGGCTGTGGCACATTTTCACCTTGGCCACGGCCCCGTCCTCTGCACGAACCATCACCAGAACGTCCACTTTCACGTCCCTTGCTACACGCCTTGCATATTGTAAAGGAAGTAAAATAGCTTACACTTGCACTATCAATGGAAAAAGGGTAATAAAAAGTAGATTAGAACCGTGGAAGAGGAAAACCACAGTTCTATATCTCTGGCCTACACCTGAATCTTTTAAACAATCTGAACAATCAGGGAGAAACTATTACTGTTTTTCTTTACGTAAAAAATACCAAAACCTGAATAATTAAGATTTTTTACCGTGGGATGGCAAAACCACAGTTATTGTTTACTGGGGTATACCAGACTTTTTTAAATATATAGATTTGCGGCTGAACAGTGAGCGACACACTCAAACTGTTTTTTTTTAGATACCAAAGGCCCAAAACTGGATAGTACAGAGATTTGACTCGCGGAACTGCAAAACCACACTGGGATATATCGAGCCTACGCCAGACTATTTTCAACAGATATATTTTTGTGTCACAACAGTCAGGAGACACTACTGTTTTTCTTTACGGAAAATATACCAAATCCTGAATAATAGAGTATTTTTACCGTGGGATGGCAAAACCACAGTTATTGTTTACTGGGGTATACCAGACTTTTTAAATATATAGATTTGCGGCTGAAAAGTGAGCGACACACTCAAACTGTTTTTTTTTTAGATACCAAAGGCCCAAAACTGGATAGTACAGAGATTTGACTCGTGGAACTGCAAAACCACACTGGCATTTGTCGAGCCTACACCAGACTATTTTAAACAGATATCCTTTTGTGTCACAACAGTCAGGAGACACTACTGTTTTTCTTTACGGAAAATATACCAAAACCTGAATAATAGAGATTTTTTACCGTGGGATGGCAAAACCACAGTTATTGTTTACTGGGGTATACCAGACTTTTTTAAATATATAGATTTGCGGCTGATCAGTGAGCGACACACTCAAACTGTTTTTTTTTTAGATACCAACGGCCCAAAACTGGATAGTACAGAGATTTGACTCGTGGAACTGCAAAACCACACTGGAATTTGTCGAGCCTACACCAGACTATTTTCAACAGATATATTTTTGTGTCACAACAGTCAGGAGACACTACTGTTTTTCTTTACGGAAAATATACCAAATCCTGAATAATAGAGTATTTTTACCGTGGGATGGCAAAACCACAGTTATTGTTTACTGGGGTATACCAGACTTTTTTAAATATATAGATTTGTGGCTGAACAGTGAGCGACACACTCAAACTGTGATTTTTTTAGATACCAATGGCCCAAAACTGGATAGTACAGAGATTTGACCCGTGGAACTGCAAAACCTCACTGGTATTTGTCGAGCCTACACCAGACTATTTTCAACAGATATCTTTTTGTGTAACAACAGTCAGGAGACACTACTGTTTTTCTTTGCGGAAAATATACCAAATCCTGAATAATAGAGTATTTTTACCGTGGGATGGCAAAACCACAGTTATTGTTTACTGGGGTATACCAGACTTTTTAAATATATAGATTTGCGGCTGAACAGTGAGCGACACACTCAAACTGTTTTTTTTTAGATACCAAAGGCCCAAAACTGGATAATATAGAGATTTGACCCGTGGAACTGCAAAACCACACTGGCATTTGTCGAGCCTACACCAGACTATTTTAAACAGATATCTTTTTGTGTCACAACAGTCAGGAGACACTACTGTTTTTCTTTACGGAAAATATACCAAAACCTGAATAATAGAGATTTTTTACCGTGGGATGGCAAAACCACAGTTATTGTTTACTGGGGTATACCAGACTTTTTTAAATATATAGATTTGCGGCTGAACAGTGAGCGACACACTCAAACTGAGATTTTTTTAGATACCAAAGGCCCAAAACTGGATAGTACAGAGATTTGACTCGTGGAACTGCAAAACCACACTGGAATTTGTCGAGCCTACACCAGACTATTTTCAACAGATATATTTTTGTGTCACAACAGTCAGGAGACACTACTGTTTTTCTTTACGGAAAATATACCAAATCCTGAATAATAGAGTATTTTTACTGTGGGATGGCAAAACCACAGTTATTGTTTACTGGGGTATACCAGACTTTTTTAAATATATAGATTTGCGGCTGAACAGTGAGCGACACTCTCAAACTGTGTTTTTTTAGATACCAAAGGCACAAAACTGGATAGTACAGAGATTTGACCCGTGGAACTGCAAAACCACACTGGGATTTGTCTGGCCTACACCAGACTATTTTCAACAGATATATTTTTGTGTCACAATAATCAGGAGACAGTACTGTTTTTCTTTACGTAAAAAATACCAAAACCTGAATAATAGAGATATTTTACCGTGGGATGGCAAAACAACAGTTATTGTTTACTGGGGTATACCAGACTTTTTTAAATATATAGATTTGCGGCTGAACAGTGAGCGACACACTCAAACTGTTTTTTTTTAGATACCAAAGGCCCAAAACTGGATAGTACAGAGATTTGACTCGTGGAACTGCAAAACCACACTGGGATTTGTCGAGCCTACGCCAGACTATTTTCAACAGATATATTTTTGTGTCACAACAGTCAGGAGACACTACTGTTTTTCTTTACGGAAAATATACCAAATCCTGAATAATAGAGTATTTTTACCGTGGGATGGCAAAACCACAGTTATTGTTTACTGGGGTATACCAGACTTTTTAAATATATAGATTTGCGGCTGAAAAGTGAGCGACACACTCAAACTGTTTTTTTTTAGATAGCAAAGGCCCAAAACTGGATAGTACAGAGATTTGACTCGTGGAACTGCAAAACCACACTGGCATTTGTCGAGCCTACACCAGACTATTTTAAACAGATATCCTTTTGTGTCACAACAGTCTGGAGACACTACTGTTTTTCTTTACGGAAAATATACCAAAACCTGAATAATAGAGATTTTTTACCGTGGGAAGGCAAAACCACAGTTATTGTTTACTGGGGTATACCAGACTTTTTTAAATATATAGATTTGCGGCTGATCAGTGAGCGACACACTCAAACTGTTTTTTTTTTAGATACCAAAGGCCCAAAACTGGATAGTACAGAGATTTGACTCGTGGAACTGCAAAACCACACTGGAATTTGTCGAGCCTACACCAGACTATTTTCAACAGATATATTTTTGTGTCACAACAGTCAGGAGACACTACTGTTTTTCTTTACGGAAAATATACCAAATCCTGAATAATAGAGTATTTTTACCGTGGGATGGCAAAACCACAGTTATTGTTTACTGGGGTATACCAGACTTTTTTAAATATATAGATTTGCGGCTGAACAGTGAGCGACACACTCAAACTGTGATTTTTTTAGATACCAATGGCCCAAAACTGGATAGTACAAAGATTTGACCCGTGGAACTGCAAAACCACACTGGCATTTGTCGAGCCTACACCAGACTATTTTAAACAGATATCTTTTTGTGTCACAACAGTCAGGAGACACTACTGTTTTTCTTTACGGAAAATATACCAAAACCTGAATAATAGAGATTTTTTACCGTGGGATGGCAAAACCACAGTTATTCTTTACTGGGGTATACCAGACTTTTTTAAATATATAGATTTGCGGCTGAACAGTGAGCGACACACTCAGACTGTGATTTTTTTAGATACCAAAGGCCCAAAACTGGATAGTACAGAGATTTGACCCGTGGAACTGCAAAACCTCACTGGTATTTGTCGAGCCTACACCAGACTATTTTCAACAGATATCTTTTTGTGTAACAACAGTCAGGAGACACTACTGTTTTTCTTTACGGAAAATATACCAAAACCTGAATAATAGAGATTTTTTACCGTGGGATGGCAAAACCACAGTTATTGTTTACTGGGGTATACCAGACTTTTTTAAATATATAGATTTGCGACTGATCAGTGAGCGACACACTCAAACTGTTTTTTTTTTAGATACCAAAGGCCCAAAACTGGATAGTACAGAGATTTGACCCGTGGAACTGCAAAACCTCACTGGGATTTGTCGAGCCTACACCAGACTATTTTCAACAGATATATTTTTGTGTCACAACAGTCAGGAGACACTACTGTTTTTCTTTACGGAAAATATACCAAAACCTTAATAATAGACATTTTTTACTGTGGGATGGCAAAACCACAGTTCTTTTTACTGGGGTATGCCAGACTTTTTTAAATATATAGATTTGCGACTGAACAGTGAGCGACACACTCAAACTGTGTTTTTTTAGATACCAAAGGCCCAAAACTGGATAGTACAGAGATTTGACCCGTGGAACTGCAAAACCATACTGGGATTTGTCGGGCCTACACCAGACTATTTTCAACAGATATATTTTTGTGTCACAACAGTTAGGAGACACTACTGTTTTTCTTTACGGAAAATATACCAAAACCTGAATAATAGAGATTTTTTACCGTGTGATGGCAAAACCACAGTTATTGTTTACTGGGGTATACCAGACTTTTTTAAAAAGATATATTTGCGGCTGAACAGTGAGCGACACACTCAAACTGTTTTTTTTCAGATACCAAAGGCCCAAAAGTGGATAATACAGAGGCTGAACCGTGGAAGTGCAAAACAACACTTCTCTTTCTCTAGCCTACACCTGACTATTTTCAACAGATATATTTGTGTCTGAAAAATCAGAGACACGCTTTTTTTTTGTGGGGGGGACACCAAAAGGTTAATAAGACGGGTGTTTGTACAGTGTGAAGGAGGAAAAAAAAAAGAGAATTTAGATGAAAAAAAAAAGGATTTTTCCTGTCCCCTGAGACCTGGAGCTAAGTCCAGCAATTTCAGCAATAGAAGCAGCACACATGACTGTAATGTAGCGTTTGCTGGTATAACCACTGCGTCTCCGATACAGCCTGCCTGCCTGATATATGGGATGGATATTAGTCCTGAGAAGGACTGTTTGTTTGATCTGGCAGCCTTTACAGACCCTACACTAACTATTTTGCAGTTTATATCTCTCCCTAAATCAGCAGCGCTGTCCCTACCCTGTCTGATCCGCAGCGACTGTGTCCAAGATGGAGGTGCCCGGTTTTAAATACTCGAGGTGACGCTGTGCGGCCATCCAATCACTGTAATGCCCACAACCAACATGGCTGCGGCATTACAGTGACTGGCTGGCAATCCCTGCATGTTCATTGGCTCTGTAAAGAGCGCCAAACATGCAGGGCGGAGTCCCGAGCTCCCGCCCGAGTAACCCGGAAATGCTCGGTGCTCGCCGAACATCCCGAGTAGCGTGATGCTCAGGCGAGTACCGAGCAGTGTCGAGCATGTTCGCTCAACACTAGTAAAGACCAAAAACAGCAGAGAGATAAACCTTAGCTGGTCTTTTACTAATTGGTTTAAACTACAGAAGTATGGCTGGACATTCAAAGGAGACTATCACCAGCAGGAAATGCCAGTGGTGGATGATAGGGCAGAAAAATGAGTAAATGAAAACACCTGTTACCCTAAAAAGATTGAAGCTAGGATAACAGAAACTAAACACCTAGCGAAAAAGTTTATCTGCTGTAGCTCGGCGGACAGAGAAGCCAACCACAAAGCATAGTCTCAAGGGTTTGAACCCAGACACATGACAGTCAGGTACATGCACGGAAAGAAAGTTTCTGCAATAGCCAACAGTTGTAACTCATGGGATGGTTAAAATGGACTTGTAAATCAGTTGAAAAACTTTAATTTTTTTTGTATTTTATCTTTTTTTGAATTACCTCCCTTGAACAAAAGTGTAATGTTACCATAAAATGCCAAATTGCTAAGCAGCTACAAGGTTCACACCCAGAAAGGAACTTGCAGCAACCCCATGTAATATTGTTGTGGAGTGTTCAGTTACTAAATTGGACTATTAAAACAAGTATTCAAAATTTAACATGTGTAGTTTAGAAAAAAAAGGTTAACAAAAATGCAAACCCCACCCCTGCCCCCGCTTCCCAGCTTTAACAAAAATGACAGGACAAATTATGCTACATAGTTTCACGTCTCAAAAACAGGCAATTGTATTTGAATAGCATGTATTGTGTAATGATCTTCTAATATTGGACTATTAGAAAAGGAAGTTTGCAAAAAACATTTTTTTATTACAACATGCACACTTTGTGAGGTAGAGAGTTGCATTTAAATTGATGTGTATATTTTTGTTTTGCCTTGAAAAGAGAGCAAAAGAAATGCAAATTAAATATAGCTTGTCTGTATCACCAGCGAGAAAATTTATTTTCTATGACACACAAGCCTTGTTTTCAGTATATTTCTTCAGTCGCAAAATTAAGACAAAGAATTTTTAAGCTGCCTTTCTTGTCAGCAGTGCATAAAGCATAAAAAAATTATTCTTAAGCTTCTGCACTACAGTTTAACACAGATAAATTAATTCACAGTTACACTGCCTCTGCAGGTCCTCTCCATCGCTGAAATCATTATTATTATTATTCACAGACCGAAACTACCACTCCCATTTTCAGTGCTGCAGTGCACCACATTGATTAAGGCCTTTATTAGTGTTGAGCCACCCCCGTAGTGTTCGAGTTCGGTTCGGTTCGTCGAACACCCGTGTGTTCGCCGAACTGTTCGTCGAACTGTTCGTCGAACACCTTCGAACACCGTTAAAACCAATGGCAGGCAAACAAAAACACATAGAAACACATAGAAAACACCTTCAAAGGTGTCCAAAAGCTGACAAACTGCTCAGAAGACATAACTAACACATGGAAAAGTGACAAGTACATATAGTCATGCGAAAATAAAAGAGGTGGAGGAGTAAAAGGAGGGGGAGACACAGATATAGGCATGTCATGCCCTTCTAAAATCCAAAAAGTGAGAAGCCGACACGGCCAGTCCGCTCCTGCCCGTGCCACCTCCGTGTCGACGGGTTTGTGCCAGAGCCGCGGTGAACCCTGATGGCCAGCCCCCCTCTCCCAATACTGGTGCCTGTCCGCTGGTGGGTCGAGCGAGCCCCCCTGTGGTGGAGGCAGCTCTAAGCTTTTTAATTTAAATTGTCTCTCTAATTTGAATGAATACACTTTAAATCCATTTACAAGGATCTATTGGAGGGCAAGTCTCATGCCAGCAGCCGCGTAATTCCAGCTCCAGTAGCGTTCACTAAAGCTGCTGCAGTTAAAAAGCTTTTATAAGGATCGAGCTCGGCTGTCCACCGCAAGGCATCCTACTGCCAGTTCCAGCCCCTATGCCTTGGGGTGCCTCCTGATGCTCTTCACTGAGTATCCCATGGTTCCGAAGCATTTCCTTTGAAAAAATTAAGTGTCTAAACTACAGGTGGTGTAGCTTGCTTAACAGCCGGGATAATCCGCTGACTAGCAGACACTGCTACTAGGCACAAAGTATTTCCTGGGCTAGATGCAGTTAAAAATTTGTAATTAGATACTCTCGTTGGATGCTGAGAAAGCATTCCATAGAGTCTCCTGGCACGCCATATATGATTCTCTTAAAAAGCTTGGGGTAGGGGTCTAGGGGACCCTTTTATAGCCAAAATCACGGCCCTGTATCACAATACGTCACCTAGGCTGAAGATAAATGGAACTGTAGCACCCTGAGGGCTCGGTTGCTACAGAGGTATTGCACCTCACTCAGAGGTGTGATATCTCACTCTCAGGTAAGGATGGAGTGTGGATCAGGACCCGACACCTGCATGCATTACACCACATTGCCGTGGGGCAGGGCGACCAATATGCCCTGAGATGGGCACGAAAGTCCCTGTCCCTGGCTGGAGTGGGGGGAGGGAACACTGAGGAAGGGGAACCCTGTAGTGCAGGAGCAGGGAGGAAGCAGTTCCTGGGTGCATTGAGAAGGGAGTATAAAATGTGGGCACAATCTTAGTTCAGTGCAGAGAAGTCTGAGCAGAAGTGGCAGGGAGCAGGGGCTTTGCATGAGCTCTGCTCCGGAGGCGGGCCTAGTAACAGAGGCCCAGGCCTGGAAGAGGGAGAAGGAAGGAAGAGGAGCGGAGAAGGCTCCAGGAACGAGGAATGAAGGGATCCCAGGGGTGCGGACGGGCGAGTCGCCACCGCACGCCCGAATCCACCTGCGTGGAGGGGTCAGGCCAAAGGGGGAGACCGGTCCCCGAAACTAGTGGAGGCAGGAAACGACCCTCAGCTAGAAACCGGAGGCTGTGACATTTTATGTGGCACAGCCCCTCGCTACACCCGCTAGGAAGGCACCACATAGGGTCAGGGAAACTGGCGCCAAGTTTACCAAGAGGAGGCCCGAGGCAGCCGGACAGAAGGGTTGGTAAGAAAGGCCAGACAAAGGACACACAAAGGGGGTCCTGTGAAGCGCTCCAAAGTTATCTGGGAGTTGTCTGAGCCCCTCACCTGGTGAGCACAGTACGATGTGGGCAGCCGTTACCTGCAGACGTGGTCTGGATAATAAGAACTGTGAGTAAAGGCCCTGGACTGCATCACTGACTCCGTGTCGTTACTGCTGCTGCCCTGCACCATCACCCCCATCCTCCGCATACACTGCCCTGAGGCTATACTCCTCCCGTGGGGAGTTATGCTACGCTCTGCTGCACCCACAACACCAGCCTCAGCGGTCTGCCCTGCAGCGGCGGTTCACTCTGACCGCAATCCACGGGTGGCGTAGTCGGACATTTAAACATCAAAACCACATAAATAGTTCCGCCACTGGTTTGACCACCCTGAGCCACGGAACCGGGTCGCCGCCACGAAGACTACAACCACCAGCATCCACCAAAAAGGGTCCGTCTCCGGGTGTCCCAAGGCCCAGGGGGTGCATCAGAACATTTTCATCACCTTTCACAATCACCAATGGGACAAGGCAGGGATGTCCTCTGTCCCCTCTCTTATACATCCTAGTGACGGAGCACCTGCTCTCATCAATTCGCCATAACCCCAATATTAGGTGGATTGAGGTGGGAGGCACCGAGTACAAGTGCTCTCTATTTGCTGATGATGTCCTAGTATATATCACTCAATCACATATATCCATCCATGCTGTTATGGCTGAAATAGATCACTTTGTTACATGGTCAAATTTTAAAATCAATGCAGCGAAGTCTGAGGCCCTCGATGTCTCCCTCCCCAAATCCATATAGGATTCCATCCAGTCCAACTTTCCCTTTGCCTGGCCCTCACAGGGTATCAAATACTTAGGAATTCCTATTCATAGAGACCTCTCCCATCTATGTTATCTTAATTTTGGGCCCTTTGTTGAACAACTCCATACAGACCACGGTTGGCAAGTTAGAACTGTAAGATTCACTACGTGAACCACTGGTGTTTTGTGGAAAAGCACATGTACACTGCGTTCCAAATTATTATGCAAAAAGTGTTTAGGAGTGATAAGGGAAGAATTTGTTTGTTTGTCAGTTAAACTCATTGATGGTGATGTGTGTCAGGGCTCTTTATATCACTGTAAGCAATTGCAGACACCTGTGCTAATTAGTTTGGCAGGTGTGTCCAATGAAAGGCAAGACTACTTAAGAAGGCTGTCTCACATTATTAAGCAGCCTACATTTTCTGCCAAAATGGGAAAGAAAAAGGATGTGTCGGCTGCTGAGAAGCAACAAATTGTGGAGTGTTTAGGTCAAGGCATGACTACAATCAACATTGTGCGATGATCAGGATGAAGTGTCTTGGCAATCAAGAAGTATGTAGCTGATTCACAGTACACACGTGTGCGTGCTGATAAGGGCAAATTGAGGACTCTTTCCTACAGGCAATTACGTCAGGTTGAAAGAGCAGCGGCAAAAAAGCCTTGTCATAGCAGCAGACAAGTTTTTGAAGCTGCTTGTGCCTCCAACGTCCCCCGAACAACAAGATGCAGGGTCCTTCAGAGGTTTGCAGCTGTGCATACGCCATCCTGTCGACCTCCTCTATCCACTTCACACAAGCAGAAACGGCTCCAGTGGGCCAAACATTACATGAAGACTGATTTCAAAACTGTTTTTTTCACGGATGAGTGCCGTGCAGCGCTCGATGGTCCAGATGGATGGAGTGGAGGATGGCTGGTTGATAGACACCCCACGCAAACACGGCTACAGCGCCAACAAGGAGGAGGTGGAGTAATGTTTTGGGCTGGAATCATGGGGAGAGAGATTGTCGGCCCCTTTAGGATCCCTGAAGGCGCTAAAGATGAACTCCATAATGTATGTGGATTTTCTCAAACAGCACTTCCTGCCATGGTTCAAGAAGAAGAACCGTGTATTTCACAGCAAGATCATTTTTCTGCATGATAATGCACCATCTCATGCTGCACATAAAACATCTGCATCTCTGGCTGATATGGGCATAAAAGGGGACAAACTTATGGTGTGACCCCATGCTCCCCTGACCTGTACCCCATTCAGAACCTTTGGAGCATCATTAAAAGGAGTGTCTATGATGGCGGGAGGCACTTCACATCTAAGCAACAGCTCTGGGATGGTATTCTGTCTTCATGCAAAACAATTGAAGCAGAAACCATCCAAAACCTGACAAATTCAATGGACGAGAGAGTTCAGAAGCTCCTTTCGAACAAGGGGTCCTATGTGAAAATGTAACATCACCTAGAATAAAGTTTTGAGTTGAAAACTGTTTGATTTCAGTTTCTAACAACCTGCTAATGCTTATAATTTCAAAAATGACCATTTTTTTGGTCTTTATTAAAATGAAAAGGTTGATCGAAAAGTTTGGGGGATCTAAGAGTGTGGCAACCCAGTAGTCATGATTACTTCGAATTCTGACAATATGAGGGTCATGTTGCAGGTAGTGCAGCAAGAAGGCACTTATGTGTCTTGCGCATCTCGGAGCCCCAAAATTATTTTCCGGGCTAGATGCAGCTAAAAATTATTATTAATTTTAAATCTGGTGAAGCTTTAGTATAGATGGCCTAATAAGATCAGTGCTGTACACTGCTACAAAGCCCAAATTATTTTCCAGCCAAGATACAGATAAACATGATTAGTAATTTGAAAGCTTAAAACGGTTGGTAGGGTGATTTTAACCAATCATCAAGCTTTTACTCTCCCCAGGATGACACAGGGGTAGAAAAGTCGTTTCAGATCCATGATTTGTTCATCTTTATGAACGTGAGTCTGTCTACATTATCAGTGGAGAGCCGCGTGCGCTTATCTGTCAGCACACCACCAGCAGCGCTGAACACACGTTCAGACAGAACGCTGGCTGCAGGGCATGACAAGATCTCCAAGGCGTAAGTGGCTAGCTCCGGCCATTTATCCAGATTGGAAGCCCAAAAAGAGCAAGGGTCCAGTGACACAGTCGTGGCTTCAATGTTTACTTGGAGATACTCCTGTACCATCGTCTCTAGGCGTTGACTATGTGTCAGACTTCTTGTCTCCTGTGGCCTTGCAAAGGATGGGCTAAAAAAGTGGTGAAATGATTCCGCAAAATTGATGTTACCAGCAGATACTGTGGTTCTGTTATGGTTTGAGTGCTGAACACTTGACGGTCCCACGGTTGGCAAGTTGGAACTGTGAGATTCACTACGTGCACCACTGGTATTTTGTGGAAAAGCACATGTAAGATTCTGCAACAGTCTCTGCTGATACTCCTGCATGCGTGCATCCCTTTCTATGGCAGGATTAATTTCTGCAAATTTACTTTTGTACCGGGGATCTAACAGTGTGGCAACCCAGTAGTCAGGATTATTTCTAATTCTCACAATTCGAGGGTCATGTTGCAGGTAGTGCAGCAAGAAGGCACTCATGTGTGTTGCGCATCCAGGAGCACCAAGTCCCTGTTGTGTTGGTGGCGAGGTAACAATCATGCTTCCTTCCTCTGTCCTCTCCCCCCAACCTCGCACAACAGAAATGTGATCAAGGTCTCCCTCATCTGATGAGTCTTCCATCAGTTCGTCCTCCACTTCTTCCTGGGCTCCTGCACCTTCCTCACTAGTTTGGCTGCTACCATGCGCCCTGGTAAAACCATCTCCCCCACCCTCACATGCCTGCCGCCTTGGTGCTGCCGACCGTCTGGACCTTGCAGATGTTAGCCCTTCCGCATACAACTCCTCCTCCTCTACTTCCTCCACCTCCTCTTGTGCCACCACCTGACTCCGAATTCTGTTTAACATGTGCTCCAGCATGTAAATCACCGGAATAGTCATGCTGATAATGGCATCGTCAGCACTAAACATCTTCGTCGCCATTTCAAAACTGTGCAGAAGGGTGCATAGGTCCCTGATCTGAGACCACTCCTCCAGCGTGATTTGCCCCACCTCTGAATCTCGTTGGCCCAGGCTATACGTCAGAACATATTGCACCAGGGCTTGTCGGTGCTGCCACAGTCGCTGCAACATGTGCAGAGTTGAATTCCACTGGGTAGGCACATCGCATTTTAGCCGGTGAAGTGGCAGGCCCAACGGCTTCTGTAGAGATGTAAGTCGCTGAGCTGCGGGATGCGAACGGCGGAAGTGAGCACACAGCGACCGTGCCCTCTGCAGAAGGCCATCTAGTCTGGGATAGTGGGCTAAAAATTGCTGGACAACCAGGTTCAACACGTGAGCCATACAAGGCACGTGTGTGACATTGCCCCGGCGAAGGGCCGCACCCAGGTTTGCAGCATTGTCGCACACGGCCTTCCCTGGTTTCAGGTCCAGTGGAGACAACCATTCATGAAATTGGTTCTCCAGAGCTGACCACAACTCCTCAGCTGTGTGACTCACATTTCCCAGACATTTCAATGTAAAAACCGCCTGATGACGTTGAGCCCTACTGCCAGCATAGTAAGGAGGTATGCAGGATCCCTTATGCGCAGTTAGAAAGCTTGTGGCATGACCAGACAGGCTTTGGGTGCAGGTGGAAGACCGAGAGGAGGTTGAGGAGGCAGAAGCAGTGGAGGAACTTTGACATAAAGAGGATTGACGCACAACTCGTGGGGACGGCAAGACTTGGACAGCAGCCCCTTGTCCTGCTGTCACCATAGTTACCCAGTGCCCAATCAGCGACATGTAACGCCCCTGTCTATGCCTACTCGTCCAAGTGTCTGTGGTGAAATGCACCCTGTCACACACAGAGTTTCTCAAAGAAGCGGTGATGTTGTGTGCGACATGCTGGTGGAGCGCAGGCACACCTTTCTTTGAGAAGTAGTGCCGACTGGGCATCTGGTACTGGGGCACTGCGACGGACATAAGGTCTCGAAAATCCTCTGTGTCCACCAGGCGGAAAGGCAGCATTTCTGTAGCCAAGAGCTTGCAGATGGTGAAATTCAACCTCTTAGCTTTCTCATGGCTAGGAGGAAATGGTCTTTTACTTGTCCACATCTGAGGGACCGAGGGCTGGCTATTGTGCTTAGACGGGGTTGATAAGGGTGTCCCCGGCAAACTGCGGGTCTGTGAGGAAGATGCAGGCGGACATGTTAGGTTGCCTTGATCCAAAGGTGGTGCTATCGATGTCGGACAGCGCTCAACACCAGCTGGTGTTACCACTTCCAAAGAAAATGATGACCTGCCAATCACGCTGGCTGTTGCGGGTAAAGAGGTGGCAGGTCTGCGCCCCAAAACAGGTGTGACTGCTGTCCCCCCAGTCACAGAGGATGAAGAGGCCGCGGATGCACAAGATATGGCAGACGGTGGTTGGCCCGGCCGGCTAGGCCGCATTGTAGCACACTGAGCTTCCCACTGCAACTTATGCTTCATGTCCATGTGCCGGTTCATGCATGAAGTACTCAAACTATGTATTTTTTGGCCTCTACTTAGCTTTTGCTGACAAATGTTACAGATAACACGAGTTGGGTCATCATTATCGATCTGAAAAAATGCCCAGGCTATGCAAGGCTTAGCACCCATGCGACCTGAAGAGCCACCACGACTTGTGTTTGAGGATGCAGTTGTTGACGTGCTTCCAGTACTACGTCTCTGTCCAGGAAGGCGCAACCTGACCTCGTCGTCACTAGCATCTTCCTCCACCTCCTCTGCTGACCTCATCTCTTGGCTGACTGTGGGTCGACAGTAAGTGGGATCTCCAACCTCATCATCATCACCCTGTGCGTTATCACACCCGTCGTCCTCAGAGCCAACCTGTTCCTGCCCTGACAAAAAACTAAAGTTGTCGCTCCAATCAGGTATTTGAGTCTTATCATCGTCTTCCTCATTGTCTCCACCAACAGGAGTTACAGTTTGGGAATGAGGGTCTACATTATGGTCAGAACCTTCTGCGTCTGGTCCTGGATCCGACTCATAAAGATTCTGGGCATCAGTGCAGATCATTTCCTCGTCTGGATTCACAGAAGCGCTGGAGTCGACCTCTGATTCCCAGGCTATAGTATGAGTAAACAGCTCTGCAGACTCAACCATCTGTTCTACCTCATACTCAGACGGGCAGCTGGAGATTTGGGAGCTGTGAGGAAGCAAGTGCGATTGGGGTGACACCTTTGAGGACTGGAGTATTTGTGATGTTGAAGTTGATGTGGAGGAGAGCCCACTTAAAGGAGCACTTGATATCCGTTGAAGCACCTGCTGTTTTTGTGCCTCATCTGGAATTTGTAGTGATTGGCGTGGCCGTAAGAAAGGGATCTTATCACATTGTCCGCTAAAAGAAGTAGACATTTTAGTTTGGCTGGAAGATGGTCTTTCTTCTGCAGATGTTACTGTTGCTTTAACACCTACCCCACGGACACAACCTTTTTTCCCCTTCCCAACACGCCTATTCCCCTTTCCACCAGCAGCAGGCCTTTTTCCACTCATTTTGGTGGTTAACTAATTCACAACTCTGGAGTTGTTTGCACAAAAAAACAATGGATGGGAACCGAGCAGAGCTGAGTGGCCAAACTGTGGTATTAGGCCAAAACTGTTGGCTGGGTTAGATGCAGAAAAAAATTATATTCAACTTGCAACCTGATGGAGGTCTGTATAGATGGATTAATAGAACAAGTCCCACACACAGCTAGAAGCCCAATATTTTTTCAGAGGTAGATGCAGAAAAAAATATATTCAGTTTGCAACCTGATGGAGGTCAGTATAGATGGACTAATACAACAAGTCCCACACACAGCTAGAAGCCCAATATTTTTTCAGAGGTAGATGCAGAAAAAAATATATTCAGTTTGCAACCTGATGGAGGTCTGTATAGATGGATTAATAGAACAAGTCCCACACACAGCTAGAAGCCCAATATTTTTTCAGAGGTAGATGCAGAAAAAAATATATTCAGTTTGCAACCTGATGGAGGTCTGTATAGATGGATTAATAGAACAAGTCCCACACACAGCTAGAATCCCAATATTTTTTCAGAGGTAGATGCAGAAAAAAATATATTCAGTTTGCAACCTGATGGAGGTCTGTATAGATGGATTAATAGAACAAGTCCCACACACAGGTAGAAGCCCAATATTTTTTCAGAGGTAGATGCAGAAAAAAATATATTCAGTTTGCAACCTGATGGAGGTCTGTATAGATGGATTAATAGAACAAGTCCCACACACAGCTAGAAGCCCAATATTTTTTCAGAGGTAGATGCAGAAAAAAATATATTCAGTTTGCAACCTGATGGAGGTCTGTATAGATGGATTAATAGAACAAGTCCCACACACAGCTAGAAGCCCAATATTTTTTCAGAGGTAGATGCAGAAAAAAATATATTCAGTTTGCAACCTGATGGAGGTCTGTATAGATGGATTAATAGAACAAGTCCCACACACAGCTAGAAGCCCAATATTTTTTCAGAGGTAGATGCAGAAAAAAATATATTCTGTTTGCAACCTGATGGAGGTCTGTATAGATGGATTAATAGAACAAGTCCCACACACAGCTAGAAGCCCAATATTTTTTCAGAGGTAGATGCAGAAAAAAATATATTCAGTTGCAACCTGATGGAGGTCAGTATAGATGGACTAATACAACAAGTCCCACACACAGCTAGAAGCCCAATATTTTTTCAGAGGTAGATGCAGAAAAAAATATATTCAGTTTGCAACCTGATGGAGGTCTGTATAGATGGATTAATAGAACAAGTCCCACACACAGCTAGAAGCCCAATATTTTTTCAGAGCTAGATGCAGAAAAAAATATATTCAGTTTGCAACCTGATGGAGGTCTGTATAGATGGATTAATAGAACAAGTCCCACACACAGCTAGAAGCCCAATATTTTTTCAGAGGTAGATGCAGAAAAAAATATATTCAGTTTGCAACCTGATGGAGGTCAGTATAGATGGACTAATACAACGAGTCCCACACACAGCTAGAAGCCCAATATTTTTTCAGAGGTAGATGCAGAAAAAAATATATTCAGTTTGCAACCTGATGGAGGTCAGTATAGATGGACTAATACAACAAGTCCCACACACAGCTAGAAGCCCAATATTTTTTCAGAGGTAGATGCAGAAAAAAATATATTCAGTTTGCAACCTGATGGAGGTCTGTATAGATGGATTAATAGAACAAGTCCCACACACAGCTAGAAGCCCAATATTTTTTCAGAGGTAGATGCAGAAAAAAATATATTCAGTTTGCAACCTGATGGAGGTCTGTATAGATGGATTAATAGAACAAGTCCCACACACAGCTAGAAGCCCTATATTTTTTCAGAGGTAGATGCAGAAAAAAATATATTCAGTTTGCAACCTGATGGAGGTCTGTATAGATGGATTAATAGAACAAGTCCCACACACAGCTAGAAGCCCAATATTTTTTCAGAGGTAGATGCAGAAAAAAATATATTCAGTTTGCAACCCGATGGAGGTCAGTATAGATGGACTAATACAACAAGTCCCACACACAGCTAGAAGCCCAATATTTTTTCAGAGGTAGATGCAGAAAAAAATATATTCAGTTTGCAACCTGATGGAGGTCAGTATAGATGGACTAATACAACAAGTCCCACACACAGCTAGAAGCCCAATATTTTTTCAGAGGTAGATGCAGAAAAAAATATATTCAGTTTGCAACCTGATGGAGGTCTGTATAGATGGATTAATAGAACAAGTCCCACACACAGCTAGAAGCCCAATATTTTTTCAAAGCTAGATGCAGAAAAAAATATATTCAGTTTGCAACCTGATGGAGGTCTGTATAGATGGATTAATAGAACAAGTCCCACACACAGCTAGAAGCCCAATATTTTTTCAGAGGTAGATGCAGAAAAAAATATATTCAGTTTGCAACCTGATGGAGGTCAGTATAGATGAATTAATAGAACAAGTCCCACACACAGCTAGAAGCCCAATATTTTTTCAGAGGTAGATGCAGAAAAAAATATATTCAGTTTGCAACCTGATGGAGGTCAGTATAGATGGACTAATACAACAAGTCCCACACACAGCTAGCAGCCCAATATTTTTTCAGAGGTAGATGCAGAAAAAAATATATTCAGTTTGCAACCTGATGGAGGTCTGTATAGATGGATTAATAGAACAAGTCCCACACACAGCTAGAAGCCCAATATTTTTTCAGAGGTAGATGCAGAAAAAAATATATTCAGTTTGCAACCTGATGGAGGTCTGTATAGATGGATTAATAGAACAAGTCCCACACACAGCTAGAAGCCCAATATTTTTTCAGAGGTAGATGCAGAAAAAAATATATTCAGTTTGCAACCTGATGGAGGTCTGTATAGATGGATTAATAGAACAAGTCCCACACACAGCTAGAAGCCCAATATTTTTTCAGAGGTAGATGCAGAAAAAAATATATTCAGTTTGCAACCTGATGGAGGTCTGTATAGATGGATTAATAGAACAAGTCCCACACACAGCTAGAAGCCCAATATTTTTTCAGAGGTAGATGCAGAAAAAAATATATTCTGTTTGCAACCTGATGGAGGTCTGTATAGATGGATTAATAGAACAAGTCCCACACACAGCTAGAAGCTCAATATTTTTTCAGAGGTAGATGCAGAAAAAAATATATTCAGTTGCAACCTGATGGAGGTCAGTATAGATGGACTAATACAACAAGTGCCACACACAGCTAGAAGCCCAATATTTTTTCAGAGGTAGATGCAGAAAAAAATATATTCAGTTTGCAACCTGATGGAGGTCTGTATAGATGGATTAATAGAACAAGTCCCACACACAGCTAGAAGCCCAATATTTTTTCAGAGCTAGATGCAGAAAAAAATATATTCAGTTTGCAACCTGATGGAGGTCTGTATAGATGGATTAATAGAACAAGTCCCACACACAGCTAGAAGCCCAATATTTTTTCAGAGGTAGATGCAGAAAAAAATATATTCAGTTTGCAACCTGATGGAGGTCAGTATAGATGGACTAATACAACAAGTCCCACACACAGCTAGAAGCCCAATATTTTTTCAGAGGTAGATGCAGAAAAAAATATATTCAGTTTGCAACCTGATGGAGGTCAGTATAGATGGACTAATACAACAAGTCCCACACACAGCTAGAAGCCCAATATTTTTTCAGAGGTACATGCAGAAAAAAATATATTCAGTTTGCAACCTGATGGAGGTCTGTATAGATGGATTAATAGAACAAGTCCCACACACAGCTAGAAGCCCAATATTTTTTCAGAGGTAGATGCAGAAAAAAATATATTCAGTTTGCAACCTGATGGAGGTCTGTATAGATGGATTAATAGAACAAGTCCCACACACAGCTAGAAGCCCTATATTTTTTCAGAGGTAGATGCAGAAAAAAATATATTCAGTTTGCAACCTGATGGAGGTCTGTATAGATGGATTAATAGAACAAGTCCCACACACAGCTAGAAGCCCAATATTTTTTCAGAGGTAGATGCAGAAAAAAATATATTCAGTTTGCAACCCGATGGAGGTCAGTATAGATGGACTAATACAACAAGTCCCACACACAGCTAGAAGCCCAATATTTTTTCAGAGGTAGATGCAGAAAAAAATATATTCAGTTTGCAACCTGATGGAGGTCAGTATAGATGGACTAATACAACAAGTCCCACACACAGCTAGAAGCCCAATATTTTTTCAGAGGTAGATGCAGAAAAAAATATATTCAGTTTGCAACCTGATGGAGGTCTGTATAGATGGATTAATAGAACAAGTCCCACACACAGCTAGAAGCCCAATATTTTTTCAAAGCTAGATGCAGAAAAAAATATATTCAGTTTGCAACCTGATGGAGGTCTGTATAGATGGATTAAGAGAACAAGTCCCACACACAGCTAGAAGCCCAATATTTTTTCAGAGGTAGATGCAGAAAAAAATATATTCAGTTTGCAACCTGATGGAGGTCAGTATAGATGAATTAATAGAACAAGTCCCACACACAGCTAGAAGCCCAATATTTTTTCAGAGGTAGATGCAGAAAAAAATATATTCAGTTTGCAACCTGATGGAGGTCAGTATAGATGGACTAATACAACAAGTCCCACACACAGCTAGCAGCCCAATATTTTTTCAGAGGTAGATGCAGAAAAAAATATATTCAGTTTGCAACCTGATGGAGGTCTGTATAGATGGATTAATAGAACAAGTCCCACACACAGCTAGAAGCCCAATATTTTTTCAGAGGTAGATGCAGAAAAAAATATATTCAGTTTGCAACCTGATGGAGGTCTGTATAGATGGATTAATAGAACAAGTCCCACACACAGCTAGAAGCCCAATATTTTTTCAGAGGTAGATGCAGAAAAAAATATATTCAGTTTACAACCTGATGGAGGTCTGTATAGATGGATTAATAGAACAAGTCCCACACACAGCTAGAAGCCCAATATTTTTTCAGAGGTAGATGCAGAAAAAAATATATTCAGTTTGCAACCTGATGGAGGTCTGTATAGATGGATTAATAGAACAAGTCCCACACACAGCTAGAAGCCCAATATTTTTTCAGAGGTAGATGCAGAAAAAATTATATTCAGTTTGCAACCTGATGGAGGTCTGTATAGATGGATTAATAGAACAAGTCCCACACACAGCTAGAAGCCCAATATTTTTTCAGAGCTAGATGCAGAAAAAAATTATATTCAATTTGCAACCTGATGGAGGTCAGTATAGATGGACTAATAGAATGATGCTATGCCCAAAAGATTTTACTTCACTAGGTGCAGTAAAAAAATTGGTATTCTATACACAGGTGGTATATCTTGCAACACAGATAGGCTACACCACTGACTAACACACTCTGCAATAGGCCAAAAAGGATTAGCTTTGCTAGATTCAGCCAAATGCTGTGAAAAAAACTTGCACAGCACTGGCACAGACCTGCCTGGCAAAAACTGATAGGAACTGATGTAACCTAGTCCTGAAAAGGACTCCAATTACAATTAGTCTTTACTCCCACAATCTAGCCATTTAAGAGCACAGACCTGCCTGATAAAAGTCGTAGGAAATGCTGTAACCTAGTCCTTAAAAGGACTGCAATCACAACTATTCCCTACTCCCAAGCTATCTGTAGATTTGTGCGAAAATTGGCTTGAAATTAACAAGGTATAGCGCACACAGCAACACCGGTGCCGTCTAACACGCAGCTGCAGCAGTGAGAAAATGGTGGCGACGGGGAAAATGGCTTGGTCTTATAGGGCAAGGACATGTGACATACACTGCCAATGACACATGCCCTTGCTTGTGTGAAAAAAAGCACTTCGCTCCGTGTGTGCGCTGCTGATAGGCTGACAGATTGCACCTCCCCACTGCAAATGCGGGAAAGAGAAAAAAAAATGGAGATCTTCATTGTTCCTGCAGAGATCCATCCCCTGCCCCTCCCCCCACCCCGCTGTACACTCAAACTGCGTATTAACATTAATTTTCATCATTACTGAGAAAAAATCCAGTTATGATTTTGGTGCACGAACAGTTATTGAACATAACCTCGAACAGCCGAATTTTTCTCAAATTGTTTGTGTTCGCCGAACGGCTCGAACACCGCCCAAAACAGCTCGAATTTGAGATTGGCGAACAGTTCGAGTAGAACAACACTCATCTCTAGCCTTTATATCCCTATTAGATGGTGACCAGATTCAAATGCATCGGGTATTCTAGAATATGTATGTATTTTATTTATGAAGATTTAAGAATAATGCAATGAATACACAGGATTTTCCTGGTAAAATATACACATTATCATTAAATTTTATTGCTCATAGAATTTAATACAACTGAACGAAATTATTAAACAGATCATCAAAATATCTAAACCATTACATGAATATCTAACTGTATTTAAATAAATCATCGGACGAAAGAAGTACATCGACACTGTAATATATTTGTTAACAATATCAACCCAAAATATTTTTGTACACCACATTTCTTGTGAATACATTTTGACTATCTATAAGCAACTTTCCTTGTAAAGGGGTATGAAGAACTTGCACCTTGACGTTGGATCTCATTTTAACTCTTGAAAATGCAACGTAGAGTTGTCCATGACCAAAAACGGGCTCCGGTAGATATATGCCAACACGGTTTAGAGTTTGACCTTGTGACTCGTTTATTGTCATGGCAAAAGCTGGTTTTACTTAAATGAATCCGTGGAATGAACACTTCATCTCCTTTTGCTGATCCAGTGATCACTCTTGCTTGAATTACGTGGAAATGGAGTCCAGTAACAATAAGGCGAGTTACATTACAAAGACCATTTTTTGTATTTAGATTCCGCAGCAACATTACGATTGTTCCAACTTTGAGTTGTAGTCTGTGGGATGGCATTCCTGATGGCGTAAGACTATTTAAAAATTCAACTGGATAATGCTCTCGTTCATCTTCATTGCCTACATCCACTGAATCATCACCTTTGTTCAACTTATACTCTCCAGGCATTCTATCGATCACACAGGAATTTAGCAGAGCCACGTCATCGTTCTTGGGACAGAGAATTGCATGGGAAGAGACCCTCTCAACACTGCATTGGTCATTCACATCAATTTCAATGCATTGTCCAAAAACATCACTTATGATGCAGTCAGTGCACAACATGTCTTCTGGTATTTCAATAATGTCTTCTCCAAGGTTGTATTCATTGCTAAGTTCACCGTTACCAAGTTTAAGAAGCCATTTGCTGTACTCTGGGTCAGAAGATCGCATGTTGTTAATTAGTTGGAGTTTATTAACCCCTTTCTGACGTATGACCTAATAGTACTTCTTGGTGACCTGGGCCGATTGGACCAATGACGTATTATTAGGTCATACGGCGATCGCGCCCGCACACAAGCGGTGCAGGGCGATCGCCGCCAGGTGTCAGCTGATTGTCACAGTGGTCCCGCACATTGCGGTGGCAAGGGGAGGTGATCGGGATACTCACCTCCTCTTCCGGCCTCCAGCGCTGTCTGCCGTGGCTTCCCGGATGTTGCCATGATGACCCGATGTCATCATGACAACATCCGGGTCACCAGACAGCAGGAAGATTCTTTGGTCATGCACAGTGCATGACCAAACTATCTTCTCCCTGTGCAGCACTGACAGCCTGTGTAGCACAGGAATAATGCTGCATTCCTGTGCTATACAGGCGATCAGAAAAAAAAAAGTGAAAGTCCCAGAGTGGGACACAGAATAAAAGTCCAAAAAGCGTTAAAAAATAAAAAAAAAAATAAAAAAAATTGTAAAAATATTTAAAAAAAAGAATCCACCAAAAATAAAAATAAAAATATAATATACCCATCAATAAATATTATTATGAAAAAAAAAACAAAAAAAAAACAATAAAAGTACACATATTTGGTATCGCCGCGTCCGGAACGACCTGACCTATAAAACTGTCCCACTAGTTAACCCCTTTAGTGAATACGGTAAAAAAAAAACAAAAAAAAACAACTAAGCAATGCTTTATCATCATACCGCCAAACAAAAAATGAAATAACACGCGATCAAAAAGATGAATATAAATAAAAATGGTACCGTGGAAAACATAATCTTGTCCCGCAAAAAAACAAGCTGCCATACAGCTCCATCAGCCAAAAAATAAAAAAGTTATTGCTCTCAGAATAAAGCGATGCAAAAAAAATATTTTTTTCTATAAAATAGCTTTTATTGTGTAAAAGCGCCAAAACATAGAAAAACGATATAAATGTGGTACCGCTGTAAATGTACTGACCCGATGAATAAATCTACCTTATCAATTTTACCACACGCAGAACAGCATAAAAAAACCCATATAAAAAATTCTGGAATTGCTGTTTTTTGTTTATTCTGCTTCCCAAAAATCGGAATAGAAAGTGATCAAAAAATGTCAAGTGCCTGAAAATGGCACCAATAAAAATGTCAAGTCATCCCGAAAAAAACAAGCCATCATATGACTCTGTCGGCCAAAATATGGAAAAATTATAGCTCTCAAAATATGGCGATGCAAAAACTAGATTTTGCAAAAAAATGCATCTTTTAGTGTGTGACAGCTGTCAATCATAAAAATCCGATATGATTCTGGTATCGCTGTAATCGCACCGACCCGAAGAATAAAGTTGTCTAATCACTTATACTGCACGAGGAACGGTGTAAAAAATAAACTCTAGGGTTAGGGTTAGGGTTGGGCAAGGGTTGAGCTAGGGTTAGGGTTGGGCTAGGGATTTTTTTCAAAAGTAAAAAAAAAAAAGATGACGATATGGCGATTAGTGTTGAGCACAAGTGCTCGCTACTTGAGTTTGCATCGGGTGCACAGGATTTCACTGAGTATCGCGGGTGCTCAAGTGACATGCTCGAGTCTCTGCCCCATATGCTTCTTGGCCAAAAAAACCTTGCGGGGATTGCCTGCCATGCACGAGCGATCCCCGCATGTTTTTGTTTGGGTGTCTAATAACCATGAAACATGTGAGCGGGTACTTGAGCATGTCACTCGAGAACCCGTGATACATGGTGCATACCCAAGTACCCGATGCAAACTCAAGTAGTGAGCACTTGCGCTCAAGACTAATGACAACTTATTCAATATGATGACCTAATGTTATCAAATTCTGTGTCATACCTCTGGGATCAAAATGTTCACTATACCTCTTGATAAAATCCTTGAGGGGTGTAGTTTCCAAAATGGGGTCACTTGTTGGGGGGTTTCCACTGTTTAGGCACATCAGGGGCTCTCCAAACGTGACATGGCGTCCGCTCTCAATTCCAGCCAATTTTGCGTTCAAAAAGTCACACAATTCTCCTTCTCTTCTGAATTCTACCGTGCACCCAAACACTGTATTTTCCCCACATATGGGGTATTGGCGTACGCAGGAGAAATTGCACAACAGTTTGATTTTTTTACTTTCAGGGCTTCATGTTATAAACTTCTGCAAAGCACTTGGGAGTTCAGGGTGCTCACCACACATCTAGATAAGTTCCCTGAGGGGTCTAGTTTCCAAAATGGTGTCACTTGTGGGGTTTTTCCACTGTTTAGGCACATCAGGGGCACATCCACTAAGTATTCAAGTAAATTTTACCTTCAAAAAGTCAAATGGCGTTCCTTCCCTGCCAAACCCTGCCGTGCGCCCAAGCAGTGATTTTCCCCCACATATGGGGTATCTGCTTACTCAGGAGAAATTGCACAACAAACTGCATGGTGCAATTTCATCTGTTACCCTCATGAAAATGCCAAATTGGAGGCTGAAAAACATTTTTGTTGCAAAAATGTGAAAATTTTATTTTTACGGCTCAATGTTCTAAACTTCTGTGAAGCACCTGGGGGTTCAAGGTGCTCCCCACACATCTAGATAAGTTCCCTGAGGGGTCTAGTTTCCAAAATGGTGTCACTTGTGGGGGATTCCACTGTTTGGGCACATCAGAGGCTCTCCAAACGCAACATGGCGTCTGCTAATTATTCAAGCAAATTTTACATTCAAAAAGTCAAATGGCGCTCCTTCTCTTCCGAGCCCTGCAGTGCGCCCAAACAGTAGTTTTTCCCCACGTATGGGATATCTGCGTGCTCAGGGGAAATTGCACAACACATTTTGGGGTTCATTTTTTCCTGTCACCACTGCGAAAATAAAAAAAATTGGGTCTAAAGTAACATTTTTGTGAAAAATTCCTGTGGTGCACCTGAAGAGTTAATTATGTGGTTGAATGTGGTTTTGAGCACCTTTAGGGGTGCAGTTTTTAGAATGGTGTCACTTTTGGGTATTTTATGTCATAAAGACCCCTCAAAGTGACTTCAAATGTGATGTGGTCCCTAAAAAAAATCGTTTTGTAAATTTTGTTGGAAAAATGAGAAATCGCTGGTCATCTTTTAACCCTTATAGCTCCCTAATAACAAAAAAAATTTGGTTCCAAAATTGTGCTGATATAACGTAGACATGTGGGAAATGTTATTTATTAACTATTCTGTGTGACATATCTCTCTGATTTTAGGGCATAAAAATTAAAATTTTTAAATTTTCAACATTTTTGCCAAATTTCAGTTTTTTTTCACAAATAAATGCAAGTGATATCAAAGAAATTTTACCACTATCTTTAAGTACAATATGTCACGAAAAATCAGCGGGATCTGTTGAAGCGTTCCAGAGTATTTACCTTATAAAGTGACAGTGGTCAGAATTGTAAAAATTGGCCCGGTCATTAACGTGCAAACCACCCTCGAGGGTAAACTGTTTCCAAAGGTCAGCCATTTTTAAGCTGGACTCGATAACATCTGTTCTTGTTCCATTTGGTATGACTGGAAGGCATTGCCTAAAATCTCCTCCAATGACAAAATCTTTACCTCCAAACGGAATTTCATTTTTTTCAGCAACATTTGTGGTCATTATTTCATGCAGAAGCCTGTCAATTAAGCTCAAAGTGTATTTGGGTGCCATGGTGCACTCGTCAAGTATCAAAAGATTTGCGTTGTTTAACTGTCTTCCTGCAAATGTGTCATGTTTTATTCTGGAAACGGAGATTTTGTTGACTGGAACTGGTATCCCAAAGAGTGAATGGATAGTGCGACCTCCTCGTAAAAGGTTTGCCGAAATACCTGTTGTAGACGATGGCAATATGACTTTTCCCAATCCTCTAACGTGAAGCATTAAAACTTCATAGAGGTATGTTTTACCGCTCCTTCCTGGACCGTCAATAAAGAAACATTTTGGCCTTGCATCTGCTTGGTTTTCTATAGCGCTCACAATAGTGTCATATGCAATCCGTTGTTGTTCATTTAAGGAGTTTCTCTTCTCTGTTGCCAACAATAATTCGTAAGCTTCGTCATACTCTGGAACTTGTGGAACTTGAATTGCAGGCTGTGGCAAATTAAAGTCTGAAAACGTTTTTCCATGCAGTAGTAAGACATTTTGGACATCTTGCATGGCATAATTTTGACAATTTCCACTTCTGTTGTGAAGACATAAGCAGTAATCCTCGATTATATGTTCTTTGAAATTTGTCCAAAGATGAGCCGGATTTGTAGGTGGTCCAAATACGCAGATGTAGGCAAACAATTCACGAAGTTGCTTAGGCATATGTAGGGTTACTGCGTCTTCTAAAGTAAGTCTACACACAGTATCATCCAATAGAAGTCCTAAAGCCAAAGCTGCAGCTTTAAATGTATCGTGCAATACTCCATTAACTGTTTTCAAATCGTCATAACTTGTAGCTCCTTTCACATGCAGTAGTAACAGCCGAAGGCAATATCTTTCTTGATCCTTGACACTAACAGTATTCATGCATCCAATTATTCTGCTAAGTCCCTGTTGTCTTGGATTCCAAGTTTTATTCCAAACATAATGTTTTCTCACGTTGGTTCAGCAAAAAACATTCCATTAATGTTGACGTTGTGCTTAAAGTTTTTGAGACATCTTTGTCTTGAGCATCTTCAAAGAAATAAAGCTGCTGTTGATTTGGTAAATGAATAGCTAAACGTATAATGGCATGGGACTGTGAATGCATTGGAAATGCAAATATCCTCCAAGCAGCTTCTGGAGCACTCACATATCTTTAGTCAACAAAAGTTGATGATTCATCGTGATTGACTGTTTTCTGTTGTATTTTGACGTTAGCTTTGTCATGCCCCTTGTAGATGTACTTGAAAAGATATTTTACACTTTTTATTGAAGCACAGATTTCTATGTTGATGTGACAGTTGTAGCATTTTGATAAGTACCGGCTGTATGGAACTATCCATGAGTTATTTATAATTTTATAGTTGCGAACAATGTTATCAATGTGTTGTCGCTGGTAGGATGGGTAGCCATCCAAGTTTTTAACAGTGTGCTGTTTGAACTCCTTTGGAAACCCTTTTGTACACTTTCCGTTTTCCATGCATGGACTTTTTGGATTTGCTACACCGCATGGGCCATGAACCATATGAGGGACTACAATATTATACAGTTCAGGATGCTTTCCTTGGTTAGGAATTTCAGCCCACACTATGTTGTCGATTTCTTCCTCCGTGCAAAACTTGGAATACGAGTCTAAGATAATCAGTATATGCGCATGTGGGAGACCTCATTTCTGAAACTCTATGACGTGTACCATTGCTGCGACTGTTCCAAAAAGCCCATTTTTGATGTCTTTCAAAAGGCTGCTGAGTTTCAGTGAAAATATGAGTGCGACTAAGTCCAGCCTGTGTTCAACTTGTTGCCAGGGTTCTAGATTTTCGGTAATTTCCGGCCATTTAGAATTACAGGTCATTGTCACAAAATTGTCAGGTCTTCCATACTTTGTTACTATTGCCAATGCATCTTGATAACGCTGTTGCATGTTGCGGGGGCTACCTTCAAACGACAATGGGAGAATTACTGTTTTTCCAATTGGAATTCCCTTTTGAATTCATTGTTTTTGCAAATGTTCTTGAAGAACGCAGTAGTCTTCAACTTTAAGTTGTTTTTGGTTCATTCGTATGAAATTTAGACGATTAGCTTCAATTTTAACGTATGCGTCGACTAAGTACTGTTGTGTCAGTTTCCCACCGTTTGAAAAAGAATTGAAGTAATTTCGGACAGACAGAAGAAAACTGTAGTACTGCAGTTGTGTAATTCTTCTTGAAGTTTCTTGCTGGTGTAGGTTTTCATGCCACCCTTCATCACCTCTTGGAAAGAATAGCGGATACAGAAGAGCATCAAGGTTGCTGTGAAAAATGCTAATTTGTTATGTTTTAGGAACCAAAGGGTTGTTTTGGTCTGGCTTAAGATGGACTAATCTATCCCTTTGAAAAGGAGGCTCTCCGTCATCGTTTTTAAAAACAACTGCGACCTCACTTACACTTGGTTTATTGTAAAGTCGGGTATCCTGTTTACGTTCTTGTTTAGTGGCCATGACAATAGAAGGCATTTCAGTCCCATTTTGTATAGCCCTCTGTTCCTCCTCAGCTTCAACATATTTTAGCATGCGATATGCGGCAGCAAATGGGCTGATTTTTTGTAAATGAACGGCAATTTGGTTCATCAGTTCAGCATCACACTTTTTGTTTTCTTTCAGGTTCATCCTTTGTTCTGTAGCCTCATTTGTATCATGGATGTATAATTGTGCAAATTTTGGTGGTTGTCCTATTTCTGGGTGAAGTGTTCCAGTGCAGTGGTAGATCTGGCGTGAATTTTAAAACAGTATGGTCTGAATCCAGGGGGCGGTGCAATGTTGGCACCAAATGAAGCAAACGCATGAGAACTGTTGATGCTTCTGATATTTTCCATAAAATTTCTACTGTGTTGATGCATTCCTTTCATCAACTGCTCAAATAGATCTGAGTAGTGAGGTCTCAGTAGCATAACTTTTCCTTTTTGGCAGAATTGAGTAAACTGATTGTCAGATGGTTTTTCATCATTAAAATTCAGAGAGCCGCATTTAGAGCAAACTGCATTCATATTCCCACAGCAGTGTTCAATAATTGTAGTTTCATTGTCTGTTACGTAACGTGCAAGTTGTTGAATATTCTGCTGGGCTTGCCTTAGTTGGTAGAGCATTCGTTTTTATGAATTTGGCGATCGTGTTGTTGTCTGTTTGCCATGGAATGTGGAAATTCATTCACCCGACGTTGTCTGTGGGATTACACATAGTGTTCCTGCCTAGCAACAGTGTGTTGTGGTGTCTCCTGTTCCCGACGTTGTCTCTGTGAATCAGCTACTTGTACCTGTCATGTGGCAGTTTGTTGTGGTGTTTCCTGTTGGCGACGTCTGTGAGATTCCGCATCCTGGACTTCTCTGGCGGCAGTTTGTTGAAGTGTCTCTTGCTATCGACGTTGTCGTTGCCTTGCTGCTGCTGCTTTTCTGTCATCCTCATTGGCGTATTTTCGCTTATGACCCATTGGAAGACAGGCAGCATAAATCATGATAGCGTACAGTAAAGAAGTATCTGTTCAGCATGCTGTGACTGACAGAACGTGTTCAGTAAATGTGACTGAACTATGTGGCACTGTGACTGACAGAACTTGTTCAGTAAACGGGACTGAACTATGTAGCACTGTGACTGACAGAACTTATTCAGTAAAAGTGACTGAACTATGTGGCACTGTTACTTACAGAACTTGTTCAGTAAACTTGAGTTAACTATGTCGCATTGTGACTGACAGAACGTGTTCAGTAAACGTGACTGAACTACGTGGCACTGTGACTGACAGAACTTATTCAGTAAACGTGACTGAACTATGTGGCACTGTGACTGACAGAACTTGTTCAGTAAACGTGAGTGAACAATGTGGCACTGTGACTGACAGAACTTGTCCAGTAAACGTGACTGAACTACATCACACTGTGACTGACAGAACTTGTTCAGTAAACGTGAGTGAACTACTTCGCGCTGTGACTGGGGGTTAAATTCCGCACCAATATCTCACGCAGCAATGTTTAAATTGTGCACCAATATCACTGATTGGTCGCGCCCAAAGCTGGGTTTAAAGGGGTTGTCCACTACTTTAAATTAACCCCCCAATGTATCCCCCCGGGGCCCCTAATGAATTTCGTAAATACCTCATGTTGCCAATAATGCCTGTGTGTGGCACTATTGCTGACCACGCACAGGCAGCACGTGACCCCCGGCTGCAGCGTTCCACGGTGAGTGACGTGTTGTGGGTGGGGTTATCCCCCATTGCATCACAACCCAGCATCCATCGCGCACCCATTCATTGAGAGAGCGCGCAGTGGATGCCGGGTGTGACGCGATGGGGATAACCCCGCCCACAACCCGTCACTCACCGTGGAGCGCAGAACAGGAGACCCCTGGCTGCAGCCGCAAATAGTCGTGATGTAAGTGGAAGCAAGAGCTGGCTGCAGCCGGGGGTCACGTGCTGCCTGTGCGCGGTCAGCCATAGCACCGCGCACAAGCAGTATTGGCAACATGAGGTATTTACTAAATTCATTAGGGGCCCCGGGGGGATACATTGAGGGGTTAATTTAAAGTAGCCGTGCCAATATCGCTGATTGGTCGCGGCCGGGAATGACCAATCAGCGAAGCGTGGTTCAAATCCCGCGCCAATTCACGGCCGGACTGCGCCTGTTGCTGATTGGTCGCGGGCGGCTGGCGCGACCAATCAGTGACGCGGGATTTCCATTACAGACAGACAGAATTAGACGATTATATATATAGATGTGAAATAATCAGCTATGGGCTCTTAACTTCTCTCCCTGTGAAGTTAAAATGTAAAATGGCAGCTGCTTGGCTGGCCCTCATCTTTTATAGTGGCTGTGATAGTCCCTCCTGATTGGCTGAGCAAGACTTAGTGATGTGATAGCTTCAAGCTACTATGGAGAAGCCCACGTGGTCATGCCTCACGTCATGTGAACCCTTTTTCTATTCAATATTGTATGAAATGGAGTGAAGCTGGTTGAATTTAAACAGTGAACGGAGCTGGGACAGCACAGTGTAGCATCAGCGTCTCTGCCCTCTGCCAGGCAGAGACGCCGTCCCTCTCACCGCCGCGCTCCCTGCCCGGCGTCCTCCAGCGCTCCTCTTCCTGCTTCTGTTGCTGGTGCGCACAGCTTCCCGGGCACTTTGCTTAGGGCGCACGCGCGCTTCCTTCCTCTTAAAGGGGCCGCGTGCGCCACCCTAAGGAGTCCCCAGCCAATTGCCAGAGGTCCTCCCATATATAAGGCACCTCCTCCAAAATGGACCTGCCCGAGCAATAGTTGATGCACAGTGTACTTACCTCTGCTTCAGCCCTCAGGTCCCGCTGCTAGCCTGACTACTAGTCCTGCCCGCCAGCCTGACTATCAGTCCAGTCCACCAGCCTGACTACTCTCCAGCCTGACAGGCTGTCTTCCATTCAGTCCGCCAGTCTGTCTATGGGCTTCGCCCACCTGCTTACCTGGGAGCACCTGCCGGTTACCTGTTAGCCTACATGGAGGCTCCCGCCTGACACTTGCCGTGACCACCTGTCTGCCTACCCGAAGGCTCCTGCCCGTCACTTGCTGTGACCACCTAACAGCCTACCTAGAGGCTCCCGCCTGTCACTAGCTGTGACCACCTGTCTGCCTACCCGGAGGCTCCCGCCTGTCACTTGCCGTGACCACCTGACTGCCTACCTGGAGGCTCCAGACTGTCACTTGCTGTGACCACCTGACAGCCTACCTAGAGACTTTCGCCTGTCGCCTGCTGTCTCTGCCAGTTCATCTACCCGGACCTCTCATCAGCCTGCCTGCTATGCCCATGTACAGTATCGGTCAGTCTCAGCCATCTGACCCGTGGGAGTCACCTGCTCTCTTACAAGGTTGTCCCCAGAGTAGCACCTGGTCCCTCTGCTCGGTCCCTCCCTGGTCACGGAGTCGTTAGCCGCCGTACCACCAGGGTTGGTCCGAGTTGAAACTTAGTTACGCCCCTCTGGGTCCCTCCTTGCACCGCAGCACAGAGGTTCCACCACCCGGATCCGTAACACTCAGTAGTTCTCAGCAATGACCACTATACAGTGATCGGAGCTATGCTGTTCCAACTAAATTTGTATTATTATTATTTATTTATATAGCACCATTGATTCCATGGTGCTGTACATGAGAAGGGGTTACATACAAAATACAGATATCATTTACAGTAAACAAACTAACAATGATAGACTGGTACAGAGGGAAGAGGACCCTGCCCTTTCAGGCTTACATTTTACAGGCTGCAGTTTGGTGGGGTTGTGAGTTGGCATTTAATTGATCTGATATTGATGACCTTATTGATACAAAATATATATGTATATTTTAATTAGAAATGAGTGTATCTTTTGTAACTTGAATTTGACGACTTCGATGAATTTTAGAATTGTGGCAAATACATTTGTGTGAATCATATATGGAGGAAAGGAGAAAGAGAACCCCACTGACCACAAGATCTTACACTTTACAAGTAAGAGCACACATGCCATAGCACATAATCAGATTTTAGCCAAGTGATATATTTGGCTGCTATGAGTACATTTTCTATTTTGACAATACAAGGTTTAATATTTTGGCTGTAGATCTTTAAAATGGGGGTATGTACAAAAGTTCTGATGGAAAATGACAGATTATTATTAAACCCAAATATAGGTTGCATATAGAAAGCTATTGAAATGTTTAATCTTATTAAAATGAATTAGTGCGAATGATAACAGAAGAACTAATGACAGTAATCATAGTATGCAACATCCTGACTCAGAACCTATTCTTACCATGGAAATATGATAGCATGTTATATTTCTAAGAAGAAATTGAGTTTCTATGCCTACACACTATTGATGAACATAATTTCTCATATTTTCGCTCCAGTGGTTGAGAGTAGGGCAGGTAATAGTCTTTTATTACAAACTTCCTTCACCACTCAGACTAGCAATTAGTCCTCAGCCATGCTTCACGACCCCTGGCTGCCTGTGTGTTGGCTTTGATCAGAACTTTGCTCACTGACACACATCTAATAACCAGGAGTGGCACAAACTTAGCTATCACATCTGAGATTTATACCTAGCCTACATCCTATGCCAAATAGAGTTGTAATTACCTTTAACTCGAAATCCTAGATTGACCTCAGTTCTTGACCTTTCTCTGTTATAAAGTAGACTAAAATCTTGCTATGTCTATACCTACATTGTATACGATGCATGGTTGGCCACAGATGTACTTTATGGAGAAAAACACTTAAGTTATATGGACACAAGGAATATGCAAAGTTTTCTTAAAGACTGTAAAGAGGTCAGGAAGGTCTTATTGGATAAACATTCCAGTTACTATAGTTCATTAAGAGCTTCCCATGCCTGAAGGAGGTTGGAGTAAAAAGTCACCCATACCTGAAAATTTCATTATAAGTAGAAGAAGCAGGGAATTGGTTGCTCTTTGAAAACAGAAATCAATTACAAACACAAATCCTAATCCACCCAGACTTTGGAAGATAAAAGGCAAGTATATATCTTTACCTAATAAAAAATAAATAGCTGAAACTGTTCATTTCAAAGATTGTGGACTTATCAAAGAAAGGTAAGAAAATGAAAAGGCAGACGTGTGAGATCCATTGTGTCATGTGGTATAATTTAACAGTGAAAGCAAACTTTGCTTCAAATGAATATCATTGTAACAAGGACAAATATTTTAAAAAGTGATCACTATTAAAACTATAAACATTTTATTTCTCAAATTGATAATATAATTTTCAGAAAATATGTCACTGTAATAGAAGTCTATCCTTTTCAGCAATGAGTTCCTCATTTGTCTTGGATGTAATAATAGTTGGAGATTGGTCTGGAGACCATGTGGCCAATGCCACGAAGAAGCCGTAACAAGAGAACATTACACAGGTCTTATTCCTATAATTATGGTGTGGGATGGTAAAATGTACTATAGCCAGACCTCTCTAGTCTTAATTATAGGTACACTAACAGCTTGGCGTTACAGCAATTTGAAGATGGAACCAGTGGAACAGCCATTTCTCCAAAATGTCCCAGGAGCTATTTTGTAATACAACAATTCTAAGCCACATGTTTCTCATGGTACTCTGAGGAGCTTGCATGGCCTAAACATACTATCATGGCCTGCAGGCTCTCTGGGATTGCCTTCCATCAAGCACGTCTGAAATGTCATTGGTCAGCAATTGAAAAGGGAGCTGCCAAAATCGGAACTTGATGATTTGCGTTCCCAAGTGCATTCATCATAGTAGAACATTCCTCAGACAACCTTATTGATAGCATGCTATGGCATGTGTATATTTTTGTGTGTGGTGCTCATTCTCGATGCTGAATACATCAAGCTGTTTTGAAAATTTTGTTTCCATTTTTCATCATTTGATCATTTGCATGTCCTTAACATGTCTATTGCTCCTGTGATTTCCATAATTCCATGACTTTTCTTTATTGGTGTTGCAATTTCAATGTTCCCTGCCCCACATTTACTCTACAGCCTATCAGAGGTCTGCAACTGCAGAACATGCTCTCATAACATCAGCTCCACAGGTGGGCTCTGCAGCTTTGAGTCTCTGATAGGCCTGTAGTTGTAGAATAAGAGTGGGGAAGGGAGAAAAGGACAGAGCCGCTCGGCTTGTGGGAGAGGGGACAGTATAGTTTTGTTTGTTTTATTTTAATATTAGGGGAGCATTGTGGGAACAGACTACATGGCCCAACTGGGGCTAATTTGGCTGGGTAAAAGTATTAAATGTGAGTCAGAATTGGAGGAAATCATTAATTCATGGTGGCTAGAACTGGCATTCACTGAAAATGCAAAGTTGGCATGCTGCTACATACCTCTTTACCAACTTGCAGCGATGGATGTTTGGCTATTTCACTGACGTTATGAACGCTCTGATAGATTGCCTCGTTGCGGGAATGTAAAATATGGGTGAAAATTGCACTTTATTATGTATGAAGATTTACTTTAACCTTTTTGCGCACCCTGTAATACAATTATGTCATGCTCAGGGTGCACATAGTGAAGGAAATAAGTATTTGATCCCTTGCTGTTTTTGTAAGTTTGCCCACTGACAAAGACATGAACAGTCTATAATTTTAAGAGTAGGTTAATTTTAACATTGAGAGATAGAATATCCAAAAAAATCAAGAAAATCACATTGTATAAATTAGATACATTTATTTGCCTTTTGCAGTGAGTAATAAGTATTTGATCCCTTACAAACCATTATGAGTTCTGGCTCCTCCAGACCAGTTAGAAGCTCCTAATCAACTCGTTACCTGCATTAAAGACAGCTGTCAGAATACACAAAGACAATGGCTTACCAAAATTGGGATGTTGAAAATTATGAGTACAAAGTACCAGGTTTTTTTTAATTCTCAGTTGGTATAGTGAAACATCTACATATGTCCTGTAGTAAAATACTGCCAGGGTCACAGTTCTGGAAACATATATGTCTATGTCTTTGTCTATCCTTTTCATTCACTATTCTAGGACATCACAGGATCAGGGTTGGCAACTTGGCTTTCTATTTTTCCTGGACAGCTTATCAAAAAATCACGGACAGACAATATTTTTAACGGACACACTGGAAAACCATAATAAATCATTATGATTATGTGATACATGTATGCAGCCCATAATTCTGATATGATACATACATGCATTCACTGCAAACTGTAAAATGATGATAATTACAGACAAAATAATCTGTATAAGTTCTTCAACTTCAAAAATATCACCGACGCCTTATATTTATTTTTGCATTTTTACAGACTGTCCTAGAATTTCTGGATGGTTGACAAACCAGCACTGAGTACATGTTAACAGTGTGACTATCTAGAAGATACAATGACGGTAATACCGTTGGTGTGAACAGTGCAGTCACACAAGGGTTGAAAAGGAAAGGGGGCCCACTTGCACATCCAAAACAGGTGGAATTGTGAATTATGATGAACTATTGGATTTCAAGGGGCCCGTATATTGTGCAGTTGCCCTTTTCTGTCTGTGCCCTCCTCTAAGAAGATAAAACATTTACATGAACTGTATAAGGATTGCACTCTAATAATGAAAATTATTACATTATTTCAAATCTAAGTAAAAGTAACAAATTACATCTCAAAAGTGAAATGTCTGCAGCATGAGTAACCCAGAATTGTTATTTTTCTGCCAAGTACATGACTGTTCATATAATATTCTTTAAAGTAGTTGGATGATGTCTCCTCTTTGAAACAAATTGGTAAATTGAACACATTGTCTTGCGAAGAGACAGAATTTTTATCCCTTGATTGAAGTTTTGGAATGTAGATAAGTAAAAACCTGTTCATGTGGTGGCATAGATCCCAAAAAAGACAATTGGTCTTTTGTGAGGTAATTGATAAATAGTATGGTCCACCCTGGAAGATCTTCCAATTCTGCATGAATAATTGGTACCATCAGTCTCTCTAAATGACATGCATATTTATTCTGGAAGTGTAAAATGAAGAATAGATTATTTCATGCCATACACATAATCATTCAGTCTCCTTCACCAGCTATTTGCACATTATACATAACATACAGTATGGGTTGTTTTAATATACCAACTGCTCAAAATATATAAACAAATCAAAAATTATCTATTAATGGAATAAACTTTAAGTATCTCCTAGTAAAATCTTATACACTTATGATAATTGAATAAATTGATGAATTAATTTGCTTAAGAAAGCATACCAAATTGCTGATTTACTACTAAAATGTTCAGTAGTTGCAATAAAACAAGAGTTTAGTTACAAGAACATGAACAATGAATAAACGGGTGGTTATACTGACAAGGAGAAATAAGATAGCAAATTCTGAAGGTAGCCATATACATCAGGAAGTTGTTAACTAGTGATGGGCGAACCCATGCTGATGAGCTCTGGTGATCTCACATCACCACCGCTGTGTGAGAACTTTCTCTGCCAATGAACTACTGCAAACTTTCTCACAGCAGCTCAGCACTACACTTTGCTTGTGTCAGTGTGTAGCTGGCTGTCGTATAGAGCAGTCACATCAGTGACTGCTGATGTTATTGTTCTACATGTAATCTGAATTGTTATGGAACAGTATGGATTATCTTCACAGGGGACAGGAGAGTATTATGGTGGTTTGTAATTTGTCTCTTTTACAGGTGACAATGGCTTTGAGTATTAAGTATTAGGTGAGTATACATTTGCTTTTTATTTTCTGTTTTTTTACAGAGGACAATGGCGTCAGGGATTAGGCTAGATGAGTATAACTGTGTTTTATATTTTTAAATAAATGTGTAAAACCGTGTGGACTTTTATTTCAAATAAAGGATTTTTTACATGCTGTGTCTTTATTTACAAACCCCAGGGCTCCATGTCAGCTGCCAATACAAGGCTGACATGAACCCCAACCCTATTACCACACTTGCCACCGCACCAGGGCAATTGGAAAGAGCCAAGGCTAGGCCCCAGAAATGGTGCATCTTATTCATGCGCCATTCCTGGGGCCGCTGAGGGCTGATGTTATTAGCCTCGGAGGGGGCTACTATCCATGGCCCCTTCCCTGGCTATTAATATGAACCAACAGCTGTCTGTTTAGCCTTTGCTGGTTAGAATTTATACGGAGACCCTAGCTCAATTTTTTTCTGGAGTCCCCCTGTAAACTATCCAGTAAAAACTAATCAAACAGCTGTGAGTTGTTATTAACCCCTTAAGCCCCGCGGGTGGTTTGCACGTTAATGACCGGGCCAATTTTTACAATTCTGACCACTGTCACTTTATGAGGTAATTACTCTGGAACGCTTCAACGGATCCCCCTGATTCTGAGATTGTTTTTTCGTGACATATTGCACTTCATGATTGTGGAAAAATTTCTTTGATATCACTTGCGTTTATTTGTGAAAAAAACGGAAATTTGGCGAAAATTTTGAAAATTTTGCAATTTTCAAAATTTGAATTTTTAAGCCCTGAAATCAGAGCGATATGTCACACAAAAGAGTTAATAAATAACATTTCCCACATGTCTACTTTACATCAGCACAATTTTGGAACCAAAATTTTTTTTTGTTAGGGAGCTATAAGGGTTAAAAGTTGACCAGCGATTTCTCATTTTTCCAACAAAATTTACAAAACCATTTTTTTAGGGACCACATCACATTTGAAGTCACTTTGAGAGGTCTTTATGACAGAAAATACCCAAAAGTGACACCATTCTAAAAACTGCACCCCTCAAGGTGCTCAAAACCACATTGAAGAACTTTATTAACCCTTCAGGTGCTTCATAGGAATTTTTTGAATGTGGAAGAAAAAAATGAACATTTAACTTTTTTCACAAAAATGTTAATTTAGACCCAATTTTTTGCATTTTCACAGGGGTAACAAGAAAAAATGGACCGCAAAATTTGTTGTGCAATTTCCCCTGGGCACGCAGATACCCAATATTTGGGAAAAAACACTGTTTGGGCGCACTGTAGGGCTCGGAAGGGAAGGAGCGCCATTTGACTTTTTGATTGTAAAATTTGCTTGAATAATTAGCGGACACCATGTTGCGTTTAGAGAGCCCCTGTGTGCCCAAACATTGGAGCTCCCCCACAAGTGACCCCATTTTGGAAACTAGACCCCCCAAGGCACCTATCTAGATGTATAGTGAGAAGTTGCAACCCCCAGGTGCTTCACAAATGGATTTGTAAAAATGAAAAAGTGAAAAAAAAAACACTTTTTCATTGTTACGAATCAATTTGTGAAGCACCTGAGGGTTCCAACTGCTCACTATGCATCTAGATAGGTGCCTTGGGGGGTTTAGTTTCCAAAATGGGGTCACTTGTGGGGGAGCTCCAATGTTTGGGCACACAGGGACTCTCTAAATGCAACATGGTATCCGCTAACAAATTGAATGGAAAATCGGCTTAAATTGTTAGCGGACACCACATTGCGTTTGGAGAGCCCCTCTGTGCCCAAACTTTGGAGCTCCCCCACAAGTGACCCCATTTTGGAAACTAGACCCCCCAAGGCACCTTTCTAGATGCATAGTGAGCACTTGGAACCCCCAAGTGCTTCACAAATTGATTCGTAATAATGAAAAAGTGAAAAAAAAAACACTTTTTCATTTTTACGAATCAATTTGTGAAGCACCTAGGGGTTCCAAGTGCTCACTATGCATCTAGATAGGTGCCTTGGGGGGTCTAGTTTCCAAAATGGGGTCACTTGTGGGGGAGCTCCAATGTTTGGGCACACAGGAACTCTCTAAATGCAACATGGTATCCGCTAACAAATTGAATGGAAAATCGGCTCAAATTGTTAGTGGACACCACATTGCGTTTGGAGAGCACATCTGTGCCCAAACTTTGGAGCTCCCCCACAAGTGACCCCATTTTGGAAACTAGACCCCCCAAGGCACCTTTCTAGATGCATAGTGAGCACTTGGAACCCCCAGGTGCTTCACAAATTGATTTGTAATAATGAAAAAGTGAAAAAAAAAACACTTTTCCATTTTTATGAATCAATTTGTGAAGCACCTGGGGTTCCAAGTGCTCACTATGCATCTAGATAGGTGCCTTGGGGAGTCTAGCTTCCAAAATGGGGTCACTTGTGGGGGAGATCCAATGTTTGGGCACACAGGGACTCTCCAAATGCAACATGATATCCGCTAACAATTTGAGCCGACAATTTGTTAGCGGATATCATGTTGCATTTGGAGATTCCCTGTGTGCCCAAACATTGGAGCTCCCCCACAAGTGACCCCATTTTGGAAACTAGACCCCCCAAGGCACCTATCTAGATTCATAGTGAGCACTTGGAACCCCAGGTGCTTCACAAATTGATTCATAAAAATGAAAAAGTGTTTTTTTTTTCACTTTTTCATTATTACGAATCAATTTGTGAAGCACCTGGGGGTTCCAAGTGCTCACTATGCATCTAGAAAGGTGCCTTGGGGGGTCTAGTTTCCAAAATGGGGTCACTTGTGTGGGAGCTCCAAAGTTTGGGCACAGAGGGGCTCTCCAAATGCAATGTGGTGTCCGCTAACAATTTGAGCCGATTTTCCATTCAATTTGTTAGCGGATACCATGTTGCATTTAGAGAGTCCCTGCGTGCCCAAACATTGGAGCTCCCCCACAAGTGACCCCATTTTGGAAACTAGACCCCCCAAGGCACCTATCTAGATTCATAGTGAGCACTTGGAACCCCAGGTGCTTCACAAATTGATTCATAAAAATGAAAAAGTGTTTTTTTTTTCACTTTTTCATTTTTACGAATCAATTTGTGAAGCACCTGGGGATTCCAAGTGCTCACTATGCATCTAGAAAGGTGCCTTGGGGGGTCTAGTTTCCAAAATGGGGTCACTTGTGGGGGAGCTTCAATGTTTGGGCACACAGGGGCTCTCCAAACGCAACATGGCGTCCGCTAACAATTTGAGCCGATTTTCCATTCAATTTGTTAGCGGACACCATGTCGCGTTTGGAGAGCCCGTGATGTGCCTAAACAGTGGAGCTCCCCCACAAGTGTCCCCATTTTGGAAACTATACCCCTCAGGGATTTTATTAAGGTGTATAGTGAACATTTTGAACCCAGAGGTACGGCACAGAATTTGTTTACATTAGGTCATCATATTGAATAAGTTGTCATTATTCTTGAGCGCAAGTGCTCGCTACTTGAGTTTGCATCGGGTACTCAGGTATGCACCATGTAAAGCGTGTGCTCGAGTGACATGCTCGAGTCCCTGCTCCGCATGTTTCACGGTTATTAGACACCCAAAAAAAAACATGCGGGGATCGCTCGTGCATGGCAGGCAATCCCCGTAAAGATTTTTGGCCGCGAAGCATATGGGGCAGAGACTCGAGCATGTCACTCAAATACCCACGATACTCAATGCATACCAGAGCACCCGATGCAAACTCAAGTAGCGAGCGCTTGCTCTCAACACTAGTCGCCATATCGTCATCTTTTTTTCTTACTTTTGAAAAAAATCCCAACCCCAGCCCTAGCCCTAGCACAACCCTAGCCCTAGCACAACCCTAACCCTAGCACAACCCTAGCCCCAGCACAACCCTAGCCCCAGCACAACCCTAGCCCCAGCACAACCCTAGCCCCAAACCCAGCCCTAACCCTAGCCCAATCCTAACCCAAGAGTTTATTTTTGACGCCATTCCTTGTGCGGTATAAGTGATTAGACGACTTTATTCTTCGGGTCGGTGTGATTACAGCAATGCCAGAATCATATGGGGTTTTTATGACTGACAGCTGTCACACACTAAAAGACGCATTTTTTGTAAAATCTAGTTTTTGCATCGCCATATTTTGAGAGCTATAATTTTTCCAGATTTTGGCAGACAGTCATGTGACGGCTCTTTTTTTGCGGGATGACTTGACGTTGTTATTGGTGCCATTTTCAGGCACGTGACATTTTTTGATCGCTTTCTATTCCGATTTTTGGGAGGCAGAATAAACAAAAACCAACAATTCAGGTATTGTTTTTTTTTATTTTTTTATTCTGTTCTGCGTGTGGTAAAATTGATGAGGTAGCTTTATTCTTCGGGTCAGTACGTTTACAGCGGTACCACATTTGTATCATTTTTCTATGTTTTGGCGCTTATACACAATAAAAGCTATTTTATAGAAAAAAATATTTTTTAGTATCGCTTTATTCTGAGAGCTATAACTTTTATATTTTTCGGCTGATGGAGCTGTATGGTGGCTTGTTTTTTGCGGGACGAGATGACGTTTTCAGCGGTATCATTTTTATTTATATGCGTCTTTTTGATCGCGTGTTATTCCACTTTTTGTTTGGTGGTATGGTGATAAAGCATTGTTTTTTGCTTCGTTTTTTTTTTTTTTTTTTTACCGTGTTCACTGAAGGGGTTAACTAGTGGGACAGTTTTATAGGTCAGGTTGTTCCGGACGTGGCGATACCAAATATGTGTACTTTTATTGTTTTTTTTTTATTTTTTTTATAATAATATTTATTGATGGGTACATTATATTTTTATTTTTGGTGTATTATTTTTTTTATTTTTTTATAATATTTTTGCACATTTTTTTTTTTTTTTCCACTTTTACACAGTTTATACACTTTATTACTTTGTCCCACTCTGGGACTTTCACTTTTTTTTTTCTGATCGCCTGCATGGCACAGGAATGCAGCACCATTCCTATGCCATGAAGGCTGTCAGAAGTGCACAGTGTGAAGATTGCTTGGAGATGCACTGCGCATGTCCAAGCAATCTTCCTGCTCTCTGGTGACCCGGATGTTGTCATGACGACATCGGGTCGTCATGGCAACACCCGGGAAGCCTTTGCAGACTGCGCTGGAAGCCGGAAGAGGAGGTGAGTATCGCCTATCACCTCCCATTGCCCCCGCAATGCCGCGATCGACTTCGATCGCAGAATCGCGGGGGTTAATGTGCTGGGAG
The DNA here is from genome assembly GCF_046119375.1 of Phyllobates terribilis. Classification (NCBI taxonomy): domain Eukaryota; kingdom Metazoa; phylum Chordata; class Amphibia; order Anura; family Dendrobatidae; genus Phyllobates; species Phyllobates terribilis. The sequence continues at coordinate 291,936,518 of NW_027362771.1, forward strand.
CGGTGCAGGACCGCTCCCTGCACATAGTACCGGGTGTCAGCTGTGACAATCAGCTGACACCCGGCGGCGATCGCGCCCGCACAGCCTGTGTGCGCGCGCGATCGCGATGACGTACTAATACGGGTCTGGCTCTTAAGTCCCAGGGCACAGACGCGTATTAGTACGTCAGATGTTATTAAGGGGTTAATACCCAGAGAACATATTTGCCTAATGGATCCTTCTTAGGCTATTAATATCAGCCCACAGCTGTCTGCTTAGCCTTTACTGGTTATTATAGGGAAGACCCCCCCAAAAATTGATGTGGGGTCCCCCCTATATTCAGTAACCAGAAAAGGCTAATCAGACAGCTGTGAGCTGATATTAATAGCTTAGGAAGGTGCTATTAGGCCAATATGTTCCCTGGCCATTAATAACAGCTTGACATAGGGTCCCCCTATAACTTCTAACCAGCAAAGGCCAAATAGACAGCTGTGGGCTGATATTAAGAGCCAGAGAAGGGGTCATGGATACTAACCCCCTTCGAGGCTAATAACATCAGCCCTCAGTGGCCCCAGAAATGGTTCATCAATAAGATGCGTCAAATCTGGGGCTTAGCCTCGGCTCTACCCCCTTGCTCTGGTGCAGTGGCAAGTGGGGTAATAATGTTGTGGTTCATGACAGCCTTCTATTGGGAGCTAACATGAAGTCCAGGGGTTTGTAAATAAAGACACAGCAAGTAAAAAATCCTTTGTTTGAAATAAAAGTCCACACAGTTTTACACATTTATTTAAAAATAAAAAACAGTTATACTCCCCTAACACCTAATCCCTGAAGCCATTGTCCCCTGTAAAAAAACAGAGAATAAAAAAGCAAATGTATAGTCACCTAGCACCTAATCCTCAAAGCCATTGTCACCTGTAAAAGAGAAAAAATAATAAACCACCATATCCCTGACCTGTCTGCCGTGAAGATAATCCATACTGTCCCATGACGATCTGGATTACTTGTAGAGCAGTCACATCAGCAGTCACTAATGTGACTGCTCTACTCGACAGCCGGCTACACAAAGACACCGGCAGTGTACAGTACTGGATTGCCCTGAGAAAGTTCACAGTATCAGCTGATAAACCCTAATGACCTCACTTACGGCACGGCTGCTATGTACAAATTTTCTCGTGCAGCAGCGGTGCCGTAAGTGAGATCACCAAAGCTCATTAACTGATGAACTTATGGGAACTTTCTCTCAGCAGCTCGGCACTACACACTGCCTGTGTCAGTGAGTAGCCGGCTTATGGGGAAAGCAGTCACATCAGCTGATGTGACTGATCTACAAGTTATCCGGATCATCATGGGATAGTAAGGATTTCAGCGAATAGGTGAGTATTATGGTGGTTTATTATTTTTTCACTTTTACAGGTGACAAGGGCAATCGGGCATTAGGCGTTAAGGTGAGTATTATGGTGTTTTTCATTTTTGATTTTTTACAGGGGACAAGGGCTTTGGGGATTAGTCATTAAAGGGAATTTGTCACCCCCTGGGATGTATATAACCTATTAATATGGGCATACAGGTGATAGAAATGTTAAACTACTTTGTGACATGCAGTGGAGGGGGGTGGCATTATAGTAAAGAAAGGAGGCAGGAATTCCTTAGACGCCCCTTACGCCCTGGAGCCTGGGAGGAAACTTTAGCATAATGATATAAAATACGATTTAGCAACAACAAAACCATTAATATGAGGCATACAGGTAGGACTAGTTTAACATTTCTATCACCTGTATGCCCATATTAATAGGTTATATACGTCTCAGATGGTGACAGATTCCTTTTAAGGTGAGTATAACTGTGTTTTTTATTTTTATTCAATATTTATTAATTAATTTTAGCTATTTTTTTCTTTTTACCTTTACCTTGAGCACAGGTGCAGGCTGATGACTACTCCCATCAACAGTGCCTGATCTAGTGGTTATTGGTAGCAGCAGGCGTGACCAGCAGTAAGCTTCATAATTCCGGTCACAGTCGCAGCTGTGGGCTCACGCTGACATCTGTCAGCGTGAATCCCGCAGTGCTCTGACCAGCAGAAACAGCAGATGATAGCGTAAAAAACACCTGATGTTTGGGCTACCAAGTCCGAACAGTAACATGGACTTTCTGAGGAAGTCCATGTTTGGGGTCCTTGCCCGAACGGTAGGTGTTTGGTATGGACCCTGAACTTTTCTGTTAGTGTTAACTCATATCAACTGTTGACCCAACAATATCATTATGTGTCCCCATACATATGCATGCTCAGCTAAATTTTCATTTGGCCAATATGTTGGCGAAGTGTCGGAATGCCCCCATGAAAATATGCTTCCAAATGGTGAGGTGGATAGAGGTGAAAAAATGTGGCTCTAGATGGATGTGTTAGGGAAATTTGTATGATGGATTGGTTGAAGTAGGTAAGATACTTAAAATCAGTAGTGTTTTGGCTCTGTATGATATTATTTGGCCATTATTTTGTATTGAGCTCTGTATTACAGTAATATTTCAACAATATATGGTGAAGCACTGTTGTTTTGCAGCGTTGGGGTCATGGCTTCAAATCCAAACAAGTACAAAACCTCCAAGAAGTTTATATGTTTCCACCCACACACCAAAGACATATATAATAGGAAATCTAGATTGTGAGCCCCAATAGGGACAGTGATAATAATGTCTTTACAACAGTGCAGAACATGTTGTTTATACAAGCAAGAATAATAAATAAAACTGTGCATCTATTGCATATTTTGCGATAAACCTTGAAGTTAAAACAAAAGATGAAACTGAGTAATTCAAACAGAATGCATGCCTCAGGAGTTTAAAAGTTTTACTTTAAATTTAGAGTAATGATTTATAAAAATACAATTCAATATCAGATCAGAACTCTTGGATTATTCTAAATCCAACTACTTATCTTTAGATAATACCAGTGCCATTTTAATATAATTTTATATTTGGGAACACATATGAGGGACAGTGTTGCTTATATATGATAATGAGGAAATGCTTATGGTTAAGATATCTCTACATATTCAAAGGAGAGATTGACAGCGGCGTTAATATTAACAGGTGCCCATTAGCTGAAAATAATGTCACAAAACCACCATATGACTAGTATAAGAAAAACAAATATAAATACATATGATTTGCGCTTAATAGGACCAGAAGTGCTGTGGGCGATTAAGGAGTCGTTTAGTTATTATATCTAGTTGTGACAATATGCATAAATATGAATAAATATGAAACTCTTTCCCATAATGTGCATAGAGCTAGCGAATCAGTAATGGAGCCTCAGTAGAGTAGATTTAAAAAAAGATAGGTACATGCAAGAGTGGTAATTAGCACAGACTGTTGAATCATACCTCACAAAGGATGCCTCACAAAGAGTTAATTTCGCTTGCAGAGCGGAGTGTATGAGATGTACCTCATGCTGCTAGTCCGAGGTCCGGATGAGTAAGTTCAGAGTGTAGCTTCAAAGTGTTTGAGCGGTGCCCCGGCTGGTGGCATGCGCTCCCGAAGTAGATCCTCCTAAGGAGGAAAGCTGGCAGAGACTCGCAGCAAGTCAAAGCATTCGTGATGTAACACTGTCAGAGTAGTACGGATAGCTACTTGGACCAAAAATCCTAGGCGTTTTGGAAAACAACGATGTGAAGACATGGGGTCTTCCGTGGCCGTAATACTACTCAGACAACACAGGATGAGGGTAAAACAGTGTGGCAATACTTTATTGAACCACCAAACATGCATAAAAAACACATAGAACAGTCCCGGCAAATACCCAAGATGGTACAACATTACAAATTCCTCACCTTTCTGCTGGCCTGCCTGGGAAAGAACAGCTGTGACTTTGGGACTTCCAGGGCCAACTACCTCTACCAGTGGTGCCCCACTTTTGGCGGGCCCCCACAGAGAGAAGGTAGTCGCATGCTTAGGAAGCTGACAGTCCATCGAGGTTCAAGGCCAGGAGACCTGAGGGTCCCACCCTGGCCTCTCTGAGAGTTTCCATGGGGCCAGATGATCGGCTGGTCCCAATCTGGCTTCTCCGAATGTCTCCATTGGTTCCAGGCGACCGGAGGGTCCCACTAGGCAACCCCAAACAATATATCCATGGTGCCATGTGACTTCATTGTCCTAACCTGGTCTCCCCAAATATATCCATGGGAGACGTAATGATGTAAGGTACCAAACACCTACAGAGAAACATGGTGATGGCAATGTCATGGTTTGGGACTGCTTTTCTGCATCTTCCATTGGCACTCTGCATAGAATTGATGGAAATATTAATGCTACCATGTACAAGGATATACTGGAGAATGTTATGCGGCCACATGATAAAACTAAAGTAGGCAGGGAAAGGAAATTTCAGCAAGACAATGTTCCTAAGCACACATACAATTTAGTCAAAAATTGGTTAGCAAAAAAAACTGTTCACCTGTTGCAATGGCCAAGCCAATCACCTCATATAAACCCTATAGATCACCTTTGAGATCAGTTAGGGGGACGAGTTGGGGCCCGTACCCATAGCAAGCCAATAAAGATAATTTTTTTGCAGATTTACAAATGGGATGGAGCAAGATCCCTCAAGATTTCTTGAATATTCTAGTGGCTTCAATGTCCTGTCGGTGTGGTGCGGTAATTAAAGCAAGAGGTTATGCTACAAAATACTAAGCTATAGCATTGTAAACAATGAATTACTCTGTTATTATTATAACTATATTCAAAAACATTTTAGTTAAAATTAAGTTCTTGCACGATTACAACTTCATGCACTTTCAATTCACCACCAGGAAAATGGCATCACAACAACCAGACAGAAGTAATCACACTTTTAAAAAAAATGCAAAACTTTTGGTCACCACTATAGTTTGTAGATGTATCGTCTAATTTGTAAAATGCTGCGGAGTATGTTGGCACAAAACGAACAAAGATTATTATTATATTTTACAATGAAAATCAATTTGTGAGGAATACATTTAATTAATTTTTAAAAATAATTTAATGTCCCTTTGAGACTGTGTGATCTCTCTCTATGTAAAAAAGATATATCTTTATATCCCCACCACTCACCTCTCAGGAACTTAAGCTCATCACAGTCACCTGTCCAGTACCAGTCACATCTTCTGATCCTCAACGCTCATGCTAAATTTCCCAGGCCTCTCACACTGAGTTGAGACTTCAGATCCTGAGAAGGTTTTGGAAGGTTCTGTGCAAGTGTGCAAGGTCACGACATTATGATGGCACGACGTGCGCTGTGACCTTGAGCATATACACACACTGTCCTCAATCTCAGCTCCGCATGAGCAATAGGGGGTCAGAAGATGCGACGAGGACCGGACAGGTGACTGTGAGGAGTTGAGTAGCCAGAGAGCAAAGCGGTGAGTATAACTATTTTTTGAAACTTTTGGTGGCCTTTTATGGTTTTAAAAAATGGCGTCCACCATTTTGCTGAATCCACACAGAAGCGGATTACAAAAAAGTCTGCATTTTGGTGAATGCAGATTTTTGTTACATTTGAGAATTCAATTTCACTTGAATTTATTCAGTCATATCTAGCTATTATTAATGTAGACATGTCTATTTTTGATCTGAGTTAAAGATCAAAATTACCCAATCAAGTCTGTGGATCTATAGATCTGTGAAAAATCGCTGAGAACATGCACTGTCATCTGTGTGCAATTTTTAGCTGTCCATTTTTAACTTTGTAGTGGATAAGCGAAATTTTGTAATTTATTTAGTTTTTTTCATACGAGAAAATCACTAATGAAATTCAGATGGTATAAACTGCAACTCTGACCAAACACTGATAAAAAATTAATCAGAAAAACTAATGAAAATCAGACTGTTTTTTGCATATCAGAAAAAAAAAGACTTCTGAATGAGACCTTAAGTTAACAGAATGATCAAAACTCGTTTTCCTCTTGCAGTGTAATGTGATCTATCTAGCCAAACAATTCATGGCAGTTTTTTTTTTTTTTTTTTAAATATTCAAATCACATCCACACATTTTTCCTGCAGCCTCTTGGTCAGCACTAGTGTCCAGGGGGGTTGCATTTGGTGGTTACTAATGCAAGTATTAGCTTATATCTATTTATGGAACTGAATTCACACAAACAATTTGCTGTGTTCTTCTCTGAATTTCTTTATTATAATTATTATTTTATGGCATTTTGTTCTAATATTTTCAAGAAATAATGGAAAAGGCTTCCAACAAGACATATTTGTTTGTATCACTTGATGTCTTTTTTAAAGGGTTTGTAGAATTCTTTTCTACTTCTTATTATCCATGGTAAGCATTTTTCCTGTGTTTTAACCCATAGCTTTGTCCATAAGACTTGAAAAACACCAGAAAAGTGCATGTTATAAATGAAAGAATAAAAAACTCCACCAAAAAGCACAGTGGACATGAGATTTCTATAAATTCAATCTACTTTGTTGGAACTGTAAGATTCTGCATTTTTTGCGTAGTAAAAATATATAGTGTCAAAAACTCACTAAAAAGTCACCGTGTGGAATTTAACGTAAGGCTTCATTCACACATCCTTGTTGCACGTACGTGTTCTATCCATGTTATACATGGATACAACATGTACCCATTATAGTCTATTGTGCTATTCATATGCCCATGGTTTTTCATGGACTGTGTGTTCATGCAAAACTCACAGAGACATATGCATTTTTCTCCAGTTTCACTGATGAAAAGTGCCATTACAAGTCTACGGGTCCATGTGAGACACATACAGCACACGGATGCCATCCAAGTGGTGTCTGTGTGCTGTCCGTATTTAACATTCAAAGTAATAATAATAATTGTTATTTATATAGCGCCAACATATTCCATAGCACTTTACAATTAAGCGGGGACATGTGCAGACAATAAATTCAATACAATTTAGGACAGTTTAAACAGTTACATTATGAGTGAGGTCCCTGCTCGAAAGCTTATATTCTACATGGAAATGGGGGGACACAATAGGTGGACAAAATAGGTGAAAAGTGCTTGCTATTTCAGGTCTGGTAATAATAATAAATAGGGATTTTCATTTAAATTTGCATGATCCGGTCATCAGCCAGTATGTTTAAGTGCAATACTCATGTATTGAGAAAAGTTATCATGTGCATGGAGGGTGTGGAGACAGATGACTAGTAGGGTGCAGATTCTGAATAATATTTAGAAGAAGGGGACAGGGGAAAGTTAGTTTACTGAGTAGTTGAGGTAGTAGGCTTGTTTAAAGAGATGGGTTTTTAAAGTGCACTTGAAAACATGGGGGCTAGGCAATCGTCTGTGGTAGTGCATTCTAGAGAACTGGTGCAGCACGAGAGAAGTCTTGGAGACTGAGGTGCAAGGTTCGGATTATGGGGGATGTTAGTCTTAGGTCATTTGTAGAATGGAGGGCACGTATAGGGCGATAGACAGAGATGAGAGAGGAGATATAAGGCAGTGCAGAACTGTGGAGAGCATTGTAGGTGAGAGCGATGAGTTTATATTGGACCCTGTAGCGAATGGGCAACCAGTGTAATGACTGGCACAATGTGGAGGCATCGGTGAAGTGGCTGGACAGAAATACAACCTTGGCTGCCGTACTCAAGATGGATTGGAGAGGAGAAAGTTTGGTAAGAGGGAGACCAATCAGAAGAGAGTTACAGTAGTCCAGACGAGAGTGAATAAGAGCGACAGTAAGAGTTTTAGCATTTTCAAAGGTGAGAAAAGGTCAGATTCTGGAGATGTTTTTAAGATGCAGGTGACAAGAGCAAGTGAGTGATCGGATATAGGGAGTAAAGGAAAGGTTAGTGTCGAATATGACCCCATAGCAGCGGGCGTGCTGCTTGGGAGTTATGGTTGAACCCTCCAAGGTAATTTCGATGTTAGGTAGAGTTAGGTTAGTAGAGGGGAGAAACACAAGAAGTTCAGTTTTGAGAGATTCAGTTTAAGATAGAGGGAGGACATAATGTTAGAGACAGCAGACAGAAAATCCTTGGTATTTTGTATTAGGGTAAGGGTGATGTCAGGGGAAGAAGTGTATAATTGGGTGTTGTCAGCATAGATATGATAATGGAACTCAAATCTGCTGATTGTTTGTCCAATAAGGGCAGTGTATGGAGAGAAGAGGAGGGGGCCTAGTACTGAGCCCTGCGGAACCCCAATAGTAAGGGGGCGAAAGAGGAAGAGGAGCCGACAAAAGATACAGTGAAAGAGCAGTCAGAGAGGTAGGAGGAGAACCAGGAGAGAATGGTTTCCTTGAGGCCTATAGAGCAGAGCATAGTGAGGAGGAGCTGGTGATCCACACTGTCAAATGTGGCAGAGAGATCCAGGAGAATCAGCAGGGAGCAGTGATCTTTGGATTTAGCTGTTAGTAGATCATTAGAGACTTTAGTGAGGGCAGTTTTAGTGGAGTGTAAAGAGTGGAAACCAGATTGTAGAGGGTCGAGAAGAGAGTTATCTGAGAGATAGTGGATTAGATGGGAGTGGACCAAGCATTCCAGAAGTTTAGAGATGAAGGGAAGATTAGAGATCGGTATGTAGTTAGCAGTGCAGTTCTGGTCCAGGGATGGCTTTTTAAGTAAATGGGTTATTAAGGCATGTTTAAATGAGGAGGGAAAGATACCTGAAGAAAGAGAGGTTAAATATTTTAGTCAGGTGAGTGGTGACTACCAGTGAGAGAGACTGCAGGAGATGTGAAGGAATGGGGTTACTGTTGCAGGTTGTAGGTCGAGAAGAAATGAGGAGCTGGATAACCTCTTCTTCTGTAACAGGCTCAAAGATGGCTAGTGAACTTGAAGTGCGGCAGGGAAGGGGATTCAGGCACTGAGGAGATTGGACTGAGATGTCCTGATGGAAGTGGTTGATTTTTTCTAGGAAATAAGTGGCCAGATTCTCACCGCTGAGGTTGGTGATGGGGGCCTGTGCTTTAGGGCTCAGGAGGGAGTTTAAGGTTTCAAAAAGTTGTTTCGGATTGTTGGATAGTGAAGTGATGAGGGTGATGAAGTAGGATTGTTTGGCCAGATGAAGGGCAGAGTTATAGGTTTTGAGCATGAATTTATAGTGGATGAAATCCTCTGCTAAAAGAGATTTTCTCCACTGACACTCAGCACACCTTGAGCAACGCTGAAGAAAACGTGTTTGCATTGTGTGCCAGGGCTGCCGTTGTCTGTGTCGGGTCTTTCTGCGTGTAGAAGGTGCTGCTTCATCTAGGGCACTCTTCAGTGTATTATTGTAGTGTGACAATGCTAAGTCTGGACAGGAGAGAGAGGAGATGGGGGCTAAAGATGTGTGGAGATTGTCTATAAGCTGCTGGGTATTAATGTTATGTGTATTCCTATAAGTGTGGTAAGTGGGGGTGTCCCGGGTGAGGAGACAGTTCTTGACAGAGAAGGAAAGAAGGTTGTGATCCGAGAGAGGGAGAGGGGAGATAGTAAAGTCATGCAGTGAGCAGAGACGGGAGAAAACCAGGTCCAGAGTATTCCCGTCTTCATGTGCAGGAGAATTAGTAAACTGTGAGAGGCCGAATGAAGAGGTTAGAGAAAGTAGATGAGAGGCAGATTGGGAGAGGGGATCATTGATGGGTATGTTAAAGTCTCCCATGATGAGGGTGGGGATGTCACAGGATAGAAAGTGAGGAAGCCAGGTGGCAAAGTGATCCAGGAACTGGCGGGAGGAGCCTGGAGGGCAATACACAACAGCCACTCACAGGGAGAAGGGTTTGAAGAGTTTGAGGGTGTGGACTTCAAAGGAAGGAAACATAAGTGAGGGAACTGGGGGGATGACCTCGAAAGCACATTGTGGTGAAAGGAGAAAACCAACACCTCCACCCAGTCTATTCTCAGGTCTGGCGGTATGTGAAAATTTCAGCCCACCAAATGAGAGAGCAGCAGCTGAGGTGGTGTCTGAATGCTGGACTCAGGTTTCAGTAATACCCAGAAGGTTAAGGAAATTAGAGAGGAAAAAATCGTGAATGTAAGTTAGTCTGTTACACACAGACCGCATAGTATAGCAGAAGCTTTGTAATTTATTTATTTATTGATCCATGGGTGAAAAACACTGATGACACACTGATGGTAAAAGTGGACACATGGATGACACTCTGATCCAAAATGCTGGTGACACCGGTACCATTTTTTCACATTAGAAGCATTTAAAATTCTGAAAAATAGTGCATATAAAAAGTCCTTGGAGTTTTATAAAGTTGTAAAATAATGTTTCAGAGGTAAGCATTTTTCATAATACATTTTCATTTTGTAAAATTGTATACCTGCATTTAATAGTGGTTTTTCAAGTTCTACATGTGCTTTGCAGAAAATACCAAATCCACAGAATCCTGTATTTAGAAAAAAATTTTTGTTGATCTAAAAAAGTTCACAACGCTGTGCATTTTGTGTAATTCATTTTGCTCCATGGTTGAAAGCAATATCTGGCTACAGCATTTTTGGTCCAAAAAAGACAAAACCCTGAAAAATACCACACTGATCAGGCTTATGTCAAAATTACACATGCAGTTTTGGTGGCATTTTTTTAGCTAAACCAATGGAAAATAACAAACATGTAGGAAAAGACTACAGGGAAAACTGAACTCATATATTCATATTTTTTCTAATCATTCCTACGTTTGGTCCAAAAAAAAACTGCCATAAAACCTGCACATGTGATTCGAGCCATAGACAACCTAATATATGGTGGACAAACTGAATTTGACAAACTCGCATTTTGAAAAGTCAAAAAATAAGCTGAATATTGCCAAAAATAAATACTATAAATGTACTTTAAATAGGTTGTGTAGATTTTTATTTTCTTTAGTATAATAGAAATGAAAAAAGCATATTTCACATATATTGGACTATAAAACATAATCATATGCTGAAAAAATTATAATGACTTTTTCAAAGACATATATGTTAATATGAATGCACAAGAAGCATTTAGACACCTAAAAATAAAGGTTTGATAAAATAGAAATAAATAAACCTTAGTAGCATCTCTGTGAATTTTAATTAATAGTGATTGTTTAACATTGTCACTAACCTCTTGTGTGCATAGACAAATATTTAGATTTTTGTAGATTTGCCATCAGCATGTTTGATTGCCTTTGTCCTCTATCTTCTGCTGATAAAGGTTATTCTTTTCATAAAATCATTCATTTATTAGGGTAATTTGCATCTCTCCTATTTCCAACCAAACAATAAAGCATCTTTAAAGGCTTGCTCATATTTTTTCATTGACAAGGCACTGACAGAATCAAAGAGGGCTTAAGCAAACATACAAATGTGTCATCTAATGGCCCATCAAACAGCCCTTGTCACATAGATAAACCTTTTATCTCTCTTTTCCAGATTCTAATCAGAGGATCAGTTTGCATGTTTCTAATGTCACTGCAGCAACAATCTAAAGGAGATTTTTTATGTCCTGGGAAATAAACTCATTCTGGGCCAAATTAAACATTTCAATGCCTTGTTTTATCTCTCTCTCTGTTCAAATTAGCATAATGGTCTTTAATTGGATTTTATTTTGTGATTAAAAACAAAAAAGGTGAAGCCAGTCGGCTGGGATTAGTCATAAGACTTCTGTACCACAAGGGAATTGAGCTGAAAGACAGAGAATGATGATCTCTAGAAATATGATTACTGGTAACTTCTATCCAACCTCTAGATGTAAACTAAATAGAATCCTCTTGGATTTTAGCTACCGATGCTCACATTTACAACGTACTTTAAAAATTCAATAAATGTGCACTAAATATATAAGGCCAAATTCCTAAGTGCAAAAATGCTGCATTTATTTCTAGAATGTTTTTTCAGTAGATGAAAATACGCAATAGCAATCTGCCTTAATTATTGTGTTTTGCTTCATCTTTTATGTTTCCTTCTTTTATTATACATGCATTTTTGGTGCAGCTGGAACGCAGTATTATTTTATTTGGGAATTATGTGCTTAGGCATGAGTTTCCGTGAAATCACATCCACTTCCCTTGAACTGTTAAGAGCATTAGATTTTCTGCCCAAAAAGTACAGCAGGAAAAAAAACCTGGATTTACGCTATATGGAAACATAGTTGTAAAAATGCAAATATACAAAAAACGTTTTCAAGAATTTTCACCCTACAAGGCTACGTTCCCACTGTGAGCTTTTGGTGCGTTTTTGATACAGATTTTTTTATGTAGATTAGGTTATTTGCAGGGTTTTTTTTGTTATTGCATTTTTATTACACTTTTAATGGTGAGTTTTTGTCTATTGTTGGCATGTCATGTTTTAAACAAAGCTGTTTTGTTTTTGATACTTCCTGTGTCAAAACTATATTGATATAGTCATGTGTGGATTAAATGTGTTTTTGATGTGTTTCGTCCATGAAAATTCACTAAGAATCAAATATGCAACTGAAATATAAAAATTTAAGGATTTGACCCAAATTCAGGGTGACTTCACAAATGAAATGACTGCTTTCCTCTCACTTATACATGTCGACTTCATTAGATACAAAATATAATTTTACTTATTAACATTGGCAAATACTAGAGTAATATTTGACAAATATTTTTACTACTTATTTCAGAATTTATTTACTATACAATTCTAAAAAATAAAATGGCTAAAAATAAATAAATAAATAAAAATCCTCATTTATTTAAATTGCCTAAAAGAGCAATTGGCATTATTGTCTATAGCAACAAATCAGAGCTCAGCTTTTACTATGTTGTGAAGATGAATACTGCAAGGCAGACAGAGAAGGATGGAATAGAACCACTAAATGGAAAACATCAAAAGTAAAATTATTAGAAATTAGCATAGCACCATTGCTTTGCAGCGTTGGGGTCCTGGGTTCAAATCCTACCGAAGACAACACCTGCGAGGAGTTTGTATGTTCTCCCCGTGTTTGTGTTGGTTTCCTTCTACACTTCAAAGAAATAATGATGGAAATTTAGATTGTGAGACCCAGTAGGTACAGTGATGATAATACTAGTAAAGTGTTGTGGAATATGATGGCCTTATGTAAGTAAAATAAATAAGCAAATTCATTTGAGTAGAATTTAAATCTCCTTGGATCTTATCAACATTTGTATTCTCCAAAAGCAGATTTTTTGTACTTCACTCTTTGTGAATTAAGCAAAATGGCAACACCTGCAGACACCATTTTGCTGATCCATAGATAGGCAGTTAAATGGTTAAGAAAAATAATAATAATAATAATACCTCACCACTCACCTGTCTCGCCGCCCCTGCAGCCTGCCAATGGGTCCTCAGTGCGACTTTCCCCTTCCCCGGTTGTATGTGACGCGCCCCCTGGGCCATATTCTTTAGGGGGAATATCCGGAGCCGGATCAGATGGGGGTTGTAGTCTTCCGAGTGGCTGTGACCCGGTCCGTGCCCAGGGTGTCAAACTCAGTTGTATGTGGCAGTCCTACAGATGTTATCAAGTTCTTAATGTCGACTACGCCACCCGTTGTGTTGCGGTCACTGTGGCCGCCGCTGCAGCAGGGTCCGCTGAGGCTGGTGGTGTTGGTGCAGCTTGATAGGATAACCCCCAACGGGAGGGGTATAGCCTCAGGGGGATCAGGTGCAGAGGATGGGAGTTGTGGTGATGCAGTGTAGACGGCAATCAGAGACAGAGTCGGGTTATGCAGTTTAGGATGTTTACTCACTGCTGATGTTCTGGTCACTCCAGCTTCGAGTGACCTCCCGAGCCGTGCTGCGTCCACCAGGTTCTGGATCCAGCCAACCCCCAAATAAGTCCGGAGCGTGACCCTGAGCTCTCCTTCTGTCCTTTCTCTGGCCGTCCCCACTATTGATCCACCCAGGTCCAGCTCCCTCGGGCCTTCTGTTGGGAGACCCTTGGCCTCGGGTTCCCTGACCCTCCTCGTGGTATGCCTTCGTGGTGGATGTGGTGGGTGACCGTGGCAAACGCTGCCCACGGTCTCCGGTCTCTGGCTGGGGAGTGTTTTTGCCCCCACCAGTTTGGGTTCCGGTACCCTGTGCCGACTCTTCACCCGGGGATTTAGTTTGGGGTCTTGGAGTCCTTTTCTTCTGTTTCCCCCTCTGGGTCTCTCTTTCTCCTCTCTCACTCTGGGTCTCTCTTCTCCTCAGCTCGCTGACTTTCTCTCTGCAACTGACCCTGTTCTTAGTTGGTGCCCACCTTATATACACCCTCTATGTGTGAGCTCAGGTGACCAGCACCCAATGAGCTCCTATCTTTACCCAGGCTGCTCCCCCTATCTGCCCCTACACTACCTGGGATGTACCACCCCCCTCCCACTCCAGCCAGGAACAGACTCGGTCGTACCTGCACATTTCTAAGTGGGAGTACCGTCGGTCTGCTCCTCGGAAATGGGATGTGTGTAGTGCATGCAGCCTACCGAGCTCAGTTTCACACTCCTTCCCTACCCGGGAGTGGAATATCACACCTCTGGGTTGAGGTGCAATACCCCTGTAGCAGCCGAACCCTCAGGGTGCTACATTCCCCCCTGGTAAATCACAGCACGTCCTCGGGCTGTAAGACAAAAACATCACATAACATGCAAAATTTTTTTCATAAACATATAAAATATATAAAACATTATATATATAAAACTTTCTCGTCGCCTCTGGCTCCTCCTCCGGTCACTGTGCAACGTGTGACCGGGTACAGTGCGACAGTCTTTCTAGAAACATGGTTTTCCTATAAAACCGGTAGGGGGCGCTTTAGGAAGCGCAACTATGTACAAGGGTATGGCCGCTCTCAGTCCTCGGCCAGGTAAGGAGGGAAAGGGAATGGCTGCTCACAGTCCTCAGCCTGTGGGATCAAGGGTAAACGGGTGAACAGTTCACATCAGCTGGTCCCAACGGGGACTATATTTGCAGTAACAGTTTCTTTGTACCCCGGTCGGGTAACTATTTACAGCACCTGCTCCGCTGTACTTAACGACGTCTTCCTCCTGCTCTTTCTTTGGGGATCTTAGCTTCAGACCCGTCCGGGTCCTCTTGCTCTTCCTCCTCACATCGCAGCTCCTCCTCTGTCAGGCGATGCACAGGGAGGGCGTAAGGTCCTTTGGCACACTTGTGCCGGGTAAAGGTGACCTCGTCCCCGATATAAAGGTCACGACCTCTGTGCCCCTCCGGCAGATGGGACTCCACATCTCTGCGCGTGACAAAGACGTCGCCGGGGGTGTTGTGGTCTCTGATGAAGCCCCACCCATGCTGCAGGTTAAACTTTATTACAGTCCCGGTGGTGCGGGGACTGTGCGCTGCACGGGGGTCCCTCCTGGTCCGGCTCTTCTGCTCGGCGCTCCTTATTTGGGCCTGTTGTTCCCGGACCCGCCTCTCTCTCCGCTCCTTCGCAAACTCCTCGAGCTGCTGTCGGCAGCACTCAGCACGCTCCGCTGCAGCTGCCCTGGTTTCTTGAGTGAACCCCATTAGGTCTTCTCCGGTGGGGTCCCACTCAAATTGGGTCTCTTCAAGCGGGGGCGAGATCCTTATCACGGGCTTCGGAGCCGGAATCAGGGGTGCACACATGGCCCCAACTCTCCTCTGGTGCTCCAGTTCATAATATTTCTGGGGCCAGATGAAAGGCTGCCCGTCCGGCCACGTGTGCTGGGCAAACAAGTCCTCTCCCAGACGCGGCACCCTTGGTTTTACGGGTGCGGGCGCGGTGGTGGTGGCGCCCGGGTTGCCCAGGCCTTGCGGCCAGGCCTGGGGCACCTGGAAGGTGAAGGGCACCGTTAGGACGGCGGCGCCCTGGGCTACCTGGCCTTGCGGCCAGGCCGGAGGCTCCGCGGAGGTAGGGGGCGCTGTTGGTGATGCGGCGCCCGGGAATTCTAGTCCCTGCGACCAGGCTGGTGTTACTTCCTGTTTTGCCACGCTCGGGGTCGGTGCGCATGGCGTCACAGGGGTCGCGGCGGCGGCTTCCGGTTGGGGCCTAGTCTGCGTCGGTGACATGGCGTTTTCGGGCACAGCAGGGGGACTTTCGGGCTCTGCGACGGGGAGCTGGGGCAGGTAAGCGGTGTCCCAGTTTGGGGTATAGACGTCCCCTTTACCTGCCTCCATGCGTTCGGCTCCCTTCTCGGCGCCGTCTCCGGCCTTGGGTCCTCCCGCGCCATCCTCAGAGGCGGTCTGTCTCCTCATCTTGGCTGGCGTGCTCCGGGTCTTGGTTTGCTGGGCCATCTCTCGGCTCCACTCCGCCAATGTCTCTCGCTGTACCCGGGCCATCCTCCGTGCGAGGCCCTCCAGGGCAGTCTGTGCACACTCCCGGTCTCGGGGGAGCTGTGCTAGGACCTCCACTAGTCCTAGTGGGGTCGTTGTTTCCAGCAGGCTCCTGACCAACGGGTCGGTGCTGCTCTGCTCTTCTTCCAGCAGGCTCCTGGCCAGCGGGCCGGTGCTGCTCTGCTCTCTCGCCATCTCCGGGTGAGCTTCTCTGCTACTCTTCTCCAGGCTTCCTGCCTCCGGGTGCGCTCGCTCCAGACTGCTCCAGGCGGCACCCATCTTCGTTCTTTTCTTTCGTCTCCTCCCACTTCGAGGGCGGTCCCGGGGCCACTGGGTGACTGTCAGCTCCAGGGGCGGTTCTTTCACGCTGATAGACACCTCTAGCATCACAGTCTCTGTTGGTGGGGGCGGTTTCCACTTTTGGCGCCATTTTCGGTCCTGGCCCACGATGGGAGGTGGCCTCTCACCACCCTCTGGCTCGCCCATAATGGCGTCCGCTCTTCCAAGGCGGGAAACCTTTGGAAATGGCGGGAATCGCTTCCCAGTGGCGGGAAACTCTGCAGATGGCGGGAAAAAGTTGTTAATGGCGGACAACCGGCGGGAATCGACTGGTGATGGGGTCCGATGGCGGGGACCCTCCGGAACCGGCAGGAGACTTCTTCTTGAGGTAAACTTGCACTTTCCTTCAGGCACGCAGTACCCGGGTGTTGCGGGCACGTAATCCTGCCGACTACGCCAAAGTTGACGCGCCCCCTGGGCCATATTCTTTAGGGGGAATATCCGGAGCCGGATCAGATGGGGGTTGTAGTCTTCCGAGTGGCTGTGACCCGGTCCGTGCCCAGGGTGTCAAACTCAGTTGTATGTGGCAGTCCTACAGATGTTATCAAGTTCTTAATGTCGACTACGCCACCCGTTGTGTTGCGGTCACTGTGGCCGCCGCTGCAGCAGGGTCCGCTGAGGCTGGTGGTGTTGGTGCAGCTTGATAGGATAACCCCCAACGGGAGGGGTATAGCCTCAGGGGGATCAGGTGCAGAGGATGGGAGTTGTGGTGATGCAGTGTAGACGGCAATCAGAGACAGAGTCGGGTTATGCAGTTTAGGATGTTTACTCACTGCTGATGTTCTGGTCACTCCAGCTTCGAGTGACCTCCCGAGCCGTGCTGCGTCCACCAGGTTCTGGATCCAGCCAACCCCCAAATAAGTCCGGAGCGTGACCCTGAGCTCTCCTTCTGTCCTTTCTCTGGCCGTCCCCACTATTGATCCACCCAGGTCCAGCTCCCTCGGGCCTTCTGTTGGGAGACCCTTGGCCTCGGGTTCCCTGACCCTCCTCGTGGTATGCCTTCGTGGTGGATGTGGTGGGTGACCATGGCAAACGCTGCCCACGGTCTCCGGTCTCTGGCTGGGGAGTGTTTTTGCCCCCACCAGTTTGGGTTCCGGTACCCTGTGCCGACTCTTCACCCGGGGATTTAGTTTGGGGTCTTGGAGTCCTTTTCTTCTGTTTCCCCCTCTGGGTCTCTCTTTCTCCTCTCTCACTCTGGGTCTCTCTTCTCCTCAGCTCGCTGACTTTCTCTCTGCAACTGACCCTGTTCTTAGTTGGTGCCCACCTTATATACACCCTCTATGTGTGAGCTCAGGTGACCAGCACCCAATGAGCTCCTATCTTTACCCAGGCTGCTCCCCCTATCTGCCCCTACACTACCTGGGATGTACCACCCCCCTCCCACTCCAGCCAGGAACAGACTCGGTCGTACCTGCACATTTCTAAGTGGGAGTACCGTCGGTCTGCTCCTCGGAAATGGGATGTGTGTAGTGCATGCAGCCTACCGAGCTCAGTTTCACACTCCTTCCCTACCCGGGAGTGGAATATCACACCTCTGGGTTGAGGTGCAATACCCCTGTAGCAGCCGAACCCTCAGGGTGCTACATATGCATTCTCTTTAGTCTCTTCATTCCAGGCCTTGACTTCCTGCAGATCTAGGCCTTCTGACATTCATGAGATCAGAAGGCCTAAATGCAGCCGAAGCCAAGGCCTGGGTTGAAACAGTTAAAGAGAATGCATGAAACAGGAGAAAGAGAAAAGAAAAGGCAGGAAGGACAGGTAGGTGGTGAGAATGGATGGACAGGTGAGCAGTGAGGTGAGAATTATTATTTTTTTCTACATCATACTTTTATTTTGATCTGGGAGCAGGAGAGTCCGCCGAGCATAATAAGAAATATTCAATTAGCAAAGAATAACTTTGCTGGGAATGGAATGTCCTTCTAAAAACCATGTCAATTGCCAAATTCAAATCTTGTCAAATCCACTCATATCTAAAAATGCCAGATTTTCTCAGGAACCATGAATATGGCTAAACATGGAACATTGAAGCTTAAGGAACAAATTGAATATGTCTTATACAGTATAACCTACTATTGATGATATAAATGGTAAGTAATACCATTGATATCAATGGGAAGTGGGAATTACCGAATGGTGTTGGCATACCACAATAATCCTTGAGTTGCCTTGATATCAATCACCACACATAAAGCCTTTGACATTCAGATGTGTGCTTCTTTGCCCATGTGGCATTATTATAGACTGCTTAAAGGTTGTTCTGGTTGGCAATGATTTTAGAGCTGACTTTTTATATTTCCCATTAAGGGTACAAGCAAACAACAAGCAAATCGCAAAAAATCTAACTAGTTCTTATTTTTTGTGGTTTCAATGTAGCGTTTGCCATTCCCTAGGTGAAAACCATAGTCCACAGCCTAATCAACGGCACACTGCATTCACTTGCATTATGCTGCAATGTAGCAGCTACAATGAACCAACGTTACTGTATAGCCTTTGCCCAGTGTTTCCCAAATTTCAGTCCTCACAGCCTCAAATATGTAATGTTTTTAAGATTTCCTTAAAAAAGTACAAGTGATGGAAGTATCAGCAAGGCAGCACTATGGAAATCCTGAAAACATGACCTGTTGGGGGCTGTGAGGACGAGAGTTTGGGGAGCATCGCCCTAGACTAAACCATGCTTGTTTTACACTGGCATGGCTTGCATTGAAATATGTAAGTGCATTATATTTAAAACTAAACTCATTAAAATCAATAAAATAAATATAAATTAATCTAATGTAAAATCACTATAAATGTTAGTCAACAGAAATCTGTTGAGGCACATATTCAACAAAACTCAATTCATAGATACTTTAGGATTATTAATGGTAATCTGTCAGCAGGTGCAACCTTCCTAAGCCATCTATATGGGCATGTAGGTCATAAAAAGTTGAGTAAAATGATACTGTGATGCTAGTTACTACCCATGGAAAAGCCATGAGGCAGAATAGTCAAATGTTCAGGGTCAGATACCAAGAGAGCTTGTCATAAACTAAAGGGAAAAGACAAAGGAGTAGTCAGGCCACAGTCCGAGTTCAGAATAACAGAAAGATAGCAGATCAGAGCAAAGAGGCTATGCAAATGGATGATCAGAATGAGGTCCAAGGTTAGGCAGCAATAGATCAACAAACAGAGCACAGGAATGCAAGACTCACATGCACCACCAACCAGATGCTACATTGGCAGAGATCTGGGACTGACAGCTTAGCTAAGTAGCTAGGTAATCACTTAGAACAGGGAACACTTGAAGAAAGCTCAGCACCTCCCAGTCTCAGATTGGACGGCTGAGTTGTCTATCAAAATACAGACTGCTCAGCACACCCTTGCACTAGATTGGGCAACTGAGCTGTCTATCAAAATGCTGACAGATCAACACACACCTACACTGGTTATTTGATGATTGAGCTGTCACTCACTGCATCCAAAACACACTGAGCAGAGGAATCGGGATCATACCCCCTCTTCCAGAGGGGGCCAAAAGACCCCCAAGATTCCCAGGATATGTAAGATGGAAGGCCCTGACCAAACGATCAGACTTCACAGAACAAGCCAGAACCTGGTATCTCTCCTTAGGTCCGTATTCACTCCAAGATATTGGAAGGAATTTCGGACCCTCCAAGAATCCATGATCCTCCATCGACAGAAACTGGAGGAAGTGGAGGAGGCAGGAATGAGACAGATAACACTGAAGCGACAAACTCTTTTAACAGGGATCTGTAGAACACGTTAGGGACACAAAGAGACTGAGGACATTTTAATCTGAAGGCAATCAGATTGACTACTTCCATAATCTCATGCGGGCCAATAAATTTAGGACCCAACTTCGCTGATGGTACTTTCAGCTTAATATTTTTGGAAGATAACCAAACTTTATCCTAGTTTGCAGACGGGACTCGCCGAACATTTCCAATCGGCCTTTCATTTTAGATGAAGTTGAGCAACCCCAATATTCTTTTAAACCTCTCTCCAGACACTCCCAAGATTCTTTATGGCCACCTCTGCTCCAGGACACCCAAAACCCATCCTAGAATATTCACCAAAATGAGGATGAAACCCATGATTGCAAAAAAAAGGTGAGGTTCCAATGGACTTATTGACCCAAATGTTAACGATGAACTAAGCCTAAGAGATAAAAATGAGGACCAGTCCTCCTGCTGAGCCGTAACCAAACATCTTAAAATTTGTTCCAAAGACTGATTTTTTTCTCTTTGTCTGACCATTGGTTTCAGGGTGGTAAGCAAAGAAGAATGACAAATCAATTCCCAATTTCTTACAATACGCTCTCCAGAATTTTGGGGAAAATTGCACCCCCCTCTCTGATACAATGTTCATAGGAATACCATGTAATTTCACCATGTGATTGATAAACAACCAGAAAGCATTTCAGCATTAGGTAACCCCGATATGGAACAAAGGGAGCTTGTTTTCTAAATTGGTCAATTATCACCCAAATAACAGTTTTCTCATCAGACAAAGGCAAATCAGTAATGCAATTCATGTTTTTTCTGGAAATGGCAGTGAAGCCAATTCCCCGGCCGACCGGTTATGACAGACTTTCCCAAGCGGATAAAAAATTCTTAATATCATTATAGGTGGATGACCACCAAAAGATTCTAGAAACTGAATCAAGCGAGCGTGATGAAGCATCAGTCCTCACATTCTTGGACCCAGGCCTGAACGTGGTTGAAAAATTTAATCTAGAAAAAAATAAGGACCAGCTAATGGTTAACCATTTAGCTGATTCAATACAGGATAAACTTTTATGATCTAACATCACCGTGACTTGATGAACTGTCCCCTCCATAAAATGTCTCCATTCTACAAAACAATTTAACAGTGAGCAGCTCGCTGTTCCCAACATAATGATTTCTTTCTGCAGATGAAAATTTCACAGAAAAAAATGCACATGGTCGCAAGTTGGTCAAAGTTTTGGACCTTTGATATAATACTGCCCCTATCCAGACATCTGAAGCATTGACCTCCAAAATTAATGGTTTCTGGAGATCAGGTTTGATATTGTATTGTAATATCAATATATTAATATGTACAATATATATATATTGTAATTTATTAAATGCTCAAATAGCATCCAGCGACCAAAATATCTTAAGTGTGAGATCAGTGAGAGATTTAACAATCTGTGAACCACCCCTAAAAATTTTTCTGTAGTAATTGGCATATCCTAAAAAACGTTATAACACTTTAAGATCACGAGGTTGAACCCAATTAATGATGACCTGCACCTTTCCAAAATCCATCTTAAACCCTTCATCAAAATATAATGAACCTCAGGAACTATATCTGTTGGACAGAAAAGGTACATTTCACAAGTTTAGCATATATAGAATTTTCTCTATGCTTTCATAAAACAAAACGGATAGGTTCATGCTGCGAATCCAGATTAGGCAAAAAAAATTACCATCAGAAAATATATCGTTCATAAAATTTTGAAATACCGCTGGTGCATTGATTAACCTAAAAGGCATGACAAGATTTTTAAATAGGCCCACAGTTGTTAAAAATGGCATCTTCCGCTCATTACCCTCCAGGATGCGTATCAAATTATAAGTCCATCTAAAATCCAGTTTAGAAAACCATTTAACCCCCATAAAACGAGTGGAAGTGGGTAGGTATTTTTAACCGTTACCTTGCTTAATACATGGAAATCGAGGCAAGAATGGAGACCCCCATCTTTCTTTGTAACAAAAATAAATCCAGCAGCTACTGGCGAGGAGGTAGGATGGATATGATCCTTCAGTAAACTTTCATTTACGTACATATTGTTTCATAGGAGTATTTTCAGGTCCCAACAAACTATACAGGTGAGCTTTAGGTAATTTGGCATTAGGGAGAGGATCAATAGCACAATCAAAAGGACGATGAGGAGGTAAAATATCTGCCTCACTTTCCAAAAACACATCTTCAAAGTCTTTCAGGTATCCCGTCAGACCCTCCAGGCTAGCAGAGCAAATTTGTACAGAACTAAGACATTTCTTAAAACAATTGAGGCTCCACTGAACAATATCCGTCCGACACCACTCAATAACAGGATTGTGAATACATAGCTATGGAAGCTCCAATACCAACCCAGCAGGTAAATTGTCCAACACATAGCATGAGATGGAATCAGAGTAAAGTGTTCCCCCTCTAACTGTGAACTCCATTGTTATGAGCTGGACAAGATTCTGGAGCAACGGTGTCTTGTCAGTGGCAAAAATTTGAATGAGTCTTTTCAACCTAACTGTCCCAACCATCATTTCAGAACCAGTCAAGAATCAATGAAGTTGGCGACAGACCCACAGTCAATGAAAGCTAACGCAGATAACCATTGGTTCTTAAAAAGTAGTTCCACGGTTAGAAGTACTTGGTCTGAGAAGTAAAATGGTACCTAGGAGTCTAGGTGACCTAATCGACAATCACCCAGACTTAAGCCTTTCCAGTTGGCTTGCTTGATTAAGGGTGTGCCGAGCAATCCTTAAGGAAATGTCCAGCCACTAGAGATCAGAGTCTGAAATCGCACTGATGTCTCCTTTCAACAGCCTGAGAGCTGGCAGCTTCAATCTCCATTGGTTCCACCTCAGTTAAGTTAATGGACTCAGGAAGAATGACCAAAACCCTCTGTCGGTCATCACGTCTCTCCCGAATTCTTTGATACATTCGAATGGCCTGAGTCATCACCACCCCCGGAACAAGGATGCAGGGCCAGAGCGTCTTTTCTAGTATCAGAAAGACCTCTGTGGACCTGGCACCTGAGAGCTGTATCATTTCACATAACTTCAGAGGACCCTTGCTGGAACTTTTTACTATTCATCTTTGCAAACTAGCTCTAGCTCAGTAAGATTTAGTTACATAGTTACATAGTTTATAAGGCCGAAAAAAGACAAGCGTCCATCCAGTTCAGCCTATTTCTTGTGCACTGCAGCTATTCCGCAGCGTTGATCCAGGGGAAGGCAAAAAAAAAACATGCGGTATAGGACAATTTACATCATTGAGGAAAAATTCACTTCCCGACTCCAATCTGGCAGTCAGATTAAATCCCTGGATTAATTAACTATCACTAAGCATAAGATGTAATTTTATTGTTCTCAAGAAAGGCGTCCAGGTGAGCTTCTGTGAACAGCACTTTTCAAGTCTTACCACAGATTCCCAATGGAATTTAGGTCTGAACTTTGACTGGGCCATTCAAGCACACAAGAATAGCATTTAGCCCCACAAGTTCTTCTTTGTTCTCACCTGACCAGAGCACTTTCTTCAACATGCTAACTGTGTCCCCTACATAGCTTTTTGCTAACTGCAAATTGGATGTCTTATGGCTTACTTGCAAAAGAGTGGTTTTCTTCTTGCCACTCTTCCATTAAAGCCAGATCTATAAAGTATACATCTAATAGTTGTCTTGTTGATAGATTCTTCCACCTGAGCTGTGGATCTCTGCAGCTCCTCCATAACCAATGGCCTCTTGGTTGCTTCTCTAATTAGTACTCTCCATGCTTTGGATGTCAGTTTTGGTAAGTGGTCATATCTTGGTAGGTTTCCAGCTGTGCCATTCTCCTTTTATTTTTGGATGTCAGCTGAAATATATATTTCATATCAATGTTGTTGGAAAATTGACAATGTTTTAAGGAAAGATTTCCATGTAATCTTCTCTAATAAATAATTTTTAATGATACAGGTAGAGATTTGCAAATAATTGACAGGAATTGACTGAATCAGGTCCATTCAAATCATGCGTGATTTGCTTTGCACAAAATGCCTTAGATAACTACAACAATTTGACACATTATAGAAGATTGCATTAACCAGAAAATAATCACATGACCTTGGGCACTGCTGGGAAGGCTTTCCATAATGTATGTTGCTGCCACATCACCACAGCCAATCAGGAAAGATTACCTTAGCCTGTATAAAAACAAAACCAGGAAATGCAGCAACCATATTATGGTGAATCTGGATAGTGATTGAACGTCAGAGCTCACAGCTTAGTCATAGAGATAGGGATAGAAAGCCTTAAAACACTGAAGAAACAGTACTTATAGTGTGAGAGACAGCCCAGCAATTAAGAAGATTAATGTGTTAGGAAAAAGAGGATAATACAAATATAATTAATAGGGAGAATGGGATAGGAGAGTCATGGTATGACATCTTTTCAGGGTTATTAGAGTCCTTTCAGTACTTTTGATTTGCCAGTGGGAAAATTTGCTCGTCTCTAAATGTTGGTAAAGGAGGCAGTGGTGGTGAGGATTATTATTATTATTCTTAGCTCAAGCGGTAATATTACAAGCAGAAATAGTGAAAGAACAAGCAATTTTTTAAAGTTGTCAGTTGAGTGACGTAAATGCGAGAAACCAAGTATTCAATGTTGAAAGTTGCACTAGGAATATACATGATGACAAGGTATATTTTATTCATTAGGTCCTTTCCTAGTTCTAAAAGAATTTTGGATATGCCTAGTCTCATCCATCCATATCAAGTAAGCGCTCCCTGAGCTTCACATTCCTGTTATGCATAACTTTCAGCAGACTCCATTGAAGATAATTGTGGCAGGATCTTGAGAAGGATAATGACATCGGACTCAACTGCAGTTCATGTCTTTAGGCAATTTTACTCTATCTGAAATGTATCATTTTTATAGTCATGTATTTATATATACACTGCTCAAAAAAATAAAGGGAACACTCAAATAACACATCCTAGATCTGAATGAATGAAATATTCTCATTGAATACTTTGTTCTGTACAAAGTTGAATGTGCTGACAACAAAATCACACAAAAATCATCAATGGAAATCAAATTTATTAACCAAAGGAGGCCTGGATTTGGAGTCACCCCAAAAATAATTCAAGTGGAAAAACACACTACATGCTGATCCAACTTTGATGTAATGTCCTTAAAACAAGTCAAAATGAGGCTCAGTATTGTGTGTGGCCTCCACATGCCTGCATGACCTCCCTACAATGCCTGGGAATGCTCCTGATGAGGTTGCGGATGGTCTCCTGTGGGATCTTCTCCCAGACCTGGACAAAAGCATCCACCAACTCCTGGACAGTCTGTGGTGCAACGTGACGTTGATGGATGGAGCGAGACATGATGTCCCAGATGTGCTCAATCGGATTCAGGTTTGGGGAATTGGCGGGCCAGTCCATAGCTTCAATGCCTTCATCTTGCAGGAACTGCTGACACATTCCAGCCACATGACGTCTGGCACTGTCCTGCATTAGGAGGAACCCAGGGCCAACCGCACCAGCATATGGTCTCACAAGGGGTCTGAGTATCTCATCTCGGTACCTAATGGCAGTCAGGCTACCTCTGGCGAGCAAATGGAGGGCTGTGTGGCCCTCCAAAGAAATGTCACAGAACACGAGGATTGGTGAAGTCGCTACTGGCGCCATGTGCTCTTCACAGATGAAAGCAAGCTCACACTGAGCACATGTGACAGACGTGACAGAGTCTGGAGATGCCGTGGAAAGCGATCTGCTGCCTGTAACATCCTTCAGTATGACCAGTTTGTCAGTGGGTCAGTAATAGTGTGGGGTGGGATTTCTTGGAGGGCCGCACAGCCCTCCATGTGCTCGCCAGAGGTAGCCTGACTGCCATTAGGTACTGAGATGAGATCCTCAGACCAGTTGTGAGACCATATGCTGGTGTGGTTGGCTCTGGGTTCCTCCTAATGCAGTACAATGCCAAACCTCATGTGGCTGGAGTGTGTCAGCAGTTCCTGCAAGATGAAGGCATTGAAGCTATGGACTGGCCCACTCATTCCCCAGACCTGAATCCGATTGAGCACATCTGTGACATCATGTTTCGCTCCATCCACCAACGTCACGTTGCACCACAGACTGTCCAGGAGTTGGCGCATGCTTTAGTCCAGGTCTGGGAGAAGGTCCAACAGGAGACCATCTGCAACCTCATCAGGAGCATGCCCAGGCATTGTTGGGACGTCATACAGTCACGTGGAGGCCACACACAATACTGAGCCTCATTTTTACTTGTTTTAAGGACATTACATCAAAGTTGGATTAGCCTGTAGTGTGTTTTTCCACTTTAATTTTGGGGGTGACCCCAAATCCAGGCTTCCATTGGTTAATAAATTTGATTTCCATTGATGATTTTTGTGTGATTTTGTTATCAACACATTCAACTTTGTACAGAACAAAGTATTCAATGAGAATATTTCATTCATTCAGATCTAGGATGTGTTATTTGAGTATTCCTTTTATTTTTTTGAGCAGTGTATATGGTACATAAATTCCTGTGCGCAACCCTCATCATCAACTACAAAAAACCTCTGACTGCTGTGCTTGCCAACAAGGGTTTTGCCACCAAGCATTAAGTATTTTTTGCCAGAGCGATCAAATACTTATTTCTCACTGCAAAATGCAAATAAATTTATCTAATTTATACAATGTGATTTCCTTTCTTTTTTTGGGGGGGATATTCTCTCTCTCAATGTTAAAATTAACCTACCCTTAAAATGATAGATTGTTCATGTCTTTTTCAGTTGGCAAATTTACAAAGACAGCAAGGTATCAAATAATTATTTACTTTACTGTAAGAATATTAATTTGTCGGATATGAAGCCTCTGTGTGTCACATGAACATTGAATACAATGAACATTTCTCCATCCTCAATATGAACTTATCATATGTCCATAAAGAATTAAGGAATGAAACATTTTTATTTCACATGTGATTGAATCTTTCTCGATTTTTTCTGTTATGTGATGTCTTGTGTTACAGTTATTCCAGACAGAGAAAAATAGCTAGAACATTGTATTAAACTGTTTATAATAATGTTGTTATTTCATTGTTATTCGGTTTTAAAATGGCTTTTCTTTCCCTGTTTCTAATTAAAAAAAAAATATATATATATATATATATATATTTATTGGTGTTGAGCGAGTATGTTCTATTAACCTTTTCGCTGAGTATGCTCGGGCCAAGCTCCGAGTATTTATAGCTGCTCGGTGATATGGTTGAATCCCTCCCATGTGCATGATTTGCAACTGTTTGACAGTTTTATTACATGTGAGGAATGTCTATTTCTTACACATTCCTCACATGTAATAAAACTGTCAAACAGTTGCAAATCATGCACACGGGAGCGATTCAACCATATCACCGAGCAGCTATAAATACTCAGAGCTCGGCCCGAGCATACTCGGACAGAACATACTCGCTCAACACTAATATTTATACATACATATATACAGGGTGCGGGTAAAACAGCGTAACAGCATGGCAATACTTTATTGAACCACAAAGCGGACAATAAACACGAAAACAGTCACAGAAGATACCAAAGACTGTACATTACACAGTCTCACCCTTCCGCTCCACTCGCCTCTGTGATAGAACAGCTGTGACTTTGGGACTTCAAGGGCCAACTACCTCAACCAGTGGCCCCACTGGCCTCTCCGAGAGTTTCCATGGGGCCAGGCGACCGGTGGGTCCCTCCTGGCAACCCCAAACAACTTATCCAATGGGGTCAGGTGACTTCATCGTCCCAGCCTGGTCTCCCAAAATGTATCCATGGGCTCTCTGATGGTCAATGGAGCAGATCTGTATCTTCCCAGTCAGGGCTATATATCCTTAGCCTAGAATCATGTAGAATTCAAATCTGTGTCTCTTTGGCTAAATCCATGCTTCCAAGCTGATGGTCTCAGAGAGTCTGTGTGTCCTCTTGCTTCTCCTTGATTCTCTGTTTTTAAGTATGACTCCTACAGAAGCATATCTCCTTCATAAGTATACATTCACAGATCAAGGGGGGAAAGGCAGCCTCATGTCCCATTGTTTGAGCAGTTAATGAATTTGCTTAGTTTGTACTCCTGTCTTGTGAGTCAATAAGCCACAGGTCCACAAACGTTAATCAACATAATTATCAAACATTCATTGTTCCAGAATCATAGAGGAGACAACAATCAGGGTTATACAAATACTGGTCTGTTCTTATTGACCAGACACATAAATACACAAAGATAATAGTGTATTTCCCTTGGATTAACAAATCTAAATGTCTGGCTTATTAAGATTATAAGCTGTACCGTCACATTTATGTACAGTGCATATTTCTGGCTTCAAACATAAAGATGTAAAATTCTAATTTTTTGGGGAAGAATCAACAACAAGTGGGACACAATCGTGAAGTGGAACGAAATTTATTGGATATTTTAAACTTTTATAACAAATTAAAAACTGAAAAGTGGGGCGAACAATATTATTCGGCCCCTTTACTTTCAGTGCAGCAAACTCACTCCAGAAGTTCAGTGAGGATCTCTGAATGGTCCAATGTTGTCCTAAATGACTGGTAATGATAAATAGAATCCACCTGTGTGTAATAAAGTCTCCGTATAAATGCACCTGCTCTGTGATAGTCTCAGGGTTCTATTTCAAATGCAGAGAGCATCGTGAAGACCAATGAACACACCAGGCAGTTCCGAGATACTGTTGTGGCGAAGTTTAAAGCTGGATTTGGATACAAAAAGATTTCCAAGTTTTAAACATCTCAAGGAGCAATGTGCAAATGATCATATTGAAATGGAATGAGTATCAGACCACTGCAAATCTACCAAGACCTGGCCATCCCTCTAAACTTTCATCTCGAACAAGGAGAAGACTGATCAGAGATGTAGCCAAAAGGCCCATGATCACTCTGGATGAACTGCAGAGATCTACAGCTGAGGTGGGAGAGTCTGTCCATAGGAAAGCAATTAGTCGTACACTGCACAAATCTGGCCTTTATGGAAGAGTGGCAAGAAGAAAGCCATTTCTCAAAGGTATCCATAAAAAGTCTCGTTTGAAGTTTGCCACAAGCCACCTGGGAGACACACCAAACATGTGGAATAAGGTGCTTTGGTCAGATGAAACCAAAATAGAACTTTTTGGCCACAATGCAAAACGATATGTTTGGCGTAAAAGCAACACAGTTCATCACCCTCAAAACACCATCCCCACTGTCAAACATGGTGGTGGCAGAATCATGGTTTGGGCCTGCTTTTCTTCAGTAGGGACAGGAAAGATGGTTAAAATTGATGGGAAGATGGACGGAGCTAAATACCGGACCATTCTGGAAGAAAACCTGTTGGAGTCTGCAAAAGACCTGAGACTGGGACGGAGATTTATCTTTCAACAAGACAATGATCCCAAACATAAAGCAAAATCTACAATGCAATGGTTCAAAAATAAACGTATCCAGGTGCTAGAATGGCTAAGTCAAAGTCCAGACCTGAATTCAATCAAGAATCTATGGAAAGAGCTGAAAACTGCTGTTCACAAACGCCCTCCATCCAAACTCAATGAGCTCGAGCTGTTTTGCAAGGAAGAATGGGCAAGAATTTCCGCCTCTGGATTTGCAAAACTGATAGAGACATACCCCAAGCGACTTGCAGCTGTAATCACAGCAAAAGGTGGTGCTACAAAGTATTAACTCAAGGGGGCCGAATAATATTGCACACCCCACTTTTCAGTTTTTAATTTGTTAAAAAAGTTAAAAATATCCAATAAATTTCATTCCACTTCACGATTGTGTCCCACTTGTTGTTGATTCTTCCCCCATAAATTAGAATTTTATATCTTTATGTTTGAAGCCAGAAATGTGGCAAAAGGTAGAAAAGTTCAAGTGGGGCAAATACTTTCACAATGCACTGTATAATATAAATTATGTCAACCTTTTTTTTAAGATAGTTCAATTAGTGAATATATAAACAAATAAACTATAATATAACAAGATCACTAAAATGAAAAGTACAGTAAATATTCTATGGAAATGATATAAAGATGGGCAGATTGTTTGGAATTTTAATTTGCAGACTTAGCAGAAGAGTCCAAGAAAATGTGATTTGCGTCAAGTAAGTTTGCCGCAAATATCAGTATTGCAAAGCCTTAAAATGCCTGGATAATACATGTATAACACTTGGAGGTGTCCTAGACTGCATTGATTCCCTTTTGAGCTATTTAATGCAAACACAGCATTATTAATATCCAAGTGTCCTTAACCAATCTGGCTAAGGGAAAGGGTATGGTAATCGGTGGAAACCAACATTGGAATTCAGGTGGTATGTACCCATCTAAATATTAGAGTATTACAGCAAGGAAGTGACGCGCCCCCTGGGGCCGTGGGGTACTCGGTAGCTGGGCTGGTCTGTTCTTTTAGGATAGTCACGGCGGCGTGACCCAGTCCGTGGCCCTGGGCGGCCAACAACAAAGGAAAAGAGGGGAATAAAGTTTTGGGGATAAAGTTTTGTGACGCCACCCGTGGTATGCGGCTCTAGGTGGCCGCCGCTGATGTTCAGATCCACTGGGGCCGTTGGTGACGCAGCAGTGATAGTTCAGCTCTCCACGGGTAGAGCTAGGCCTCAGGGCAGTTAAATAGGAATTTTTGATGTTGGTGGTGTAGTGTAAGGCAGATGAAGCAGCAATTAAGTCTAGGACACAGCCGGGTGCATTCTTCAAGTTTTTACTCACAGTTTTTATGGTGCTCCAGGTTAAAACTGCTGGCCATGTTATAACAGCTGTAAGGCGGTGGTGTTCACACCGTGCAGTAACTGAGGCAGTCAGCTTTTATTTCAGCAACTCACGGGTTAACAGAAAGTCCTCCGGTTCGCAGCCGGGTTAACAGAAAGTCCATACACAATGGTTGCCGAGGGCGACGGCCGTGCTGGCCGCTCAGACCATGACAGGTGCAGAGGGATCCCAGGCAGGGGTTCAGCCACCCTCCGTCCTGCTGAGAGTTTCCTGCTATGCTCCTAGCAGGTTCCAACATAGAACAACACTAATCCTTAGTGCAGGGGTTTTAAAGGACTTGTGGCAAGAGCCACTGGAAAACCCGGGTTGGAGGGAGGAGGCCGCCCCACTGCCTCCTGTGACCTCCTCCCAGAAATGAAGACCCTGCCAGGTTTTTACTAATCTGCCTTAGCCAGATAGCCTGACTAGGTCCATGCTCACCTTCATTCCTGCATTGCAGCCGCAGGTGTGTCCGTGACTGCAATGCACTCCAATGGTTTTAATAGGTCTCTGTGCACATTCTGGGGGAGATATAACGTCCCTCGTATACGATCCCGGTCACTGCCTCACATATCCCTCCCTCTGTTCAAACTTGTGGGGTTGAACATTTGTCATCATACAGGGAGCCCGGGACAGGGCATCCGCATTTCCCTGCGACTTCCCAGGGCGATGTTCTACAGAAAAACTGATATTTTGCAGTGACAGGAACCACCTGGTGACTCGCGCATTCCTCTCCTTGGCATTTCTCATCCATACCAAGGGTGAGTGGTCCGTCACCAAGCGGAACTGACACCCGAGTAAATAATAACGTAGCGATTCCAAGGCCCACTTAATAGCCAAACACTCCTTCTCTACCACGCTGTAGTTTTTCTCTGCCGGGACAAGTTTTCTACTCAAGTAGGTGACCGGGTGCTCTTCACCATTCACTTTTTGTGACAATACCGCTCCTAGGCCTACCTCCGAGGCATCTGTCTGTACAATGAAGGTTTCCTTGAAGTTGGGGCTAATGAGGACCGGCTGTCCACACAGGGCCAACTTCATGGACTGAAAAGCTTCTTCTGCCTTAGGGTTCCACTGAACCATTACCGATTTTTTCCCTTTAAAGAGATCAGTCAGGGCCGCCGTTTGCCCAGCAATATTAGGTATAAACCGGCGGTAATACCCCAGGATGCCAAGGAACGCCCTCACCTGCTTTGTACTTGATGGTTTAGGCCAGTTTTTTATGGCCTTAACTTTATTGATTTGGGGCTTAATAGCTCCTCGGCCTATCACATACCCCAAATATCGGGCTTCCTCTAGCCCTATCGCACATTTTTTTGGATTTGCCATTAACCCCGCTGTTCTGAGAGAATCCAGAACCGCTTGTACCTGGGATAGGTGCATATGCCAGTCAGTGCTAAAGATGATAATGTCATCTAAATACGCGGATGCGTACTCCTGATGAGGCTTTAGCACTATGTCCATCAATCTCTGGAACGTAGCCGGGGCCCCATGTAACCCAAAAGGTAAGACCACATAGTGGTATAGACCCTCCGGAGTTACGAAGGCGGTTTTTTCCTTTGCCGAATCTGTGAGAGGTACCTGCCAGTAACCCTTGGCGAGATCGAGTGTGGTAAAGTACTGGGCCTGCCCCAGTCTCTCAATCAGCTCATCCACCCTGGGCATTGGATAGAGGTCAAATTTTGACACTTCATTCAATTTCCGGAAATCGTTACAGAAGCGTAACGATCCGTCTGGTTTTGGAATCAGTACAATGGGGCTAGCCCACTCACTCCGTGACTCCTCTATGACGCCTAATTGAAGCATTTGTTTTACCTCAGCCGTGATGGCTTGCCTCCGGGCTTCGGGTACCCGTTACGGTCTCATTCGCACCCTTACCCTTAGGTTCGGTGACAATGTCATGTTGGATCACCGTAGTCCTACACGGTAGTTCTGAGAACACGTCGGTATTGTGCTGCACCAGCGAGCGAGCCTCCCGTCGCTGCTGTTTAGTGAGGGCTTCACTTATCCTGACCTCCCCCTCGGACCCTTCCCTGGCTGAAGGTAGAGAACTCTCTGGCGATATGCCCGGGATGACGTCTGTAACTAAACACTCTCTGTCTTTCCAAGGTTTCAGCAGGTTTACTTGGTAAAGCTGCTCCGGTTTCCTTCTTCCGGGCTGATACACCCGGTAATTTACCTCCCCCACTTTTTCTCGAACCTCATATGGCCCTTGCCACTTGGCCATGAGTTTTCTCTCGGTTGTAGGTACCAGAACTAACACCCGATCGCCCTTGTTAAAAGACCTGACTCTGGCCCTTTTATTATACGTGCGCATCTGGGCTGCCTGGGCATCAAACAGATGTTCTTTTACAATGGGCATGACCGCCGCGATCCAGTCCTGCATACTAGCCACGTGTTCAATTATACTCCTATGTGGAGTCGGCTCTTGTTCCCATGTCTCTTTGGCTACGTCCAACAGACCCCTAGGGTGTCTACCGTACAATAACTCAAAGGGAGAGAATCCTGTGGAAGCCTGGGGTACCTCACGGACGGCGAAAATCAGATAGGGTAGCAACATGTCCCAATCCCTCCCGTCCTTAGAAGCCACCTTTTTTAACATGGACTTGAGGGTTTTATTGAACCGTTCTACTAGCCCGTCGGTTTGAGGGTGGTACACCGAGGTGCGCAATTGTTTAATTTTTAGCAATTTGCACAGTTCCCTTGTCACTTTGGACATAAAAGAGGTCCCTTGATCCGTCAGAATCTCCTTAGGTAGTCCAAGGCGACAGAACATAGCAAACAGCTGCCGTGCAATCAGTTTTGCTGAGGTGTGGCATAGTGGTATAGCCTCCGGGTACCGGGTGGCATAGTCGACGACCACCAGTATATGTTGGTGGCCACTGGCAGATTTTACCATGGGCCCTACCAAGTCCATTGCAATCTGTTCAAAAGGTACCTCTATGACTGGCAGGGGTACCAATGGGCTACGGAAACTTGCGGTGGGTGCGGTCAACTGACATTCGGGGCAAGATTCGCAGTACCTTTTGTCCTCCGCGTAAACCCCAGGCGAAAAGAACCGCGGTAATATACGTTCCAGCGTCTTTTTTACCCCTAGGTGTCCACCTAGCAGGTGTGAGTGTGCCATCTCCAGAATCGCCCGACGGTACGACTGAGGTGCCACTAACTGTTCCACAACCTCGTCCCTGATCTTATCTATCCTATAGAGCAACTCACCGTTGATTACCATGCATGGAAATACAGTATCTGCACCGGGCTGTTGAGCTACGCCATTTACCTCTAACACCCTTTCCCGCGCCTGAGCCAGGGTGGGATCCTGTAGCTGAGCCATCCCAAACGAGGGCCCGGGACCCTTCCAGCTCGGGGATCGATGGGATCTCCTTGACCTCTCCTGCCAGGACCTCTAAGGGAAACCTATCGTGGTCACACTCTGTCCCTAGGTTGGACATCCCAACGGCAGGTTCCCCTGACTCAGGTTCATCGGGTACAGCGCCTTTAACACATTTTACCGGGGGAGAGTGGATTTTGTTTTTCCACAGAGTCCAGAACAGGGGCAAGTCTCTTCCCAACACGGTCCCATAGGGAAGAGTTTTTACCACCTCTACCACATGTTTTATATCGCCACACGGCATGAACAAGGCTACCTCCGCACTTGGGTACTCTCAGAGGTCCCCATGGATACACACAACCCCGATGGGCCGTCCACTGGGGTTGTCTCCTGCCACCAGCAACCCATGTACCAAAATCACAAGGCTCCCTGAGTCCAGGAGGGCCTCCGTGGGGTACCCATTAACCAGTACCTGGCATAGTTGGAGTTCACTGTCCCCGGGTTCGGCGCTCGCCGTGCAGACGGTCTGAGCATACATTGAGACCCGGCAGCTATATCCGCAGTCCATGGGTTCCGTAATCAGGGGGCAATTAGCAACCACATTTCCCGGCCCCTGACACCTCCAGCACCTAAGGGTGGAGGTACTGTTAGGTCCTATGACAGTTTGTGAGGGAACCGGTCTCCTCCCACTCTCATTCCGGGTTTGCCATTCAGCACGGGTACGGTGCTGACTATCCCCAGCAGAGGGAAGTGACCCCTTTCCTGACTCTTGGGTTGGCAGGGATCGGCGTGACAGCCGCAAGGGGGCAGATTCCCGGATAAAGTCGTGAGTGGTCGAGTAGCGCTCAATCAAGCTGACCACCTGGTCGAGTGTGCCGGGGTCACCTTGCCCCACCCAACGTTGGATAGCCGCTGGCAGACTCCTCACCAGCCGGTCAATTACCACCCTCTCCACCATCTGGGTTGGAGTCAAAGTCTCAGGCTGGAGCCACCTCTTTACCAGCTGCAGGAGGTCATAGGCCTGAGACCGGGCGGGTCGGGTCTCCACATAGGCCAACGAAAACACACGCTGAGCCCTCACGTATGTATTTACCCTCAGCCGGGCAAGGATCTCACCTTTGAGTCTCTGGTAGTCCTGGGCGTCCTCTCGGCTGAGGTCGAAGCAGGCCTTTTGGGCATCGCCGACCAAAAACAGAGCCACCACCTCTGCCCACTGGCTGGCTGGTAGGTTTTCCCGCTCTGCCGTGCGCTCATAAATGGTCAGGAAGGCTTCCACGTCGTCCTCCAGTCGCATCTTCCTCAACGCTGAGCGAACCATGTCACAGGCTTCACGACATTCTGGCGCTGGTGCCGTCGGTGTCTCCCGCAGGACAGCAATCTGTTGCAGCAACAGTTCGTTTGTTTTCTGCTGCTGCTGGTTCCCACTCCTGTGGTTGCCGTTAGAGACTCTGGTACTGCTCCTGCTGTTGCCGCTGAGTCTGCATCTGCTGCTGCTGTCAAGCACCAGCTGCTTTAACAGTTCATCCATTTTGCGGATTGTGGTCATGCGGCAGCCGGTAGGGTATGCCTCAGTCGCTATGCCTGCATTCTCCACCAAGCTGTAAGGCGGCGGTGTTCACACCGTGCAGTAACTGAGGCAGTGACCCAAGCAAGTCCAACATAAACAGCTTTTATTTCAGCAACTCACGGGTTAACAGAAAGTCCTCCGGTTCGCAGCCGGGTTAACAGAAAGTCCATACACAATGGTTGACGAGGGCGACGGCCGTGCTGGCCGCTCAGAGCCTGAGAGGTGCAGAGGGATCCCAGGTAGGGGTTCAGCCACCCTCAGTCCTGCTGAGGGTTTCCTGCTATGCTCCTAGCAGGTTCCAACATAGAACAACACTAATCCTTAGTTTTAAAGGACTTGTGGCAAGAGCCACTGGAAAACCGGGTTGGAGGGAGGAGGCCGCCCCACTGCCTCCTGTGACCTCCTCCCAGAAATGAAGGCCCTGCCTGGTTTTTTCTAATCTGCCTTAGCCAGATAGCCTGACTAGGTCCATGCTCACCTTCATTCCTGCATTGCAGCCGCTGGTGTGTCCGTGACTGCAATGCACTCCAATGGTTTTAATAGGTCTCTGTGCACATTCTGGGGGAGATATAATGTCCCTCGTATACGATCCCGGTCACTGCCTCACACAGCCCACCGAGTCCTGTGTCCTCTGGGGAAGTGATCCAGCAACTCTCAGATAACTTGGGTGCACTTGATGGGGACCCCTTTCTTGTATACCTTCCCGGGTCGTCTCTATGCGCTGGCTCTCGCCCTCCTGCCCTGCGCCTCACACAGTGTCACGAGCCAGTGGCCCTGGGCCTTGTTGGGTGACATCCTCTCTGTCTCCTTGGTCCTATATGGACACCTTTTCAGCGAATGTGTGTGGTTTTGGCTACGGCACTTAGAGATACGGCAACCTCCGGTTTGCTAACTGAGTCCTGCAGTCCTCCACTAGTCTGGGGCTGGTCCCCTACTGCGACCTGATCCCTTCACGGTCAGCGTGAACCCGGGCGCATAGGTGGACTCCGCACTTCCCATGCCCCTATGATCCTTTCTCTGTCTCTGGAACCCTTCTCTCTGACTCTGTCGCTCCTCTCGTTCTTTCTCTTACTGGGCCCCTGTGACTTGACCCTCACTCTTCAATGGTCCTCACTCACTGCGCTCTTACTCCTAGGACCCCTTCTCTCTTCACTCCCTGTGACAGACTCCTGTCACCAACTGCTCTTACTGGCTAACTGACTTTCTAGATCTTTCTACCCGTCTTTTTATACTACCTGTCATGAGACCCACGTCACCAACTGTCACTCTACGTGGTCCCCTCTACCTTCAGTCCTTCATTCAGTGCTCCCCTAAACTACTTCATCCACCCTCCTCCTCTACCTAGTTCCCCCCTCCAGACAGGGACAGGGACTGTGCTCTCTCTCAGGAGCAATCTCACCCTTCCCTACTGGAGTGATGTGGTGTTGGATGTGGGTGTGTGGGTCCCGGGTAGTGCTCTCTCCTTACCCGAGAGTGGGGTACCACACCTCTGGCTGAGATGCAGCACCTCTGTGGCGACTGGACCCGCAGGGGCACCACAGAAGAGTGTAAAAAAATATTTTTTATGATACACTCACTTTGCTAGGTAAACAATTGTGTTTAAATTGGATTGTGTGAGATTTTTTACAATCCCATTTGTAAAATATAGAAAAGTAAATTTCCCCATTTAACTCAGACTTTCTACCTCACTAGTACCACACTATCTACTTTATTAGCCACATGTTGCATCAATACATACCACACCAATAAAGTGCCCTGTTGCACTTTACAGACTTAGCATTTCTTATTTCATCATTTTTGAGAAGGGGGTTGAATTTTGTTAAATAGAAAAAAATGTAGACATTTTACTGCATGTTTGCTGCTCCACACCTGTTTTTATAATCAAAATTGACAAACATTTACCATAGCAAAAGATAAGAAAGACAGCACACATAGGGCTTTATCTTCTGAGGTTGTGTGAGTCACAACCAACTGTGAAGCACCTGTCAGATGGCCGCTGCAGGAGACCCCGCTGATCAGTAAACAAATGAGAGGAGATAAGAAGCCGGGCTGATCCTCCGCGCTGGTCCAGAGACACACAAGGATTAATGATGAACCAAAACTTTCTTTATTCCATGGCCTACGCGTTTCGTGGCTACACTGCCACTTCCTCAGGGCTACCAAGTCAATCACAATCCACATATATATAACATATAATTACACGTGTCACACATGACGTAATTTCCTGTGAAAACGCCCTCATTGTACACAGCAAACTCTAAAAACTAAAAGCACTCATAAAAGCTCACACATTGAACAATTAATCATAAAAAGCATGACATTTTTCGCAATGAGATGAATCTCTAGTAAACTACAAGAAAATTTTATAGTATCTTTCAAAAATTAAAATACTGGCATTCACGGGGATCGATCCCGTGAGGCAACATTACTCAAAAAATATGTAAGCCATATCATAGCATCAGACCACTTAGCCATATAGCTATCTGAAGTCATCAGATGTAGCCCAGTGTGAAACCACTATAGGGAGTACAAATAAATGAAAAAAAAAAAAGAAAAGAAAAAAAGAAAAATAGAAAATAAAAAAAAATAAAATAAAAAAAATATATATAAATAAAAAAATAAATAATAAAAAAAATATATATATAAAAAAAATAAAAAGGGGGGGGGGGTGAATATTAGCTAAAAAATTGTTGTTATACTTTATATTATCAGGAATAATACCAGAATCGTATTCTCTGCAACACACTTCATCTTCTAAAAATATTAATATTAAAATGATCACTAAAAATAGTGGTAATCACTGGAATCAAACCCATGAAGCTAACTACTTCAAAAGGGTATAAACCCATTCACAATATTAGCCCAATAGGCCATATCTCCATCTGAGGAATTTAGGTGTAGCTGCATATAAGACTCATGCAACAAGTCTTATTATATTAAAGAAGTAGAACTAAAAAAGAAACATTACTAAATCCGAGTGTGACAGTTAAAAATATTATTAGTACCAACGACTTTACATCTCCAATTCATACCACCCATTCCATCTGTATAGAACCATCAGGGGACACTAGACATTATGAATCCTAAAATAAATCACTAATCTCATTCAAGCCATGGGGTTGAAGAGAATTGAGCTTATAAATCCAATATGTCTCGCGTTTTTCCAGACTCTCCCACCTATTTATAGCATTTTCAGGAATATGATCAATAGGTATGACTTTCAAGCGTACATTACCATTATGTGTTTGTGTACAATGACGTGACAATCCATGTTTATCATACCCTTTTCTAATATTGTACTTGTGTGAATTTATTCTTTTGTGGAGAGGTTGGGACGTCCTCCCCACATACTGCTTGCCGCACTCACATTGAATCAAGTATATCACATAGCTACAGTGCCTACAAGTAGTATTCAACCCCCTGCAGATTTAGCTGGTTTGATAAGATGCAAATAAGTTAGAGCCTTCAAACTGCAAACGAGAGTAGGTTTTATGAACAGAAGCATAAATCTTACAAACCAAAAAGTTATGTTGCTCAGTTGAATTTTATTAAATTTTAAACATAAAAGTGTGGGTCAATTATTATACAACCCCTATGTTTAATATTTTGTGGAATAAACCTTGTTTGCAATTACAGCTAATAATCGTCTTTTATAAGACCTGATCAGGCTGGCACAGGTCTGTGGAGTTATCTTGGCCCACTCCTCCATGCAGATCTTCTCCAAGTTATCTAGGTTCTTTGGGTGTCTCATGTGGACTTTATTCTTGAGCTCCTTCCACAAGTTTTCAATTGGGTTAAGGTCAGGAGACTGACTGGGCCACTCCAACACCTTGACTTTTTCCCTATTGAACCAGGCCTTGGTTTTCTTGGCTGTGTGCTTTGGGTCGTTGTCTTGTTGGAAGATGAAATTACGACCCATCTTAAGATCCTTGATGGAGGAGCGGAGGTTCTTGGCCAAAATCTCCAGGTAGGCCGTGCTATCCATCTTCCCATGGATGCGGACCAGATGGCCAGGCCCCTTGGCAGAGAAACAGCCCCACAGCATGATGCTGCCACCACCATGCGTGACTGTAGGGATGGTATTCTTGGGGTCGTATGCAGTGCCATCCAGTCTCCAAACGTCACGTGTGTGGTTGGCACCAAAGATCTCGATCTTGGTCTCATCAGACCATAGAACCTTGAACCAGTCTGTCTCAGAGTCCTCCAAGTGATCATGAGCAAACTGTAGACGAGCCTTGACATGACGCTTTGAAAGTAAAGGTACCTTACGGGCTCGTCTGGAACGGAGACCATTGCGATGGAGTACGTTACTTATGGTATTGACTGAAACCAATGTCCCCACTGCCATGAGATCTTCCCGGAGCTCCTTCCTTGTTGTCCTTGGGTTAGCCTTGACTCTTCGGACAAGCCTGGCCTCGGCACGGGAGGACACTTTCAAAGGCTGTCCAGGCCGTGGAAGGCTAACAGTAGTTCCATAAGCCTTCCACTTACGGATGATGCTCCCAACAGTGGAGACAGGTAGGCCCAACTCCTTGGAAAGGGTTTTGTACCCCTTGCCAGCCTTGTGACCCTCCACGATCTTGTCTCTGATGGCCTTGGAATGCTCCTTTGTCTTTCCCATGTTGACCATGCCTGAGTGCTGTTCACAAGTTTGGGGAGGGTCTTAAATAGTCAGAAAAGGCTGACAAAAGAGATCTTTAAGCTCATTATTCTTGGTGCCTGAACTACTTCTTAATACTTTAGGGGGACCAAACAGAATTCTTGTGGTTTGAGGGGTTGAATAATAAATGACACTCTGAATTAACTTTTTACGTTTTAAAAAAAAAACAAAAAAAAAAACAAAAACAAAATTTGCTGCAGTGCATTTCCCACTTCCAGGCTGATCTACAGTACAAATGTCACAATGCCAAGTTAATTCCGCATGTGTCAACCAGCTAAATCTGCAGGGGGTTGAATACTACTTGTAGGCACTGTAGTTGCACACGTCATCCTATGCTTAATGCAGTATTCTTTATTGGGATTATCTGATGAATGAAATTTCTCCACTCCATTGGTAATAGAAGCACAACACAGACATCCTCTCCTATTACAACGTAAAGAGCCAAAAAGCCCATTCCTATTTGGGGAAACCTTTATATGGGTCCTATTCCTCATTCTACTGGGTGCTAATATATTCTTTAGAGTAGGTGCTCTTTTATATGTCACCTTAGGTTTTAGGGGGACCATACTACTGAGAGTTGGATCATTTCGCACTACACCCCAATGCTTCTCTAGAATCCACTTTATTTGATTACTGTGGATCGAATATGTTGTTATAAAATTGGTCCCAAATTCATCTAGCTTACCCTTACTTACACTCTCTGTTCTGCCCGTTAGTTCGTGCTGTGAAAACTCTTTCACCTCTCTATATGCTCTATTAATTAGTTTACGGGGGTACCCCTTTTCCGAGAACCTCCCCTGGAGAACTTTGCTCTGTGCCTTAAAATCAGAATCAGAAGTACAATTCTTTCTGATCCTGAGGCACTGATTCTTGGGTATGTTCCTTAACCACGGTTTGTAATGACCACTGTTAAAGTGCACATACCCATTCGAGTCAACTTTCTTAAAATAATTCTTCGTATGAATCTCCCCACCTTCTTCCTTGTATATACACAGGTCAAGAAAAGTGACAGCCTGTTCATCTATTGTGGGTGTCAACTCAACATATTCGGTCCACAGTAATCAAATAAATTGGATTCTAGAGAAGCATTGGGGTGTAGTGCGAAATGATCCAACTCTCAGTATTATGGTCCCCCCAAAACCTAAGGTGACATATAAAAACCTCTCCACAAAAGAATAAATTCACACAGGTACAATATTAGAAAAGGGTATGATAAACATGGATTGTCATGTCATTGTACACAAACACATAATGGTAATGTACGCTTGAAAGTCACACCTATTGATCATATTCCTGAAAATGCTATAAATAGGTGGGAGAGTCTGAAAAAACGCGAGACATATTGGATTTATAAGCTCAATTCTCTTCAACCCCATGGCTTGAATGAGATTAGTGATTTATTTTAGGATTCACAATGTCTAGTGTCCCCTGATGGTTCTATACAGATGGAATGGGTGGTATGAATTGGAGATGTAAAGTCGTTGGTACTGATAATATTTTTAACTGTCACACTTGGATTTAGTAATGTTTCTTTTTTAGCTCTACTTCTTTAATATAATAAGACTTCTTGCATGAGTCTTATATGCAGCTACACCTAAATTCCTCAGATGGAGATATGGCCTATTGGGCTAATATTCTGAATGGGTTTATACCCTTTTGAAGCAGTTAGCTTCATGGGTTTGATTCCAGTGAGTACCACTATTTTTAGTGATCATTTTAATATTAATATTTTTAGAAGATGAAGTGTGTTGCAGAGAATATGATTCTGGTATTATTCCTGCTAATATAAAGTATAACAACAATTTTTTAGCTAATATCCCCCCCCCCATTTTTTTTTTTTTATATATTTTTTTTATTATTTTTTATTTTTTATTTATATATATATATTTTTTTTTTATTTTATTTTTTTTTTATTTTTTCTTTTATTTTTTTCTTTTATTTTTTTTATTTTTTGATTTATTTGTCCTCTCTATAGTGGTTTCACACGTGGCTACATCTGATGACTTCAGATAGCTATATGGCTAAGTGGTCTGATGCTATTTTTGGAGTAATGTTGCCTCACGGGATTGATCCCGGTGAATGACAGAATTTTAATTTTTGAAAGATACTATAAAATTTTCTTGTGGTTTACTAGAGATTCATCTCATTGCGAAAAATTTCATGCTTTTTATGATTAATTGTTCAATGTGTGAGCTTTTATGAGTGCTTTTAGTTTTTAGAGTTTGCTGTGTACAATGTGGGCGTTTTCACAGGAAATTACGTCATGTGTGACACGTGTAATTATATGTTATATATATGTGGATTGTGATTGACTTGGTAGCCCTGAGGAAGTGGCAGTGTAGCCACGAAATGCGTAGGCCATGGAATAAAGAAAGTTTTGGTTCATCATTAATCTTTGTGTGTCTCTGGACCAGTGCGGAGGATCAGCCCGGCTTCTTATCTCCTCTCATTTGTAAACATTTACCATAGTTATACTGCAACCTGCTGCCACATTGTAGCACCATGGCCGGCACCTCTGCATGGTGTCCCCTTCTCCCTCCTCTTCTTAAAGGGGTAGCATGTGCACATGCCTTTTACATTTTAAATAAACCGCTTCCTGTACCTACCTCAAATGCAGCTGAGTGAGTAAAACCCTACAATTAGTGCTGGAAGCATGGGGATGAATACCAAGGGGCAGTGTGACTGCTTCAGGAAACTGTTTATGTCCTGGGTGAAGGCCGCCAGCCAGAAAGGGACGTCCGGCATCATGGAGGAGCTGATAAAGCAACTGGTGCAGGCTAATCTCCAGCAGCATCAACAGCAGCAGCAGCAGTGGCAACAGCAGCAGTGGCAACAGCAGCAGTAGATGCAGCAGCAGCACAAGCAGCAGATTGAGCTCCTAGCCGATATGATACATGGTAGGGCAACCGCGCCACCCCCAAGCCCAGGTGATGACTCACACGTCAGGAAGACGTTAAGAAGAGCCTTACAAAAGATGACCCCGGGTGATGACATCAAGGCATTCCTGACTATATTTGAAAGGGTGGCGGAATGGGAGAAATTGCCTCCGGAGCAGTGGGCAGAGGTTCTGGCGCCATATATACCAGAGGAGCCGCAAAAAGCCTATTGTGACTTGGCCTTGCAGTATGCAAAGGATGACGCCAAATTGAAAACTGAGATCTTGGCGCGCTTGGGAGTGACTCGCTGTCAGGGTGCAACGGGTGCACCACTGGGCCTATTGCAATGACAAACCTCTCCGGTCCCAAATGTTTGACCTCCTATACCTGGTACACAATTAAGCAAAAAATATATAGAGATGCCAAAGCATAGTAAAGATCCCTCAGGATCTCTTCCAATATCCACACAAATAGTTTTGTCAGAAAATAGCAAAATTGGGGATTTAAAACGTAACTTTTACTAAGTATTTTTCTTAAAAAGAGAATTTTTTTGGTAGAAAAACATATTAAAATTGTAAGAGAGAACTGACTGATGACCCTTGTCCCTGTAAGAGTACAATTATTGACAGTGGTAAAAATGATTAGGGTCTCAATACACACGAGTCCATATAATGAAGAGACTCAATACATATAACATTTGAGTGTACAAAGGATTAAATAAAAAAGATCTCACCCATATTCAGTTTTGTCCTCTATGTTCTTTGTACCTCCTCAGGATTCCCTGTTAATGGTGGAGTTCTCATCGTTTATTGTCCCTGCCAGTCCCTATAACTTAGAGATGGCCCTGAGACCCCAAGAACTCCCGCCATTACAAGGGCAGTCCACAGCTGACCCTGTACTAGTGCAGCCCTGAACTAGCCCTATTAGTGCCTCCCGACGCGTTTCTTCAGGATTCTGAG
Organism: Phyllobates terribilis; assembly: GCF_046119375.1. NCBI lineage: Eukaryota > Metazoa > Chordata > Amphibia > Anura > Dendrobatidae > Phyllobates > Phyllobates terribilis. The sequence continues at coordinate 291,980,938 of NW_027362771.1, forward strand.
TCTTCAGGGGATTGGCACATGCATCTCCACATCAGGAATAAGGGAAAAAGACCCACCCTCCAGATTATGGATGGGATAAACAGATTATCTGGAGGGTGGGTCTTTTTCCTTTATTCCTGATGTGGAGATGCATGTGCATCTTTATTATTTCACTTTTATTGCAGAAGACATTGGCTTCAGCTGGAATAGGCATGATGGTAAGTATGGTTTAATTTAGAACAATAAAAAATTGTGTGTTTATTTCAATTAAAGGACTTTATTCTGGGTGTTGTGTTTTTTTAAATACTTTACTAGAAATTCATGGCGGTCATGTCTAATATTGGCGTGATCCCATGAATTTCAGGCTTAGGGCCAACTGATAATGCCAAGCTGGCCCTAACCCCTTTATTACCCAGTGAGCCACAGCACCAGGGCCCTGGATGAGTTGGGTACAGCGCCAGAAGATGGCGCTTCTATGAACGTGCCATTTTCTTGGGTGGCTGCGGACTGCAATTTGCAGCGGGGGGGGCCCAGAAAGCTTGGACCTCCCTGCGCTGCGGATTCCAGCCCCCAGCTGCCTAGTTGTACCTGGGTTAGGGCCAGCTTGGCATTATCAGCAGGCCCTAAGCCCGAAATTCATGGGGTCACGCCAATATTAGACATGACCGCCATGAATTTCTAGTAAAGTATTTAAAAAAACACAACATCCAGAATAAAGTCCTTTAATTGAAATAAACACACAATTTTTTAATGTTCTAAATTAAACCATACTTACCATCACGCCCATTCCAGCTGAAGCCAATGTCTTCTGCAATAAAAGTAAATAAAAATAATAAAGCAACCTCATCCTTACCTTTCCATGGTTCCCAGGATGGCTCCAGCTCTGCTACATTGACATGACAGGCTGGATCACAGCCGAAAGCTTCCATCCTGCTTGCCATGCCGCAGACACTGAGAAGCGTAGGCATGCTTGCGCTCTGCAGTGTCTGGCTGTGACGGCATCCAGATGAGCCGAGGTCATGTCAAATGAACTCAGCTCACCTCATGCACGTCACTGACAGCGTGGGAAAATTCTCCTGCGCTCAGCACTTCAGCAGAAGAATTCTCCCACGCTGGGATGGCATTGAGATGACAGGCTGAATTGCAGCTGAGCGCTGCTATCCAGCATGCCATCCTTCATAGACACTGCAGAGCGCAGGCATGCTTGCTACAGGGCAGTGGGAAGAGTGAGGCTAAGTGCCAGAATTGGCGCATCCTATGGATGCGCCATTTCTGGGGCATCTGAAGGCTGGTGTTTCTAGCCTGGGAGGGGGCCGATATTCATGGCACCCTTCCTGGGCTATTAATATCAGCCCCCAGCTGTCTGCCTAGCCTTTGCTAGCTATTAAAATAGGGGGGACCCCACGTCATTTTTTTGGGGGTCCCCCATTTTAATAGCTAGTAAAGGCTAGGTATTCAGCTGGGGGCTGATATTAGTAGCCTGGGAAGCTCCGTGGGTATTACCCCCTTCCCAGGCTTCAAACATCTGCCCTAGCCGTCTGCTTAACCTCCGCTAGAGACTAGAATTACGGGGAACCCCACGCCAATTTTTTTTTTAATAAATCCTTTATTTTAACACTAAATGACAAGTGCAGTAATCAGCACTATCACTGTACTTATTATATATGTGACTGACATGTTTCTATCTATCTAATCTGTGTGTGATGCTCTATTCTTTCTATTCTAAATTGTCGGGTACCGATGCTTTGCCGGCCGGCTTTTTTAAAGAGACTGTGCATGAAAACACTATTATTTTTTTTAATAAATCCTTTAACACTAAATGACAAGTACAGTAAGCTGAGCGCTGCCATCCAGCTTGTCATCCTTCAGAGACACTGCAGAGCGCAGGCATTATGGGAACTTCCGATTCCAGTATTCGATATTCTAAAAGTTTCAGAACTCCGATACCGCGAATATCGGTCGATACCCGATATTTCAGTATCGGAATGCTCAACACTAGTCATCAGTCAGTTCTCTCTTACAATTTTAACATGTTTGTCTACCAAAAAAATTCTCCTATACCTGGTCCAAAAGTGGTTTCAATCTGAATCTTCCTCCCCAGCACAGATGGTGCAGAAAGTTTTCATGGACAGGTTCATACACTCCCTTCTGAGGTCGGTGCAATCCTGGGTTGTCCAGGGAGATCCCAATAATGCTGATGACCTAGTGGGGTTGGTGGAAAGGTACCAGACGGTGGAGAGTTCCTTGGGGAAGCAAGGGGTCATAGCAGCTTTATACTGGGGCTTCCAAAGGGGATGGACAGCCAAAAGAGGGGCACTAGAGCAACATCTGGGGGGTGTCCTAGAGCCCAGGAGCGGTCTGAGTTGCTGCCAAAGGCCCCATCCAATAACATTATTTGTCGGATGTCTCACATCCCAGATCACATAGCCATCCGTTGCCCCATGACCAACGAGCCAATGGAAACACTAGTGAGGGCTGCAATTACACATCGGCTGATTCCGGGGAAAAAGGTTGGCGTCCATTGTATCTAACGTAGTCAAGGACCTGTTGCACCCTGCTAGAATAGGGCAGGACTTTGCCTTGTTTTTGGAACTTGTGGGAGAAAGGAAGGACGCTGGGTTGTTCGGACAACAACCAGGTCGCTCCTAAAGAAACCTCATCGCAGGCCGCAGCCGATGGATTTCCTTTTTGTGTGCTTGTCCGGGATGAGGATGAGGCAGCATCCCCAGAGGCCAACATCCCTGAGATGGAGATGTCCGGGGGAAACTTTGGAACCACCCAGCTCATACTTAACTCTAAAAGGGTGTTTGATAATGTCACTGTTCTGAGTGGTGTTGCTCAAGAGATGGGGGCTGACACTCGATATTCTTACTTTGCCATAAATGGGGAGTTACTATATCGGGTCACCAAGCTAAGAGGAGAGGTAATAGAGCAGTTACTAGTGCAGGGCCGTACATAGGCAGGCTGTTAGATATGGCCCATGCGCATGTCTTAGGTGGTCATCTGGGGGTAGAAAAAACCCAGGAAAGGATCCTCCAGAGGTTCCACTGGCCCAGGTGTCACCAAGAGATCGTGAATTATTGTAGGTCCTGTCCCACATACCAGCTGACCTCCCTGTTGGCTCACTTCTGTAGCCCTTCAGTGCCTCTACCAATCATTGAGGTCCCATTTGATTACATCGCCATGGATCTAGTGGGACCCCTGGTCAAGTCCGCCAGAGGATATCAGTATATACTGGTGGTACTGAACTATGCTACATGGTATCCGGAGGCTGTACCACTACGAAACTCCTCCTCCAAGTGTATAGCCAGGGAGTTGGTCAATATCTTTTCCAGGACAGGGTTGCCTAAAGAGATCCTAACGGACCAAGGGACTTTATATCAAAGGTTGTGCAAGACCCTGCAAATCACACATCTCAGAACCTCAGTCTACCACCCACAGACAGATAGCTTGGTAGAGAGGTTTAATAAAATCTTGAAGGCCATGTTGAAGAAGGTTGTAAAGAAAGACGGCCGAAACTGGGACTGTCTACTTCCATACCTTCTATTCTCCATAGAGAATTCCCCCAGGCCTCTACTGAATTCTCCCCTTATGCGCTGTTGTATGGCCGACACACCCGCTGACTCCTGGATGTAGCAAATGAGACGTGGGAGGTAGAGTCTACACCCTAAAGGAGTTTAATCAAACATGTGGCCCAGATGCAAGAGAGGATTGCAGAGGTGATCCCCATTGTGAAAGAACACCTCCTCAAAGCACAAGAGGCACAGTAGAGGGTGTACATTACGTCTGCGAGAGTGAGACACTTCAACCGTGGTGATCGGATACTGGTGCTGGTACCTACGGTGGAGAGCAAATTCCTGGCCAAATGGCAGTGTCTGTGTGAAGTAGTTGAAAAGGTGGGCGACGTCAGCTCTAAAGTCCACCGGCCAGGGAGAAGGAAGCCCTACCAGGTGTACCATGTCAACCTGATTAAGCCATGGCGAGATAGGGAGCCCATGGAAGCTCCATGTTTGATGACTAAGTCTGAAGCCAACGTGAAAGAAGTCAAGGTGGTAGAATCGCTGTCACGTGCCCAAAAGGAACAGTGCAGAGAGTTGCTACATCGGAACAGAGACCTGTTCTCCAACTATCAGGTTGTACCCAGATCATAGAGCATGAGATTCTTATGGAGCCTCATATCTGGGTAAACTTGAAGCTGTATCAGATTCCTGAAGCCCGCCGAGAGGTGGGTGATCTTGAAAGAGGTGAAGCAAATGCTAAGTCTGGGAGTCATTGAAGAGTCCAAGAGTGGCTGGTCCAGTCCCATAGTCTTAGTGATGAAACCAGATGGAGAATGGTAGTTTTGCAATGACAATATGAAACTGAATGAGGTCTCTAAGTTCGATTCGTACCCAATGCCCAGGGTAGATGAACTGATTGAAAGGCTAGGGCCGGCCACGTACATTACCACCCTTGACCTCACAAAAGGATATTGGCAAATTCCTATGTCTCAAGATGCCAAGGAGAAGATGGCCTTTTCAATGCCAGCTGGTTGTTTCCAGTACACAAAGATGCCATTTGGGTTTCAAGGAGCCCCGGCTACCTTACAGAGAGCCATGGACCGGATTCTAGCTCACTGCAAGAAGAATGCAGGGGCCTACCTGGATGACTTTGTGATATACAGCCAGGATTGCGGTAGCCATCTGAGCAAACTCCAGGCAATACTTGATGCTCTACGGAAGGTGCAATTTTCCATAAACCTGAAGAAATGTGCAATTGGCATGGAGGAAGCCAAATACTTAGGCTATGTCGTAAGCAGAGGAGAAATAAAGCCTCAAGTAAATAAAGTCGACGCAATCCAGAGTTTGCCACAACCTCTCTCAAAAAAACAGGTCAGAGCATTCCTGGGCATCGTGGGCTACTACTGCCGGTTCATCTTTAACTTCGCCATGATAGCCGCCCCTTTGACAGAACTCCTTAAAGGGACAAAGTCGGCTATGGCTAAGAGGTCTGCTGAGGCTTAAACGGCTTTCAAGAATTGAAGCTAGCTCTATGTAAATAGCCAGTGCTGGTGGCACCGGCTTTCTAAAAGGAGTTTGTGGTTCAGATGGATGCGTCAGATACTGGGCTGGGCGCTGTCCTTTCACAAGAGATGAATGGGAAGAGCACCTCATAATGTATTTAAGCCAAAAGCTGGCATCTTGTGAGAAGAATTACTCGATAGTGGAGAAGGAATGTTTGACCATCAAGTGAATGTTGGACCTTCAAAGATACTACCTCTTAGGCAGGAAGTTCAGGCTGATATCAGACTATGCCCCACTAAGGTGGATGAGCGAGAAGAAGGGGACCAATGCCCGAGTGACCAGATGGTTCCTTCAGGATTTTATCTTCCATGTAGAGCAAAGGCCAGGGAAACTGCATGGCAATGATGACGCACTATCGAGGGTTCACTGTATGATAGCGGAAGGTGCCAAGCCCCCCGGCTTTGAGCAGAGGGGGAGCATGAAAGATGGTCGCCGGACAGGTCCTTGAGGGGAGATATGTATTATCGAGGTTGGTAGCTTCAGTGATGTAAACCCACAAAAGCATGCTCCAGCACGTATAGTTCTGAGAGGGTTAATAAGGCGTATCAGGACCGGTTTTTACAAGCAGTCATAAGAGATTGGAGGGAATGGCTGCTCACATATCCCCACCCTAGGGCATGGTTTTTGGTAAATTAAATGGAGACCAAGTGTCTTATTCAGTGTCTGTGGCAAAAGGCATGGAGACCTCTAGCATGTTTTTGGTAAAGGACACTTACCGTGAGTGGGTGAACCCGCACTACTGTATGGACTGTTTTTTTCCTGTTTTGTTACTCTGTGCCGGACAAGGCTGTGTTTTGTTTACTTCTAAAGTGTGGTTTATGAAATTATAATAAACCTGCCTTGGACAGTTTAAAGAAACCGCTTCCTGTGCATACCTCAAAATCAGCTGATGAGTAAAACCCTACATCCCTTAGTTCAGTTTAGTTTGTCTGTGTTCTCGTGACTGCTTTGACGGAGTCCTTATCCTGAAACCTGCGGAATCTGTCTGCCACCCTGGGGGTTGAGTACCCAGGTCAGAACCCTTAACCTGAATCTGCGTCAGCAGTATCTGTACCCCGTGGCGGCATTGGAGGTACCTGCTTGCTATCTCGAGGCCAGTGTGTCAGAACCTATCCCAAGTGGCCATCCTGTCAGCACAGTCTGATCTTGTCCCAAGTGGCCGTCCTGTCTGCAAAGTGTGAACCTATCCTATTGAGAACCTGAAGTGACGTCTCTGCCCTTTGGGGTCATCTGCTACTGCCGGATGTGCCCTTGAGTGGTACCTGGCAGCTACCTGCTGCACAAGCCTGACTTCACCACTAGAAGTTCCAGTGAACACCAAGGTAGCTGCTTAGTTATGACCCTTCAGAGCTCCACGAACCACGTGTGCCACCTAGGAGCATAACACACATTTTGCTTTCTGTATTTGTAACTACCTACCTAGCATTTCTTGATATGTCCTTTTTTTTGAAAGGGTTGAATAATTGAGGTTGAAAAGATTGTCAAGAGGTAAATATACACGGTGTGCAGAATTATTAGGCAAGTTGTATTTTAGAGGATTATTTTTATTATTGATCAACAACTATGTATTCAATCAACCCAAAAGACTCATAAATATCCAAGCTTAATATTTTTGGAAGTTGGATATCTCTTAGGAGGATATCTGTTTGTGCAGGTAACTATTACTGTGCAGAATTATTAGGCAACTTAATAAAAACCAAATATAATCCCATATCACTTGTCTATTTTCACCTGGTAAACCAATATCAGTGCACAAAATTTAGAAATAAACATTTCTGACATGCAAAAACAAAAGCCAAAAAAATTAGTGATCAATATAGCCACCTTTCTTTATGATGACACTCAACAGCCTTCCATCCATAGATTCTGTCAGTTGCTTGATCTGTTTTCGATAAACATTGCGTGCAGCAGCCACCACAGCCTCCCAGACACTGTTTCGAGAGATGTACTGTTTTCCCTCCCTGTAGATCTCACATTTTATGATGGACCACAGGTTCTCTATGGGGTTCAGATCAGGTGAACCTTGGGCCATGTCATTAATTTTTCTTCTTCTGGAGTAGTTGGATGCATGTGATGGAGCATTGTCCTGCATGAAAATCATGTTTTTCTTGAACGATACCAACTTCTTCCTGTACCACTGCTTGAAGAAGTTGTCTTCCAGAAACTGGCAGTAGGTCTGGGAGTTGAGCTTCACTCCATCCTCAATCCAAAAAGGTCCCACAAGTTCATCTTTGGTGATACCAGCCCATACCAGCACCCCACCTCCACCTTGCTGGCGTCTGAGTCGGAGTGGAGCTCTCTGCCCTTTACTGATCCAGCCTCTGACCATCCATCTGGCCCATCAAGAGTCACTCTCGTTTCACCAGTCAATAAAACCTTTGAAAAATCAGTCCTAAGATATTTCTTGGCCCATTCTTGGTCGTTTTTCAGCCTTCCTTACCTTGACCATGTCCCTATCGCACACCTTGTGCTTTTTGATACTCCAGTAACGTTGCAGCTCTGAAATATGGCAAAACTGGTGGCGAATGGCATCTTGGCAGCTTCACGCTTGATTTTCCTCAACTCATGGGCAGTTATTTTGCACCTTTTTTGGCCAACACGCTTCTTGCGACCCTGTTGGCTATTTGCCATGAAACGCTTGATTGTTTGGTGATCACGCTTCAAAAGTTTGGAAATTTCAAGACTGCTGCATCCCTCTGCAAGACATCTCACAATTTTGACTGTTCAGAGCCCGTCAAATCTCTCTTCTGACCCATTTTGCCAAAGGAAAGGAAGTTGGCTAATAATTAAGCACACCTTATATAGGGTGTTGATGTCATTAGTCAACACCCCTCCTCATTACAGAGATGCACATCACCAGATTTACTTAATTGGTAGTTGGCTCTCAAGCCTACGCAGCTTGGAGTAGGACAACATGTATAAAAAGTATCATGTGATCAAAATACTCATTTGCCTAATAATTCTGCACATAGTGTAGTGTTGTACAAAATATATGGTAAAAGAAAAAGTGACACTGGCAATGAACACGTAGTGTAGAAGAAAAATAACTCTTACCACAGATAAAAATGTGGGGGCTGCTAGCAGCAGCAGAACCACCACCACTGGCACCTACCGTCCGGACAGATGTTCTACCAAACGCAGAACACAACTGACCTCCTTTGCCTCTGGCAGGCTTATTAGTGGGGAGGGAGTATAAGGATGCTACCGTTGACAGCGAAACCATTATTTTGAGTTACTGTTCTGCACAGAATGATATGCCTGATCACAAAAGACTAAGAGGGATAATTTTTTAATCATTTTAAAAAAATAAGTCTGTCCATGTACTGTTAATAAATGGGCCGTTGGTTACTACTTTGCTATTACTAAGGATTCATTAAGACGTCCATTTTTCATAGACAGCACAGGTTTTGTCATTGATTTTAATTTAAAGAACATGTACCCATTATATTTTATTGGGCTGTTCACATGTCCGTGTCTTTTGTGGAACACGTGTCCGCAAAAAATCACAACAACATGCCAATTTTTAATTGGCGTCACCTAAAATTCTATTGGTCCGTATTGCATCAGTGTGCTATCAGTGTTCTGTCTGTCATTAACATTGAAATGGATAGGAGAAACTTTGCAATTTATATATTTGGTTTTTATATATTTGATTTGATGAAACCCTGATGATGAAAACTGAAACGCTTCCGGAAAGCAGATAAAAAACACAGATGACACTTGGACTGGTTAATGAGTACGTGAAAACTCATGGACATCTGAATGAGGCCTTAGGCTGTGTTTGTATTAAAGTATATTTATCCTTGTAAGAGAATTTATAGCAGAACATTTGTGTTTGCCTCAAACTCCTCCATTTCGATAAAAAAACTATGAGTATTAACTTTCATCTCCTATTTTTGTACTGTGAAAATCTGACTTCACTGAATACAGATTTTACCCAGGAATTGAAGGTGAAAGATCAATCCAGGAGGAGACAGAAGAATATTTCAATGATATATTACAAAGTTGTTTATGTTCCATTGACTGTCGATTTTCGCTTCCCCTTTATAATCAAAGCAGAAAACAATAGAGTTTGCTGTTTATTATGAATTGGTATATTAAAATCAGAGAACACTTATTCAAAGACATAGGAGGCGGCATGCTTTCCTTTTCAAAGACACATACTGGAGCCAGGATTAAAACCCCCAGTATTTCAGGTGTCTGCATCTGAAAGGCTTTGTTTATGTTAAAACTTAGGTCAACTTAACAGGTATGTTTGAATGAAAACATTACCTCTTGCTGACCTAATAGATTTGAAGGTGAAAATGCAGTCAGCAGAAACTGGAATCCTTATTGTCATGGATGAAATCTTAAGCTGCAAAGCTATTTGTTCTTCTTCTTTGTCTCTCCAACAGGTTTTTCTGCCATAAAATCAGAATTTAGAGTATATTGCAATTGTCTATTTTGCTGTTAATGTTAATAATGCCACTGTTGGTATTGAGGTGCATGAAAAAAACATTTCCAAGAACAATATATTTTACTAGAATAGTTATTAATTGAAAATATTTCAGTTAGTTATACAGTTCAGTATGTCTTTAAAACTCTGAAACTCTGAAATTAAATTTTGATAATGTGATCTTCCAGTCACTTGAACTCCACAGCCAATCATAGGCTACGGCTGAGAAAATAATTGCTGATCTCACTAGCCCCATAGAATAACACTGGGCCAAGTGCTATGTGATGATTTATCGCATAGCACTCGGCCGTGTTATACGGCAGTGTAACTCTGGCCTAATAATGTTTTCTGACATTATAGGATTCCTTTAAAATCAAAATGATCTGTACAAGTTTCTCCATATTCAAAAAATTCACAGACCCATCCAGTTCTTTTACAGACATGGGAGAAAGTTCTCTATTTTTACCTACTGTCGATGAATTTTGTACAGTTAGCAACTTAGAAAATAAGATGAGACAATCCTTTTAACAATGATTTCTCCCAGCCATGACTCGTCTATGTAGAATGTAACAAACAGACATATACAGTATACTGTAGCTGATCTCTTTTAGGGCACCTTCCCACTTTTTTCATCACTTCTACATTGTTCCTGTTGAAGAGCAAAAGTGCCATAGTGATCTCCTGATGACCGACACAGTAGCCGTACCATCCTTTTGTTCACTTTACAGAATCATTATCTCCAGCGATGTCCCCTTCTCTCATCCCTTCATAGTATAAATGTTCCACATTGTGGCCCCCATACAATACTAATGCCTATGTCTCATTTTGTGGCCATCCTAGAACAATATAATTCCCCTTTGCACTCCCATTCAGTAGTAGCATCTCTCTCTGTGCCCAAATTGGGAGGCAACACCCAACGCTCCAGTGCCACCAATAAAACTATAATGCACACCTTTTCTGACCCATATAATAATAATGTCCACCCTTTACGCCCCCATTCAGTTGTAATGTCCCCCATGGTGATCCCATACATTAATAATTGTAGCCCAATAGATTATGAATGATCATTATCATGGCCCCATGTAGTAATAAAATTTGCAGTGTGGCATCATACACCAATAATGTCTCCATTGTGGTACTGATACACAAATAATGTCCCCCATTTTGAACCCCATACACTTATTTTGTCCCTTACTGTAGCCTCCATAAACTAATAATGCCCCCACAGTGGTCCTATTCACATTTCAATTTTAACCCCTTCACCACCTAGGGTTTTTCTGCTTTTGCATTTTTTTTTTTTGCTTTTCTTCTTCCCAGAGCCATAACCTTTTTTTTTGCGGTGGAATTTGAAAAAAAAGTGCAATTCCACAATAGCTTTTTAGTTTTTTTTTTACCATGTTCACTAAATGCTAAAACTGTTTAAACCTATAAGGATAGCTCCATATCATGATCTAACACCAAAAAGGGGATAGAAAGATGTAGCCAGGATCCACTAGAATATATGTGGAGGACACCATTCTCTAACAAAAACAGCCAAATATATAGCTATTAGTACAACAAATCAGTAAATTTTATTATACAAAATATTCCATATAATGAACAATAATTAGAGACGTATTATGGGTGACTGAGGTGAGGGGCCAAATTAAGGATAAGATGGAATTACCCAAAGAAGAAAGAGACCATTTCACCAGCTACAGAATGATCCACACTCTATATAACCGAGTGTATATTCAAGCATACTGTACAGCATAGTCTGTGTCCGGCTTGTTAGGAGGACACCAGAGCTATATACAGTACAGACCAAAAGTTTGGACACACCTTCTCATTTAAAGATTTTTCTGTATTTTCATGACTATGGAAATTGTACATTCACACTGAAGGCATCAAAACTATGAATTAACACATGTGGAATTATATACTTAACAAAAAAGTGTGAAATAACTGAAAATATGTCTTATATTCTAGGTTCTTCAAAGTAGCCACCTTTTGCTTTGATGACTGCTTTGCACACTCTTGGCTTTCTCTTGATGAGCTTCAAGAGGTAGTCACCGGAAATGGTCTTCCAACAATCTTGAAGGAGTTCCCAGAGATGCTATGCACTTGTTGACCCTTTTGCCTTCACTCTGCGGTCCAGCTCACCCCAAACCATCTCGATTGGGTTCAGGTCTGGTGACTGTGGAGGCCAGGTCATCTGGCGTAGCACCCCATCACTCTCCTTCTTGGTCAAATAGCCCTTACACAGCCTAGAGGTGTGTTTGGGGTCATTGTCCTGTTGAAAAATAAATGATGGTCCAACTAAACGCAAACCGGAAGGAATAGCATGCCGCTGCAAGATGCTGTGGTAGCCATGCTGGCTCAGTATGCCTTCAATTTTGAATAAATCCCCAACAGTGTCGTCAGCAAATCACCCCCACACCATCACACCTCCTCCTCCATGCTTCACAGTGGGAACCAGGCATGTAGAGTCCATCCATTCACCTTTTCTGCGTCGCACAAAGACACGGTGGTTGGAACCAAAGATCTCAAATTTGGACTCATCAGACCAAAGCACAGATTTCCACTGGTCTAATGTTAATTTTGTGTGTTCTTTAGCCCAAACAAGTCTCTTCTGCTTGTTGCCTGTCCTTAGCAGTGGTTTCCTAGCAGCTAATTTACCATGAAGGCCTGCTGCACAAAGTCTCCTCTTAACAGTTGTTGAAGAGATGTGTCTGCTGATAGAACTCTGTGTGGCATTGACCTGGTCTCTAATCTGAGCTGCTGTTAACCTGCGATTTCTGAGGCTGATGACTCGGATAAACTTATCCTCAGAAGCAAAGCTGATTCTTGGTCTTCCTTTCCTGGGGTGGTCTTCATGTGAGCCAGTTTCTTTGTAGCGCTTGATGGTTTTTGCAACTGCACTTGGGGCCACTTTCAAAGTTTTCCCAATTTTTTTCGCACTGACTGACCTTCATTTCTTAAATTAATGATGGCCACTTGTTTTTCTTTACTTAGCAGCTTTTTTCTTGCCATAATACAAATTCTAACAGTCTATTCAGTAGGACTATCAGCTGTGTTTTCACCAGACTCCTACACAACACAACTGATGGTCCCAACCCCATTTATAAGGCAAGAAATCCCACTTATTAAACCTGACAGGGCACACCTGTGAAGTGAAAATCATTTCCGTTGACTACCTCTTGAAGCTCATCAAGAGAAAGCCAAGAGTGTGCAAAGCAGTCATCAAAGCAAAAAGTGGCTACTTTGAAGAACCTAGAATATAAGACATATTTTCAGTTGTTTCACACTTTTTTGTTAACTAAATAATTCCACATGTGTTAATTCATAGTTTTGATGCCTTCAGTGAAAATGTACAATTTTCATAGTCATGAAAATACAGAAAAATCTTTAAATGAGAAGGTGTGTCCAAACATTTGGTCTGTACTGTACATGAAGCTCAAAAAAAGGGGCTACAAAGGCGAGTAAGCATAGTCTTTGCAGAACATGTAAGTAACATCTAAACAGAGTTCAATATACACAAATCTAGTACTGCAAAGCATTACCTTGAGACATAATAGTTGGGAGTGTGGAAGATCTGCTGTGAGTGAAAAGAAAGGGCGCCTCAACGCGCGTTTCACCTGCGTGGTTTCGTCACGCCTCCTGATGAAGCCACGCAGGTTAAACGCGCGTTGAGGCACCCTTTCTTTTCACTCACAGCAGATCTTCCACACTCCCGACTATTATGTCTCAAGGTAATGCTTTGCAGTACTAGATTTGTGTATATTGAACTCTGTTTAGATGCTACTTACAGGTTCTGCAAAGACTATGCTTACTCGCCTTTGTAGCACCTTTTTCACCTTTAATCTGCCTGAAAAAGTACCGGAAAACCGCCACAAAAAAAGAACATAATGCATAGCAATGTAAAACAATATTGTTGTATGTTCATTCTTTTGTTACTTCTTTTGACCACTTCAGGGTTCGGAAACTGTGAAGCGGTTAAGAGAAGTGACATGCTCATTCTTCAGGCAGCTTTCAAGCCACTCACTAGTTATAGCTTAAATAGTAGAATAATAGAAAAAAGACTCCATCCTCAAAAACAACAAAATGAAAAAAAAAGCTTCTTTAGGAAAAAGTCTGTCTTTTTCCTGAAGCGGCTTCACCTGGAGGGTGTGCCAGCATCTTAAAGTTGTCGTGTGTACATATATGTTAAGACCTTTTTATTTTGCCAATCCTTTTCAGGGTTTTCACTTAAAAACTTTAAAAAAAGCATAAAGACATGGCCACAATAACTGCATGTATATTTCTAGCCTATTGTTACAACTGAAATAAGGAGTAAAATAATATTTGATATCACTAAGTTAGAAAACTTAGCAAAGATACAGTTGAAAATATTATGCAGAAGAGGGTCAGCTCCAGGTTTAAAAAAGCTCCTCTTCACTTTTTACAGTATTGCCTTTCAAGACCTACTGTATACATGTTTATTTTTTGGTCGCTAGAGATATATCAGGTGTGTTTTCTGAAGTATGAGCTGTAGTTTTTATTATTACTATTTTGGGGTCTATACATCTTCATGATTTCTTTTTAGTTCTATTTTATGAGGCAAAGTGATAAGGAAAAACAGCTATTCTGCGATTTCATTATGCTTTACTTGCTTCGGCATCAACCGCATGGGATAAAAATTATGATATTTTAGTATTTTGTACAGTTGCTCACTTGGTGATGCCAAATTTTTTATTTTTAGTTTTTTTATATTTTATTTCATTTATGTTCCAGGAGTAGGGGCGTGAATATTTTTCATTGTTTTTTTTTCATTTTTTTTATTGTCCTGGTCCCCTAGGGAATTTAAAACTGCGATTGCTTGATCGCATGTACAATATACTGAAATAATGTAATATTGTAGTATATTCTAAAATTTCCTATCTTCTGTGAGGCCCAGCTACTGAGCCCACTTTGTACTGCATAGTGCTCATGTCTGCTGTACTTGAAAATATGGGCCTAGTGGGGTCTCCAGGATCTGTGGGACTTAGCATTTTCCACTTATGCTGTGCTGATGCTGTGACTGATGCAGTGCAATCATAAAGATATACATTCATTATTAAAAATATAAAATCAATTTTGTTTTATTTCCAGCTAAAATACATTACAATTCTTGGTATCGGTGAAGGTATAACAATAGTCTTATGCCCTGCAATTATTCATTCCTCCTTTTGCAGAATTTTCTTCTTAATTCGTAATGACAAGCTGTACCTATTAATCATGTTAGGAAAATTTTGCAATGACTACACAATAAACATTCAGTTTTCATGCTCTGGGATATCTATCCCCTTTCTAGGTTTTACTGTGTGTATTTCCCTAATACTAATGACAAAGTATGATTAATGAATGACTTCACATGAGCTTATTTTCCCTAAAGGCATTAATAATGAAAAAATATTTTGAATTTGGAAAAAAGTTAATCACACAAGTAAAACAAATTCTAAAATACTTTTCTCACCTTGCACAATAGGACTGGAAGCAGATACTGTGTGTCACACAATTAAAATTCACAGTCTGAAAAAAAGTATCATGATGTTGGAGGACTTGCACATGTAAATTTATGAAATAAAAAACATATGTATCATGTTCATTTAACAGGAATTCTTCATACAAAAGTAGATGTGACCAATTACTGAACTTATCAAGTCACCTGCACTATCTGAATGGTGATCAATAAGTGTTCAAATTTGGCACTCTAAGGATATGTGCACATAACATCTTTTACTGGTGGGGCCATCCAGAAACCTGCATGAAAAGATGCTCAGACAATGCCCAAAAAGAATGCGCAAATATATTTCTATGCGAAAACGACTTGCTGCTCACATGTCAAGGCTTTTGAGTTTCTTTTAACTGCTTCAGGTTTCAAAAGATGCCAAGCGGCTAAAAGAATTGACCTGACAATTCTTAAGGTGTCTTTCCACCTGTAGCACCGGTTTCCCTGCATGCTTCTCCCCTCACCCAGCAGGGACGCCGACTAACTCACAGCCGCGACTCCCATCCCGCACTTCTTCCTCCTCTGCCTGCAGCTCGGGGTCTGTGCACTGCTCGCAGATCGCCGAGCACTGTGCTTAGGGTGCGCGTGCGCTCCCTCCTTCTTAAAGGAACACCCTAAAGTGTTCCCAGCCAATGCTTATTATTTAAGACATCTCCACCTGATGGAAGGTGCCTGAGCAATGTGTTAAGTCATTAGTCATGATTGCTAGTTGTCAGGTCCGCAGTACCCATTCATCAAATTACCTGTCCTGTACCTTTCTGTCCGTACTTGCCTTGTGCCCCTGTATTTCAGTTTTGCCCGCCAGCACCTGACTGCATGTAAGCCTTGTCCGCCAGCACCTGTCTGCCCACATATCAGCCATGTCCACCAGCATCGGCCTGCCTGTTTATCCGCCGTACCCACCAGCACCTACCTGTCTACATATCAGTCTTGCCCACCAACATCTGCCTCCCTGTGTATCAGCCGTGCCTGCCAGCACCTGTCTACCTGCATATCAGCCATGCCCACCAGCATCTGCCTGCCTGTACTTCAGCCATGTCTGCTAGCACCTGTCATGCCAGTCTGTATTCCAGCCATTCCTGTCTGCGCTTGATGTGCCATTCTGTATTGCAATTGTACCTGCCTGCAACTGCCAAGCCAGTCTGTATACCAGCCATACCTGCCTGCACTTGCCGTGCCAGTCTGTATACCAGCCGTACCCGCCTGCACCTGCCATGTTCCCCAGTATTCCTGTCGTGCCTGTACTTATCATGTCTATCTAGTCTTGGCCATTCCATCTAACTGCCCCTTTGGGGGCCAGCTACCATGCATCCAAGGGCTGTTCTGGAGTAGCACCTGGTGTCCTTCTGGAGCCAAGTCTAACCCCACCATCAGGGGCTCTAGCGAAAAGTCAGGTGTTTGCCTAGTCACGCCCCTCCAGACTCTCCTCGGATCACGGCACAGCGGTTCCAGCATCTCCGTTACGTCACCTTTTAATTGAAAGTCAAAGGGAAGGCTGGGCATCTTTTACGAGTGTTTTTCCCAGCAATTTTGCTTCAGGAACTGCTGTTGACGACAAAACACCAGTTAAAAAGACGACCCAAAAACTATGAAAAAACACTTAAAAAAGTGAAAGTAGATGTGTGATATCTGTAATACCTGTTGTGCCTGATTGATGTATGTGAAGAGAATAGAGATGATTACATACATATAGTTTATAAGGCCGAAAAAAGACAAGCGTCCATCCAGTTCAGCCTATTTCTTGTGCACTGCAGCTATTCCGCAGCATTGATCCAGGGGAAGGCAACAAAAAACCATGAGGTATAGGCCAATTTACATCATTGAGGAAAAATTCACTTCCCGACACCAATCTGGCAGTAAGATTAAATCCCTGGATTAATTAACTAAGCATAAGATGTAATTTTATTGTTCTCAAGAAAGGCGTCCAGGCCTCTCTTGAACTCTTTAAGTGAGTTGGACATCACCACTTCCTCTCCCAGAGAGTTCCAGAGTCTCACGGCTCTGACCGTAAAGAATCCCCTTCTATGCTGGTGCAGGAACCTCCTTTCCTCCAGACGCATAGTGTGCCCCCTCGTCTTTGTCACCATCCTTGGTATAAACAGGTCATGGGAGAGATCTCTGTACTGCCCCCTGATGTATTTATACATGTTTATGAGGTCTCCCCTAAGCCTTCTCTTTTCCAATGTAAATAGGCCTAATTTTGACAACCTCTCTGGGTATTCTAGTCCCTCCATTCCCTTTATTACCTTAGTTGCCCTCCTTTGTACCCTCTCTAGCTCCAATATGTCTTTCCTGAGCACCGGAGCCCAGAACTGTGCACAATATTCTAAGTGCGGCCTTACCAGCGCTTTATACAGAGGAAGAACAATGTTCTCATCATATGCCCCTATTCCTCTTCTGATGCATGCCATGACTCTATTTGCCTTCGCAGCTGCTGCCTGACACTGGGCACTCCAATTTAATTTGCTATTAACCAAGACGCCCAGGTCCTTCTCCATGTCAGATTTCCCCAACGGTTTCCCATTTAATATGTATGGGTGACTGCTGTTTTTCTTTCCCATATGCATGACCTTACATTTATCGGCATTGAACCCCATTTGCCATTTTCTGGCCCAACTCCCCAATTTATCTAAATCCTCCTGTAGCTGTGCCCTGTCCTCATCTGTATTAACTACTTTACAAAGTTTAGTATCATCTGCAAATATTGCTATTTTACTATGCAACCCTTCCACTAGATCATTAATAAACATATTAAATAATATAGGGCCCAAGACAGATCCTTGAGGCACTCCGCTAGTAACCCTGACACACCCTGAGCTTACTCCATTGATAACCACCCTCTGCTTTCTATCACTCAGCCAGCTATTTACCCACTTGCACACATTATCCCCCAGACCAAGCATTCTCATTTTATATACCAACCTTTTGTGTGGCACGGTATCAAACGCTTTGGAGAAGTCAAGGTATACAACATCCACTGCCTCTCCCCGGTCCAGCTGTGAGCTCACCTCCTCGTAGAAGGCCATCAGGTTTGTTTGGCAGGAGCGATCCCTCATGAATCCATGTTGATATGGAGTTAGACAGTTATTATCATTAAGATATTCTACAATAGCATCTCTAAGAAATCCTTCAAACAATTTACCCACAACAGACGTTAAGCTGACTGGTCTATAGTTCCCAGGGTCACTTTTAGACCCCTTTTTGAATATTGGTACCACATTTGCTTGGCGCCAGTCTAGTGGGACAGTCCCTGTCCATAAAGAGTGCTTGAATATAAGATACAGCGGCCTGTCTATCACATTACTTAATTCTTTTAGTACCCCGGGGTGTATGCAGGGCCGGCTCCAGGTTTTTCTGGGCCCCGGGCGAAAGAGTCTCAGTGGCCCCTTTAACACATACCACGATTCATGATGCAGAGATACGGCGGAGAAATAAATATATATATATATATATATATATATATATATATATATATAGTACAATGCAAAGATTTCACTTCTTACATTACATGAGTGATATCTATTGTAAATTCCACAATAGCTCAGAAACCGGTGAATCGCTCCACACAGAATACTGGCCCCCATATAAGGCTCCATATGGAATACTGGCCCCCATATAAGGCCCCATACGGAATACTGGCCCCCATATAAGGAATACTGGCCCCCATATAAGGCTCCATACGGAATACTGGCCCCCATATAAGGCCCCATACGGAATACTGGCCCCCATATAAGGAATATTGGCCCCCATATAAGGCTCCATACGGAATACTGGCCCCCATATAAGGCTCCATACGGAATACTGGCCCCCATATAAAGCTCCATACAGGATACTGGCCCCCATATAACGCTCCATACAGGATACTGGTCCCCTTATAACGCTCCATACAGGATACTGGTCCCCATATAATGCTGCATGCAGGCTGTTACCCCCCACATAATGCCCCATACAGGCTGTCCCCCCCTTATAATGCTCCATGCAGGCTGTTACCCCCCACATAATGCCCCATACAGGCTGTCCCCCCCTTATAATGCTCCATGCAGGCTGTTACCCCCCCACATAATGCCCCATACAGCCCCCCCCCTTATAATGCTCCATGCAGGCTGTTCCCCCCCACATAATGCACTATGCAGTCTGCCCCCCCCCTTTATAATGCCCCATGCAGGCTGTTCCCCACCTTATAATGCCCCATGCAGGATGTCACCCCCCCTCTTTATAATGCCCCATGCAGGATGTCCCCCCCTCCTCTTTATAATGCCCCATGCAGGATGTCACCCCCCCTCTTTATAATGCCCCATGCAGGATGTCCCCCCCCCTCTCTTTATAATGCCCCATGCAGGATGTCCCCCCCTCCTCTTTATAATGCCCCATGCAGGATGTCCCCCCCTCCTCTTTATAATGCCCCATGCAGGATGTCACCCCCCCTCTTTATAATGCCCCATGCAGGATGTCCCCCCCCCTCTCTTTATAATTCCCCATGCAGGATGCCCCCCCCCTCTCCTTATACTGCCCCATGCCTCCATACATTAAAAAAAAAAATCAAATACTCACCTCCCTTCTCCTCACCTGCTGCCTGCTGCCTGCTGCCCGCTGCTCGGGTCCGAACTCCAGCGTTGTCGGTGTCTTCCCGCTCAGCGCTCCCTGTGACAGCTCAGGGGAGGGCGCGGTGTAAAGACGTCACCGCGCCCTCTGACCTCACACGTCACAGGGAGCGCAGAGCAGGAAGACAGCTGATCTGCGGAGGCACGGGGAGAGGTAAGTATCCAGCTGCCGGGGCCCTGAGCAAGCGGAGGGGAGAGGGGAGGGGGCGCTGACACCGCTCTCCTCCGCCCATAGCCCAGCGGGGTGCGCGACCGCCAGTGGGCCCCTCTGCCTGCTCAGGGCCCCGGCATTTGCCCGGGTGCGCCGGGTGCTGACGCCGGCCCTGGGTGTATGCCATCTGGGCCTGGTGACTTGTCTATTTTGATATTATTTAGGCGTTTCTGAATTTCCTCCTGGGTTAGGTGGGTGATATTTAGCGGAGGATTTACTTTATCACTCTGCATTTCCTCCGATAAATTGTTTTCTTTTGTGA
Source organism: Phyllobates terribilis (assembly GCF_046119375.1). NCBI lineage: Eukaryota > Metazoa > Chordata > Amphibia > Anura > Dendrobatidae > Phyllobates > Phyllobates terribilis. Next base: position 292,000,998 of record NW_027362771.1, read on the forward strand.
AAACAGTGGAGAAGAAGCTATTGAGTAGGTTTGCTTTACCCTCATCGCCCTCTATGATTTTACCCAGGTTATTTTTCAATGGGCCAACTCCATCAGTTTTAATCCTTTTACTGTTTATATAGTTAAAGAACAGTTTGGGATTCGTTTTACTTTCCTTGGCAATTAGTCTCTCTGTCTCCTCTTTTGCTATTCTTATTTGTTTCTTACAGATTTTGTTTTTTTCCCTATAAGATATTAGCGCTTCCTCACTGCCTTCTTGTTTAAGTTTACCGAAAGCCCTTTTTTTGTTTTTCATTGCCCTCTTGACTTCCTTATTTAGCCACATTGGCTTCCTCCTATTCCTAGCCCTTTTATTTCCATAAGGTATGTACCTTCTACAGTGACTATGTAGGACTGTTTTGAAAATGTCCCATTTTCTATCCGTGCTCCTATTACTGAAGATACTATCCCAGTCTATAAGGTGAAGGGCATCTCTTAGCTGATCAAACTTTGCCCTCCTGAAGTTCAGTGTTTTTGTGACTCCCTTGCTGGGCTCCCTACTGAAGCACATGTGGAATTGTATAATGTTGTGGTCACTATTTCCCAGGTGCCCCCCAACCTGCACCTCAGTTATTCTATCTGGCCTGTTAGTTAATATTAAGTCTAAAAGGGCCGTCCCTCTAGTTGGTTCCTGCACAAGTTGTGACAAATAATTGTCTTTGATAAGTGACAGAAACCTGTTTCCTTTCTGAGATCTACAGCTTTCGGTTTCCCAGTCTATATCGGGGTAGTTGAAGTCCCCCATAATAAGCACCTCATTATTTTTTGCTACTTCGTCTATTTGTCTCATTAATAGACTTTCCGTGGCTTCTGCTATATTTGGTGGTTTATAACAGACTCCTATGATAATTTTATTATTGTTTTTTGCCCCATGTATCTCCACCCATAAGGACTCGACCTCCTCATTTCCCTCCCATACATCCTCCCGTATTGTAGGCTTTAGACACGTCTTTACATATAGACAGACTCCACCCCCTTTCCGACTTCTTCGATCCCTTCTAAACAGACTGTAACCCTGTAAGTTAACTGCCCAGTCATAGCTTTCATCTAACCATGTCTCGGTTATTCCCACTATGTCATAGTTACCTGTAGATATTTCTGCTTCCAGTTCATCCATCTTGTTTGTCAGGCTCCTGGCATTTGCTAGCACGCAGTTTACACGATTTTGTTTTGTTCCAATCTTCTCCCTGTGGATTGTATTAGAAATTTTCTTACCTCCCTTCCAAGTATCTTGTCTTGGACCTTCTTTGTCGCACTTCATATCTTTCATTAGTATGTTCTCTGGTTGCATGTTCGTGTCCGACGTTTTTCTTCCCATCCCCTCTTCTTCTAGTTTAACGCCCTCCTGATGAGTGTTGCGAGTCTCCTGGCGAATGTGTGTTTCCCGGGTTTGTTGAGGTGTAGTCCGTCTCTGGCAAGGAGTCCGTCATAGAGGTAATTCACACCGTGGTCCAGGAATCCAAATCCTTGTTGTCTGCACCATCGTCTCAGCCAGTTGTTCACCTCAAGGATCCTGTTCCATCTCCTGACGCCATGCCCGTCTACTGGAAGGATAGAAGAAAAAACTACCTGCGCATCCAGTTCTTTTACTTTCTTCCCCAATGCTTCAAAGTCCTTGCAGATTGTCGGTAGGTCCTTCTTTGCCGTGTCATTGGTGCCAACATGTATCAGAAGAAATGGGTGGACATCCTTGGAACTGATGAGCTTCGGTATCCTATCGGTAACATCCTTGATCTTCGCCCCTGGGAGGCAGCATACTTCTCTTGCGGTTATGTCCGGTCTGCAGATAGCTGCTTCTGTTCCTCTCAGTAGTGAGTCTCCCACCACCACCACTCTTCTTCCCTTCTTGGCTGTCCTTTTTCTTGTCGCTTCTGGGTGTTTCTGGGTGCTCTTTCCTTTTTTGCTTGCTGGTAGTTCCTCATCCTTAGGTGTGCCATCTTCGTCCTCCACTAGTCCTTGGAATCTGCTTCTCAGTTGTGTGGTTGGTGGTGTCTCCATGGTCTTCTTGCTTCTTTTGGTCACTTGCCTCCACTTGTCTGCCTCTGGAGGTTCTCTGATGCTTCCTTGACTTTCCGTGACCAGTAGTGACGCTTCTGTTCTGTCCAGGAAGTCTTCATTTTCCTTGATGAGTTTTAATGTCGCAATTCTTTCTTCCATTCCCCGCACCTTTTCTTCTAAAAGAGCCAGTAGTCTACACTTCTGGCAGGTGAAGTTGGTTTCAGCTTCTGGTCGATCTGTGAACATGTAGCACATGTTGCAGCTCACCATGTAGGTTGTCACATCTGCCATGCTGCTCCTTGTACCTGCTGACTTGATGTCTGTCTTCTTTCTTGTGATACCCTAGGACAAACAAATTAAACAAATTCGAGCGCCGTCAGGCGCGCGGTTTGGCGATGCTTTCCAAGCAGCTGGTCCCGGCTGTACCCAACGATCTTCTAGCTGAAGGAGACTCTTCGCTTTTCCCAGAAGGCACCTGGAATATGCAAATTGTCTTCTTCAAGCTTCAATCCCTGGTTTGGCGATGCTTTCCAAGCAGCTGATCCCGGCTGTACCCAACGATCTTCTAGCTGAAGGAGACTCTTCGCTTTTCCCCGAAAGCACCTGGAATATGCAAATTGTCCTCTTCAAGCTTCAATCCCTGGTTTGGCAATGCTTTCCAAGCAGCTGGTCCCGGCTGTACCCAACGATCTTCTAGCTGAAGGAGACTCTTCGCTTTTCCCAGAAGGCACCTGGAATATGCAAATTGTCCTCTTCAAGCTTCAATCAGATCGATTACCGAAGGATTGAGTTCCAGTCGAAGTTCCTGAAATTCACGGTTCCATGCGAATTTGAACACTTTGAGATTTGATTCTCAGTTCATAAATAAAGTATCCCTGCACCATTTTCCACACTGGTGGAGCATCAGGGACCATTCTAATGTTGATTTCATAGCTGCTGGGCTTCCCCATAATGCCCAGCAGCTATGAAATCACATCCTAGTTTATAAATTGGATTTTTATGCCTTGTTTGGTTGTGGTCATGCAGCTCTGGGTGATCGGAGATCAGCTGTTCCCATGGAGCACAGTCTGGGTGCAGGACTGGTAGTATGTATAACAAAGTTTGATTCCATCTCCAGAATCACCGGTTAAGTGAAGTTGACAAATTATTTTGAAACAAAATGTCTCTCTCTTCTTTCTGTCCCCCATCCTCCCCTCTTTCCAGTACTGAAATTCACACTTAGTAGAAGCAAAGCAAACTTTTTGGGAAAATTTGGCGAAGCCGGTGAATTTGAACTTCAAAATATCAGCTTATTTCTAGAAGAGAATGATCACCTGTGATTGCACCTACTTACAGTGCAAAGTATGAACATCTATTGGTCACCATCCAAATGGTGTGGATGACAAGATAAATTCAGTAAGTAGTCATCTCTTTTTGTATTATTTGTTTCAAACTTGCAGCTTGTCATGTATATTATTAGCTAATTTCTTATACTAGTACTCAGGTTTGTTCTTTACAATGCTGGGAACTATGACATTCGTCACTTGGGATAACACAGCCAGCACAGGTTTCAGCAACACCCAACAAGAAAACGTGATTTCTGCTTAGGCAGCACCCAGGTAAGTGAATCTTTGAATCCATTCAGTAATGGAAATTGATTGAATACTTAGGCTGAATGATAAGGTCTGGCTTGCCATCATCATTACAGTTCATACTTGAAGAGCTTTGGGTCAAACCTCTGTACAGGCTATTCAAGTTGTTTCACATAAAACAGTTATTTATGGTTCTTTTTTTTTTTTCTTCCACAAATGGCTTTTCTCTGTAGAATATGCACAAATTTGGAAACTTTTGAAAGTCAGTGTAGTTTCAGCGAATGTTTCACTGTACTGAGATGAAGACAGTTAAATAATAAAAAAGTAGTCCAAGCCATTGTTCATTTTCCACTCCCTAATTTACCACTATCAATCCTTCCGTAGGTGATGCCTTAATAGAGCACCCACATCTTGTACTGTGACATGTGTGACCGTGAGATAACACTTTTTCCTAAAAATAGCACTCTCGCTGGGCAAAACTTTTATCGACTGAAATATTTAAAATAAGGTATTCTATAACTGTGACATATTGAAGGTCACTGAGCTCTTCAGCAGCTCAAAAATTGGAAAAGCGCATGGAAAATATGCACGCCATTCAAAAATACATGTAGAAAGACATGAAAAGTTTATTGATGCACATACAAAAGTACTGAAACAACAGCTCACAAAAAAATAAATGAAAAATAATTAGAAGTAAAACATACATTTATGAGAAGTATTCATTACTTTAATTCTAAGGCTGTTTATTATATTCACACATGCACTTTTTCCATTATGGGAGCTTTATTGCAGATTTCTTTTTACAATCTGGTACTATTGTATCTAAATTATATTGTTTTACTTTCATGTGGGAGGTTGTATTTTTGACATCGGCTTTGCATGCACCTCTGGAGAGTAATGTGATTATCCATGGAGAGTAATAATAATAATAATAATTTTTATTTCTATAGCGCAAACATTCTCCGCAGCACCTTTCAATTCAGAGGGGACTTGTACAGACAAAAAGACATAACAGAGTAAACACATGATTCTACAGATACCAAGAGGAGTGAAGGCCCTGCTATGGACAAATGTTACTATCCAACCACACTATTTCCATGATTGTTGATGAGTAAATTTGTATTTAAATGCTTTGAAATGGGTTCTCAATCCCTATGTTTCCCCCAAGTAAAATAACAACAACTATACTCACCTCCAGTGCTGACTCCCCTGAGGCTAGCTTGACATTTTTATGTCACGCGATCCATGCAGCCCATCAGTGCTGGATTCCATCTCCTCTCCTACAGATGTAATTGACATCCAGAGAAAGTGAGAGCAGCTGCGGCTCTGACTTCCTCCAGATGTATGATTTGTCCAAAGGAGGGGAGAGTGAAGCCAGCACTGATGGGCCGCAGGGAAATAATTTTGTCTTTTACTCTGAAAAAGAGGGTAACCACCTCAGAACATGTTATTTTAAGACTTTTAATAAACACTTTTTATGTGAAGTACCACTGCCTTGGGTTTTCTCTCTCCAGTCTTGGACTGATTAAACGCCTGCTATTCTCTGCATAGTAGCCAGCATACCTTGCAGCCACCACAAGCAGTCTCATAGCCATTATTAGCTGACTACAAATTTATGCTCTGTGTCCATACAATTGTGACTATTCGCAGCAACTAAAGTTGTGAGCCCGAATTAATATCTTTCATCTAAACTCCATATTTGATACATTATCATGCTATGTGCCATGCTTGATGTTTCTTTTTCTATGCTTATAAGTCAGGATATGGAGACTTACAGTTGTGCTCAAAAGTTTACATACCCCGGCGGAATTTTTCCTTTCTCGGCCTTGTTTCAGAGGATATGAATGATAACAAAAATATTTTTTCTCCACTCATGGTTATTGGTTGGGTGAAGCCATGTATTGTCAAACTACTGCATTTTCTCTTTTTAAATCTTAATGAGCACAACTGTATAATCCATGCAATGCTCCCCAGGGAATTTAAATATGCAAATAACCACTTTAGATAGGAAGAGGACTGGAAATCTAGTGCTACCTCTCCACGAGGAGAAACTTTACCATTTAGAAGCTCTACCAGAGAGACCTCTCACCCAGCCAAACCCTCCAAAGAAGTTCTCCTGCTTTGCACCAATGGCGGTTAAACACTCCAAAACACACGTTTACAAATGGAGTTTATGGTTTAGCTTCCTATCCTAAGTCATGAGGCAAAGACCTTTTAAGGGATGATACTGAGTTTTAGGATTGCTACTTCCAATAGGTGGCACTAGAGTTCTAGTCCTCTTCTTATCTGAAGAGGATCTTTGCTGGTTTTAAACACCAACAGCACCCTTTAGCTCCTTTCAGAGTTGTTCCAAATATCAGCATATAGATTGTAAGCAGGGATCTTAGAACTGTGAGGAACTAATACAGAAAGTACATTGGAAAATTGTATAACTTTTCACTATATAGTGAGTTGTATAACTTTCAGCCTGCTCTTCTTAGGACAGTGTAGGGAATCAATCATGTGTAATAAATATTCAGTGTGCATTCAATTTTAAAACTGAACTGGTAAAGTGTATGGAAGATGGAGCAGATCAATATCGAGCACATAATTATGTCTACATAAGAACACAAATGCATTACATTATTAATAAAAATAACAACTGTTCTCCTAAAAAATGACCATAATAATAACTTATAAACTGAAGTACCTTAAAACTACAGTCAATGGCTGTTTTTTTAATACATTCCTTTTCCAGTTTATTATCTGGGAGGGTACAGTTTAGAAATGTTAGTGTTCAGAAAATACTTTAAATAAACTGTTCTATCAAATGCCATATTTCCTCCTCTTTGTTAAGTATACCAGAGCCTGCCAAGAGTGAAGACTATTTCTGAAAATGGTTTAGTTTGTAAACAGCTTATAGCCTCAGTTACTTTGCCCAAAGTAGAATTCCTCAGTAATATATTAAAATGTGTGACCTTTGAGTAAATATAAATAAATTCTAAAATATTATAAACTTTTAATAATTACTTCATTAATGGCCAAAATATCCACTTGCTCTTTTGAAGCTTGGAAAAAAAAACAAGTTTTCTGCTGTTTACCTTTGAAAGCTCTTTGACCTGCCTAACCTTCTTATTCACTCATGCATATGAAAATATGAATCAAACACAGATATTCAATGCAGATTATGGACTTGCCTACTGGTTACATGTGCATTACACTGGCTTCACATCAAAATACTGTTGGCTCTGAGATTTGTATGAGTTTTAACATTATACATTGCTAATTTAGAAGATTCTGTAATACACCTGCTCTGGCAACCAGTCTCTCTGTCTCTAGGCACCATTTTATTCATCATGCAGGAGGAAATGTTATGGCCAATATCAATGGCAGAATGTCTGACAGAATGGATGAGTGCTGACGAGCTGCTCATAACCCCTCATACTAAACAGTCAATAGTTACAGCAGCACATAAGGAGTTTGACAGAGGGAGAACGCTCTCATTGTCAGCCCACCAGCACCACTGCAGCACAATTATGGGGAGCTGATTGGTTGTTATGGCAACTGGAGATCTACTATACACTACAGCCAAACAGATCCCACCAGAGACAAGGTCTGATAGGCTACCTGTCAGTCAAACAATAACATAATAGCTAGTGATGAGCGAGTATGTTCTGTTAACCCTTTCGGCGAGTATGCTCAGATGCTCACTGAGTATCTTCAGCGTGTTCGGGTGTTATGTTTTAGTCACGCCATGCACATGATTTGCAACTGTTTGACAGGTGTAATACACGTGAAGAAATAGGCATTCCACACATGTATTAAAGCTGTCAAACAGTCGCAAATCATGTGCACGGCGTGACTCAAGCATAACACCTGAGCATGCTAAAGATACTTGGCGAGCACCCGAGCATGCTCGTAAATCTCGAGTAACAAGCATGCTCGCTCATCACTAATAATAGCATAATATACTGTACAGCATAAGTAGAGCAGTACACAAACATAAATACATACACTGTGCATCAGTACACTGTAATTAATGAATTAATTAATGAAGACATCCACCATTGCTATATACGTAAGTGTCCAGAGGAATTTTTTAAGTTAAATCATACACTCTATTTGTGGCATAAATTTTAATTTAATAGGTGATAAAATCACAGGTCTGCTGCCGGGCACAACACAACCTCTTATTAAACACAATGTTGGAGTGCAGAACACTTCCAGTGCTCAAATAAATAAATTGGTTCCTTCACACCGGACTCTTCAACAAGAAATGGGGCCTATAAGAGATATGCAAGTGGGATACATGAAGATTAATTTAGTATGGAAACACATTTTGACTCGCATGTGGTAAATCACAAAAGAGATTCACCTGTGATTACCGTATTTTTCAGACTATAAGAAGCATTTTTTTCCTCCAAAATTTTGGAGGAAAATGTGGGGTGCGAACGTTCGGGGGGGGTGTATATTTATGTGTGGTGTGGGGGGAGCGGTATTGGTGGAGGAGCGGGGCACAGGAGGCAGCAGCCGCCTACTGCAGACTACACTGTTCCCGCTGCTAAAGAAAATTAATATTCATGCTCCTTAATAGCAGTATACAGTGTAGCCGCGCTGCGGCTCCTGCTGGTGCCGGCTATCTCCTGTGCTCGCTGTTAAAGGGCATGAATATTCAACCTCTCTCCACACCCATGGGAGATGGCTCCACGCTCTGCTATGTGCCGACTATGAAGGAGAGTGAAGTCACTGCTCCCCACGCACACAGACCAGGCGTGGGGAGCAGTGACTTCCGGCAGCTGATCTCTCCTTGTGAGTCGCGCATGGCAGTGACGTCATGCGCGGCTCACATGGAGAGATCAGTGCAGGCAGACCGGACGCAGCGCTGGAGGAGAGAGAAGAGAGGTGAGTAGGAGTGTTTATTTTTTTTTTATGCGCAGCATGATGGGGATTAGGGGGACCATGCATACTAGGACAGGGATTAGGGGTGCCATGCATACCAGGACAGGGATTAGGGGTGCCATGCATACCAGGACAGGGATTAGAGGTGCCATGCATACCAGGACAGGGATTAGGGGTGCCATGCATACCAGGATAGGGATTAGGGGTGCCATGCATACCAGGACAGGGATGAGGGGTGCCACGCATACCAGGACAGGGATGAGGGGTGCCATGCATACCAGGACAGGGATGAGGGGTGCCATGCATACCAGGACAGGGATGATGGGTGCCATGCATACCAGGATAGGGATTAGGGGTGCCATGCATACAAGGACAGGGATGAGGGGTACCATACAAACTAGGACCGGGATGAGGGGTTCCATGCATATCAGGATAGGTATGAGGGGTGCCATGCATGCCAGGATAAGGATGAGGGGTGCCATGCATACCAGGATGGAGGGATGCCAGGCATACCAGGATGGGGACCACATATAAAAGGAAGGGGGGCAGCATATATACCAGGATGGGGGATATTGTCAGAATTGGGGGACATTACCCCTATACCAGTGTCAGCAGAAGACCCCCCTCCTCCTTAAAAGTGCATCATGACCACATTTTTTGCTTCAATTTTTATTTTTTTATTTTCCTCCTCTAAAACCTAGGTGCGTCTTATGGTCCGGTGCATCTTATAGTCCGAAAAATACGGTAATTGTCGGTGCTCATGTGACATGAATTAACCAATGAATGATGACTTCAGTGTTTTTAAAAGCCACATGGTGGGCCCTCTTCCTTTGTCACATTGGTGAACACAAAGGAACTGTCTGAGGACATCAGAATTGCTATTATTAGCAAACACAAGATTTCCAAAGGGTATAAGGCCATCTCCAAAGACCTTGGTATCCCAGTTTCAACAGTGTGCAATGCTATTAAGAAGTTTGTCAAGCATGGAACCATCAAGAACCTCCCTGGACTTGGGGGAAAGAGGAAAACTAACAAGAGATGTCTTCGGAGTTTGGTGCAAATGGTGGAAAAAACACCACATCAAACATCCAAAGACCTGAAGGCCAACCTGGAACAGTCTGGGGTCATGGTTTTAACAAGTACCATACGCCGCACACTAAACTAAGCAGAGCTTTATGGACAAAGGCCAAGGAAGAAACCATTGCTGAAGAAAAGACATAAAAAAGAATGACTGATCTTTGCCAAAGAGAACCTTGACAAACCACAAACCTTCTGGGAAAATGTTCTGTGGACAGATGAAACAAAAATAGAGCTATTTGGCAACAGTTTGTTTACAGTAATGAAGCTTATAAGGAAAAGAACACCTTACCATCAGTTAAGCATGGTAAAGGATGCATAATGCTGTGGGGTTGTTTTGCTGCGTCTGGTACTGGAGTCTTTGACCTTATCACAGGAATCATGAAATCAGAGAATTATCAAGAAATTTTAGAGCAAAATGTTCTACCCAGTGTAAGAAAACTAGGTTTGAACCGAAGATCATGGGTCCTTCAGCAAGACAATGACCCAAAGCACACATACAAAAGAGCACAGGAATGGTTGAAAAAGAAAAAATGGACTGTTTTAAAATTGCCAACAATGAGACTTGACCTCAATCCCATTGAAAATCTTTGGGGTGAGCTGAAATCTGCCATTGGGAAAAAAAACCCTACAAACATTCAAGAGCTTGAATAATCTGCAAATGAAGAGTTGGAGAAAATTCTAGCTGAGAAGTGCAAGAAGCTTATAGATGGCTACAAGAAACGTTTGGAGGCTGTCAGGAATGCCAAAGGGTGTGCAACCAAGTATTAATTAGTGGTGCATTTATTGCGGCACATGCAATGTTTATTCTGATTTTTCTTTGAAATTGCAACATGAAAGTTGAAAAACAATGTTTTATAGCTGTATTACTTTGGACACCTAATTAAAAAATCCTGAGGATATAACTTTGGTACATTTCCATTTATTTCTGAAGATATTATACAGTCTATGAAAAAAATGAAGGGGTGTCCATAGTGGTGAGCAGCACTGTATCTGGTCATAAAAGAGAACCTGTCATCAAAATTTTATATACCCAAATCTGATGTTATTTATTTAAAGGCGCTTTAATACTAATTATATCTGTACATTGCTTGTAGAAATCCATTTTGCTGTTTTAGAGTAATCCATAGTTACAATTGTTTGCTAAGGAGTTGCAAATGCAGTGGGTGGGCCCTATACTTACAGCTTTTATGCCTTCCCTCCATATTCCCTGCTTACTGCCTGACAGCTGTTTCTGACTGTCAGGCCATTCATGTTTCAGGCAGGAAAGAGAAAGAGGGCAGGAGAGCTTGTAAAGGTCGCACAGACCAATGTTTAGTGCTGTGAACCTAAGAGCCAATGACAAGAGTGCATTTGTGATGGTATTCCCTTTAAATGTTTCCCACTCAGGTTGCATAGTGTATGATAGTACAAGAACCCTAGATCTCTGTGAGGCAGACAGTGTGATGTAGCAGCAAAAGAGGCAAACACAATTCTGGATTGCATTAACAGAAGCATACAGACTAGATCACGTCAAGTAATTATCCCCCTCTACTCCTCTTTGGTAAGACCTCATCTGGAATACTGTGTTCAGTTCTGGACACCACATTTTAAAAAAAACATTAAAAAACTGGAGCAAGTTCAGAGAGAGGACCTACCAGGATGGTGACTGGTCTGCAAACAATGTCCTATGAGGAACGGTTAGAGGATTTGGGAATATTTAGCTTGCAAAAGACAAGACTGAGAGGAGACTTAATAGCTGTCTACAAATATCTCAAGAGCTGTCACATTGTAGAGGGATCATCCTTATTCTCATTTGCACATGGAAACTTGAGAAGCAATGGGATAAAACTGAAAGGAAGAAGATACAGATTAGATATTATAAAAAACTTTTCGACAGTGAGGGTGATCAATGAGTAGAACAGGCTGCCACGAGATGTGGTGAGTTCTCCTTCAATGTAAGTCTTCAAACAGAGGCTGAACAGACATCTGTCTGAGATAATTTAGTGAATCCTGCATTGAGCAGGCGGTTGGACACAATGACCCTGGAGGTCCCTTGCAAATAGCATTCAAGTATTCTAGGATTCTATGTGAAGGTCAGATTCTTCTGTGACCTGCTAGATGGAATGACTTTAGTCAAGTCTAACTGAGGTAGCCTTTTTGGTCTAATAGCTTCTAACAGACTTTACAGAATAACTGGACCACATGGATTGCCTACAATCTGTGGTCCATCAAATTCAAGGCCTGGCACAGGTGGACTAGGATCTTGCAGAATGGATTAAACATCACGAAACTCAGAACAAAGGAACTGCAGCAGCTCAACTGACCATTCTATATCTTAAGGTTAACCTTCCTGACTGAATTAAAGGGGACAGTAAAGACTTTTTCATCTTTAAGGAAAACTGTTTGCACTTTATACTCACCAAGCACTGTATGTGATCCCAACACATTTGTGTGGAAAATACAAGCCCCAGTCAACATGGCTGTAATCTAGACCCCATCTCTCCCCTGATGAGCAAGCATATGATGAAATGTGTAGGGAGCATCACAAGGCACTTAAGCTAAATGTTTATTGGTACTTAAGGGAATACTTTGTGCGGTACTGTGTGGGTTTTTTGAGAATAATGCTCCCCCCTATTTCCCTGTATCCAGTATTTGGAAGTTGTTTCATTTGATATAAGGGATCTGACCTTAACTCAATTCTATAGGACAACACCTCAATGCATGGTGAGATTATTCCTAACTTTTTCTCTATTGTATGCATATATTACCTTAGGAATATTGAAGGGTTAGAAAGTATCTACCAAGGTAATCCTATTCAGACGGGTGATGGTCATTTTTTAAGCTAATTTCTGTTATTGTGTGATTTTAAGCCTTTGGCTTTTTTAATTGAGGACTGGTCGAATGTGGAAGAGGATGAGGAGGAGGAGGAGAGCATAGTCAGCCGTCTTCTTGGTGAGGACACGGAAGTCTTGCCTGTTAGTTGTCTGGAACACATGACTGAGTTTACGTTACGCTGCCTTTCCCGTGACCCTCACATTGTCCAAATTTTGGGTGACAGTCATTATTAGTTGATGACACTTGAAGATCCACGCTACAAGGAGAACTTTCTGTCTCATATTCCCTTGCAGGAGAGGCCTAATAAAACGGTGCAGTACAAGAGGCCCTTCTTGCGGAATTATTAAAAAAATTCCCATCTGAAAACGCTGGTGGCAGAGGTCACAGTTTGTTGGAAAACCAGGGAGTACAGGTGAGAGAGACACAAATGCAATCGAGCAGAGGCAGAGGAGCACTGTCAAAGTTCTGGGACAGTTTTCTTAGACCCTTCCATGGCACAAGCCCTGATGCGCGGGGTACTTTCTCAAGGAGGGAAAAGTTGCAGAAGATGCTGAGGGAGTACATTGCCGACTGTACCAACGTCCTCCGTGATTCCTCTGTGCCTTATAATTATTTGGTATCCAAGCTGGACACATGGCATGAACTGGTTCTCTACACCTTGGAAGTCCTGGCCTGCCCTGCCGCTAACGTTTTGTCAGAGTGGGTTTTTTGTGCCGCCGGTGGAATTACAACTGATAGGCACATCCAACTGAAAATGCTGACAGACCGACTCTTATGAAGAAGGGCTGGCCAGACTTCTCAACACCAATGAATTATAGCAGCGTAACATAAACACAAATACTGTGTCTTTTTTTGGAGTTCTAAATCTATTCCCATGCACTTCTGTCTTCACACCCAGACATGGTTATACGCTTACTGATTTTGTCTATTTGCTCTTGTCCTCCTCCTTCTCCGCATCCTGATCCTCCACCACCATATCACCACCATATCAACCTATCTATGTCTCTTCCAAGGGGCATTGGAGTTCCTCCAAATTTTTGGCAGCAGTTGCTTTACTGCATAGGCAAACAGTATGGGAGACCCACTCCCTAATAATGGGAACATTGCTTTTCAAGCTGGTGTTATAAAGTATTCTAATTTACTGAGATAATGACTTTTGTGTTTTCATTGGCTGTAAGCCATAATCATCAACATTAACAGAAATAGATCACTCTGTTTGTAATGACTCTATATAATATATGAGCTTCACTTTTTGCATTGAAGAACTGAAATGAATTAACTTTTTGATGATATTCTAATTTTGTGAGAAGCACCTGTTTATACCTATAACATAGGACCACTCTACATCAGTAATGGCAAATGGCTGCCTTGGCAAATCTCTTGACTTTGAAAGAGACTATTACACTAAAAATGTGTAAACACTGAAAACTTGAATTAAAACTACCTTCAAAAATCTTCAAGGTGCATTCCTCTTTTAATAACTTTATGAACAAAGCTTCACATTATTCTACTTGTTACTTTGCCCTATTAGAATTGCATTTTCAGGCGCATGTTTGGCACCACATCTTTCATTCATCTTGACCACTTCTGTTGTTTGCTTGCAGACATTGCTGTCAATATATCAATTACAAGTGTCCATTGAACCTTTTCTGGTGACCCAATGAATCCCTTGTTCTCATTCTGCTGAAAATTTCATAAGGCTCCAGCCAAACCGACCGCTAGCAGTACCTACTGACCTCTCTATAGTTAGCCTTATTATGGTAATTGCATGACTGAATACAGCAGAGACTAGGCCAATTACACCTGTCCCTGTCTAATTCAGTAAGGGCTTAAATTACTTTGCTGGAACATAGAAAAGTAAAGAATCTCAGGTGAACAACAAATTTTTCTTTATTCATGTGAGGACTTTAGACAGACATCTCTAATTATGCTTGTCATTAATGCACTTTAAGTTGGAATTCTTAGAAAATCATTATGATGAACTGAGAGACAGTATTTTAAAGAACCTTAATATTTTTAATGCATTTTTAAAGGTTGCACTTGCTAGGATTCTGAAATACACTGTGTCCATGAAAAGACTTTTACAATTTCAAATTCACTACTTTTCTATTTGCTGTAACTCTTAATTGAATCAGTAAATCAAAAAATAACAATAAAAGAAAATGTTAGCCATATTAAAGGGGTTCTTTGGGCTTGGGACTCACCATTTAATGCGTGCACTGTCACAATTCCCTGGTGAAAGTTGTTGGTCATGTGACTGCATGAATGCGATTTGCATACTTGTGATCACATGCAAAAATTTGGCTCAGTAGGACACAATTGAGAGAAGTCAGATGAGTCTAGTTGGCATGTGGCCACAAGTGTGAAAATCGCATATATGCTGTCATGTGACCACCCGCTGGCAAAGATCATACTAAGGAATCAAGAAAGTGTACTGTCACAATTCGACAGTCAAGAGTTAAATTGAGTGAATGCAGACTTGTGCCCCAAGCCTGGACAAACCATGTAACATATAAACACTCAGCAGAGGGAACGAAGACTAACATATATTCAACATTTTTCTTAATATGTAACCACAATCAGTTATTTTTTATGCCACTAGTATACCCTTGGAATGGTAGACTTAGATAATTTTTCCATGAATACTTTTATTTAAAACATCTTTACTACACATGAGCAAATGTTGTAAGCAATGAGCAGAGCCTAGCAGAAGCACACCTTGTCTCTATAGCCCTCTTGGCACTCTACTTGTGACCTCCATATAACTCCTAATCATAAAGATATTATAATATATGCTATATTTCATTTCATTTTATATATATACAGTACAGACCAAAAGTTTGGACACACCATCTCATTTAAAGATTTTTCTGTATTTTCATGACTATGAAAATTGTACATTCACACTGAAGGCACCAAAACAATGAATTAACACATGTGGAATTATATACTTAACAAAAAAGTGTGAAATAGCTGAAAATATGTCTTATATTCTAGGTTCTTCAAAGTAGCCACCTTTTGCTTTGATGACTGCTTTGCACACTCTTGGCATTCTCTTGATGAGCTTCAAGTGGTAGTCACCGGAAATGGTTTTCACTTCACAGGTGTGCCCTGTCAGGTTTAATAAGTGGGATTTCTTGCCTTACAAATGGGGTTGGGACCATCAGTTGTGTTGTGCAGAAGTCTGGTGGATGCACAGCTGTTGGTCCTACTGAATAGACTGTTAGAATTTGTATTATGGCAAGAAAAATGCAGCTAAGTAAAGAAAATCGAGAGGCCATCATTACTTTAAGAAATGAAGGTCAGTCAGTCTGAAAAATTGGGAAAACATTGCAAGTGTCCCCAAGTGCAGTTGCAAAAACCATCAAGCACTAAAAAGAAACTGGCTCACATGAGGACCGCCCCAGGAAAGGAAGACTAAGAGTCACCTCTGCTTCTGAGGATAAGTTTATCCGAGTCACCAGCCTCAGAAATCACAGGTTAACAGCAGCTCAGATTAGAGACCAGGTCAATGCCACACAGAGTTCTATCAGCAGACACATCTCTTCAACAACTGTTAAGAGGAGACTTTGTGCAGCAGGCCTTCATGGTAAAATAGCTGCTAGGAAACCACTGCCAAGGACAGGCAACAAGCAGAAGAGACTTGTTTGGGCTAAAGAACACAAGGAATGGACATTAGACCAGTGGAAATCTGCTCTTTGGTCTGATGAGTCCAAATTTGAGATCTTTGGTTCCAACCACCGTGTCTTTGTGCGACGCAGAAAAGGTGAACGGATGGACGCTACATGCCTGGTTCCCACCGTGAATCATGGGGGAGGAGGTGTGATGGTGTGGGGGTGCTTTGCTGGTGACACTGTTGAGGATTTATTCAAAATTGAAGGGAGACTGAACCAGCATGGCTACCACAGCATCATGCAGCGGCATGCTATTCCATCCGGTGTGCGTTTAGTTGGACCATCATTTATTTTTCAACAGGACAATGACTCCAAACACACCTCCAGGCTCTGTAAGGGCTATTTGACCAAGTAGGAGAGTGATGGGGTGCTACACCAGATGACCAAGCCTCCACAGTCACCAGACCTGAACCCAATCGAGATGGTTTGGGGTGAGCAGGACCGCAAAGTGAAGGCAAAAGGGCCAACAAGTGCTAAGCATCTCTGGGAACTCCTTCAAGATTGTTGGAAGACCATTTCCGGTGACTACCTCTTGAAGCTCATCAAGAGAATGCCAAGAGTGTGCAAAGCAGTCATCAAAGCAAAAGGTGGCTACTTTGAAGAACCTAGAATATAAGACATATTTTCAGCTGTTTCACACTTTTTTGTTAAGTATATAATTCCACATGTGTTAATTCATAGTTCTGATGCCTTCATTGTGAATGTACAATTTTCATAGTCATGAAAATACAGAAAAATCTTTAAATGAGAAGGTGTGTCCAAACTATTGGTCTGTACTGTATATATATATATATATATATATATATATATACATATATATACACATATCAGCGCCAACTGATTAATTTCCTATGTATAAATATGGGAAACCTGTCAACTAGAGTGGAGTAATAATAATCTTTTTATTTATATAGCGCCAACATATTCCGCTGTGCTTTACAATTCAGACATTATCGGCACTGTCCTCATTGGGGCTCACAATCTACATTCCCTATCAGTATGTCTTTGGAGCATGGGAGGAAAATGGAGAACCCAGAGGAAGCCCACACAAACACGGTGAGAACATACAAACTCCTTGCAGATGTTGTCCTTAGTGGGATTTGAACCAAGGACCCCAGCACTGCAAGGCTGCAGTGCTAACCACTGAGCCACCGTGCTGCCTTTGCTGCACTGTGCTGCCTACGTGCTGCAGTGGGGAGAAGCTGGCAGGGGTAGACTGCGTCTCTCCTTATAGTACCCAACCAGTTTTACAAAGTAAAACATACCTTTCTGCAATTGTTTAACCAGGATCTGATTCATGCTGCCCGTTATCTGAAAGTACAATAATACAGTCATGTGCAATAGACCTAATGATTATAATGCATAATTCTTAAAATCAAAGAATCACCCAAAAATTATCTATTTTCAATTAAATAATCTCTAAATACATTGGAAGAGAGCCTGTGATTAGAGAAAAGGCAGATACACAACACCTTAACTAACAAATAAAGTTGCACTCAGTAACGTTATAGCATGCAAACATGAAATATATGAAATTGGAATTGCATTACTGCTCTAGAAAAAAGGAAAAAGCAAAGATACTTAGAGCATAAATTGTCCAGTTTGCCCAGCAGTAACGCAATTCCAAATTCATATATTTCATGTTTGTATGTTATAGCGTTACAGAGTGCAACTTTACTTGTTAAGGCCCCGTCACACTTAGCGACGCTGCAACGATCCCGACAACAATATGACCTGTCAGGGATCGTTGCTGCGTCGCTATGTGGTCCTTGGTGAGCTGTCAAACAGGCAGGCTCACCAACGATCAGGGGAGCAGTGACATCGTGGAAAGAATCTTTTCACGATGTCCTGCTCCTGGTTACCAGCCTGCTCGCTGCTCGTGACACAGCAGCGATCTCGCTAGCGATCTCGCTATGTGAGACGGGGGCTTTAGTTATATAAAGAGGTAGCTACTCTTAGTAAGCACCTGTTCACACCTATTCTCTGTTTCAAAGTTACGGTCAGTCTTTGATATTTGTTACACCCACCTTGACCTTAATTTGCACTGCCATTTAACACATTAAAATCCACAAAAAATATTATAATGAGGAAATAGATCTAAATAGCACTTTAATATTCTTTGATTATCTGAGGAGCAGGACTGAGCGTCTTGTATCATTCTGATAACCAAATAGAATTGTTGATCCATAGTAAACTTTTTTGGGTAAGGTCAATGATGTTTATTACTAACATATCATGTATGTCATGAGTTATACAGTGACTTTGAAAGCAGATCATTTTCCTCTCATGACAGTCTTAATTTTGCATACCGTAATTTTTATGAGGAACCCTCCAGCATTACCTGGAGTCTCACAATTTACACTGTAGCATGTAAATGTTCAAGTAGTTTCAACATTGAGAATGCTATGATAACTGAACACTTAGTATAATGTCAGCTAATTAATGACATGAATGTCATGTAAGGTAACATGTGAAGCTAAGAATTAGAAGATTCCCAAGACAGTACACCTGGACTATGAAAAGGTATTTCAACCATTTTCTACCTTATACTTAATAAGCTTTACTTTCACATGAATTGCAATAGATTTAAAACATATCTTCTTTGAAACATCTAGGTGGAATTTAAATAAATTTATAGTTGTCTACAATTTGCTTGAAGCAACTCTCAATTATGATAATGCGGTTAACAACGATACTGCCTTCAGGGATTTAAATAATTTTATATAGTGTAAAATCTTCCTACATTCATTTTTGTTTTCAATATTTTAGCACTTTTGAAATAACTTTATTATGCTCATTCCTTTCATTGTCTCATTGTAGGATCCCATATATGTTTTAAAAGGAACCAGACAGCTGATACATGTTCTACCGAAACAAGGGCAGCATGTATCAGACACAGGCTGTATGATCTCAGCCATGTTTGTTTGATTCTAAAACTCTGCAGTATTTCAGAGAAAAACATAATTTAACCCCTTTCCGACCCAAGGCGTACTAATACGTTTCTGTGCCCTGGGACTTATGGACCAGATACGTATTAGTACGCCCTATCTTTAAAGCGGCACCGCGACCGAAGTCGCGGTGATAAAATTAAAATTCCGGTGCCATCTTACCTCAGGGTAGATGGCGCCGGCATCTCGGGGGGTGGCGCCGCCCCCCCCGCACCCACAATCGCTGTGATTGGCTGTTCAATTCTGAACAGCCAATCACAACATTTCTCACTGTTTCCGGCAATCAGATTGCCGGAAACAGTGCTGTGCAGCCTAGGATCGGTGCTCCTAAGAGCACCAATCCTAGGCTGTTGCCTAGTAACCTCAGCTCTCTCCCCAAACTGCTAGGATTGGTGCGATCGCCGATCAAATCGATCGCACCGATCACAGCGGGACCGCGTGGTAACAGGGCGGTCACGGGACGGTGACCGGCTTGTGACCTGCCTGTCACCTCCCCATGACCCCCTGTGAAGTCATACAAGCCCCCAGCCAGCTCTGATTGGAGCGATCGATGATGACATCGATCGCTCCAATCAGAGTACATGAACACAGGTGACACGGCGGTCACAGGGCGGTGACTGGCTTGTGACCTGCCTGTCACCTCCCTGTAACCCCCTGTGGTGCATGCCCAGGCCCCAGCGATCTCTGATTGGTGCGATCGATGTCATCATCAATCACACCAATCAGAGTACCTGACCGGGAGGTGACCGGGTGGTGACCGGCCTGTGATCTGCCTGTCACCACCCTGTCACCCCCCTGTGACCGCCCTGCAGATCTTCACACTTGGTGTGGATTTCTACAGAGTGGTCACGTCTGATCACTCTGTGCTGGGCCTTGTAGTTGTAGTTCCACAAACTTTTGTGACACTACAAGACCTCTCTCCTACCTGCTCCAGTCGCTGCTTCTGCTCCGGCATCCCTCTGCGCTCTCCAGGGTCCTGGATCTCTTGCTCCGGCATCCTGCTGAGCTCTTCAGACTGCTGGCTGAGCTTTGGTGTCTGGCTGCTGTCCAGGGTCCTTGATCTCCTGCTCCTGTCTCCTGGGTCGTCGGTCTCCAGCTCCTTATCATGCGGATCCTGCTCCTGAGCCTGCTGAAAGAAGAACAGAGAAGACTTTGGTAAGTGCATCTCTGTTCTCCCCTCATCCACCTCCTCTCCCCCCCCCTCCTTTTTACCAATTTTTTTTTTTTGTGCGTCCTGCAGCAGCCGAGCGCTGAGCAGTGTCTACGTCACTGATCAATGTCCGTGCTCGCTGCTTTTCACGACTTTTCTTTTTTTTGTTTTCACGACTTTTCTTTTTTTCTTTTCCGTGTTCACTGTTTTCATGACTTTTCTTTTTTTCTTTTCTGTGTTCCCTGTTTTCACGACTTTTCTTTTTTTCTTTTCTGTGTTCGCTGTTTTCACGACTTTTCTTTTTTTCTTTTTTTTCTTTCTCTTCTTTCTCTTCTTTTTCTTGTCCCTGTCAATTCTCCCCCCCACCTTTGCACCACATCCGTGCACACACCCAGCAGCTGCCGAGAGTTGATTGGTGACATAGTTCACCAATCCGCACTCGTGCTCGCTGTTTGAACCACCCACGGTAGTTCTTTTTTTTCTCTTTTTTTTTCAGGAAAAAAAAGTTCACACCAAGCACACTGACACACACACACTCTAAATAAATTACTGACACACACGCACCACATACACGGAAAAAAAAAATGGCCGGCTCATCCCAAACTCGCTATTCAGCGGAGGAGGCATACTCTTTTGTTGCCTCCGACACTGAGACCGACAGCGAGTGCGAGGATCCCACATTTCTTTGATTTCTGATGCCTCATCGTCCTCCTCTTCCTACTCTTCTTCCTCCTCTTCTTCCTCAGGTTCTCCTGGACCGCCCCGCAGTCGTCGCAGGAGAGAAGATGTTCCAGCGTCCCCCAATACTGACCCCATATGGACCTCGCCCCCCGAAAATTTTGAGCCATTGATTCCTGATTTCGTGGCGGAATCAGGAATCAAGTTTGACTCCACCGGCCTCACAGAAATAGACTTTTTCAATGTCTTTTTCTCTGAGGATTTTATAAACCTCATGGTGGGCCAAACTAATGTGTACACTCATCAATTTTTGGAACAAAACCCCTCTTCATCATTTTCTGACTGGTCTCCTGTAGACGCAGAAGAAATGATGAAGTTTTGGGGCCTGGTCCTTCATATGGGGATCCTGAAAAAAACAGAGATTCGGCAATACTGGAGTGGTGACATTTTGTATAACACTCCAGTGTTCCGAATGGTGATGATCTGGAAACGTTTTGAGGCCATCCACAAGTTTTTGCATTACAACGATAATGCAAGGTGTCCTGCACGCGATGACCCGAACTTTGATCGTCTTTTCAAAGTTCGGCCGGTCATCGAGCACTTCAACAACAAGTTTGGTGAAGTGTACGTGCCCCAAAGGGACATCTGCGTGGATGAGTCCTTAATAGAGATGAGCGGTGTTCGACTAGAACTGTTCGCCAATCTCAAATTCGAGCTGTTTTGGGCGGTGTTCGAGTTGTTCGACGAACCCGAACGATTTGCAAAAAATTCAGCTGTTCGAGGTTATGTTCGATAACTGTTCGTGCACCAAAAGCGTGTCCTGCATGTCTGGCGCTATTTAGTGCACCAATCATGCAGGGATTGTCTGCCACTCACTGTAATGCCACAGCCATGGTGGTTGTGGCATTAGAGTGATTGCCCAAATCGATGGGAACTGTGATCACAGTGAAACATGAAAAGCCGGCAATTCAGCAGCGGCGTACACCGGTACTCGACAATTTAGAACCGAAAGAATAGAGCTTCACACATAGATTAGATAGATAGAAACATGTCAGTCACATATATATGAAGTACAGTGACAGTGTTGCTTACTGTACTTGTCATTTAGTGTAAAGGATTTATTTTAAAAAATACTAGTGTTTTCATGCACTGTCTCTTTAAAAAAGCCGGCCGGCAATTCAGCAGCGGTACCCGACAATTTAGAATGGAAGGAATAGAGCATCACACATAGATTAGATAGATAGAAACATGTCAGTCACATATATAATAAGTACAGTGATAGTGTTGATTACTGTACTTGTCATTTAGTGTTAAAATAAAGGATTTATTTTAACAAAAATTGGCGTGGGGTTCCCCTTAATTTTAGGCTCTAGCGGAGGTTAAGCAGACGGCTGGGGCAGATGTTTGAAGCCTGGGAAGGGGGTAATACCCACGGAGCTTCCCAGGCTACTAATATCAGCCCCCAGCTGAATACCTAGCCTTTACTAGCTATTAAAATGGGGGACCCCCCAAAAAAATGATGTGGGGTCCCCCCTATTTTATTAGCTAGCAAAGGCTAGGCAGACAGCTGGGGGCTGATTTTAATAGCCCAGGAAGGGTGCCATGAATATTGGCCCCCTCCCAGGCTAGAAACACCAGCCGTCAGCCGCCCCAGAAATGGCGCATCAATAGGATGCGCCAATTCTGGCACTTAGCCTCGCTCTTCCCACTGCCCTGTAGCGGTGGCAGTGGGGTAATAGGGCTGGGGTTGATGTCAGCTTATAATGCCAGCTGACATCAAGCCCAGGTTAGTAATGGAGAAGCGTCTATAAGACACCCCCATTACTAACCCCGTAGTCAAAGTTAAAAAAAAACACAAACACCCAGAATAAAGTCCTTTAATTGAAATAAAGACACAATTCTTTATTGTTCTAAATTAAACCATACTTACAATCACGCCCATTCCAGCTGAAGCCAACGATCCCCTGCAATAAAAGAAAAATAATAAAGCAACATAATCCTTACCTTTCCATGGTTCCCACGACAGTTTCAGCTCTGCTACATCGAGATGACAGGCTGGACCACAGCAGAAAGCTGCCATCCAGCCTGTCATCCCGCAGACACTGAGAAGCGCAGGCTTGCTTGCGCTCCTCAGCGTCTCTCTGTGGCGGCATCCAGATAAGCCGAGTTCATGTCCAATGAACTCGGCACACCTCATGCACGTCACTGACAGCGTGGGAAAATTCTCACGCTGAAGCGCTGAGTGCAGGAGAATTCTCCCACGCTGTCAGTGACGTGCATGAGGTGAGCTCATGTCCAATGAACTCAGTTCACCTCATGCACGTCACTGACAGCGTGGGAAAATTCTCCTGCACTCAGCGCTTCAGCGTGAGAATTCTCCCACGCTGAAGCGCTGAGTGCAGGAGAATTTTCCCACGCTGTCAGTGACGTGCATGAGGTGAGCCGAGTTCATTGGACATTAACTCGGCTCATCTGGATGCCCTCACAGAGAGACACTGTGGAGCGCAAGCAAGCCTGCGCTTCTCAGTGTCTTCGGGATGACAGGCTGGATGGCAGCGTTCTGCTACGGTACAGCCTGTCATCTCGATGTAGCAGAGCTGAAGCTGTCATGGGAACCATGGAAAGGTAAGGATGATGTTGGTTTATTATTTTTCTTTTATTTCAGGAGATCGTTGGCTTCAGCTGGAATGGGCGTGACGGTAAGTATGGTTTCATTTAGAACAATAAAGAATTGTGTGTTTATTTCAATTAAAGGACTTTATTCTGGGTGTTGTGTTTTTTTTAAATACTTTACTAGAAATTCATGGTGGTCATGTCTAATATTGGCGTGACCCCATGAATTTTGGGCTTAGGGCCAGCTGATAATGCCAAGCTGGCCCTAACCCCTTTATTAACCAGTGAGCCACCGCACCAGGGCCCTGGATGAGTTGGGTACAGCGCCAGAAGATGGCGCTTCTATGAACGCGCCATTTTCTGGGGTGGCTGCGGACTGCAATTTGCAGCGGGGGTGGCCCAGAAAGCTTGGTTCTCCCTGCGCTGCGGATTCCAGCCCCCAGCTGCCTAGTTGCACCTGGCTGGACACAAAAACAGGGCGAAGCCCCACGTCAATTTTCTTTAAATTATTTCATGAAATAATTACGAAAAAAAGGGCTTCCCTACATTGTTGTGTCCGGCCAGGTACAAATAGGCAGCTGTTGGTTGGGGGCAGCCCGGTCCTGCCTGCTGTACCTGGCTGGACCCAAATATAGTGCGAAGCCCCACCTCAATTTTTTTTTAATTATTTCATGAAATAATTAAAAAAAAAAGGTCTTCCCTATATTGTTGTGTCCGGCCAGGTACAAATAGGCAGCCGGTGGTTGGGGGCAGCCCGTTCCTGGCTGCTGCACCTGACTGGACACAAGTATAGTGCGAAGCCCCACGTCAATTTTTTTTTAATTATTTCATGAATTTCCTGAAGTAATTTAAAAAAATTGAAGTGGGGCTTCGCACTATATTTGTGTCCAGCCAGGTACAGCAGGCAGGAACGGGCTGCCCCCAACCACCAGCTGCCTATTTGTACCTGGCCGGACACAACAATATAGGGAAGGCCTTTTTTTCTTAATTATTTCATGAATTTCCTTAAATAATTAAAAAAAATTGAAGTGGGGCTTCGCACTATATTTGTGTCCAGCCAGGTACAGCAGGCAGGAACGGGCTGCCCCCAACCACCAGCTGCCTATTTGTACCTGGCCGGACACAACAATATAGGGAAGGCCTTTTTTTCTTAATTATTTCATGAATTTCCTTAAATAATTAAAAAAAATTGACGTGGGGCTTCGCACTATATTTGTGTCCAGCCAGGTACAGCAGGCAGGAACGGGCTGCCCCCAACCACCAGCTGCCTATTTGTACCTGGCCGGACACAACAATATAGAGAAGGCCTTTTTTTCTTAATTATTTCATGAATTTCATGAAATAATTAAAAAAAAAATACGTGGGGCTTCGGCCTATTTTTGTGTCCAGCCAGGTACAACTAGGCAGCTGGGGGCTGGAATCTGCAGCGCAGGGAGGCCCAAGCTTTCTGGGCCCCACCCCCGCTGCAAATTGCAGTCCGCAGCCACCCCGGAAAATGGCGCGTTCATAGAAGCGCCATCTTCTGGCGCTGTACCCAACTCATCCAGGGCCCTGGTGCGGTGGCTCACTGGGTAATAAAGGGGTTAGGGCCAGCTTGGTATTATCAGCTGGCCCTAAGCCCAAAATTCATGGGGTCACGCCAGTATTAGACATGACCGCCATGAATTTCTAGTAAAGTATTTAAAAAAAACACAACACCCAGAATAAAGTCCTTTAATTGAAATAAACACACAATTCTTTATTGTTCTAAATTAAACCATACTTACCATCACGCCCATTCCAGCTGAAGCCAACGATCTCCTGAAATAAAAGAAAAATAATAAACCAACATCATCCTTACCTTTCCATGGTTCCCATGACAGCTTCAGCTCTGCTACATCGAGATGACTGGCTGGACCGCAGCAGAACGCTGCCATCCAGCCTGTCATCCCGCAGGCACTGAGAAGCGCTGGCATGCTTGCGCTCCTCAGTGTCTCGCTGTGACGGCATCCAGATGAGCCGAGGTCATGTCCAATGAACTCGGCTCACCTCATGCACGTCACTGACAGCGTGGGAAAATTCTCACACTGAAGCGCTGAGTGCAGGAGAATTCTCCCACGCTGTCAGTGACGTGCATGAGGTGAGCTCATGTCCAATGAACTCAGCTCACCTCATGCACGTCACTGACAGCGCGGGAAAATTCTCCTGCATTCAGCGCTTCAGCGTGAGAATTCTCCCACGCTGTAAGTGACGTGCATGAGGTGAGCTGAGATCATTGGACATGAACTCACCTCATGCACGTCACTGACAGCGTGGGAAAATTCTCACGCTGAAGCGCTGAGTGCAGGAGAATTTTCCCACGCTGTCAGTGACGTGCATGAGGTGAGCCGAGTTCATTGGACATGACCTCGGCTCATCTGGATGCCGTCACAGCGAGACACTGAGGAGCGAAGCAAGCCTGCTCTTCTCAGTGTCTGCGGGTTTACAGGCTGGATGGCAGCGTTCTGCTGCGGTCCAGCCTGTCATCTCGATGTAGCAGAGCTGGAGCTGTCCTGGGAACCATCGAAAGGTAAGGATGAGGTTGCTTTATTATTTTTCTTTTATTGCAGGAGATCGTTGGCTTCAGCTGGAATGGGCGTGATGGTAAGTATGGTTTAATTTAGAACAATAAAGAATTGTGTGTTTATTTCAATTAAAGGACTTTATTCTGGGTGTTGTGTTTTCTTTTAACTTTCACTATGGGGTTAGTAATGGGGGTGTCTTATAGACGCCTCTCCATTACTAACCTGGGCTTGATGTCAGCTGGCATTATAAGCTGACATCAACCCCAACCCTATTACCCCACTGCCACCGCTACAGGGCAGTGGGAAGAGCGAGGCTAAGTGCCAGAATTGGCGCATCCTATGGATGCGCCATTTCTGGGGTGGCTGACGGCTGGTGTTTCTAGCCTGGGAGGGGGCCAATATTCATGGCACCCTTCCTGGGCTACTAATATCAGCCCCCAGCTGTCTGCCTAGCTTTTGCTAGCTATTAAATTAGGGGGGACCCCACGTCATTTTTTGGGGGGGTCCCCCATTTTAATAGCTAGTAAAGGCTAGGTATTCAGCTGGGGGCTGATATTAGTAGCCTGGGAAGCTCCGTGGGTATTACCCCCTTCCCAGGCTTCAAACGTCTGCCCCAGCCGTCTGCTTAACCTCCGCTAGAGACTAAAATTACGGGGAACCCCACGCTAATTTTTTTTTTAATAAATCCTTTATTTTAACACTAAATGACAAGTACAGTAACCAACACTGTCACTGTACTTATTATATATCTGA
Source organism: Phyllobates terribilis (assembly GCF_046119375.1). Classification (NCBI taxonomy): domain Eukaryota; kingdom Metazoa; phylum Chordata; class Amphibia; order Anura; family Dendrobatidae; genus Phyllobates; species Phyllobates terribilis. The sequence goes on from NW_027362771.1 coordinate 292,027,737, forward strand.
CTGACATGTTTCTATCTATCTAATCTATGCATGATTCTCTATTCTTTCTGTTCTAAATTGTCGAGTACAGATGCTGAATTGCCGGCCGGCTTTTTTAAAGAGACAGTGCATGAAAACACTATTATTTTTTTAAATAAATCCTTTACACTAAATGACAAGTACAGTAAGCAACACTGTCACTGTACTTATTATATATGTGACTGACATGTTTCTATCTATCTAATCTATGTGTGAAGCTCTATTCTTTCTGTTCTAAATTGTCGGGTACCGCTGCTGAATTGCCGGCCGGCTTTTTTAAAGAGACGGTGCATGAAAACACTAATATTTTTTTTAATAAATCCTTTACACTAAATGACAAGTGCAGTAACCAACACTGTCACTGTGCTTCTTATATGTGTGACTGACATGTTTCTATCTATCTAATCTATGTGTGATGCTCTATTCCTTCTTGTCTAAATTGTCGGGTACCGGTGTATGCCGCTGCTGAATTGCCGGCGGCTTTTTTAAAGAGAGTGTCTTCTGAGCAGTTTGTCAGCTTTTGGACACCTTTGAAGGTGTTTTCTATGTGTTTTTGTTTGCCTGCCATTGGTTTTAACGGTGTTCGACGGTGTTCTAAGGTGTTCGACGAACAGTTCGACGAACAGTTCCTCGAACATCCCGGTGTTCGACGAACCGAACCGAACCCGAACACTATGGGGGTGGCTCAACACTAGTCCTTAATTGCTTTCAAGGGGCGGCTTGGATTACGGCAGTACCTGCCCAGTAAAAGGTCCAGGTACGGGATCAAGCTGTATAAACTTTGTGAGAGTACCTCAGGGTACACTCACAAGTTTAGAGTTTATGAAGGGAAGGACTCCTGGATTTAACCCCCTGAATGCCCCCCTGTTCTGGGAGTGAGTGGGAAAATTGTGTGGGACTTGGTGCACCCACTGCTGGATAAAGGTTATCACCTGTACGTGGATAACTTTTATACAAGTATCCCACTCTTCAAGTCCCTCTCTGCGCGACATACCGCAGTTTGCGGTACTGTCCGCAAAAATCAGAAAGGCCTCCCAAAGACGCTAATTGGGCAGCTGCTCAGAAGGGGTGAGAGCAGAGCCCAATGTAGCGACCACCTGTTGGTGGTCAAGTACAAGGACAAGAGGGATGTCCATCTCTTGACCACCATACATGGTGATGGCAGCACCCTCAGCACTGTAAGAGGTTCCACTACACAGGTCGCCAAACCAGACTGTGTAGTGGGGTACAACAAGCACATGGTGGGAGTTGATCTCTCCGATCAAGTCCTCCAGCCGTACAGTGCTTTGAGAAAGGCCAAGGTATGGTATAAGAAGCTGGCCGTGCACATTGTTCAGATGGCAATGCACAACGCTTTCCTTCTGTCTCAATGTGCAGGCCAGACTTCTGCGTCGTATCTTCACTTTCAGGAGACAGTTATCAAGGCCCTGATATTTGGTAGTGGTGGCGGAGCGGGTCCCACTACTTCTGGAACTGAAGGACCTTGAATTGTACCGGGCCAGCATTTCCAGGGGCAGATCCCTCACAGAGGAAAAAAAGGGTAAGTCACAAAAGAAGTGCCGAGTGTGCTACCGAAGAGGAATACGCAAGGACACCATTTACCAATGTGACACCTGCCCCGACAAACCTGGCCTCTGCATGAAAGACTGCTTCAGAAGATACCATACCTCCATGGACTATTGAATTAATTTCTGACGTATGAGAACCTGACAAACACTACACAGCTGACGTAGTGTTCGTCAGGTTGTCATACTTCAGCTGTGTAGTGTTTGTCAGGTTGTAATAGACAACTGGCATATAACACTACATAATAAAATTGACAAATCAGGAATCCGTTCCAAAAAGGGGGCACTTGTGGTGGAGCTCCAATGTTTAGGCACACAGGGGCTCTCCAAATGCGACATGGTTCCAATTTGTAAGCGGACACCATGTCGCGTTTGGAGTGCCCCTGTGTGCCTAAACGTTGGGGCTCCCCCACAATTAACCCCATTTTGGAAACTAGACCCCCGAAGGCACCTATCTAGATGCATAGTGAGCACTTGGAACCACCAGGTGCTTCAAAAATAAATCCGTAAAAATGAAAAAGTGTGTTTTTTTCCACTTTTTCACTTTTACGAATCAATTTGTGAAGCACCTGGGGGTTCCAAGTGCTCAGTATGCATCTAGATAGGTGCCTTGGAGGGTATAGTTTCCAAAATGGGGTCACTTGTGGGAGAGCTCCAATGTTTGGGCACACAGGGACTCTCAAAATGCAAAATGGTGTCCGCTAACAAATTGAATGGAAAATCGGCTCAAATTGATAGAGGACACAATGTTGCGTTTGGAGAGCCCCTGTGTGCCCAAACATTGGAGCTCCCCCACAAGTGACCCTGTTTTGGAAATGAGACCCCCCAAGGCACCTATCTAGATGCATAGTGAGCACTTGGAACCCCCAGGTGCTTCACAAATTGATTCATAAAAATGAAAAAGTGTTTTTTTTTTCACTTTTTCATTTTTATGAATCAATTTGTGAAGCACCTGGGGGTTCCAAGTGCTCACTATGCATCTAGATAGGTGCCTTGGGGGGGTCTAGTTTCGAAAATGGGGTCACTTGTGGGGAAGCTCCAATGTTTGGGCACACAGGGACTCTCCAAATGCAACATGGTGTTCGCTAACAAATTGAATGGAAAATCGGCTCAAATTGTTAGCGGACACCATGTTGCGTTTGGAGAGCCCCTGTGTGCCCAAACATTGGAGCTCCCCCACAAGTGACCCCATTTTGGAAACTAGACCCCCCAAGGCACCTATCTAGATGCATAGTGAGCACTTGGAACCCCCAGGTGCTTCACAAATTGATTCGTAAAAATTAAAAAGTGAAAAAAAAACACTTTTCCATTTTTAAGAATCAATTTGTGAAGCACCTGGGGGATCCAAGTGCTCACTATGCATCTAGATAGGTGCCTTGGGGGGGTGTAGTTTCAAAAATGGGGTCACTTGTGGGGGAGCTCCAATGTTTGGGCACACAGGGGCTCTCCAAACTCAACATGGTGTCCGCTAACAGTTTGAGCCGATTTTCCATTCAATTTGTTAGCGGACACCATGTTGCATTTGGAGAGTCCCTGTGTGCCCAAACATTGGAGCTCCCCCACAAGTGACCCCATTTTGGAAACTAGACCCCCCAAGGCACCTATCTAGTTGCATAGTGAGCACTTGGAACCCCCAGGTGCTTCACAAATTGATTCGTAAAAATGAAAAAGTGAAAAAAAAAACACTTTTTCATTTTTATGAATCAATTTGTGAAACACCTGGGGGTTCCAAGTGCTCACTATGCATCTAGATAGGTGCCTTGGGGGGTCTAGTTTCCAAAATGGGGTCACTTGTGGGGGAGCTCCAATGTTTAGGCACATCAGGGGCTCTCCAAACGCAACATGGCGTCCGCTAATTATTCAAGCAAATTTTACAATCAGAAAGTCAAATGGCGCTCCTTCCCTTCCGAGCCCTGCCGTGCGCCCAAACAGTGTTTTTTCCCCACATATTGGGTATCTGCATGCCCAGGGGAAATTGCACAACAAATTTTGCGGTCCATTTTTTCTTGTTACGTCTGTGAAAATGCAAAAAATTGGGTCTAAATTAACATTTTTGTGAAAAAAGTTAAATGTTCATTGTTTTCTTCCACATTCCAAAAATTCCTGTGAAGCGCCTGAAGGGTTAATAAAGTTCTTGAATGTGGTTTTGAGCACCGTGAGGGGTGCAGTTATTAGAATGGTGTCACTTTTGGGTATTTTCTGTCATAAAGACCTCTCAAAGTGACTTCAAATGTGATGTGGTCCCTAAAAAAATGGTTTTGTAAATTTTGTTGGAAAAATGAGAAATCGCTGGTCAACTTTTAACCCTTTTAGCTCCCTAACAAAAAAAATTTTGGTTCCAAAATTGTGCTGATGTAAAGTACACATGTGGGAAATGTTATTTATTAAGTATTTTATGTGACATATCTCTCTGATTTAAAGGCATAAAAATTCAAAGTTTGAAAATTGCAAAATTTTCAAAATTTTCGCCAAATTTCAGTTTTTTTCACAAATAAATGCAAGTGATATCAAAGAAATTTTACCACAATCATGAAGTACAATATGTCACGAATAAACAGTCACAGAATCAGGGGGATCCGTTGAAGCGTTCCAGAGTAATTACCTCATACAGTGACAGTGGTCAGAATTGTAAAAATTGGCCTGGTCATTAACGTGCAAACCACCCTCGGGGGTAAAGGGGTTAAAATCCGGAGAGGTAACAAGCCGCATGGGCAACTAGTCAAAATGCCAAAATGGGAAAGAAAAAGGATGTGTCGGCTGCTGAGAAGCAAAAAATTGTGGAGTGTTTAGGTCAAGGCATGACTACAATCAACATTGCCAAGACACTTCATCCTGATCATCGCACAATCAAGAAGTATGTAGCTGATTCACAGTACACACGTGTGCGTGCTGATAAGGGAAAATTGAGGACTCTTTCCTACAGGCAATTACGTCAGGTTAAAAGAGCAGCGGCAAAAAAGCCTTGTCATAGCAGCAGACAAGTTTTTGAAGCTGCTGGTGCCTTCAACGTCCCCCGAACAACAAGATGCAGGGTCCTTCAGAGGTTTGCAGCTGTGCGTAAGCCATCATGTCGACCTCCTCTATCCACTGTACACAAGCAGAAACGGCTCCAGTGGGCCAAACAATACATGAAGACTGACTTCAAAACTGTTTTGTTCACCGATGAGTGCCATGCAACGCTCGATGGTCCAGATGGATGGAGTGGAGGATGGCTGGTTGATGGACACCCCATGCAAACAGGGCTACGGTGCCAGCAAGGAGGAGGTGGAGTAATGTTTTGGGCTTGAATCATGGGGAGAGAGATTGTCGGCCCCTTTAGGATCCCTGAAGGGGTAAAGATGAACTCCATAATGTATGTGGAGTTTCTCAAACAGCACTTCCTGCCATGTTCAAGAAGAAGAACCGTGTATTCCGCAGCAAGATCATTTTCAAGCATGATAATGCACTGTCTCATGCTGCACATAACACATCTGCATCTCTGGCTGATATGGACATAAAAGGGGACAAACTTATGGTGTGACCCCCATGCTCCCCTGACCTCAAACCCACTGAGAACCTCTGGAGCATCATCAAAAGGAGTGTCTAGGATGGCGGGAGGCAGTTCACATCTAAGCAACAGCTCTGGGAGGGTATTCTGTCCTCATGCAAAACAATTGAAGCAGAAACCATCCAATACCTGACAAATTCAATGGACGAGAGAGTTCAGAAGCTCCTTTTGAACAAGTGGTCCTATGTGCAAATGTAACATCACCTAGAATAAAGTTTTGATTTGAAAACTTTTTGATTTCAGTTTGTAATAACCTGCTAATGCTTATAATTTCAAAAATGACCATTTTTTGTTCTTTATTAAAATGAAAAGGTTGATCGAAGAGTGTGGGGCATCTAAGAGTGTGGCAACCCAGTAGTCAGGATTATTTCGAATTCTGACAATCTAAGGGTCATGTTGCAGGTAGTGCAGCAAGAAGGCACTCATGTCTTGCGCATCTAGGAGCCACAAAATTATTTTCCGGGTTAGATGCAGCTAAAAATTATTATTAATTTTAAATCTGGTGGAGTTTAATATAGATGGCATAATAGAATCAGTACTGCAATCTGCTACAAGGCCCAAATTATTTTCCAGCCAAGATACAGATAAACATGATGAGTAATTTTAAATCTGGTGGAGTTTAGTATAGATGGCCTAATAGAATCAGAACTGCACACTGCTACAAGGCCCAAATTATTTTCCAGCCAAGATACAGATAAACATGATTAGTAATTTTATATCTGGTGGAGTTTAGTATAGATGGCCTAATAGAATCAGTACTGCAAACTGCTACAAGGCCCAAATTATTTTCCAGCCAAGAAACAGATAAACATGATTAGTAATTTTAAATCTGGTGGAGTTTAGTATAGATGGCCTAATAGAATCAGTACTGCACACTGCTACAAGGCCCAAATTATTTTCCAGCCAAGATACACATAAGCATGATTAGTAATTTGAAAGCTTAAAACGGTTGATGAGGTGATGTTAACAAATCATCAAGCTTTTACTCTCCCCAGGATGACACAGGGGTAGAAAAGTCGTTTCGGATCCATGATTTGTTCATCTTTATGAACATGAGTCTGTCTACATTATCAGTGGAGAGCCGCGTGCGCTTATCTGTCAGCACACCACCAGCAGCGCTGAACACACGTTCAGACAGAACGCTGGCTGCGGGGCATGACAAGATCTCCAAGGCGTAAGTGGCGAGCTCAGGCCATTTATCCAGATTGGAAGCCCAAAAAGAGCAAGGGTCCAGTGACACAGTCATGGCTTCAATGTTTATTTGGAGATACACCTGTACCATCGTCTCTAGGCGTTGACTATATTTCAGACTTCTTGTCTCCTGTGGCCTTGCAAAGGATGGGCTAAAAAAGTGGTGAAATGATTCCGCAAAATTGATGTTACCAGCAGATACTGTGTTTCTGTTACGTTTTGAGAGCTGAACACTCGACGGTCCCACAGTTGGCAAGTTGGAACTGTGAGATTCACTACGTGCACCACTAGTGTTTTGTGGAAAAGCACATGTAAGATTCTGCAACAGTCTCTGCTGATATTCCTGCATGCGTGTATTTCTTTCTATGGCAGGAATAATTTCTGCAAATTTACTTTTGTACCGGGGATCTAAGAGTGTGGCAACCCAGTAGTCAGGATTATTTCTAATTCTCACAATTCGAGGGTCATGTTGCAGGTAGTGCAGCAAGAAGGCACTCATGTGTCTTGCGCATCCAGGAGCACCAAGTCCCTGTTGTGTTGGTGGCGAGGTAACAATCATGCTTCCTTCCTCTGCCCTCTCCCCCCAACCTCGCACAACAAAGTATAGCGCACACAGCAACAGCAGTGCCGTCTAACACGCAGCTGCAGCAGTGAGAGAATGGTGGCGACAGGGAAAATGGCTGGGTCTTATAGGGCAAGGACATGTGACATACACTGCCAATGACACATGCCCTTGCTTGTGTGAAAAAAAGCACTTCGCTCCGTGTGTGCGCTGCTGATAGGCTGACAGATTGCACCTCCCCACTGTAAATGCGGGAAAGAGAAAAAAAATGGAGATCTTCATTATTTCTGCAGAGATCCATCCCCTGCCCCCCCCCCCGCCACGCTGCACACTCAAACTGCGTATTAACATTCATTTTCAGCGTTACTGAGAAAAAATCCAGTTATGATTTTGGTGCACGAACAGTTATCGAACATAACCTCGAATAGCCGAATTTTTTTCAAATTGTTCGTGTTCGCCGAACGGCTCGAACACCGCCCAAAATAGCTCGAATTTGAGATTGGCGAACAGTTCGAGTCGAACACCGCTCATCTCTAGAAATAACATCATGTGCAGTATATGTAGATTTTTAGAATTAAAACTAAGAATCTTGTTAAAATATATATTATATACAATTTAAGCCTTTGGTGCTTTCATAATAGTGACATCCAAAGTACATTTATATTAGCCATCTTGAGTTCACAGCGAAAGAAGACCTGAGAGGAAGGTAGATCTCAGTCAAAAGAGCTGGATGAGGTAAAAGAAATGGAAAACTGCTTTTCTTAACATATTTGATATGGCTGATTTTGGGGTAAAAAAAGTTAATTCTGGGCCTAGATTTTTAATGAGTGCCAGGTAGGTTGATGGTAGGACTTGTCCTTCCCTCTCACAATAGTAATAGTTTTCATTTAGCTCTGGTGAAGCCGCTGATCTCATAAATAGACTATATAGAGTTTGCAGTTAGAAAATACAGAGTTAGAGAGTCAAGGAAATAATATGGCCTTACAGGAGATGCCAGGTGATTTTTTTTATATGTGAGGAAACCTCCAGACATTTATTTTTTTCTGCGATATATGGTACATTACCAGTCAAAGGTTTGGACAAACCTGTTCATGCACAGGTTTTTATTGACTGTGCTCATGGAAGAATCAAACTGAAAGAAGCAAGATAAAAAAAGACACAAGAAAAACAAGCAGTAAAGAAATGAACCTAGCCAAATCAGTTCTCATACTTTGCACTGACGAGAGCCAACAGCCCGAAACACTGTGTCTGCAAATTGAGATTCTGATTTGGCTTTTATCCTAAGTCATATTGCATGACTCGTTAAAGGCTCGATTGAGACTTGTAGGATTGCTGCTTCCAAAAGGTGGCGCTATAGAGTACAAGTCCTCTTTTTCTCTGAAGAGGCAAATTGCATGTTAAATCTTAGATCCTCAAAGTACCTCCCTTTTACTCTGATGACAGCCTTACACCCCCTTTGAGTTCAGTCAAGCTGCATCATCAGGTAGTCACCTGGAATGCCTTACAATGGGCATGTATGTCTTGTCAAAAGTTCACTTGTGGAATCACAAGCCTTCAGAAAGTGTTTCTGAAAATCAGGTGTTTTTTTTGCAGAGATAGTATATGTATAAAGTTCCATGCAGTACTAAGCCCTATTGCACAATTGTTCTTAGTCAAAATATAGGAAGAAACACTCACCAATGTAAAGAAAAATTTAATTTCATCATTACTTTAAGATATAAAAGGCAGTCAATCTGGAAAAATTGCTAGAACCTTGAAGGTATCCTCAAGCGCAGTCATAAAAACTATTAATCACTAGTGATGGGCGAACACTAAAATGCTCGGGTGCTCGTTGTTCGGGTCGAGCACATTGGAATACTCGGGTGCTCTACCTGAGCAACGGCCCCAATGTAAGTCTATGGGAGACTCGAGCATTTTTCAGGCGGCTCCTCCCGGAGGTCTGCAAAGAGCCTAAAATTGCCCAAATCAATGGGAACAGTGCTCAAATGACATGGGAACAGCATGGGGAATACCCCTGAAAGCATTTCTGACTCCCAGGTCACTGCTGTCAACAATGTTGTCAGAGGTATTACGCCAATTTTACGGACTCACAATAAAACATACAAAAGCAAAACCAAAATGGATTTTCCTTGGAAATATTCTAAGGAGCATCCTTTCCAGGGTAATGACTTGTATATAAGGCTAAATAAATAACCAAAAACAAAAATACTTCTCCACACAATAGGCTATGTTCACACGTAGCGTTTTTGATGTGTTTTTGCACTTTTGTATTGCTTTCAACTGTGACAAATGCATTCACCGGGAAACGTCATTTTAATATTTTACAACCTTATCTGGCCATGTGGTGTGTGATACATCATCAGACACATCCTGTTTCATTTATGAAGGAGGGACTCTGAAAGTCACAAAGCCTATTTTTATAGGGCCATCATGCCGCCTTTACTATTCTTGAAGGGCCAGCAGTCGGCCCTCACTATTCTAAGAGAGCCATCAACCGGCTATGCTTTGTTGTTCCCATTACTAAAGAGTGGGTCTCCTATACTTTTATTGCGTATGCAGTGAGTGGCAGTGCTGCTAAAAATTTGGACCTACTCCAATGCCCCTTGGAAGAGACGTAGAAGAGGGCCTCCTGAAAAAAAATGTTCCCATTATTAGGAAGTGGGTCTCCCATTGTGTTTGCCTATGCAGTGAATGCAAAGGTTGCCAAAAAGTGGGAGGCACTCCAATGCCCCTTGGAAGATACTTAGAGGAGGGCCTCATGAAAAATTGTTTCTATTATTAGGAAGTGGGTCTCCCATTGTGTTTGCCTATGCAGTGAATGCAAGGGTTGCCAAAAATTTGGAGGCACTCCAATGCCCCTTGGAACAGACATGGAGGTCAGAGGGCCTCCTGAAAATAATGTTCCCATTATTAGGAAGTGGGTCTCCCATTGTGTTGGCCTATGTAGTGAATGCAAGGGTTGCCAAAAATTTGGACCTACTCCAATGACCCTTGGAAGAGACATAGAGGAGGGCCTCCTGTGAAAAAATGTTCCCATTATTAGGAAGTGGGTCTCCCATAGTCTTGGCCTATGCAGTGAATGCAAAGGTTGCCAAAAATTGGGAGGCACTCCAATGCCCCTTGGAAGAGATGTAGAGGGCCTCATGAAAAAATGTTCCCATTAGAAAGGAGCGGGTCTCTTATACTTGTAATGCCCATGCACTAAGCATATGGACTCACAAACATTTACCCCTGGGGGGTATACATGAACATACTGTATAAAAAATTTTTTTTACGGGCATCATAAACACCCTTTAAATAAATTATGTGGGTGTTGCATCACAGACCTCGGTCACCCTGGTGATATGGTGGTGGAGGATGAGGATGAGGAGATGGAGGAGGACAACAGCAAATAGACAAAATCAGGAAGCGTATACCCATGTGTGGGTGTGAAGAGGTGCATGGGAATACACCTCCCAAAAAATACAATGGATTTGAGTTTATGTTACGCTGCTATCATTCGGTGGTGTTCAGCAGTCTGGTCCAATCCAGCCCTTGTTCATTTTTAGAAGAGTCAGCCTGTCAGCATTTTCAGTTGACAGGCAGATGCACTTATCAGTTATAATTCCACTAGCGCCATTAAAAACCCGCTCTGATAAAACGCTAGCGGCAGGGCAGGCCAGGATCTCCAAGGCATAGAGAACCAGTTCATTCCACATATCCAGCTTGGATACCCAATAATTGTAAGGCACAGAGAAATCATGCCTCCTCTTTAATTGTGAGCAGCGAGCATTTCAGAAGAAAGAGAAGTGGGATGGTGACGCTAATTATAGGGTCATCTTGGTGGAGTCCTCAAAGTTTTGGAAGATGGTACATATGTTTGAGATCCATGTCCTCTCCTGAGGTCTTATGTGTGGAGTCTGAACTGAATACCGACGGACTTGTTGATGCTGGTAGTCAACAACTGCCCTTTCCTGCTCACAAATCCTTTTCAACACCTGCAGTGTAGAGTTCCAACGCGTGGGAACATCACAAAACATTCTGTGAGCCAGAAGCTACAAACACTGCTGAAACATGGCAAGGGCGGCGGAAGCTGTAGGTGACTTTCTAAAATGGGCAAACAGGCAGCATACTTTAACAAGCAGATCTGGCAGCTCTTGGTAGGATTTGTGAGACCGCTGAACCACGAGGTTAAGCACATGGGCCAGGCATGGAACGTGTGTGAGCTCACCTCGCCTCAGAGCCGCCACCAGGTTCCGGGCATTGTCACACATGACCATGCCTGGCTTTAGGTTCAGCGGTGTGAGCCACAGATCTGCCTGCTCTTTCAGAGCTGTCCACAACTCTTCAGCATTGTGCGGTTTCTCATATTAGCTTCAGAACAGCCTGTTGCCGCTTGGCCGGGGCAGTGCTGCAGTGCTTCCAGCTTGTGACTGATGTGGTCATTTTGGAGATGGAAGCTGAAGAGGAGGAGGAGGCTGAGGAGGATGAGGTGCAGGAGCTGTAGACTGTGGGTGCAACCCTATTTGACCTAGGGCTTGCAATCCTTGGCGTCGGGAGGATGTGTTCCGTCCCAAGGTCCGAACGGGTCCCGGCTTCCACTATGTTAACCCAGTGTGTCGTCAGTGAGATGTACCATCCCAGCTCACAAGCACTTGTCCACGTGTCCGTGGTTAGGTGGACACTCCCGGTAACTGCGTTGCTGAGGGCACGGCACAGCGGGAGAAATAGTGGACCGAGTAGCGAGGGACCGCTGCCGCCATCAGGTTGCGAAAGGCTTCCGTCTCCATGAGCCTAAAAGGCAACATTTCGAAATGTGGGAATTTAGTAGTGTGGCCTGTGTTGCACTTGCGTTCCAAGGACTGGGTTATGGTCAACTGAACGCTGCGCTGGGACAAGGACGTGGACGTGCTTCCTGATGCTGCTACTTGAGAGTGTGCAATGACAGGTGCAGGGCAGGAGGCATCTTCGCATGCACCATGGACAGGGGATTGGCTTGCATGCACAACAGCAGGGGAAGCAGTGGTGCCACCCTCAGACACTGTTTCTGGACCCTGGGGTTCGGCCCACAAAGTCAGGTGCTTTGCTGCCATGTGCCTGATCATGCTAGTGGTGGTCAGGCTAGTCGCTTTGCCACCCCTGCTGATGCTGGCCTGGCAGGTGGTGCAAATGGCCTTTTTGAGGTTATCGGCAAGTCTTTAAAAAACAATAAGACTCAGGAAGACCTAACTGTTGTACTGGCAACTTCCTTCATGTTGGTGTTATGGGGAACAGCTGCCTGCCTTTTGTCTGCGGCAACCACACTGCTTCTTCCTGCCTGTTGGGGTGCTCAGCTTCCCTGCCTCTGTGTGCTGCTGTCCTCGCTCTGCATGTCCTCCTGCCAGGTTGGGTCAGTTACTATATCATCCACCACCTCGTCTTCCACTTCCGCACCCTGGTCCTCCTCCTGACTTTCTGGCAATTGTGTCTCATCATCATCCACTTCTTGTGACACTTTCCCACCGTCGCCTTCTTGTGACCATGGCTGCTCAAATATTTGGGCATCGCTACATGTAATCTCCTCTTGCCCCACTTCAAGTGGACCGGGCGAGAGGCCCGAATCTATAAATGGAAAAGTGAACAGCTCTTCGGAGTGTCCAAGTGTGGGATCAGTTGTCTCCGGGCACTCGGCATGGTGGGATGAAGGAGGATCAGGGTGAGGAATATTAAGTCCACACTCACGGCTACTGACACTTGACCATGTGGAAGATAGGGTGGTGGTGGTGGTGGCAAAGTGACTGGAAGCATTATCTGCTGTAACGGGTCTGGGAGGTGGAACCACAGAGCAACTATACAAAGGGGCAGTCCTTGTAAGGAAGCGGGTGACACCCAGGGAAGGCAGGCAGGCAGTCACGGCTAGTGACGGGGACAGTCTCTGGGTAAGAGGGCAGGAGGTCACGGCAAGTGATGGCTAAGCCTCCAGGTAGGCCAGCAGGCAGGTAACGGGTGGACGCTCCCAGGTGAGCGGGCGAGAGTCTCTGGACAAGTGGGTGATCACAGCAAGTGACGGCAGAGCCTTCAGGTAGGCTAACAGGCAGGTAACAGGTGGACGCTCCCAGGTGAGCGGGCAAGAGTCTCTGGACGGGCAGGTGGTCACAGCACGTGACGGCAGAGCCTCCAGGTAGGCTAGCAGACAGGTAGCAGGTGGACGCTCCCAGGTGAGCGGGCAAGATTCTCTGGACGGGCAGGTGGTCACAGCACGTGACGGCAGAGCCTCCAGGTAGGCTGGCAGGCAGGTAGCTGGTGAGCGCTCCCAGGTGAGCGGGCAAGAGACACTGGACGGGCAGGTGGTCACAGCACGTGACAGCAGAGCCTCCAGGTAGGCTAGCAGGCAGGTAGCAGGTGGACGATCCCAGGTGAGCGGACGAGAGTCTCTGGACAAGTGGGTGGTCACAGCAAGTGACGGCAGAGCCTCCAGGTAGGCTAACAGGCAGGTAACAGGTGGACGCTCCCAGGTGAGCGGGCAAGAGTCTCTGGACGGGCAGGTGGTCACAGCACGTGACGGCAGAGCCTCCAGGTAGGCTAGCAGACAGGTAGCAGGTGGACGCTCCCAGGTGAGCGGGCAAAATTCTCTGGACGGGCAGGTGGTCACAGCACGTGACGGCAGAGCCTCCAGGTAGGCTGGCAGGCAGGTAGCAGGTGAGCGCTCCCAGGTGAGCGGGCAAGAGACACTGGACGGGCAGGTGGTCACAGCACGTGACAGCAGAGCCTCCAGGTAGGCTAGCAGGCAGGTAGCAGGTGAGCGCTCCCAGGTGAGCGGGCAGACGGATCCATAGACAGACTGGCAGGGCTGTTAGGCAGACTGTCGGACCGCAGGAATAACAGCAGATAGACACGAGTCAGGCAGGTATCAGACAGGAAACTGGCAGGTAGCTGGCAGGTAACTGGCAGGTAACTGGAAACGGGACCTGAGGGCTGAAGCAGAGTGATGAACTATGCTACAACATTGCTCGGGCACCTCCATCTTGGAGGAGGTGCCTTATATATGGAGAGATCCTCCGGCCATTGGCCTGGGACTCCTTAGGGCGGCGCGCACGGCCCCTTTAAGAGAGGGGGAGCGTGCGCGCGCCCTAAGCCCAGTGACCGGGGAGGAGCGCGCGCTGCCAGCAGAGCGGGAGGAAGACGCCGGGCACGGAGCGGAGAGGTGAGGGGAACAGCGTCCCTGCCTAGCAGGAGGCAGGGACGCCGACGCTACATCTGCTATCCAGCCAACAACCTTTTGACACTGCTCTGGGTTCAATAGTGGTGTGCTGCGATCCCCTCGGAATTGGGACAGGAAGGTCTGGCAAGAAGATGTGGGTGTTTGTTGTGGCACAATTTCAGCTTGCCCACGGCCTCGGCCTCTGCATGTATCATCACCATCACGTCCAGTTCCCCGTCCCTTGCCATGTGCCTTGCCCATTTTAAATGGAGGACAATATTTTCCACGCTCACTACAAATGGCTGAATTTGGAGCGAAGTTATATGTGATCCTTTTGACATACAAACCGCATTTTTAAATACCTGGCCTGTAGGTAACTATTTTTAACAGTGCCGACCTCGTGTCAATCAGTTCACTGACACACTGCAACAAAATTTAAATGGAGGCTAGAAATGGCTGAATTTGGAGCAAACATATATGTGATCTGTGTGACGGAGAAACCACAATTTTAAATACCTGGCCTGTAGGTAACTATTTTTAACAGCAAACTGGTGTCATTACCTTCACTGACACACTGCAACAAAATTTTAATGGAAGCCAGAAATGGCAATATTTTCAGCGCAATTATATGTGATCCGTGTGACAGACAAACTACAGTTTTAAATAGCTGGCCTTTAGGTAAATATTTTGAACAGCGCCAACCTCGTGTCAATCAGTTCACTGACACACTGCAACAAAATTTCAATGGAGGCCAGAAATGGCAATATTTCCAGTGAAATTATATGTGATCCGTGTGACGGAGAAACCACAGTTTTAAATAGCTGGCCTGTAGGTAACTATTTTTAACAGCAAACTGGTGTCAATAGCTTCACTGACACAGTGCAACAAAATTTCAATGGAGGCCAGAAATGGCAATATCAGCGCAATGATATGTGATTCGTGTGACGGACAATCCACAGTTTTAAATAGCTGGATTTTTAGCGCTGTAATATGGAAAGGACCTGGCTGTATTCTGCAGTGCCAGCAAGCAAATGGCGCAGATAAATTGTGTTCTCTGGATTGCTTTTTAAGCAAAAAATGAGGATTAAGATCCAAAGAAAATTATTCCTGGCCCCTGAGGCCTGGGCCTATGTCTAACAGCAGCAGCAGACAGAACTGGAATGGAGCCTCTTGTGCTACATGCACTGCAGTCTGCTATATACACTGCTTGCCTGCCTATATACATTGCCTACCTGATATCTCTGCAGATGGATTAGTCCTCAGAAGGACTGTTTGTTGAGATGGATATGTGTAATATACTTGTGTTCTACCTACACTACCAAATAAACAAGCAAATCTCTCCCTAGCTCAGCAGTACCCCTCCCTACACTGTCTGATTGTGGAATAGACTGATGAGCACAGCGGCGCTAGGTCTGATATAGACCTGATGACGCTGTGCGGCCATCCAATCACTGTAATTCCACAACCAACATGGCTGCGGCATTACAGTGAGTGGCAGGCAATCCCTGCATGCTCATTGGCTGTGTAAAGAGTGTCAAACATGCAGGGAGGGGACCAGAGCATCAGCCCGAGCATCTCGCAATACTCGGCGAGCTCCGAGCATCTCCAGTACTGAGATGCTCCGGCGAGTACTGAGTACTTGAAAGCATGCTCGCTCATCACTATTAATCACTATAATAAAATTGGCTCTCCTGAATAGTGTTGAGCCACCCCCGTAGTGTTCGGGTTCGGTTCGGTTCGTCGAACACCGGGATGTTCGAGGAACTGTTCGTCGAACTGTTCGTCGAACACTTTAGAACACCGTCGAACACCGTTAAAACCAATGGCAGGCAAACAAAAACACATAGAAACACATAGAAAACACCTTCAAAGGTGTCCAAAAGCTGACAAACTGCTCAGAAGACGCTCTCTTTAAAAAAGCCGGCCTGCAATTCAGCAGCGGCATACACCGGTACCCGACAATTTAGACAAGAAGGAATAGAGCTTCACACATAGATTAGATAGATAGAAACATGTCAGTCACATATAAGAAGCACAGTGACAGTGTTGCTTACTGTACTTGTCATTTAGTGTAAAGGATTTATTTAAAAAAATAATAGTGTTTTCATGCACCATCTCTTTAAAAAAGCCGGCCGGCAATTCAGCATCTGTACCCGACAATTTATAACAGAAAGAATAGAGCATCACACATAGATAGATATAAACATGCCAATCACATATATAATAAGTACAGTGATAGTGTTGGTTACTGTACTTGTCATTTAGTGTAAAGGATTTATTTAAAAAAATAATAGTGTTTTCATGCACTGTCTCTTTAAAAAAGCCGGCCGGCAATTCAGCATCTGTACCCGACAATTTAGAACAGAAAGAATAGAGCATCACACATAGATAGATATAAACATGCCAATCACATATATAATAAGTAAAGTGATAGTGTTGGTTACTGTACTTGTCATTTAGTGTAAAGGATTTATTTAAAAAAATAATAGTGTTTTCATGCACTGTCTCTTTAAAAAAGCCGGCCGGCAATTCAGCATCTGTACCCGACAATTTAGAACAGAAAGATAGAGCATCACACATAGATTAGATAGATAGAAACATGTCAGTCACATATATATGAAGTACAGTGACAGTGTTGATTACTGTACTTGTCATTTAGTGTTAAAATAAAGGATTTATAAAAAAAAAAATTGGCGTGGGGGTCCCCGTAATTTTAGTCTCTAGCGGAGGTTAAGCAGATGGCTGGGGCAGATGTTTGAAGTCTGGGAAGGGGGTAATACTCATGGAGCTTCCCAGGCTACTAATATCAGCCCCCAGCTGAATACCTAGCCTTTACTAGCTATTAAAATGGGGGACCCCCCCAAAAAAATGACGTGGGGTCCCCCCTATTTTAATAGCTAGCAAAGGCTAGGCAGACAGCTGGGGGCTGAAATTAATAGCCCAGGAAGGGTGCCATGAATATTGGCCCCCTCCCAGGCTAGAAACACCAGCCGTCAGCCGCCCCAGAAATGGCGCATCCATAGGATGCGCCAATTCTGGCACTTAGCCTCGCTCTTCCCACTGCCCTGTAGCGGTGGCAGGGGGTAATAGGGCTGGGGTTGATGTCAGCTTATAATGCCAGCTGACATCAAGCCCAGGTTAGTAATGGAGAGGCGTCTATAAGACACCCCCATTACTAACCCCATAGTCAAAGTTACAAAAAAAAAACACAAACACCCAGAATAAAGTCCTTTAATTGAAATAAACACACAATTCTTTATTGTTCTAAATTAAACTATACTTACCATCACGCCCATTCCAGCTGAAGCCAACGATCTCCTGCAATAAAAGAAAAATAATAAAGCAACATCATCCTTACCTTTCCATGGTTCTCAGGACAGCTCCAGCTCTGCTACATCGAGATGACAGGCTGGACCGCAGCAGAACGCTGCCATCCAGCCTGTCATCCCGCAGACACTGAGAAGCGCAGGCATGCTTGCGCTCCTCAGTGTCTCTCTGTGACGGCATAAAGATGAGCCGACAATGAACTCAGCTCACCTCATGTACGTCACTGACAGAGTGGGAAAATTCTCCTGCACTCAGCGCTTCAGCGTGAGAATTTTCCCACGCTGTCAGTGACGTGCATGAGGTGAGCTCATGTCCAATGAACTCAGCTCACCTCATGTACGTCACTGACAGCGTGGGAGAATTCTCACGCTGAAGCGCTGAGTGCAGGAGAATTTTCCCACGCTGTCAGTGACGTGCATGAGGCTCATATTTAAATTTGGCGCACAAATCGGTGATTGGTCGCGGGCAGCGTCCGCGACCAATCAGCACGGTAGTGTTTAACTTTGGCGGCAAGATCAGTGATTGGTCGCGTGCCAAGACCGCGACCAATCACCGATTTGGGCGCCACATTTAAATATCGGCCGCGACCAATCAGCACAGCGTTGTTTAAATGTGGATCCAAGATCGGTGATTGGTCGCGGCCGATATTTAAATTTGGCGCACAAATCTGTGATTGGTCGCGGGCAGCATCCGCGACCAATCAGCACAGTAGTGTTTAACTTTGGCGGCAAGATCAGTGATTGGTCGCGGTCAAGACGGCGACCAATCACCGATTTGTGCCGCACATTTAAATAGCGGCCGCGACCAATTGGATGTCAGCGCCGCTCCCCGGTCCTCCCTTCACACCCTAGCCGCATGGATGTCAGCGGCGCTGCCTGTGCGGATACTTCCGCTGCGAGAACCCGGGACATGAGCGGGCGCTCGCAGCAGAAGTATCCCGACCCGCAGCGCCGCTCACCGGTCCTCCCTTCACACCCTAGCCGCTGATGTCCCCACAGTATCCGCATGGTGTTACAAAGGTCCGGACATTTGTGTTAAAAATCGCTGATTGGTCGCTGGCGCTGCCCGCGACCAATCACCGATTTGGGCGCCAAATTTAAATATCAGCCGCGACCAATCACCGATTTGGGCGCCAAATTTAAATATCCTCCGCGACCAATCACCCATCTTGGCTCCACATTTAAACACCGCTGTACTGATTGGTCGCGGACGCTATTTAAATGTGGCGCCAAAATGGGTGATTGGTCGCGCCCAGCGTCGGCGACCAATCAGCACAGCGGTGTTTAAATTTGGAGCCAAGATTAGTGATTGGTTGCGGCCGATATTTAAATTTGGCGCCCAAAATCGGTGATTGGTCGCGGGCAGCGCCAGCGACCAATCAGCGATTTTTAACACAAATGTCCGGATCTTTGTAACACCATGCGGATACTGTGGGGACATCAGCGGCTAGGGTGTCAAGGGAGGACCGGGGAGCGGAGCTGCGGGTCGGGACACATCTGCTGCGAGCAGTCGCTCATCTCCCGGCTTCTCGCAACGGAAGTATCCGACCAGGCAGCGGCGCTCCCCGGTCCTCACCAATACGATTAGCTGATTGGTCGCGCTCTCCGCACGCGACCAATCAGTGATCTTGGCGCTAAAGTTAAACACCGCTCTGCTGATTGGTCGCGGACGCTGCCCGCGACCAATCACCGATTTGGGCGCCACATTTAAATAGCGGCCGCGACAAATCAGCGAGCTTGGCGCCAAATTTAAACAACGCTCTGCTGATTGGTCGCGGACGCCAGACGCGTCCAATCAGTGAGATTGGCGCCAAATTTAAACAACGCTCTGCTGATTGGTCGCGGACTCCAGCCGCGACCAATCAGCGAGATTGACGCCAAATTTAAACCCCGCTCTGCTAATTGGTCGCGGATGCCGGCCGCGACTAATCAGCATTATTGGCGCCAAATTTAAACACCGCTCTGCTGATTGATCGCGGTCGCCGTCCGCGACCAATCAGTAGTATTGGCGCCAAATTTAAACCCTGCTCGGCTGATTGGTCACGGTTGCCGGCCGCGACCAATCAGCAGTATTGGCGCCAAATTTAAACCCCGCTCTGCTGATTGGTCACAGTTGCCTTCCGTGACCAATCAGCGATTTTGACGCCAAATTTAAACACCGCTCTGCTGATTGGTCGCGGCCGGCGATTGCGACCAATCAGCATTATTGGCGCCAAATTTAAACCCCGCTCTGCTGATTGGTCGTGACCGCCGGCCGCGACTAATCAACATTGTTGCCGCCAAATTTAAACACCGCTCTGCTGAATGGTCGAGGTCGTGACCAATCACCATTATTGGCGCCAAATTTAAACACCGCTTTGCTGATTGGTCGCGACCACAACCTATCAGCATTATTGGCGCAAAATTTAAACCCCGCTCTGCTGATTAGTCGCGACCGCCGGCCGTGACTAATCAACATTGTTGCCGCCAAATTTAAACACCGCTCTGCTGAATGGTCGAGGTCGTGACCAATCACCATTATTGGCGCCAAATTTAAACACCGCTTTGCTGATTGGTCGCGACCACAACCTATCAGCATTATTGGCGCAAAATTTAAACCCCGCTCTGCTGATTAGTCGCGACCGCCGGCCGCGACTAATCAACATTGTTGCCGCCAAATTTAAACACCGCTCTGCTGAATGGTCGAGGTCGTGAACAATCACCATTATTGGCGCCAAATTTAAACACCGCTTTGCAGATTGGTCGCGACCACAACCTATCAGCATTATTGGCGCAAAATTTAAACCCCGCTCTGCTGATTAGTCGCGACCGCCGGCCGTGACCAATCAGTGATATAGTCGCCAAATTTCAACACCGCTTTGCTGATTGGTCGCGGTTGCTGGCCACGACCAGTCAGCGATTTTGGCGACAATTTAAACACCGCTCTGCTGATTGCGCCGGGTCTGCCGCATACATATTCTAGAATACCCGATGCGTTAGAATCGGGCCACCATCTAGTTTCATGAAATAATTTTAAAAAAAAATTGACGTGGGGCTTTGCACTATATTTGTGTCCAGCCAGGTACAGCAGGCAGGAACGGGCTGCCCCCAACCACCAGCTGCCTATTTGTACCTGGCCGGACACAACAATATAGGGAAGCCCTTTTTTTCTTAATTATTTCATGAATTTCATGAAATAATTAAAAAAAATAATACGTGGGGCTTCGCCCTATTTTTGTATCTGGCCAGGTACAACTAGGCAGCTGGGGGCTGGAATCTGCAGCGCAGGGAGACCCAAGCTTTCTGGGTCACCCCAGCTGCAAATTGCAGTCCGCAGCCACCCCGGAAAATGGCGCGTTCATAGAAGCGCCATCTTCTGGCGCTGTACCCAACTCATCCAGGGCCCTGGTGCGGTGGCTCACTGGGTAATAAAGGGGTTAGGGCCAGCTTGGCATTATCAGCTGGCCCTAAGCCCGAAATTCATGGGGTCACGCCAATATTAGACATGACCGCTATGAATTTCTAGTAAAGTATTTAAAAAAAACACAACACCCAGAAAAAAGTCCTTTAATTGAAATAAACACACAATTCTTTATTGTTCTAAATTAAACCATACTTACCGTCACGCCCATTCCAGCTGAAGCCAACGATCTCCTGCAATAAAAGAAAAATAATAAACCAACCTCATCCTTACCTTTCCATGGTTCCCAGACAGCTTCAGCTCTGCTACATCGAGATGACAGGCTGGACAGCAGCAGAACGCTGCCATCCAGCCTGTCATCCCGCAGACACTGAGAAGCACAGGCATGCTTGCGCTCCTCAGTGTCTCGCTGTGACAGCATAAAGATGAGCCGAGGTCATGTCCAATGAACTCAGCTCACCTCATGTACGTCACTGACAGCGTGGAAGAATTCTCCTGCACTCAGTGCTTCAGCGTCAGAATTCTCCCACGCTGTCAGTGGCGTACATGAGGTCAGCTGAGTTCAATGGACATGAATGAGCTCACCTCATGCACGTCACTGACAGCGTGGGAAAATTCTCCTGCACTCAGCGCTTCAGCGTGAGAATTTTTCCACGCTGTCAGTGACGTGCATGAGGTGAGCTCATTCATGTCCAATGAACTCGGCTCACCTCATGCACGTCACTGACAGCGTGGGAAAATTCTCACGCTGAAGCGCTGAGTGCAGGAGAATTCTCCCACGCTGTCAGTGACGTGCATGAGGTGAGCCGAGTTCATTGTCGGCTCATCTTTATGCCGTCACAGCGAGACACTGAGGAGCGCAAGCATGCCTGCGCTTCTCAGTGTCTGCGGGATGACAGGCTGGATGGCAGCGTTCTGCTGCGGTCCAGCCTGTCATCTCAATGTAGCAGAGCTGAAGCTGTCCTGGGAACCATGGAAAGGTAAGGATGAGGTTGCTTTATTATTTTACTTTTATTGCAGGAGATCGTTGGCTTCAGCTGGAATGGGTGTGGTGGTAAGTATGGTTTAATTTAGAACAATAAAGGATTGTGTCTTTATTTCAATTAAAGGACTTTATTTTGGGTGTTTGTGTTTTCTTTTAACTTTGACTATGGGGTTAGTAATGGGGGTGTCTTATAGACGCCTCTCCATTACTAACCTGGGCTTGATGTCAGCTGGCATTATAAGCTGACATCAACCCCAGCCCTATTACCCCACTGCCACCGCTACAGGGCAGTGGGAAGAGCGAGGCTAAGTGCCAGAATTGGCGCATCCTATGGATGCGCCATTTCTGGGGCGGCTGACGGCTGGTGTTTCTAGCCTGGGAGGGGGCCAATATTCGTGGCACCTTTCCTGGGCTATTAATATCAGCCCCCAGCTGTCTGCCTAGCCTTTGCTAGCTATTAAAATAGGGGGGACCCCACGTCATTTTTTTGGGGGGTCCCCCATTTTAATAGCTAGTAAAGGCTAGGTATTCCGCTGGGGGCTGATATTAGTAGCCTGGGAAGCTCCGTGGGTATTACCCCCTTCTCAGGCTTCAAACATCTGCCCCAGCCGTCTGCTTAACCTCCGCTAGAGACTAAAATTACGGGGAACCCCACGCTAATTTTTTTTTAAATAAATCCTTTATTTTAACACTAAATGACAAGTACAGTAACCAACACTGTCACTGTACTTCATATATATGTGACTGACATGTTTCTATCTATCTAATCTATGTGTGATGCTCTATTCCTTCTATTCTAAATTGTCGGGTACAGATGCTGAATTGCCGGCCGGCTTTTTTAAAGAGACAGTGCATGAAAACACTAATATTTTTTTTAATAAATCCTTTGCACTAAATGACAAGTACAGTAATCAACACTGTCACTGTACTTCATATATATGTGACTGACATGTTTCTATCTATCTAATCTATGTGTGATTCTCTATTCTTTCTATTCCAAATTGTCGGGTACCGCTGCTGAATTGCCGGCCGGCTTTTTTAAAGAGACAGTGCATGAAAACACTATTATTTTTTTTAATAAATCCTTTACACTAAATGACAAGTACAGTAAGCAACACTGTCACTGTAATTCATATATATGTGACTGACATGTTTCTATCTATCTAATCTATGTATGATTCTCTATTCTTTCTGTTATAAATTGTCGGGTACAGATGCTGAATTGCCGGCCGGCTTTTTTAAAGAGACGGTGCATGAAAACACTATTATTTTTTTTGATAAATCCTTTACACTAAATGACAAGTACAGTAAGCAACACTGTCACTGTACTTCATATATATGTGACTGACATGTTTCTATCTATCGAATCTATGTGTGAAACTATATTCTTTCGGTTCTAAATTGACGGGTACCGGTGTATGCCGCTTCTGAATTGCCGGCTTTTCATGTTTCACTTTTGGCACTGTTCCCATCGATTTGGGCAATCACTGTAATGCCACAACCACCATGGCTGTGGCATTACAGTGAGTGGCAGACAATTCCTGCATGATTGGTGCTCTAAATAGCGCCAGACATGCAGGACAAGCTTTTGGTGCACGAACAGTTATCGAACATAACTTCGAACAGCCGAATTTTTTGCAAATCGTTCGGGTTCGTCGAACAACTCGAACACCGCCCAAAACAGCTCGAATTTGAGATTGGCGAACAGTTCTAGTCGAACACCGCTCATCTCTACTCCTGAAGACAGCCCTAGTTAAGGAAGACCAAGAATTACCTCTGCTGAAGAGGATAGGTTCATCAGAGCTACCAGCCTCACAAAACACACTTCACATTCTAGGCCTTATCAATGATGCACAGACATCAAGTAGCAGATACATCTCAATATAAATTGTTCATAAGAGACTGAAAGATGCAGGCATTTCAAATTACTGTATATAATTCACTACTGAGGACTGTAAAAAAGAAGAGGCTTGTTTAGGCCAAGCAACACAAGTAGTGAACATTAAATCACTGGAAATCTGTATTGCGGTCTGATGAGTCAAAGTTTAAGATTTTTGGAAGCATTCACCATATGTTTATGAAATGCAGAATAGGTGAGCGGATGGTCTCTACATATGTGATGCCTACCGTGAATCATGGATGAGGAAGTAAGATGTTGTGGGATTGCTCTGTTGCTGACACTGGTTGTGATTTATTGCAAATTCAAGGTCCACTTGCCTAGCATGGCTACCACAGTGTTCTGCAATGGTATGCCATCACATCTAATTTGCACTTGGTAGCACAATCATTTGTGCTGCAACAGGACAATGACGCGAGTCACATCTCCAGGTTACGTAAGGGCTATGTTACTAAGAAGGAGAGGGATTGAGTGCTGCATCAGATGACATGGACTCCATAATCACCTCAAGCCAATTGAGATACTGTAGTTTGAAATGAGTTGGACCGCATTGTGAAGGCAAAGCATCCAACAAGTGCTCAGCAGCTCTGGGAATGCCTTTAACCCCTTAACAACATCTGACGTACTAATACGCGTCTGTGCCCTGGGACTTAAGAGCCAGACCCGTATTAGTACGTCATGGCGATCGCGCGCGCACACAGGCTGTGCGGGCGCGATCGCCGCCGGGTGTCAGCTGATTGTCACAGCTGACACCCGATACTATGTGCAGGGAGCGGTCCTGCACCGCTCCCAGCACATTAACCCCCTCGATGCTGCAATCGAAGTCGATCGAAGTAGATTGCAGCATTGCGGGGGCAAGGGGAGGTGATCTCAGATACTCACCTCCTCTTCCGGCTTCCAGCGCTGTCTGCAAAGGCTTCCCGGGTGTTGCCATGACGACCCGATGTCGTCATGACAATATCCGGGTCACCAGACAGCAGAAAGATTGTTTGGACATGCGCAGTGCATCTTCAAACAATCTTCTCCCTGTCCAGCGCTGACAGCCTGCATGACACAGGGATGGTGCTGCATTCCAGTGCCATGCAGGCGATCAGAGAAAAAAAAGTGAAAGTCCCAGAGTGGGACAAAGTAATAAAGTATATAAACTTTCAGAAAGTGAAAAAAAAAAAAAAAAAAATTGCAAAAATATAAAAAAAAACTAAAAAAATAATCTACCAAAAATAAAAATATAATGTACCCATCAATAAATATTATTATAAAAAAAGCAAAAAAAACAATAAAAGTACACATATTTGGTATCGCCGTGTCCAGAACAACCTGACCTATAAAACTGTCCCACTAGTTAACCCCTTCAGTGAACACGGTAAAAAAAACGAAGCAAAAAACAATGCTTTATCACCATACCGCCAAACAAAAAATGGAATAACACGCGATTAAAAAGACAAATATAAATAAAAATGGTACCGCTGAAAACGTCATCTCGTCCCGCAAAAAACAAGCTAACATACCGCTCCATCAGCTGAAAAATAAAAAAGTTATAGCTCTCAGAATAAAGCTATGCTAAAAAATATTTTTTTCTATAAAATTGCTTTTATTATGTAAAAGTGCAAAACATAGAAAAACGATATAAATGTGGTACCACTGTAAACGTACTGAACCGAAGAATAAAGCTGCCTTATCAATTTTACCACATGCAGAACAGAATAAAAAAAAACAAAAAAAGCAATTCCTGAATTGTTGGTTTTTGTTTATTCTGCCTCCCAAAAATCGGAATAGAAAGCGATCAAAAAATGTCACGTGCCTGAAAATGGCTACAATAACAACGTCAACTCATCCCGCAAAAAACGAGCCGTCACATGACTATCTGCCAAAATCTGGAAAAATTATAGCTCTCAAAATATGGCGATGCAAAAACTAGATTTTACAAACAATGCGTCTTTTAGTGTGTGACAGCTGTCAGTCATAAAAACCCCATATGATTCTGGTATTGCTGTAATCACACCGACCCGAAGAATAAAGTCGTCTAATCACTTATACCGCACGAGGAACGGCGTCAAAAATAAACTCTTGGGTTAGGATTGGGCTAGGGTTAGGGCTGGGTTTGGGGTTAGGGTTGTGCTAGGGTTAGGGTTGTGCTAGGGTTAGGGTTGTGCTAGGGTTAGGGCTGGGGTTGGGGTTAGGGTTGTGATGGGGTTGGGATTTTTTTCAGAAGTAAGAAAAAAAGATGACGATATGGCGACTAGTGTTGAGCGCAAGTGCTCGCTACTTGAGTTTGCATCGGGTGCTCTGGTATGCATTGAGTATCGTGGGTATTTGAGTGACATGCTCGAGTCTCTGCCCCATATGCTTCACGGCCAAAAAAACTTTATGGGGATTGCCTGCCATGCACGAGCGATCCCCGCATGGTTTTTTTTGGGTGTCTAATAACCGTGAAACATGCGGAGCAGGGACTCGAGCATGTCACTCGAGCACACGCTGTACATGGTGCATACCTGAGTACCCGATGCAAACTCAAGTAGCGAGCACTTACGCTCAAGACTAATGACAACTTATTCAATATGATGACCTAATGTAAACAAATTCTGTGTCGTACCTCTGGGTTCAAAATGTTCATTATACACCTTAATAAAATCCTTGAGGGGTATAGTTTCCAAAATGGGGTCACTTGTGTGGGAGCTCCACTGTTTAGGCACATCACGGGCTCTCCAAACGCGACATGGTGTCCGCTAACAAATTGAATGGAAAATCGGCTCAAATTGTTAGCGGACACCATGTTGCGTTTGGAGAGCTACGGCGTGCCCAAACATTGGAGCTCCCCCACAAGTGACCCTGTTTTGGAAACTAGACCCCCCAAGGCACTTATCTAGATGCATAGTGAGCACTTGGAACCCCCAGGTGCTTCACAAATTGATTCATAAAAATGAAAAAGGTTTTTTTTTTTCACTTTTTCATTTTTACGAATCAATTTGTGAAGCACCTGGGGGTTCCAAGTGCTCACTATGCATCTAGAGAGGTGTCTTGGGGGGTCTAGTTTCCAAAATGGGGTCACTTGTGGGGGAGCTCCAATGTTTGGGCACACAGGGGCTCTCCAAATGCAACATGGTGTCCGCTAACAATTTGAGCCGACAATTTGTTAGCGGATACCATGTTGCATTTGGAGAGTCCCTGTGTGCCCAAACATTGGAGCTCCCCCACAAGTGACCCCATTTTGGAAACTAGACCCCCCAAGGCACCTATCTAGATGCATAGTGAGCACTTGGAACCCCTAGGTACTTCACAAATTGATTCGTAAAAATGAAAAAATGAAAAAAAAAACACTTTTTCATTTTTACGAATCAATTTGTGAAGCACCTAGGGGGTTCCAAGTGCTCACTATGCATCTAGATAGGTGCCTTGGGGGGTTTAGCTTCCAAAATGGGGTCACTTGTGGGGGAGCTCCAGTGTTTGGGCACACAGGGGCTCTCCAAACGCAACATGGTGTCTGCTAATTATTCAAGCAAATTTTACAATCAAAAAGTCAAATGGCGCTCCTTCCCTTCCGAGCCCTGCCGTGCACCCAAACAGTGTTTTTTCCCCACATATTGGGTATCTGCGTGCCCAGGGGAAATTGCACAAGAAATTTTGGGGTCCATTTTTTCTTGTTACCCCTGTGAAAATAAAAAAATTGGGTCTAAAATAACATTTTTGTGAAAAAAGTTAAATGTTCATTTTTTTCTTCCACATTCAAAAAATTCCTGTGAAGCACCTGAAGGGTTAATAAAGTTCTTGAATGTGGTTTTGAGCACCTTGAGGGTTGCAGTTTTTAGAATGGTGTCACTTTTTGGTATTTTCTGTCATAAAGACCCCTCAAAGTGACTTCAAATGTGATGTGGTCCCTAAAAAAATGGTTTTGTAAATTTTGTTGGAAAAATGAGAAATCGCTGGTCAAATTTTAACCCTTATAGCTCCCTAACAAAAAAAATTTTGGTTCCAAAATTGTGCTGATGTAAAGTAGACATGTGGGAAATGTTATTTATTAACTCTTTTGTGTGACATATCTCTCTGATTTAAGGGCATAAAAATTCAAATTTTGAAAATTGCAAAATTTTCAAAATTTTCACCAAATTTCCATTTTTTTCACAAATAAATGCAAGTGATATCGAAGAAATTTTACCACAGTCATGAAGTACAATATGTCTCGAAAAAACAATCTCAGAATCAGGGGGATCCGTTGAAGCGTTCCAGAGTAATTACCTCATAAAGTGACAGTGGTCAGAATTGTAAAAATTCGCCTGGTCATTAACGTGCAAACCACCCTCGGGGTTTAAGGGGTTAAGACTGTAGTAAAATAACTTCAGGGGACTATCTGATGAACCTGCTTTAGACAATTCCAATGGTAGGTAAAGCTGTCATCAGTATAAACGGAGGTTACTTTGAGAAATCTAAGGTTTAACACATACTATGGCTTGTTTCACGTGTTTCTTTACTCCTTGTTCCATATGTGTGCCTTCATGATTTTTCTGGTTCCAATTTGAATCTACAGCGTGAACATTCCAATAAGGATAATAAAAACCATTGCATGAACAGGTGTGTCTAAAGTTTTGACTTGTATTGCACTTGCTTTATGGTGTAGAAGGTAATAAAACTGGTTGTCACCAGTTTTGAACATAATCTACTGTGCTAACTTGCTTACTCAGAAAATGAAGATCCTTTCTACAAATGTTATCCTTGAGTTGTCACACCAAATAATAATGACAATTAGTGTTGAGCCACCCCCGTAGTGTTCGAGTTCGGTTCGGTTCGTCGAACACCCGTGTGTTCGCCGAACTGTTCGTCGAACTGTTCGTCGAACACCTTCGAACACCATTAAAACCAATGGCAGGCAAACAAAAACACATAGAAACACATAGAAAACACCTTCAAAGGTGTCCAAAAGCTGACAAACTGCTCAGAAGACACAACTAACACATGGAAAAGTGACAAGTACATATAGTCATGCGAAAAGAAAAGAGGTGGAGGAGTAAAAGGAGGGGGAGACACAGATATAGGCATGTCATGCCCTTCTAAAATCCAAAAAGTGAGAAGCCGAGACGGCCAGTCCGCTCCTGCCCGTGCCACCTCCGTGTCGCCGGGTTTGTGCCAGAGCCGCGGTGAACCCTGACGGCCAGCCCCCCTCTCCCAATACTGGTGCCTGTCCGCTGGTGGGTCGAGAGAGCCCCCCTGTGGTGGAGGCAGCTCTAAGCTTTTTAATTTAAATTGTCCCTCTAATTTGAATGAATACACTTTAAATCCATTTACAAGGATCTATTGGAGGGCAAGTCTCATGCCAGCAGCCGCGTAATTCCAGCTCCAGTAGCGTCCACTAAAGCTGCTGCAGTTAAAAAGCTTTTATAAGGATCGAGCTCGGCTGTCCACCGCAAGGCATCCTAGTGCCAGTCCCAGCCCCAATGCCTTGGGGTGCCTCCTGATGCTCTTCACTAAGTATCCCGTGGTCCCGAAGCATTTCCTTTGAAAAAATTAAGTGTCCAAACTAGAGGTGGTGTAGCTTGCTTAACAGCCGGGATAATCCGCTGACTAGCAGACACTGCTACTAGGCACAAAGTATTTCCTGGGCTAGATGCAGTTAAAAATTTGTAAGTAGATACTCTCGTTGGATGCTGAGAAAGCATTCCATAGAGTCTCCTGGCACGCCATATATGATTCTCTTAAAAAGCTTGGGGTAGGGGTCTAGGGGACCCTTTTATAGCCAAAATCACGGCCCTGTATCACAATACGACACCTAGGCTGAAGATAAATGGAACTGTAGCACCGAGGGCTCGGTTGCTACAGACGTATTGCACCTCACCCAGAGGTGTGATATCTCACTCTCAGATAAGGATGGAGTGTGGATCAGGACCCGACACCTGCATGCATTACACCACATTGCCGTGGGGCAGGGCGACCAATATGCCCCTGAGATGGGCACGACAGTCCCTGTCCCTGGCTGGAGTGGGGGGAGGGAACACTGAGGAAGGGGAACCCTGCAGTGCAGGAGCAGGGAGGAAGCAGTTCCTGGGTGCATTGAGAAGGGAGTATAAAAGGTGGGCACCATCTTAGTTCAGTGCAGAGAAGTCTGAGCAGAAGTGGCAGGGAGCAGGGGCTCTGCATGAGCTCTGCTCCGGAGGCGGGCCTAGTAACAGAGGCCCAGGCCTGCAAGAGGGAGAAGGAAGGAAGAGGAGCGGAGAAGGCTCCAGGAACGAGGAATGAAGGGATCCCAGGGGTGCGGACGGGCGAGTCGCCACCGCACGCCCGAATCCACCTGCGTGGAGGGGTCAGGCCAAAGGGGGAGACCGGTCCCCGAACTAGTGGAGGCAGGAAACGACCCTCAGCTAGAAACCGGAGGCTCTGACATTTTATGTGGCGCAGCCCCTTGCTCCACCCGCTAGGAAGGCACCACATAGGGTCAGGGAAACTGGCGCCAAGTTTACCAAGAGGAGGCCCGAGGCAGCCGGACAGAAGTGTTGGTAAGAAAGGCCAGACAAAGGACACACAAAGGGGGTCCTGTGAAGCGCTCCAAAGTTATCTGGGAGTTGTCTGAGCCCCTCACCTGGTGAGCACAGTACAACGTGGGCAGCCGTTACCTGCAGACGTGGTCTGGATAATAAGAACTGTGAGTAAAGGCCCTGAACTGCATCACTGACTCCGTGTCGTTACTGCTGCTGCCCTGCACCATCACCCCCATCCTCCGCATACACTGCCCTGAGGCTATACTCCTCCCGTGGGGAGTTATGCTACGCTCTGCTGCACCCACAACACCAGCCTTAGCGGTCTGCCCTGTAGCGGCGGTTCACTCTGACCGCAATCCACGGGTGGCGTAGTCGGACATTTAAACATCAAAACCACATAAATAGTTCCGCCACTGGTTTGACCGCCCTGAGCCACGGAACCGGATCGCCGCCACGAAGACTACAACCACCAGCATCCACCAAAAAGGGTCCGGCTCCGGGTGTCCCAAGGCCCAGGGGGTGCGTCAGAACATTTTCATCACCTTTCACAATCACCAATGGGACAAGGCAGGGATGTCCTCTGTCCCTTCTCTTATACATCCTAGTGACGGAGCACCTGCTCTCATCAATTCGCCATAACCCCAATATTAGGTGGATTGAGGTGGGAGGCACCGAGTACAAGTGCTCTCTATTTGCTGATGATGTCCTAGTATATATCACTCAATCACATATATCCATCCCTGCTGTTATGGCTGAAATAGATCACTTTGTTACATGGTAAAATTTTAAAATCAATGCAGCGAAGTCTGAGGCCCTCGATGTCTCCCTCCCTAAATCCATATAGGATTCCATCCAGTCCAACTTTCCCTTTGCCTGGCCCTCACAGGGTATCAAATACTTAGGAATTCCTATTCATAGAGACCTCTCCCATCTATGTTATCTTAATTTTGGGCCCTTTATTGAACAATTCCATACAGACCACGGTTGGCAAGTTAGAAATGTAAGATTCACTACGTGAACCACTGGTGTTTTGTGGAAAAGCACATGTACACCGCGTTCCAAATTATTATGCAAAAAGTGTTTAGGAGTGATAAGGGAAGAATTTGTTTGTTTGTCAGTTAAACTCATTGATGGTGATGTGTGTCAGGGCTCTTTATATCACTGTAAGCAATTGCAGACACCTGTGCTAATTAGTTTGGCAGGTGTGTCCAATGAAAGGCAAGACTACTTAAGAAGGCTCTCTCACATTATTAAGCAGCCTACATTTTCTGCCAAAATGGGAAAGAAAAAGGATGTGTCGGCTGCTGAGAAGCAACAAATTGTGGAGTGTTTAGGTCAAGGCATGACTACAATCAACATTGTGCGATGATCAGGATGAAGTGTCTTGGCAATCAAGAAGTATGTAGCTGATTCACAGTACACACGTGTGCGTGCTAATAAGGGCAAATTGAGGACTCTTTCCTACAGGCAATTACGTCAGGTTGAAAGAGCAGCGGCAAAAAAGCCTTGTCATAGCAGCAGACAAGTTTTTGAAGCTGCTTGTGCCTCCAACGTCCCCCGAACAACAAGATGCAGGGTCCTTCAGAGGTTTGCAGCTGTGCATACGCCATCCTGTCGACCTCCTCTATCCACTTCACACAAGCAGAAACGGCTCCAGTGGGCCAAACATTACATGAAGACTGATTTCAAAACTGTTTTGTTCACGGATGAGTGCCGTGCAGCGCTCGATGGTCCAGATGAATGGAGTGGAGGATGGCTGGTTGATGGACACCCCACGCAAACACGGCTACAGCGCCAACAAGGAGGAGGTGGAGTAATGTTTTGGGCTGGAATCATGGGGAGAGAGATTGTCGGCCCCTTTAGGATCCCTGAAGGCGCTAAAGATGAACTCCATAATGTATGTGGATTTTCTCAAACAGCACTTCCTGCCATGGTTCAAGAAGAAGAACAGTGTATTTCACAGCAAGATCATTTTTCTGCATGATAATGCACCATCTCATGCTGCACATAAAACATCTGCATCTCTGGCTGATATGGGCATAAAAGGGGACAAACTTATGGTGTGACCCCCATGCTCCTCTGACCTCTACCCCATTCAGAACCTTTGGAGCATCATTAAAAGGAGTGTCTATGATGGCGGGAGGCAGTTCACATCTAAGCAACAGCTCTGGGAGGGTATTCTGTCCTCATGCAAAACAATTGAAGCAGAAACCATCCAAAACCTGACAAATTCAATGGACGAGAGAGTTCAGAAGCTCCTTTCGAACAAGGGGTCCTATGTGAAAATGTAACATCACCTAGAATAAAGTTTTGAGTTGAAAACTGTTTGATTTCAGTTTCTAACAACCTGCTAATGCTTATAATTTCAAAAATGACCATTTTTTTGGTCTTTATTAAAATGAAAAGGTTGATCGAAAAGTTTGGGGATCTAAGAGTGTGGCAACCCAGTAGTCATGATTACTTCGAATTCTGACAATATGAGGGTCATGCTGCAGGTAATGCAGCAAGAAGGCACTTATGTGTCTTGCGCATCTCGGAGCCCCAAAATTATTTTCCGGGCTAGATGCAGCTAAAAATTATTTTTAATTTTAAATCTGGTGAAGCTTATTATAGATGGCCTAATAGGATCAGTGCTGCACACTGCTACAAAGCCCAAATTATTTTCCAGTCAAGATACAGATAAACATGATTAGTAATTTGAAAGCTTAAAACGGTTGGTAGGGTGATTTTAACCAATCATCAAGCTTTTACTCTCCCCAGGATGACACAGGGGTAGAAAAGTCGTTTCGGATCCATGATTTGTTCATCTTTATGAACGTGAGTCTGTCTACATTATCAGTGGAGAGCCGCGTGCGCTTATCTGTCAGCACACCACCAGCAGCGCTGAACACACGTTCAGACAGAACGCTGGCTGCGGGGCATGACAAGATCTCCAAGGCGTAAGTGGCTAGCTCCGGCCATTTATCCAGATTGGAAGCCCAAAAAGAGCAAGGGTCCAGTGACACAGTCGTGGCTTCAATGTTTACTTGGAGATACTCCTGTACCATCGTCTCTAGGCGTTGACTATGTGTCAGACTTCTTGTCTCCTGTGGCCTTGCAAAGGATGGGCTAAAAAAGTGGTGAAATGATTCCGCAAAATTGATGTTACCAGCAGATACTGTGGTTCTGTTACGGTTTGAGTGCTGAACACTTGACGGTCCCACGGTTGGCAAGTTGGAACTGTGAGATTCACTACGTGCACCACTGGTATTTTGTGGAAAAGCACATGTAAGATTCTGCAACAGTCTCTGCTGATACTCCTGCATGCGTGCATCCCTTTCTATGGCAGGAATAATTTCTGCAAATTTACTTTTGTACCGGGGATCTAACAGTGTGGCAACCCAGTAGTCAGGATTATTTCTAATTCTCACAATTCGAGGGTCATGTTGCAGGTAGTGCAGCAAGAAGGCACTCATGTGTGTTGCGCATCCAGGAGCACCAAGTCCCTGTTGTGTTGGTGGCGAGGTAACAATCATGCTTCCTTCCTCTGTCCTCTCCCCCCAACCTCGCACAACAGAAATGTGATCAAGGTCTCCCTCATCTGATGAGTCTTCCATCAGTTCGTCCTCCACTTCTTCCTGGGCTCCTGCACCTTCCTCACTAGTTTGGCTGCTACCATGCACCCTGGTTAAACCATCTCCCCCACCCTCACATGCCTGCCGCCTTGGTGCTGCCGACCGTCTGGACCTTGCAGATGTTAGCCCTTCCGCATACAACTCCTCCTCCTCTACTTCCTCCACCTCCTCTTGTGCCACCACCTGACTCCGAATTCTGTTTAACATGTGCTCCAGCATGTAAATCACCGGAATAGTCATGCTGATAATGGCATCGTCAGCACTAAACATCTTCGTCGCCATTTCAAAACTGTGCAGAAGGGTGCATAGGTCCCTGATCTGAGACCACTCCTCCAGCGTGATTTGCCCCACCTCTGAATCTCGTTGGCCCAGGCTATACGTCAGAACGTATTGCACCAGGGCTTGTCGGTGCTGCCACAGTCGCTGCAACATGTGCAGAGTTGAATTCCACCGGGTAGGCACATCGCATTTTAGCCGGTGAAGTGGCAGGCCCAACGACTTCTGTAGAGATGTAAGTCGCTGAGCTGCGGGATGCGAATGGCGGAAGTGAGCACACAGCGACCGTGCCCTCTGCAGAAGGCCATCTAGTCTGGGATAGTGGGCTAAAAATTGCTGGACAACCAGGTTCAACACGTGAGCCATACAAGGCACGAGTGTGACATTGCCCCGGCGAAGGGCCGCACCCAGGTTTGCAGCATTGTCGCACACGGCCTTCCCTGGTTTCAGGTCCAGTGGAGACAACCATTCATGAAATTGGTTCTCCAGAGCTGACCACAACTCCTCAGCTGTGTGACTCACATTTCCCAGACATTTCAATGTAAAAACCGCCTGATGACGTTGAGCCCTACTGCCAGCATAGTAAGGAGGTGTGCAGGATCCCTTCTGCGCAGTTAGAAAGCTTGTGGCATGACCAGACAGGCTTTGGGTGCAGGTGGAAGACCGAGAGGAGGTTGAGGAGGCAGAAGCAGTGGAGGAAAAATGACATAAAGAGGATTGACGCACAACTCGTGGGGACGGCAAGACTTGGACAGCAGCCCCTTGTCCTGCTGTCACCATAGTTACCCAGTGCCCAGTCAGCGACATGTAACGCCCCTGTCCATGCCTACTCGTCCAAGTGTCTGTGGTGAAATGCACCCTGTCACACACAGAGTTTCTCAAAGAAGCGGTGATGTTGTGTGCGACATGCTGGTGGAGCGCAGGCACACCTTTCTTTGAGAAGTAGTGCCGACTGGGCATCTGGTACTGGGGCACTGCGACGGACATAAGGTCTCGAAAATCCTCTGTGTCCACCAGGCGGAAAGGCAGCATTTCTGTAGCCAAGAGCTTGCAGATGGTGAAATTCAACCTCTTAGCTTTCTCATGGCTAGGAGGAAATGGTCTTTTACTTGTCCACATCTGAGGGACCGAGGGCTGGCTATTGTGCTTAGACGGGGTTGATAAGGGTGTCCCCGGCAAACTGCCGGTCTGTGAGGAAGATGCAGGCGGACATGTTAGGTTGCCTTGATCCAAAGGTGGTGCTATCGATGTCGGACAGCGCTCAAGACCAGCTGGTGTTACCACCTCCAGCGAAAATGATGACCTGCCAATCACGCTGGCTGTTGCGGTTAAAGAGGTGGCAGGTCTGCGCCCCAAAACAGGTGTGACTGCTGTCCCCCCAGTCACAGAGGATGAAGAGGCCGTGGATGCACAAGATATGGCAGACGGTGGTTGGCCCGGCCGGCTAGACCGCATTGTAGCACTCTGAGCTTCCCACTGCAACTTATGCTTCATGTCCATGTGCCGGTTCATGCATGAAGTACTCAAACTATGTATTTTTTGGCCTCTACTTAGCTTTTGCTGACAAATGTTACAGATAACACGAGTTGGGTCATCTTTATCGATCTGAAAAAATGCCCAGGCTATGCAAGGCTTAGCACCCATGCGACCTGAAGAGCCACCACGACTTGTGGTGAGAGGCAGAGTTGTGTTTGAGGATGCAGTTGTTGACGTGCTTCCAGTACTACGTCTCTGTCCAGGAAGGCGCAACCTGACCTCGTCGTCACTAGCATCTTCCTCCACCTCCTCTGCTGACCTCATCTCTTGGCTGACTGTGGGTTGACAGTAAGTGGGATCTCCGACCTCATCATCATCACCCTGTGCGTTATCACACCCATCGTCCTCAGAGCCAACCTGTTCCTGCCCTGACAAAAAACTAAAGTTGTCGCTCCAATCAGGTATTTGAGTCTTATCATTGTCTTCCTCATTGTCTCCACCAACAGGAGTTACAGTTTGGGAATGAGGGTCTACATTATGGTCAGAACCTTCTGCGTCTGGTCCTGGATCCGACTCATAAAGATTCTGGGCATCAGTGCAGATCATTTCCTCGTCTGGATTCACAGAAGCGCTGGAGTCGACCTCTGATTCCCAGGCAATAGTATGAGTAAACAGCTCTGCAGACTCAACCATCTGTTCTACCTCATACTCAGACGGGCAGCTGGAGATTTGGGAGCTGTGAGGAAGCAAGTGCGATTTGGGTGACACCTTTGAGGACTGGAGTATTTGTGATGTTGAAGTTGATGTGGAGGAGAGCCCACTTAAAGGAGCACTTGATATCCGTTGAAGCACCTGCTGTTTTTGTGCCTCATCTGGAATTTGTAGCGATTGGCGTGGCCGTAAGAAAGGGATCTTATCACATTGTCCGCTAAAAGAAGTAGACATTTTAGTTTGGCTGGAAGATGGTCTTTCTTCTGCACCTACCCCACGGACACAACCTTTTTTCTCCTTCCCAACACGCCTATTCCCCTTTCCACCAGCAGCAGGCCTTTTTCCACTCATTTTGGTGGTTAACTAATTCACAACTCTGGAGTTGTTTGCACAAAAAAACAATGGATGGTAACCGAGCAGAGCTGAGTGGCCAAACTGTGGTATTAGGCCAAAACTATTGGCTGGGTTAGATGCAGAAAAAAATTATTTTTAATTTGCAACCTGATGGAGGTCAGTATAGATGGACTAATAGACCAAGTCCCACACACCGCTAGAAGCCCAAATATTTTTTCAGAGCTAGATGCAGAAATTTTTTTTATTCAATTTGCAACCTGATGGAGGTCAGTATAGATGGACTAATAGACCAAGTCCCACACACTGCTAGAAGCCCAAATATTTTTTCAGAGCTAGATGCAGAAAAAAATTATTTTTAATTTGCAACCTGATGGAGGTCAGTATAGATGGACTAATAGACCAAGTCCCACACACTGCTAGAAGCCCAAATATTTTTTCAGAGCTAGATGCAGAAAAAAATTATTTTTAATTTGCAACCTGATGGAGGTCAGTATAGATGGACTAATAGACCAAGTCCCACACACCGCTAGAAGCCAAAATATTTTTTCAGAGCTAGATGCAGAAAAAAATTATATTCAATTTGCAACCTGCTGGACGTCAGTATAGAAGGACTAATAGAACAAGTCCCACACACTGCTAGAAGCCCAAATATTTTTTCAGAGCTAAATGAAGAAAAAAATTATTTTTAATTTGCAACCTGATGGAGGTCAGTATAGATGGACTAATAGACCAAGTCCCACACACTGCTAGAAGCCCAAATATTTTTTCAGAGCTAGATGCAGAAAAAAAATATTTTTAATTTGCAACCTGATGGAGGTCAGTATAGATGGACTAATAGACCAAGTCCCACACACCGCTAGAAGCCCAAATATTTTTTCAGAGCTAGATGCAGAAATTTTTTTTATTCAATTTGCAACCTGATGGAGGTCAGTATAGATGGACTAATAGACCAAGTCCCACACACTGCTAGAAGCCCAAATATTTTTTCAGAGCTAGATGCAGAAAAAAATTATTTTTAATTTGCAACCTGATGGAGGTCAGTATAGATGGACTAATAGACCAAGTCCCACACACTGCTAGAAGCCCAAATATTTTTTCAGAGCCAGATGCAGAAAAAAATTATTTTTAATTTGCAACCTGATGGAGGTCAGTATAGATGGACTAATAGACCAAGTCCCACACACTGCTAGAAGCCCAAATATTTTTTCAGAGCTAGATGCAGAAAAAAATTATTTTTAATTTGCAACCTGATGGAGGTCAGTATAGATGGACTAATAGACCAAGTCCCACACACTGCTAGAAGCCCAAATATTTTTTCAGAGCTAGATGCAGAAAAAAATTATTTTTAATTTGCAACCTGATGGAGGTCAGTATAGATGGACTAATAGACCAAGTCCCACACACCGCTAGAAGCCCAAATATTTTTTCAGAGCTAGATGCAGAAAAAAATTATATTCAATTTGCAACCTGCTGGACGTCAGTATAGAAGGACTAATAGAACAAGTCCCACACACTGCTAGAAGCCCAAATATTTTTTCAGAGCTAAATGAAGAAAAAAATTATTTTTAATTTGCAACCTGATGGAGGTCAGTATAGATGGACTAATAGACCAAGTCCCACACACTGCTAGAAGCCCAAATATTTTTTCAGAGCTAGATGCAGAAAAAAATTATTTTTAATTTGCAACCTGATGGAGGTCAGTATAGATGGACTAATAGACCAAGTCCCACACACCGCTAGAAGCCCAAATATTTTTTCAGAGCTAGATGCAGAAATTTTTTTTATTCAATTTGCAACCTGATGGAGGTCAGTATAGATGGACTAATAGACCAAGTCCCACACACTGCTAGAAGCCCAAATATTTTTTCAGAGCTAGATGCAGAAAAAAATTATTTTTAATTTGCAACCTGATGGAGGTCAGTATAGATGGACTAATAGACCAAGTCCCACACACTGCTAGAAGCCCAAATATTTTTTCAGAGCTAGATGCAGAAAAAAATTATTTTTAATTTGCAACCTGATGGAGGTCAGTATAGATGGACTAAAAGACCAAGTCCCACACACCGCTAGAAGCCCAAATATTTTTTCAGAGCTAGATGCAGAAAAAAATTATATTCAATTTGCAACCTGCTGGACGTCAGTATAGAAGGACTAATAGAACAAGTCCCACACACTGCTAGAAGCCCAAATATTTTTTCAGAGCTAAATGAAGAAAAAAATTATTTTTAATTTGCAACCTGATGGAGGTCAGTATAGATGGACTAATAGACCAAGTCCCACACACTGCTAGAAGCCCAAATATTTTTTCAGAGCTAGATGCAGAAAAAAATTATTTTTAATTTGCAACCTGATGGAGGTCAGTATAGATGGACTAATAGACCAAGTCCCACACACCGCTAGAAGCCCAAATATTTTTTCAGAGCTAGATGCAGAAAATTTTTTTATTCAATTTGCAACCTGATGGAGGTCAGTATGGATGGACTAATAGACCAAGTCCCACACACTGCTAGAAGCCCAAATATTTTTTCAGAGCTAGATGCAGAAAAAAATTATTTTTAATTTGCAACCTGATGGAGGTCAGTATAGATGGACTAATAGACCAAGTCCCACACACTGCTAGAAGCCCAAATATTTTTTCAGAGCTAGATGCAGAAAAAAATTATTTTTAATTTGTAACCTGATGGAGGTCAGTATAGATGGACTAATAGACCAAGTCCCACACACCGCTAGAAGCCCAAATATTTTTTCAGAGCTAGATGCAGAAAAAAATTATATTCAATTTGCAACCTGCTGGACGTCAGTATAGAAGGACTAATAGAACAAGTCCCACACACTGCTAGAAGCCCAAATATTTTTTCAGAGCTAAATGAAGAAAAAAATTATTTTTAATTTGCAACCTGATGAAGGTCAGTATAGATGGACTAATAGACCAAGTCCCACACACTGCTAGAAGCCCAAATATTTTTTCAGAGCTAGATGCAGAAAAAAATTATTTTTAATTTGCAACCTGATGGAGGTCAGTATAGATGGACTAATAGACCAAGTCCCACACACCGCTAGAAGCCCAAATATTTTTTCAGAGCTAGATGCAGAAAAATTTTTTATTCAATTTGCAACTTGATGGAGGTCAGTATAGATGGACTAATAGACCAAGTCCCACACACTGCTAGAAGCCCAAATATTTTTTCAGAGCTAGATGCAGAAAAAAATTATTTTTAATTTGCAACCTGATGGAGGTCAGTATAGATGGACTAATAGACCAAGTCCCACACACTGCTAGAAGCCCAAATATTTTTTCAGAGCTAGATGCAGAAAAAAATTATTTTTAATTTGCAACCTGATGGAGGTCAGTATAGATGGACTAATAGACCAAGTCCCACACACTGCTAGAAGCCCAAATATTTTTTCAGAGCTAGATGCAGAAAAAAATTATTTTTAATTTGTAACCTGATGGAGGTCAGTATAGATGGACTAATAGACCAAGTCCCACACACCGCTAGAAGCCCAAATATTTTTTCAGAGCTAGATGCAGAAAAAAATTATATTCAATTTGCAACCTGCTGGACGTCAGTATAGAAGGACTAATAGAACAAGTCCCACACACTGCTAGAAGCCCAAATATTTTTTCAGAGCTAAATGAAGAAAAAAATTATTTTTAATTTGCAACCTGATGAAGGTCAGTATAGATGGACTAATAGACCAAGTCCCACACACTGCTAGAAGCCCAAATATTTTTTCAGAGCTAGATGCAGAAAAAAATTATTTTTAATTTGCAACCTGATGGAGGTCAGTATAGATGGACTAATAGACCAAGTCCCACACACCGCTAGAAGCCCAAATATTTTTTCAGAGCTAGATGCAGAAAATTTTTTTATTCAATTTGCAACCTGATGGAGGTCAGTATAGATGGACTAATAGACCAAGTCCCACACACTGCTAGAAGCCCAAATATTTTTTCAGAGCTAGATGCAGAAAAAAATTATTTTTAATTTGCAACCTGATGGAGGTCAGTATAGATGGACTAATAGACCAAGTCCCACACACTGCTAGAAGCCCAAATATTTTTTCAGAGCTAGATGCAGAAAAAAATTATTTTTAATTTGCAACCTGATGGAGGTCAGTATAGATGGACTAATAGAACAAGTCCCACACGCTGCTAGAAGCCCAAATATTTTTTCAGAGATAAATGAAGAAAAAAATTATTTTTAATTTGCAACCTGATGGAGGTCAGTATAGATGGACTAATAGACCAAGTCCCACACACTGCTAGAAGCCCAAATATTTTTTCAGAGCTAGATGCAGAAAAAAATTATTTTTAATTTGCAACCTGATGGAGGTCAGTATAGATGGACTAATAGACCAAGTCCCACACACCGCTAGAAGCCCAAATATTTTTTCAGAGCTAGATGCAGAAAAAAATTATATTCAGTTTGCAACCTGATGGAGGTCAGTATAGATGGACTAATAGAATGATGCTATGCCCAAAAGATTTTACTTCACTAGGTGCAGTAAAAAAATTGGTATTCTATACACAGGTGGTATATCTTGCAACACAGATAGGCTACTCCACTGACTAACACACTCTGCAATAGGCCAAAAAGGATTAGCTTTGCTAGATTCAGCCAAATGCTGTGAAAAAAACTTGCACAGCACTGGCACAGACCTGCCTGGCAAAAACTGATAGGAACTGATGTAACCTAGTCCTGAAAAGGACTCCAATTACAATTAGTCTTTACTCCCACAATCTATCTATTTAAGAGCACAGACCTGCCTGATAAAAGTCGTAGGAAATGCTGTAACCTAGTCCTTAAAAGGACTGCAATCACAACTATTCCCTACTCCCAAGCTATCTGTATATTTGTGCGAAAATTGGCTTGAAATTAACAAGGTATAGCGCACACAGCAACAGCGGTGCCGTCTAACACGCAGCTGCAGCAGTGAGAAAATGGTGGCGACGGGGAAAATGGCTTGGTCTTATAGGGCAAGGACATGTGACATACACTGCCAATCACACATGCCCTTGCTTGTGTGAAAAAAAGCACTTCGCTCCGTGTGTGCGCTGCTGATAGGCTGACAGATTGCACCTCCCCACTGCAAATGCGGGAAAGAGAAAAAAAAATGGAGATCTTCATTGTTCCTGCAGAGATCCATCCCCTGCCCCTCCCCCCGCCCCGCTGTACACTCAAACTGCGTATTAACATTAATTTTCATCATTACTGAGAAAAAATCCAGTTATGATTTTGGTGCACGAACAGTTATCGAACATAACCTCGAACAGCCGAATTTTTCTCAAATTGTTCGTGTTCGCCGACCGGCTCGAACACCGCCCAAAACAGCTCGAATTTGAGATTGGCGAACAGTTCGAGTAGAACAACGCTCATCTCTAATGACAATGTCCCCATAATTTGTATCATAATATCAATGTAACAGCAAAATACTTAGTGAAATGTTGGCATGAATAAGTCAGATATAATTTCCACTCTAATCCTTAAAATGGCTTAAATACCCCAAATGTATTTGGTCATTTTATCTCCAACAACTTTATGGATGGTAAGTTGAAAAGGGTAAATTACATGAGCAGGTA
Source organism: Phyllobates terribilis (assembly GCF_046119375.1). Classification (NCBI taxonomy): domain Eukaryota; kingdom Metazoa; phylum Chordata; class Amphibia; order Anura; family Dendrobatidae; genus Phyllobates; species Phyllobates terribilis. The sequence continues at coordinate 292,069,866 of NW_027362771.1, forward strand.
TAGATGTGGTGCAAATCCCAGCTTCATCAACAGTACAAAATTAAATGTGGTCATATGTAGAATATGCACATTTGTGTTCCTCTACTATTACTCTAATTGGATACAATTTCTCTACAAAGATTAAAACATTTCATAATCTATTAATCAGGTAAAAACTGAATCGACACATTTGTTATAAATTAATGTTTGTCTCTATTATCAACAAGATTATGATTTATACAGCGTAACCCCCTAACCTTATATGATGCATATATCTTGAAAGAGCAAGTATAACTCAGTGCCAGACGCATACATTATATCGACTGCATCTGTACTTGCATGATCAGCCACAAGTCCTGGCTGATATACAGCACCGGGCTCTTGATGGAACTGCCAGTGAGAACACAAATCCCAGCTGTTTACTCACTAAAATTGACCATAGCATCCGAGGAGCTTGAGATGTGGAGAGCGCTACTTTAGTCTGCCCATCACTTCCACCTTGCAGCACAATTGTGGGGTGCTGATGGGTTGCTATAGCAAACTGAGGCCTATCAAAAGTCTCATTGTCAGTCATATAATCATGCCTATTAGATACTGCCATGGTATCTAATAGTCATGAATATATTATAATATTTACAAAACATTAAAAAAATCACAAATTTTACAGTAAAAAAGGGTAAATTTGGCAAAAAATCCACATAAAAAAGTCGCTGCCCGGTGTTCACTTTATGCATGGACTACTGGGTGTGCTTAGTGAACTTCAGGGCCTGCTCTTGACGGGAAGTCGAGGCCAAGAGTAAACACAGGCAGGAAGCAGCAGTGGTGGCTGAAGAAGTGAGCAGTGGGATGAGTACCAAGAGTAAACACAGGCAGGAAGCAGCAGTGGTGGCTGAAGATGTGAGCAGTAGGATGAGTACCAAGAGTAAACACAGGCAGGAAGCAGCAGCGGTGGCTGAAGATGTGAGCAGTAGGATGAGTACCAAGAGTAAACACAGGCAGGAAGCAGCAGTGGTGGCTGAAGATGTGAGCAGTAGGATGAGTATCAAGAGTAAACACAGGCAGGAAGCAGCAGTGGTGGCTGAAGATGTGAGCAGTAGGATGAGTATCAAGAGTAAACACAGGCAGGAAGCAGCAGTGGTGGCTGAAGATGTGAGCAGTAGGATGAGTATCAAGAGTAAACACAGGCAGGAAGCAGCAGTGGTGGCTGAAGATGTGAGCAGTAGGATGAGTATCAAGAGTAAACACAGGCAGGAAGCAGCAGTGGTGGCTGAAGATGTGAGCAGTAGGATGAGTGCCAAGAGTAAACACAGGCAGGAAGCAGCAGTGGTGGCTGAAGATGTGAGCAGTAGGATGAGTATCAAGAGTAAACACAGGCAGGAAGTAGCAGTGGTGGCTGAAGATGTGAGCAGTAGGATGAGTATCAAGAGTAAACACAGGCAGGAAGCAGCAGTGGTGGCTGAAGATGTGAGCAGTAGGATGAGTATCAAGAGTAAACACAGGCAGGAAGCAGCAGTGGTGGCTGAAGATGTGAGCAGTAGGATGAGTACCAAGGGTAAACACAGGCAGGAAGCAGCAGTGGTGGCTGAAGATGTGAGCAGTAGGATGAGTACCAAGAGTAAACACAGGCAGGAAGCAGCAGTGGTGGCTGAAGATATGAGCAGTAGGATGAGTATCAAGAGTAAACACAGGCAAGAAGCAGCAGTGGTGGCTGAAGATGTGAGCAGTAGGATGAGTACCAAGGGTAAACACAGGCAGGAAGCAGCAGTGGTGGCTGAAGATGTGAGCAGTAGGATGAGTACCAAGAGTAAACACAGGCAGGAAGCAGCAGTGGTGGGTGAAGATGTGAGCAGTAGGATGAGTACCAAGAGTAAACACAGGCAGGAAGCAGCAGTGGTGGCTGAAGATGTGAGCAGTAGGATGAGTACCAAGAGTAAACACAGGCAGGAAGCAGCAGTGGTGGGTGAAGATGTGAGCAGTAGGATGAGTACCAAGAGTAAACACAGGCAGGAAGCAGCAGTGGTGGCTGAAGATGTGAGCAGTAGGATGAGTACCAAGAGTAAACACAGGCAGGAAGCAGCAGTGGTGGCTGAAGATGTGAGCATTAGGATGAGCATCAAGAGTAAACACAGGCAGGAAGCAGCAGTGGTGGCTGAAGATGTGAGCAGTAGGAGGAGTACCAAGAGTAAACACAGGCAGGAAGCAGCAGTGGTGGCTGAAGATGTGAGCAGTAGGATGAGTACCAAGTGTAGCCACAGGCAGTAAGCAGCAGTGGTGGCTGAAGATGTGAGCAGTAGGATGAGCATCAAGAGTAAACACAGGCAGGAAGCAGCAGTGGTGGCTGAAGATGTGAGCAGTAGGATGAGTATCAAGAGTGAACACAGGCAGGAAGCAGCAGTGGTGGCTGAAGATGTGAGCAGTAGGATGAGTACCAAGAGTAAACACAGGCAGGAAGCAGCAGTGGTGGCTGAAGATGTGAGCAGTAGGATGAGCATTTTTTAAAATTTTTAACCCTTTTCCGTCCCTCTATTTTTTAGCAAGATGGCCGCCATATTGCTGACCTGACGTAGAGAAAATTACAAAAAAGCCCGTATTCTCCAGAATGCGGATTTTTGCAAATTTAAGCATAATTCAATTCCACTCGAATAAATTTGGCCATCTCTACATACGGCTTGTTTAACTTTTTTTTAGTACTGTTTTTTATAGGTGGAATGTATAAAGAAACAACAGTTCTGGGATATTTTTTTAAACATTGTTCACTATTTAGTTTGATTGACAGATAAAGTTTATGATGCAGGTCGATCCGATAATGAAAATACCGGCAGAGGTTCTAGAGATACGGGACTTATTATTTTAAGGTCATTTTCATGGCTTTTACAAGGGGGTATTTCTCAAAGGATTCTTTGGGGGCGTGTATTTAGTTTTCAATATTACCCTTTGAGCAACACCCCCAGGGTACAGACCAGAGAAATGAGCACTAAATACAAAAGTTTCTATCTTTGGAACTGTGTGGTGGATTGAATATAAATGAAGAGTGGAATACTCAAGGGAGCAGAGGGAATAAAATAAGAGCTAAAACTGGTGACTTTTGACCTGGTGACAAGCCCTCTTTAAGGGGTTAAACTACCTCAAATCAAAGTTCACTAAACACATCTGGCAACTGTAAGGAACTGGCAAGAAGTATGAAGTAAGTCATAGATACTTTTTTCTCTCCATTGCTGTTATAGAATGTCAGCTATTTCTGCCTAAAGCTATGTGACACCTCACAGTATGTTTATTCATAAGTTGTTAAGAAGCCTCGGCAGCAATGTTTAACATTAGCATATCCCTTACCTGTTATCAGTGCTAGACAACACACTGTTTTACTTTGTTTTAAAGTCTTATATTCATAAAGGTGCATTTAAGTGCACATTTCACCCTGGGATTTCTGACAATTAGCAGTGAAATTCCTAATTAGCAAGTGGTAACAGATAAGTAGATATATCCAACTAAGTGACACATCTGACAGATTGATACACTGGAAAATGCCTGAAAGATTCATGTCACGACTGTGATTACTCTAAGACAAAGTCTTGGCAAGCCTATTTAGACTAATGGGGAGGCCTATGAAGAGACATGTTCTCACAAGCATCAGAAAAACCTGGCACAAACAGAGATTTTAAATTAAAGTAGATGATCATATTAATCTGTATCGACTGTGATAAGAAACATAGCAGTGTAATAACTTCCTTTCTTTATTAGATTTTGGATAGGTTGAGATTAATTAAAATTAATTCACCATAAAGAAGAGTTTGTCAATGACCTATATAAATTGTGAACTAATTTTGAAGTACATTTCATAAAGATATTTCAAGAGTTATCTTCAGGATATTTGCTCCAGGAAGTATAACATTTGTGCTTTGCTACGTTTAGAAATGTATGATTTTTTTATGTAGTTGTGTCTCAGGCTGCTGACTATATTGATTTGTTTCAGTTCATGTTTCAGCCATTTTCTCCACATCCAAAAAAATAGGTCCGATTGCTCATCAGACTCTGTTCCAACTCAGATTAGAGTTTGATCAGATTGAGATCCGATTTTCTAGGAGGTGGAGAGAAAAAAAACGTTTCTCGTATAATTTCAGTCCGTGAAAATTGGGCTGCACTTGGAGGTCATCCGAGTGCAGTCCAATTTTTTCCATAGACTCTTAGAGTTGAATGGGTGAGTGCCATCTGATTCTCAAAGGCAAATCATGCATGGTGCGATTTTTTTCCTCAGAACACTTGGTACAAATAAAAAATTGGATATGTGCACAATCCCTTAGAATAAAATGGGGAAGAAGACTAGCACTCGTCTGAGTTATACACTCATCTGCACAAGCTAGAAGGGTTTGAAAAATTATTGCTAATTAGAGATGAGCAAATGCATTCAGAAAAGATCAAGTTCATTAGGAATTTCCTCAGAAATCTGGATTTGACAGAATTCTAATTTTTCTTGATTCGATTTGCATGAATCCAGAAAGATTGCAACCAGCTTCTATTTTGCTAGAGTCACTTCAGGTTCAAGGAGAAGTTAAAAAAAATTAGTCACCTATCCTAGCCTAGGCCTGTAGCTCATTTTTCATCTTTCCTCGTGCCACAGCTTCCAGGTTGATTCTCCTCTTACCGTGGCTAGGTCTTTGGACAGAAGAGAAGACTTTAGTAGTACATGTCGTTCATCAGATTTTTTTTTCATAAATCAATAGTAAATGTAAAATAAGAAACTTTGTAATATATCTTATTAGAGAAATTACCTTTGTTCTCTCTCTCACTGATCATTTATTCTCAAAATTTTCATTTCACAGGTAAAATCTGTTTTCACTAAGTACAGATCTTTCCATTATTGAGATAGATGACAGTTGGTGCTCATAAAGTTCTATGGAGAACTGTAATTTTCATTTCAGGACATCTTACAATAGAATGTCTGTCTGCCTCTAGCTCTTTACTTCATAGAATTTTAAAAGCACCAACTGTCATATCCTATCTCAGTAATATGAAAATCTGTCTTCACTGAATGCAGAATTTATAGATTTAACCCATGAGTTGAGAGTGAAAGATCAATCCAGGAAGGGAAAGAAACTGATTTCTCTGATAAGGTATCTTACAAAGTTGTTTATTTTCATGTGTACTATTAATTTATGAAATACAGATTAAAATGATTTTTACACTATAAGAAAAGACCAAGCACAAACAAGCAGAGAACCGAACATTGCACTGCAGCAGCAGAACAGGCGAGAAGCAGATCTAGGAAAGGTGACTATAACTTTTTTATTTTTTACCCCTTTTCCAACCTTCTGTTTTTTATGCTTTTGGAGACCTCAAAGCATAATAAATGTCTTTTGGGAGTAGATTCAATTGGACTACATATTTGGGAGGGGAATTCACTAGTGATGAGCGAGCTCGTTCGCTACTGCTCGGTGCTCACCCGAGCATCTCACTGCTTGACATGCTCTGCGCTCGCCGAGTATTTCCGGGGTTGCTCGGCGGGAGCTCGGGTCTCCTCCCTGCATGTTTGGCGCTCTTTAGAGCTCCAATGAACATGCATGGATTGCCTGCCACTCACTGTAATGCTGTAGCCATATTGGTTGTGGCATTACAGTGATTGGTTGGCCACACAGTGTCATGAGGTCAATATTAGACCTGGTGTCGCCATGCTCGTCACAGTCACTCTGGAATCAGAAAGTGTAGGGAGAGGTGCTGTTGAGCTAGGGAGAGATTTGATTGTTCCTAGTTAGTATAGGTTTACCAAACTATATTAGAGACGCATATCCATCTAAAAAAACAGTCCTTCTGAGGACTAATCCATCTGCAGAGATATCAGGCAGTGTATATAGGCTGGCAGGCAGGGTACATAGCAGACTGCAGTGCATATAGCACAAGAGTCCATTCCAATTCTGCCTTCTGCTGCTGTTAGATATTTCTATAAATAGGCCCAGTTCTCAGTGGCCAGGAATATTTTTTTTTTAATCTTAATCCTCATTATTTGCTTAAAAAGCAATCCAGAGAACACAGTTTTTCTGCGCCATTTGCTTGTTGGCACTGCAGAATACAGACAGGTCCTTTCCATACTGCAGCGCTAAAAATCCAGCTATTTAAAACTGTGATTTGTCCGTCACACGGATCACATATAATTGCGCTGAAAATACTGCCATTTCTGGTCTCCATTAAAATTCTTTTCAGTGTGTCAGTGAAGCTATTGACACCGGTTTGCTGTTCAAAATAGTTATCTACAGGCCAGGTATTTAAAACTGTGATTTCTCCGTCACATGGATCACATATACGTTTCCAGAAAATAGTGCCATTTCTGGCCTCCATTAAAAAAAATTTTCAGTGTGTCAGCAAAGTTTTTGACACCGGTTTGCTATTCAAAATAGTTACCTACAGGCCAGGTACTTAAAACTGTGTTTTCTCCGTGACACGGATCACATATACGTTTTCAGAAAATACTGCCATTTCTGGCCTCCATTAAAAATTAGTTTCAGTGTGTCAGCAAAGTTTTTGACACCAGTTTGCTGTTCAAAATAGTTACCTACAGACCAGGTATTTAAAACTTTGTTTTCTCCATCACACGGATCACATATAAGTTTTCAGAAAATACGGCCATTTCTGACCTCCATTAAAAATTTGTTTCAGTGAAGCAATTGACACCAGTTTGCTGTTCAAAATAGTTATCTACAGGCCAGGTATTCAAAACTGTGTTTTCTGCGTCACACAGATCACATATACGTTTTCAGAAAATACTGCCATTTCTGACCTCCATTAAAAATTTGTTTCAGTGTGTCAGTGAAGCAATTGACACCAGTTTGCTGTTCAAAATAGTTATCTACAGGCCAGGTATTCAAAACTGTGTTTTCTGCGTCACACAGATCACATATACGTTTTCAGAAAATACTGCCATTTCTGACCTCCATTAAAAATTTGTTTCAGTGTGTCAGTGAAGCAATTGACACCAGATTGCTGTTCAAAATAGTTACCTACAGGCCAGGTATCTAAAATCGTGTTTACTCCGTCACATGGATCACATATACATTTTCAGAAAATACTGCCATTTCTGGCCTCCATTAAAAATTTGTTTCAGTTTGTCAGCAAAGTTTTTGACACCGGTTTGCTGTTTAAAATAGTTACCTACAGGCCAGGTATTTAAAACTGTGTTTTCTCCATCACACGGATCACATATACGTTTTCAGAAAATACTGCCATTTCTGACCTCCATTAAAAATTGGTTTCAGTGTGTCAGTGAAGCAATTGACACCAGTTTGCTCTTCAAAATAGTTACCTACAGCTAGGTATTTAAAACTGTGGTTTGTCCGTCACACGGATCACATATAAGTTCGCTCCAAGTTCAGTCATTTGTAGTAAACGTGGAAGATATTGTCCTCCATTTAAAATGGGAAAGGCACGTGGCAAGGGACGGGCAACTGGACGTGATGGTGATGATGGTGCATGCAGAGGCCGAGGCCGTGGGCAAACTGAAATTGTGCCACAACAAACACCCACATCTTCTCGCTCAACCTTCCTGTCCAAATTAATAGGGGACCACAGAATACCACTATTGAACACAGAGCAGTGTGAAAAGGTTATTGGTTGGATAGCAGATAAAGCTTCCAGTCACTTGACCACTACCACCACCACCACCTTGTCTTCCACAAGGTCAAGTCTCAGTAGCTGTGAGTCTGGACCGCATATTCCTCAGCCTGACCCTCCTTTCTCCCACCATGCCGAATGCCCAGAGACAACTGATCCCACACTTGGACACTCCGAAGAGTTGTTCACTTTTCACTTTTCCATTTATAGATTTGGGCCTCTCGTTCGGTCCACTTGAAGCAGGGCAAGAGGAGATCGCATGTAGCGATGCCCAAATATTTGAGCAGCCACGATCACATGAAGGCAACGGTGGGAAACTGTCACAAGAGGTGGACAATGATGAGACACAATTGCCAGAAAGTCTGCCGATAACCCCAAAAAGGCCATTTGCATCACCTGCCAGGCGAGCATCAGCAGGGGTGGCAAAACTGCCCGCCTGACCACCACCAGCATGATCAGGCACATGGCAGCAAAGCACCCGACTTTGTGGGTCAATCCCCAGGGTCCAGGAACAGTGTCTGCGGGTGGCACCATTGCTTCTTCCTCTGTTGTGCATGCAAGCCAATCACCTGTCCATGCTGCATGCAAAGATGCCTCCTGCCCTGCACCTGTCGTTGCACTCTTTCAAGTAGCAGCATCAGGAAGCACGTGCACGTCCTTGTCCCAGCGCAGCATTCAGTTGTTCCAGTCCTTGGAACGCAAGCGCAAATATGCAGCCAACGGCCCACAGGCCACACTACTAAATTCCCACATTTCACGACTGCTTGTGCTCGAAATGTTGCTGTGTGACGCTCGCAGCCCAACCCTGAGAGATGGGGGGTACTCGGAGCCGGGTCAGATGTTTGGTAGGTTTTAGCCGTGGCCGGGACCAGTTCCGTGCCCAGGGCCGTCACATTAAAAGATGTAATGGGCTTTCTGGTTTTGGTGTTAATCGAGTGGTTCTATTGACTACGCCACCTGTGGTTTCTGGTGATCCTCCACCAGCGCTGCGTTCAGTCCTCTGAGGTGGGATGTAGTGGCAGCAGCAGATGGTACTACTCCCCACAGGCGGAGCAGGGCCTCAGGGCAGAGGGAACAGGAGGATGGGGATTGTAGTGGGAGATGCGATGTGGTGTCGTGCGGTGCCGCGTTGCAATAAGAAACCGGAGGCCATAGGGGTAGTCTTCCAAGCTTTACTCATGGTAGAATGCACAGCTGCAAGGCTTCTCCCTGCTCCTCACGGCACGCTGCGGCCACCAGGACCGGGGTCCAACAACCTCCGAGTAGTTCAGGTGCTTTGGTCAGGACCCCGCACCAGAGTGTTCCTAGACTTTCCCACTAGGTCCTCTCCTGTCCGTATGTGATGCATGTACTAAGGCCGGGTCTCCCTCTGGACTATGCACAGAACAAGGGTACGGGTGGCAACTCCGCTCCGTCCGTTACCCAGTGGGATCCACTGAGCCTCCGGGCTTCTCTGACTAAGACGTGAAGTGACAGAGTCAGATATTGGGGGCCGGTACCCCTTTTGCAGCAGGAATCCCTCTGACTAGGCCAGAATAGTGAGGACAGGTGGTGTATACCGCTCCGTCTGCATCCCCCTAGGATCCTTTTGCCTGCGGAGCTTGTCTCCTCTGCTCCCCTCCAGGCCTTCTTAGGTAGGGACCTTGACCGGGTAGAGACAGCCGTTAACTCTAGCCCGCTCCTCGCCTCAAGGCCAGAGTATGAGGACCGTGTCCCCATCAACTGCAGGTTCACACAGTAAGCCACGTTCAGTGATGAAGATCACAATCAAAGACCATAAGCCCAAGATGGCTGTTTATGATATATGAATTATTAAGTTTAACCTAAATGTGCGTCCTCCACCCTCACCCACTACTAGGTTCCCCCTAACTTTGGTTCCCCCATATCCACTTATCCCGGTTGGGGCAGCACCCTGGTGCCTATAAGCCCCCCACAGGTGGGAGAGGTGTAGTGTTGGATGCAGAGGTGGGGTCCTGACAGCTGCACCATCCTTACCTCGAAGGAGAGATACCACACCTCATTAAAGAGATGCAGTACCCCTGTGGCGACCGAACCCTCAGGGGCACCACATTGCTTTTTAGGCTCGTGGAGATGGAAGCATTCCGCAACCTGATAGAGGTGGCCGTCCCTCGGTACTCGGTCCCCAGCCTCCACTATTTCTCCTGGTGTGCCATCTCTGCATTACACAAGCACGTGTCTCAAAACGTTTGCCGTGCCCTCAACAACGCAGTTAATAGGAAAGTCCACCTAAACAAGGACATGTGGACCAGTGTTTGTGGGTAGGGATGGTACATCTTGCTGATGGCACACTAGGTTAACATAGTGGAAGCCGGGACTCAGTCGGACCTTGGGATGGAACACGTTCTCTCAACGCCAAGGATTGCAGGTCCTAGGTCAATCAGGGTTGCCCCCACAGTCTACAGCTCCTGCACCTCATCCTCCTCAGTCTCCTCCTCCTCTTCAGCCTCCATCTTCAAAATGACCACATCAGGCACAAGCTGGAAGCACTGCCTCGGCCAAGTGGCAACAGGCTGTGTTGAAGCTAATATGCTTAGGTGAAAAACTGCACAATGCTGAAGAGTTGTGGACAGCTCTGAATGAGCAGGCAGATCTGTGGCTCACACCGCTGAACTTACAGCCAAGCATGGTCATGTGTGACAATGGCTGGAACCTGGTGGCGGCTCTGAGGCGAGGCGAGCTCACACAGGTACCATTCCTGGCTCATGTGCTTAACCTCGTGGTTCAGCGGTTTCTCAAATCCTACCCGGAGCTGCCGGATCTGCTTGTTAAAGTACGCCGCCTGTGTGCCCATTTTACAAAGTCACCTACATCTTCCGCCGCCCTTGCCATGTTTCAGCAGCGTTTGCAGCTTCCGGCTCACAGACTGGTAAGTGATGTCCTCACGCGTTGGAACTCTACACTGCAGATGTTGGGAAGGATTTGTGAGCAGATGAGGGCAGTTGTTGAGTACCAGCATCAACAAGGCCATCATTATTCAGTTCAGACTCCACACATAAGACCTCAGGAGTGGACATGGATGTCAGACATATGTACCATCCTCCAAAACTTTGAGAACTCCACCAAGATGTTGATCGGCGATGACGCCATAATTAGCGTCACAATCCCGCTTCTCTGTCTTCTGAAACGCTCTCTGCTCACAATCAAAGAGGATGCATTGCAGGCAGAGCATGATGAGATGGATCAAGGAACCATACAGGGTGATTACACACAGCCCAGCCTCATCTCATCCATGGACTGGGTGACAATGAGGAAGAGGAGGAAGAGGAGGAAAAACAGGAATTAGTTTCATGCGCTATAGACGGTACTACCTGTACAACTGTCATACCATCTGTTCAGCGTGGATGGTCAGAGGACAGATAGGAGGAGGAGGAGAGCATTGTCAGTCATCCTCTTGGTGAGGACACGGAAGTCTTTCCTGTTAGCAGTCTGGCACGCATGGCTGAGTTTATGTTACGCTGCCTTTCCCATGACTCTCACATTCTCAAAATTTTGGGTGACAGTAATTACTGGTTGGTGACACTTTTTGACTTACGCTACAATAAGAACTTCATATCTCTTATTCCTGAGGCGGACAGGTCTACCAAAATGGGGCAGAACCAGAATGCCCTTGTTGTGAAACTATTCAAAAAATTCCCATCTGAAAACGTGGCTGCAGGGGTCACAGTTCGTTGGACAACCAAGGAGTTCAGGCGAGAGAGACACAAATGCAATCCAGCAGAGGCAGGGGAACACTGTCAAAGTTCTAGGACAGTTTTCTCACACCCTTCCATCGCACAGGCCCTGAGGTGCGGGGTACTCTCACAAGGAGTGCAAAGTTTGGGAGGATGCTGAGAGAGTACCTTGCTGATCGTACCAACATCCTCCGTGAGAACTCTGTGCCTTATTATTATTGGGTATCCAAGCTGGATACGTGGAATGAACAGGCTCTCTACGCCTTGGAGGTCCTGGGCTGCCCTTCCGCTAGCATTTTATCAGAGAGGGTGTTTAGTGCCGCTGGTGGAATTATAACTAATAAGCGCATCTGCCTGTCAACTGAAAATGCTGACAGGCTGATTCTTATAAAAATGAACAAGGGCTGGATTGGGCCCGACTTCTGAAGACCACCGAATGATAGCAGCGTAACATAAACTCAAATCCAGTGTCTTTTCTTGGGAGGTGTATTCCCATGCACCTCTTCACACCCACACATGTGTATATGCTTCCTGATTTTGTCTATTTGCTCTTGTCCTCCTTCTCCTCATCCTCATCCTCCACCACCATATCACCAGGGTGACCGTGGTCCGTGATGCAACACCCACATAATTTTTTTAAAGGGTGTTTATGATGCCCGTAAAAAAATTTTTTATACAGTATGTTCATGTACAGTATATCCCCCAGGGGTAAATGTTTGTCATCCCATACACTTAGTGCATGGGCATTACAAGTAAAGGAGACCCGCTACTTTCTAATGGGAACATTTTTTTATGAGACCCCCTAAGTCTCTTCCAAGGGGCATTGGAGTGCCTCCCATTTTTTGGCAGCCCTTGCGTTCACTGCATAGGCCAACACTATGGGAGACCCTCTCCTTTCTAATGGGAATTTGTCATTACTGTGGCCCTGCTTTATGTGTCTTTATATTCTTAGTGGGGGTTTTCTAAAATTTGGTCAGCTGTTGGACTCACTGCATACCCTGTAACTGTATAGCAGACCCTCACCTTTCTAATGGGATCATGTTGTACTTGTTACTGTGGCCCTGCTCTATTTGTCTTTAAATTCTTAGTGGGGTTTTTCCTAAATTTGGTCAGCAGTTGGATTCACTGCATACCCTATAACTATATAGCAGACTCTCTCCTTTCTAATGGGAATTTGTCATTAATTGGCCCTGCTCTATGTGTCTTTAAATTCTAAGTGGGGTTTTTCCTAAATTTGGTCAGCCGTTGGACTCACTGCATACCCTATAATTGTATAGCAGACCCTCTCCTTTCTAATGGGAACATGTCATACTTATTACTGTGGCCCAGCTTTATGTGTCTTTAAATTCTTAGTGGGGTTATTCCTAAATTTAGTCAGCCGATGGACTCACTGCATACCCTATAACTGTATAGCAGACCCTCTCCTTTCTAATGGGAATTTATTGTTACTGTGGCCCTGCTCTATGTGTCTTTAAATTCTTAGTGGGGCTTTTCCTAAATTTGGTCAGCCGTTGGACTCACTGCATACCCTAGACGGTTTGTGTGGCCCCATTTGTCAGTACATTGACTGCCACCTCCGCCCACTTGTTGGAACACTTCCATCATATATCAAGGACACGACGGACGTCCTCACGCGGGTTGATGGTGTCCTTGTGACTGATGATACCCTCCTTGTCATGGCCGATGTCGAGAGCCTATATACCTGTATCAGCCATGATTTGGGCCTGTCTGCAGCCCGCCTCTTTCTAGGGAGCTCCGATCTGGACGGTCCGTCCAGAGAATTTATCCTTGAGCTCCTCCAATTCGTCCTCTGTCATAACTATTTCTTATTTAAAGACACGGTATACCTCCAAACACATGGCACGGCGATGGAGGCGGCCTGTTCCCGCTCGTACACCAACCTCTTCCTGGGCGCGTGGGAGACGGAGATTTTTGGCGACGAGGGGGTACAGGGCGCGGACCGGGTCGTGTCATGGATGAGGTATATAGATGATGTTTTATTTTTCTTGCAGGGGACGGTGGAGGAGCTCAACGATTTCATGTCACGACTGAATTCGAATGAACGTGCGATCAGGCTGACTTATATTTACCATCCTAAAAGGATCGACTTTCTGGATATCACCCTAGAGGTGGATTCCGATTTTCGGATCCAGACTGATGTATTTAGAAAGCCTACATCAGTAAATTGCCTGATACATGCTACATCTGCACATGATCACTCGACTATCAGGGCCGTCCCAATCGGACAGTTCCTCAAGATGAGGCGGATCTGTTCCACGAATTCCAACTTTGAGAAACGGGCCTCAGATCAGGCTGAACGGTTCAGACATCGTGGCTACAGTAATCGATGCATCGGCCATGGCTATGTGAGGGCCCGTAACACCTCTCGGGATCATCTCATCTACCCTTCTACCATTCATAAACATGGGCTGCCGGAGAGAATCCGCTACATATCCACTTTTAACCACGAGTGGGAGATGCGGCGGATTCTCTCTCGGCACTGGAGTGTTTTGGGCACGGAGCCCTCCCTCCTGGAATTCATAGGTGATTCTCCACTTATGACACCTCGGCGGTCAAATACATTGCGGGACTTGTTGGTCTCCAGCCACTACATTCCCCCTCTGTCTAATCCTTTCGGATCCCGTGGCCCCACGGTGGGTACCTTCCCATGTGGGCACTGTGCCATCTGATCCAATGTCCTGCGTAGTACATCATTCGCGAACTCTGATGGCTCCCGCCAGTTTGACATCCGTCACTATACCTCCTGCAGCACCACACATGTGGTATACTACGCCACATGTGGGTGCCATTTAATTTATGTAGGATTAACAATAAGGGAGCTCAGAATCAGGGTTCGCGAGCACGTACGGGACATTGGCGCAGCTCGGACGGCCACTGACCCCCGGGAGCTTAAGACTTTACCACGTATTTTAGGGCTGTTCACAATTGTGATCCCCGATCACTAAAAGTACAGGGAATTTACATGGTGCGCCAGGGCTCCCGGGGTGGTAATGGCAAACGCCTCCTGGCACAAAAGGAGGCGAGATGGATAGTTACCCTAGATACCCTGGCGCCGCGGGGCCTCAATGAAAATCTGGGGTTCTCATCATTCCTTTAATATAATTCATCATGAACTGCGCCTCAAAATTCAAGATACATGACAAAATAAAGTGGCATGTATATACAAATTTGGATTGAATTATATTCAATTCAGTCAGACCTATTATATGACTTAATTATTTGATTTGGGTGTGCTCTCCTGTTCACCCTGCTTCACATCTTTTTGATGTGAGGGGGACGCTTATGGGTTTTGCTGTTTTTAATTCTAATTTTGATTTTATTTTTACTTATTCTATTATCTTTTCTATTTAGTGATTCAACTTCAAGGATCATACTTATGCTCTATTTGGATGTATGGACATTGTCAATATTCCATTCTGCCTTCATGAAAATCAATGGGATGAACGACTCATCTTCATGGGCCTGCTCATGTATCAAGTTGTCCTCGTTCACCTGCTTCTCCCTTCTGCCAGTGGAGATATCCCCATTTTGTTTATGTCTTGTGATATATCTATAGATTCTTTCATCTCCCTATATACATATTTTTCCTGTGGAGCTTGATTTAATGTAATGTGATTCGATCTAATATTTGATCTACTTCTGTTTTTCTCTTTGTTACTGTTCACACGAATCTGGGGATTATTGTGGTGTGCAGGTATGTGCGGCTATGTGATGGTGTGGTGCGCATGCGCTGGGCTACTCACGCTCCGCGTCCCCGCACGTCTATCTTTATGGCTGCGACGCGTCCCTGGAGCCCGTTCTCGCGGCATCTCGGGGTCGTGCCGATGTCATGACAGATGGGGCGGGGCCGTGGGGGGCGGTGATGATCCCTGCGCTTGCGCCGTATACACCACCCTACGAGCGGCCATTTTGTCCGGTCACATGACCACACACATGACTTCGTGGGGGCAGATTTAAAAAGGTCCTTGCGCTCCTTGTAGTCATGCCTCTTGAGAAAGCATCACACACCCGCGAAACGCGCGTTGAGGCTTGTCTTCTAGTACAGCTACCTGTCCCTTGCTGTCCCTCCACATCTTGCGACATCCTGATACTTTTGGGTGAGTTATCTTTTGTCACACCTTTGAAATGTATGATAGGAATCTACCAGTGGATTAGTGACTTAGATTGATTCTATCCCATGTCCACCTGTTGTCTCATTGTGATGTTCGCTTTTGCCACCTTTCCTTGCCCCTTACCTTGTTTGTCTTTCCCTCTTCTCTCTTGTTTCTCTTTTTTACATTGTGAGCGTTATACTCTGTCACCTCTAGGCTGAGTCGTCCGTCTCTCTTTATATTAAGGACCATGTTTGTCCAGCTACATATGTGAGACATACATTGACTCGAGTTCTCATGATTACCATATTGTGCTTCTAGAGATTTTTGGGACAGTTCTTTGCCCAATCTTTCATGTTCTTTTGCATCTATTTTCTCTGCATCTTTTTCTCTCTTTCTTGGGCTTCAACATACGGTGGGGTCTTTTGCTCTGCATATTTGCACACTTTTGTAATGACATTTTTTGCAATGACTTTTGTGATATTGTATATTAAATATTTTTACTAATAAAGCCTTTATATGCTGCTATACTCGCTTTGCTCTGTGTCTATACCCTATAACTGTATAGCAGACTCTCTCCTTTCTAATGGGAATTTGTCATTAATGTGGCCCTGCTCTATGTGTCTTTAAATTGTTAGTGGGGTTTTTCCCAAAATTTGGCAGCCCTTGCTGTCACAGCATGGGCATTACCACTACAGGAGACCCGCTCCGTTATAATGGGAACCTTTTTTTTAATGAGATGCTCCTTTATGTCTCTTCAAAGGGGCATTGGGTTGCGTCTGAATTTTTGGCAGCCCTTGCAGTCGCTGCATACGCAATAACAGTATAGGAGACCCACTCGTTAATAATGGGAACAACAAAGCATAGCCGTCTGTTAGCTCTGTAACAATAGTGAGGGCAGACTGCGGGCCTTTTAAGAATAGTAAGGGCCGCCTGATGGCCCAATAAAAATAGGCTTTGTGAATTTCAGAGTCCCTCCATCATAAATGAAACAGGATGTGCCTGATGATGTGTCACATACCACATTGCCAGATATTGTTGTAAAATGTTAAAATGGCATTTCCCGGTGAATGCATTTGTCTTAAAAAATAAGGTAAAAAGAAAAAAAAAGTACGATCTTTCATTAGTATAAAAAACAGAGTCGCCAATGTAACTTCAAAGTAATCACATTGTTCAGTTCCTGCACCTCCTCCTTCATCTCCGAAATGACCACATCAGTCACAAGCTGAAAACACTGCAACACTGCCATGGCCAAGTGGCAACAGGCTGTGCAGAAGATAACATGATTAAAGCTTAGGGGACAAACCGCCCAGCGCTGCAGAGTTGTTGAAAGCTGTAACACAGCAACCTGATCTGTGGCTCTCACCGCTGAACATACAGCCAGGCATGGTTGTGTGTGACAATTGGCGGAACCTGGTGATGGAGAAATGACAGCCGGAGTAGATACGGTTTCCCTCTATGCCAGTCCTTTCACCGAGCTAAAGAATTTGGCTGTGGTGAAATACAACTCCCACTGACAAGCTGTTTCAGATTGAAAAACAGCAGCTGCAAAGTTAGTGCTATCATGAACTCTCCTGATGTAGATGCCAGGGCACACCAGAGGATTCTCTGGTGGGACTGTCCATCCCTGCTGAGAAGCAGTCCTGGCTAAGAAAAGTGTGTGGGAAGGTTCCCAGATACTCTATTTTTACTGAGGTGGAAACCCACGCAAACACGGAGAGAACATACAAAGTCCTTGCAGATATTGTCCTTGCTGGGATTTGAACCCAGGATCCCAGCGCTGCACGGCTTCAGTGCTAACCATTGATCCAATGTGCTGCTGTTCACCCTCTAATATCTAACAGGCTAGAGAAACTTTCACCTACTGTCACTTTATCTTCAGCTCCTTTGTGAGAAATGAATATATTTGGGCAGCCCCTCAGTCTACCAAATAAAATTCCTGAGAAGGATATTGGGGATGGCTTCGCTACTTGTATTGGGGGCAGTGCTGATACCATGGCGTAATACCATAGTTTACTGGAAAAATTCCAGGCTGGTAGGAGGCAAGCAAATTCCCACAGAAAAATACCAGCAGTAATGTTCAGGGACCCTCGCTTGAAGAAGGCGGAGACACCACCGGGAGAAATAGTGATGGCTGGGGACCACGTATAGACACGGGGCTTGAGTCATGAGGTTGTGAAAAGCTTCCACCTCCATGAGCCTAAAAGGCCACATTTCAAGTGCAAGCAGCTGCCCAGAAATCTGGCAGTTTAGTATTGCGGCCTGTTGGCTGGCTGCATACTTGCGCTTGCATTCCAAGCAACAGATAACTAAGCAGATGGAGGCCTCTATCATCATCATGGCCTCACCTTGGCACTATGATCTCCGCTGAAGGAGAAGCCAGGGCCCACCGGAGGAGTCTCCGGTTTTCTGGTGGGTCCGTCTAACCCTGCAAAGAAGCAGCCCTGGCTAAGAAAAGTGTGGGGGAATGTTCCTGGACACTCTATGGCTGCTATTTTAATGTGGATCGAACGTGCTTATGCATGTTATTTCTCAAACCGCATAGCAGATCAGGCCATTGCTCAACTCTGTAGTCATGAAATTAAATGCGCAAAGAAAGATGTTTGTGTGTCAAAGCACCACCGACAAGTGCGAGTTGATGTTGGACGGGCTGCCATTGCTTATGCAACAAGCTGCATTAGAGGACTTCCTGGGAGAAATGACACCCAGAGTTGATACTGTTTCCCTCTATACCAATCCTTTCACCGAGCTAAAGAATATGGCTGTGGTGAAATACAACTCTCAGCAAACAAAAGCTGTGGACTGGCTCCGTACCATCCCTGGCCACATTCACATGTCCACGTGTTTGTGGTTAGGCGGTCCTTCCCAGTAAGTGCACTGGGGAGGGCACGGGTAATGTTGTGGGACCCGTGCTTGTGGAAGGCGGAGACGATACTGGGAGAAATAGTTGCGGCTGGGGACCGAGTATGGACACGCGGCCGCCGCCGGCATGAGGTTATGAAAAGCTTCCACCTCCACGAGCCTAAAAGGCCACATTTCAAGTGCAAGAAGCTGTCAAACATTTGGCAGCATAGTATTGCTGCCTGTGGGTGGGTGGGTGGCTGGCTGCATACTTGCGCTTGCATTCCATGGAATGGGGTAGGGCAACTGAACGCTGCACTGGCACAAGGACGTGGACGGTGATTGTTGCAAGTTTGTTGCAGGTGCATGGCGGAAGGCATCTTCGCATGCGCCAAGGATCACTTATGATGGGCACAGTTTTAGGCAGTGACCTGGAAGTCAGAGATGCTTCCAGGGGTCTTCCCCATGCTGTTCCCATTTCTTTTCAGCACTGTATGCATGTGTCTGATGATATGTCACACACCACATCACCAGATAAGGTTGTAAAATGTTAAAATGACATTTCCCAGTGAATGTATTTGTCTTGGTTGAAAGCAATGCAAAAGTGCAAAAACGCATCAAAAACGCTACGTGTGAACATAGCCCAAGGTGTGGAGGAGTATTTTTGTTTTTGGTTATTTATTTTGCCTTATATACAATTCATTACCCTGGAAAGGATGTTCTTTAACATATTTCCCAGGAAAATCCATTTTGGTTTCGTTTTTGTATGTTTTATTGTGAGTCCGTAAAAGTGGCGTAATACTCTGACAACATTGTTGACAGAAGTGACCTGGGAGTCAGCAGTCGGCCCTCACTATTCTTAGAGAGCCATCAGCCGGCTATGTTTTATTGTTCCCATTACTAAAGAGTGAGTCTCCTATACTGTTATTGAGTATGCAGTGAGTGGCAGGGCTGCCCAAAATTTGGACACACCCCAATGCCACTTTAAAAATTTGGATACACCCCAATACCCCTTTGAAGAGACTTAGAGGAGGGCCTCCTGAAAACAATGTTCCCATTATTAGGAAGTGGGTCACCCATACTGTTTGCCTATGCAGTGAATGCAATGGCTGCCAAAAATTTGGAGGAACTCCAATGCCCCTTGCAAGAGACATAGAGGTAGGAGGACCTTCTGAAAACAAAGTTCCCATTATTAGGAAGTGGGTCTTCCATTGTGCTTGCCTATGCAGTGAATGCAAGTGCTGCCAAAAATTGGGAGGCACTCCAATGCCCCTTGGAAGAGACGAGGAGATAGGCCTCATAAAAAAATGTTCCCATTATTAGTAAGTGGGTCTCCCATTTTGTTTGCCTATGCAGTTTATGCAAGGACTGCCAAAAATTGGGAGGCACTCAAATGCCCCTTGGAAGAGACGTGGAGGAGGGCGTCATAAAAAAATGTTCCCATTAGAAAGCAGCGGGCCTCCTATACTTGTAATGCCCATTCACTAAGTGTATGGGCTGACAAACATTTACCCCTGGGAGGTATACATGAACATACTATATAAAACATTTTTTTACGGGCATCATAAACACACTTTACAAAAATTAGGTGGGTGTTGCATCACGGACCACGGGTCACCCTGGTGATATGGTGGTGGAGGATGAGGAGAAGGAGGACGACAAGAGCAAATAGCCAAAATCAGGAAGCGTATACACATGTGTGGGTGTGAAAAGGTGCATGGGAATACACCTCCTAAGAAAAGACACTGGATTTGAGTTTATGTTACGCTGCTATCATTCGGTGGTGTTGAGAAGTCGGGCCCAATCCAGCCCTTGTTCATTTTTATAAGAGTCAGCCTGTCAGCATTTGACAGGCGGATGCGCTTATCAGTTATAATTCCACCAGCGGCACTTAAAACCCGCTCTGATAAAACGCTGGTGGCAGGGCAAGGGGGGACCTCCAAAGCATAGAGAGCCAGTTTATTCCTTGTATCCAGCTTGGATACACAATAATCATAAGGCACAGAGGAATCACGGAGGACATTGGTACGGTCGGCAAGGTACTCCCTCAGCATCTTCCCAAACTTTGCACTCCTTGTGAGAGGACCCCACGCCTCAGCGCTTGTGTGCGGAGGGGCTGAGAAAATTCTCCCAGAACTTTGACAATGTTCCCCTGCCTCTGCTGGATTGAAGTTGCCTCTCTCTCACCTGTACTCCTTGGTTGTCCAACGAAGTGTGACATCTGCCACCAGCTTTTTCAGATGGAAATTTTTTTAATAGTTCCGCAACAAGGGCCTTCTGGTACAGCCCCATATTTGCAGACCTGTCCGCCTCAGGAATAAGAGATATAAAGTTCTCTTTGTAGCGTGGGTCTAGAAGTGTCACCACCAGTAATGACTGTCGCCCAAAATTTTGAGAACGCTAGGGTCATGGGAAAGGCAGCACAACATAAACTCAGCCATGCGTGACAGACTACTAACAGGCAAGACTTCCGTGTCCTCATGAAGAGGATGACTGACCATGCTCTCCTCCTCCTCTCTGTCCTCTGGCCATCCACGCTGAACAGACAGTATAACAGCTGTGCAGGTAGTGCCGTCTATAGCGCATGAAACTAGCTCCTGTCCTTTCTCCTCCTCTTCCTCATTGTCCCCCAATCCAAGTTGGGATGAGAGAAGGCTGAGCTGTGTGTAATCAACCTGTATGTTTCCTTGCTCCATCTCATCGTGCTCCGCCTGCATTGCATCCTCTTTGATTGTGAGCAGAGAGCATTTCAGAAGACAGAAAAGGAGGTGGTGACGCTAATTATGGCGTCATCGCCGCTCACCATCTTGATGAAGTCCTCAAAGTTTTGGAGGATGGCACATATGTCTGACATCCATGTCCACTCCTGAGGTCTTATGTGTGGAGTCTGAACTGAATACCGATGGCCTTGTTGATGCTGGTACTCAACAACTGCCCTCTTCTGCTCCTAAATCCTTCTCAACATCTGCAGTGTAGAGTTCCAACGCATGGGGCATCACATACCAGTCTGTGAGCAGGAAGCTGCAAACGCTGCTGAAACACGGCAAGGGCGGCAGAAGCTGGCGGTGACTTTCTAAAATGGGCACACAGGCGGCGTTCTTTAACAAGCAGATCCGACAGCTCCGGGTAGGATTTGAGAAACCGCTGAACCACGAGGTTAAGCACATGGGCCCAGCATGGTACGTATGTGAGCTCGCCTCAGAGCCGCCACCAGGATACGGCCATTGTCACACATGACCATTCCTGGCTCTAGGTTCAGCGGTGTAAGCCACAGATCTGCCTGCTCTTTCAGAGCTGTCCACAACTCTTCAGCATTGTGTGGTTTGTCACCTAAGCATATTTGCTTCAGCACAGCCTGTTGCCACTTGGCCAAGGCAGTGCTGCAGTGCTTCCAGCTTGTGACTGATGTATCATTTCGGAGATGGAGGCTGAAGAGGATGAGGTGCAGGACCTGTAGACCATGGGGGCAACCCTGATTGACATAGGGCCCGCAATCCTTGATGTCGGGAGGACGTGTTCCATCCCAAGGTCCGACTGAGTCCCGGCTTCCACTATGTTAACCCAGTGTGCCGTCAGCGAGATGTACCGTCCCTGCCCAAAAGCACTTGTCCCTGTGTCCGTGGTTAGGTGAACTTTCCCGGTAACTGCATTGTTGAGGGCACTACAAATGTTTTGGGACACGTGCTTGTGTAATGCGAGAGACGGCACACCGGGAGAAATAGTGGCGGCTGGGGACCGAGTACCAAGGGACGGCCGCCGCCATCAGGTTGCGGAATGCTTCCGTCTCCACGAGCCTGAAAGGAAACATTTAGAGCGCAAGCAGTCGTGAAATGTGAGAATTTAGTAGTGTGGCCTGTGGGGCATTGGCTGCATATTTGCGCTTGCGTTCCAAGGACTGGGTTATGGACAACTGAACGCTGTGCTGGGACAAGGACGTGAACGTGCTTCCTGATGCTGCTACTTGAGAGTGTGCAATGACAGGTGCAGGGCAGGAGGCATCTTCGCATGCACCTTGGCTTGCATGCACAACAGCGGAAGAAGCAATGGTGTCACCCGCAGACACTGTTCCTGGACCCTGGGGTTCGGTCCCCAAAGTCGGGTGCTTTGCTGTCATGTGCCTGATCATGCTAGTGGTGGTCAGGCTGGTCGTTTTGCCACCCCTGCTGAAGCTGGTCTGGTTGGCGGTGCAAATGGCCATTTTGGGGTTATTGGTAGAGTCTTTAAAAAAACAACCAGACTCGGGAAGACCTTACAGTTGTACTGGCAAAAAGATGGATGTCCAAATTCTATGAAAAAGCTATGTACATAATTTTTTATCTACTTAGATAAAAAGTAGCTTTCAAATGTATATAGTCATTTCAAACATTTTTCTGAAAAGTAAAAGAGCTGGAAAGTTGAAATTTCTCTACTTTGATCGAGTGGGAAACCCCCTGGGTTATTAGGTGACAGGCAAGTCAGCCACATTGGTCTAAAAAGTAGCAAGCTGGGTGCAACTAAATGCAGATGAATTTTTGTCACAAATATCTAGTTTGGAAGCATATAATCCATATTAGAATACAAGAACACAGTCATTTTTTTATCTTTTAGCTGAAGGTCTGCTTTAGGTTTTAAAACACTAATTTTGCATAGTATTATTCCTCTATGTGACATTTCCAAGTATAATAAGCTTAAAGCGTCTCACCGGGAAAAATAAATCTTTGACCAGGGGACTGGATATGTAACAAATAAAAACAGTCACAGTCATTTACGGGCACTCACTTGGACCCAGCGCAAAAATAGTAAGTGCTACTGCGTACTTTGCTGGATCCAAGTGGAGGCTATTAGGTGAGTATGACTGCCTTTGTTTGTTTTACATATCCCATTCCCTGGGCAAAGTTTTATTTTGTAAGAATAACCCCTTCAAAGGGAATCTGTCACCCCCTTGGAAGTACCTAAGCTATTAATATGGGCATACAGGTTCTAGATTACTTAAAATAGTCTTACCTGTATGCCTCATATCTAGGGTCTTGTTCTTCAAAAATTATCTTTTAATCCTTTATGTTAATGCGTTCTTCAAGGCTCTGAGGCGTCTTTTGCCTGGAAGAAAACTCCTACCTCCGGTCTTCATTTGCGTACCTATCACCTCCCAACGGGGCCCTGTGACATCGAGTGGCACCTGCGCCCTGCAATTGTGATATTACGCCTTTCTTTGGGCATTGGCTTCTTTTTTCTTCTGCACGGGGCAACCAATAGACATCACAGGGCCATCAGACCTTGACGAGAGGTGACAGATTCCCTTTAAGTGATCTTAAATATGGTGGTGTATTCACAGAATGATACAAATACTTTTACATCTAAATCAGAATGCTTTAAATATAGTAAGTACTAAAGGAATACTTATATCCAGTCTTTGTCTGCCCTTGTTATTTAGAAAAAAAATGCCAGCCACTCACTAAGGATGTTTTCCCTAAATTTCGCCTATTGCCAAAAATACTGCCTTTAAGGCATTGGAAAAAAACTCACCTCACTTTATTGTAAAAGTCTGGTTTGAACTTCTGAGCTGTTCAATCCCATCGTGCAGACTGGGGTCCCATAACCCTCAACAGGCCCCCTAGCTTTTGAAGTACAAGATCTCAAGTGTTATTACAAGATTTTGTGCTTTGAGATAAAGCAGCACTTACTAATCTGTTACTAAATGGTAACTATTCTAGTCTTGTTGGGCAGCATATTGGCTCAGTGGTTAACACTGTTACTTTATGCTGGGGTCTTGGGTTCAAATCCCAGGAAGACCAGCATCTGCAAGGAGTTTGTATGTTCTGCTGTACCCTGATAGGATAATTTAGGTTGTGGGCCCAATGGGGATAGTGATGATTATGTCTGTAAAGCGCTGTGGAATATGATGCAATTATATGTGCAAAGCATAATAATGTTGTTGCTGATGTTCGGTAACAACACTTGACAGCATTTTTGGCAATACGTGTTATTTAGTAAAATCATCAGTGTGTGGATGCCCATTGTTTTTTTAGGTCTTTTTTAATGTGTGCTGCCCCAGACTGGTGTTAGGTATTCTTTAAAGTATTAGCCATTTGCCTGTTGTCTTTCTTCAGACTTTGTTCTCCCCAGTGTTATAACTTAGTGAGTCTTATGTGACACTTTTTCTGTATCCACAGTATTATTTTAAGGTTTGTCAATGTTAATTGCTTTGTCAGTAAGTATCTATTTCCTTTGTAGTTGATGTATATGTCTAAACAATTTTTTTGATAAGAAGCAATGATAAAATATTAAATGCACAAATAATGACTAAGCACATTTTACATTCCTCCTTACCATAAAGGATTTGATGAAATTGGCAATATTCACTGCGTAGTAAGATGAAAAGATAAGCGACTTAATACTATGTTTAGCCACAGGAAGCTGTATAATTCCATTAACTTTGAATTCACTGAAATGTACTTTTCCTTCTTTAAAGCATTGATCTCTTCACTCTTTAATTTTCCACTCTGTCAATTTTTATTTTCCCCATAAATGGAGCAGTTTCTTTGTACTTTTATAATGTGATATTATAACGTGTTAGTGCAGTAAAAAGGCGGGGACCTTTTATAAATGACACAGTAAAACAGTTAGGGCTAGGTGCTGCCTTAGTTCAGGCAAAGGCTAATTGGAGAGGCAGGAGAAATATAGAAAGAAATAATGTACAGATACTTGTTTAAGATACTTCATTTTGCTAATACTGGCTCAGCTTTCTTCAACTCTCCATTGTCTCAAATCACTGACGGCAATCTTCACAGAATGTTCTGTACACTTCTCCTAACCAAGGTCCAGGCAGACTGAAATGTTGGCCATTTTGTAAAATGTTGTACATGACATGCTGTTATATCAACAAATGTAATTTTCTTCAATGCAAAAAAGAAGTGCTGTGGTCATTGATTTTCCTAGTGTCTAATATGCCTTGCTTATGATACTATTGAGTCATATGTGGGTATTCTCATCCTTATGCAGCTTTGTTCTGTTCCTCAGGAGCGGACACTGACAAAAGAGGCCCCCATGCAAGAAAAATATATGGGTGTCCAATAGATCATCATAATGCACAATTCCATCTGCTTTGATCTGGCAGTAACCCCCTTAACTCCAGGGACACCGTACGGCTGCACAGGTTGCATCAATGGTATGTCTGCTCCAGCTGTGCCTATATTATTAAGGCAGAGATAATCAAGTCGATTATTCAAATTACACTCGGATTAGAGTTTGATCAAAGTATCAGCATAGTGTGATCCAATTCGGATGAGAGAATCAGAGCACAATCTGAGAAGATGGAAGACCAAATTTCTCCATCTTCTCCATTGTGTCAGTGCATAGAAATCAAATTGCACTCAGATGTCATTCGAGTGCAGTCCAATTGTTTCCACGGACTCATTGACTTGCATGGCCGAGTGCGACTCGAAAATTGGATCAAACTCAGACATGCTGTGTTTTTTTTCCTTAGAGTGGCTAAGTCCTAAGCAAAAATTGGACATGTGCATGGCCCCATAGAATAACAATGGTCTGAGTGCGATCCGGTGTTTTGTCAGATTACACTTGGACTGAAAATATGGTCGTGTACACCTGGCACTATAATGGGGCTACAATGTCTTATTTATTTATTTATTTTACTCACTTATATAGCGCCATTAACTCCACAGCGCTTTACACACATTATGGGTACTGTCCTCATTGGGGCTCACAATCTACATTCCCTATCAGGATGTCTTTGGAGTGTGGGACCAGTCTGATCCTAGCATAATTAGATTTGGAACCACCTCTATGATGACAGTGACTACTAAATGTTAAAATCTTTTGAGAATATTAAGACACAGTTTTATGTTAATGTTCAAGAAATAATTTTTTATGTGTATGATTTTTTTTGGCTTTCATGGACCACAAATGTATTGGTCAATCCCGATAACTTGCAATAAAACATCATTTTCTTTCTCAGTCCAGCATGCAGCACAGAGAGCTGTAGAGGGTATTGTTACCCTGACATTCTTGAAGTGTTTTTGCTTGTCTACTTTTTCATTTTCATATAAAACTTTATTAATAAATATTTTACTGCTGTTTCATAAGGTCTCCCGTTGCTGATTTCTGTTTAATATTTAATGATTATTTTAGTTTTCCTTGCCAGTTCCCATTAGAAATCTGCACCATTAAACATGAACTCATTTATTCAGGCTATTTCCATGGCTGTTTGCCACTCCTTTCTTATTCTACTGTACCTTGTATTGTAAATAACCAGCTTCTGACCTTAATTAAATTTACCAGTTCAAACATGTATCTCGTAACTTTTTTTTATGTTATACCTGAAGGCATTCAAAGAAAAAAAAACATTCTGGGTGGTCTGACTTTAGATATCGCAAATTAACTTGTTATGCGTGGTTCAATAACCTGTTTTAAATGTCATTTCTTTTAGTGAGAAATAAAGAAATGTTGACTTCACGCTGATATTTTGTTAAAGATTAGAGCCCTTGATTTACATTTAATCTGCACACGAGTGTACTGTCCTCAATTGTGTAACAAAATGACTTTTCTCATTTATTATTATTGCTATTTATTATTTATTAACTTATGTTTCGGACCATAAGACACACTTTTTTTCCCCCACATCTGGGAGGAAAATGGGGGGGAGCATCTTATGGTCCGAATACAGGCTTACCGGGAAGTTGTGGTGGTGTTGAAGCGTGATCACAAGGAAGCAATGTCCTTCTGTCTGGAGGCCGGCGGATACAGAAGCTGTGCTATGCTGTGGGCCCAGTATCGGCGGTCAGGCAGAGCTTTCCCTGTGGCTGCATGTGCACACTAGGATCTCGACCCAGCCGAGATCTCAACTACGCATGCGCCGCCTCCGGCAGCCATCTTCTTGAAGCCATGGATCTCAGGAAAATGGCCACCGAGATACCATACTGTGCATGCGCCGGCTAAGGCAGCCATTTTCATGTAGACCATGGCTTCTGGAAGATGGCCGCAGGAAAAGCAGTGCACTGCACTCTGCCACTGACATCGGTCCCGCAGCATCTCACCACTCCTGCCACTGCTGGGTTCCTGAGGGAGGGAAAATGTTTCCTGCTATGCCGCTCCACCACCACCACAACCCACCCAGGGCCCTCTGCAATGCTACACTTCTGCCAGCTTCCTGAGGGACCCTGCCTCCTGTGACCTCCACTCCACCAACCCCCAGGTAAGAGACTTATTCGGACTTTAAGACAGACCCCCATCCTATAAAAAAAATATTTTTGCACATTTTCCACCCCAAAATTTGGGATGTGTCTTATGGTCCAGTGTGTCTTATAGTCCTAAAAATACGGTAAGTTTTATCTGGACTATAATTTCTAAATGCTCAAAGATGTTGTCTGGGACTTTTATACTGATAGCCTATCCTTACACTAGGCTCACACAGCAGTTTAAAAAACTGTCCTGATTTTCATCCAGAAAAGTCAGACGATTTTTTTCACACTTGTTATCTGCATGCTGTCCGTATACAATTCGCTTTTTACAGCTATTAATCATTTACAGCACCATTTACAGTTTCCTATGTTACAGAATTGCAATGTACCCGTTGCAATCATATGGCTTCAGGTGGCATCCGATTTTTTTTTTTTTACACACCCATAGAATTGAATGGGTGAGACTCATCCAATGTATGGAGGAAAATCGTGCAGGCTGCAATTTTTTTCACATGCAGATTCAATCAGTGAATAAAAAATGTTCATCTGCACTGTCCCATTGAATAACACTGATCTGAGTGCTGTCTGTCGGATAGAACTCAGACTGAAAATATGGTCATGTGCACGACCCCATAGGATAAGTCATCAATATCTGATCAATGAGATTGCGACACCTGGCACCCCCGCTTTTCAGCTGTTTCCAGTGCCGCCGCCAGTTGGATGTGCTTAGTTGTGAAGCTGCACAACACTGCTCCACCAACAGCATAGTGGTCGAGGCTGGGTAGGTGTATGTGCAGTACCTGGCTACGGCCACTAGGCAGTTGATGCAGCTGTGCAGCTAATTAACTTAGTATTTCCGGCCAGCGCCTAATGGGCAGGGGTGCCGGGTGTACTACCCCCACTGATCAGATATTAATGACCTATCCTATGCATAGGCAAGCAATATAAATGTTCTAGACAACCCATCTAATATATGATATAAAGAATACGTGTCCAGATAGTCATGTGTATTAAAAATAGAAACAGCAGTCCATATCGGGCTGTAAAAGGACGATTCACAGTATAATCTAAATACATATCACAAAATGGAAAATGTGTCTCCAATGCGATTGTATACAGGAGTCCTTATTCTGTAAAAACTAAACAGGATGATCTTCAACCCTTATTAGGAGAGTCAGTTTACAGTATGTAGCTCATGACCCTTTATTTGTTACCAGGGGTGGGCACTGACAGTGTAGGGTCCTTGTGCAGGACTTGTGTCTAACCTTGTGCTCCCATCCCTCCGACTCCACTGTTATGTACATTTACAAGCATATTCACATTAGGCTCACCTATATAAAATATCTTCATGCTATTTTACACATTTTACACGTATATACATAGTACAAACATGCACAGGTATGTATTAAACATGTACATACACAAGACACATGCATACACACAATGACGTTTTTGTGATGCACTTGTTCTAACATACATATTCCCAACAAAAACAAATGGGTAGACAGCCAAGAGATGTAAAAATATATCATATTTATTGAACGTATATGAAAATAAATACACATTAAAAACAATTGAGTCACAAAGCAGAAAATAGGTTGTTAAGTGGCCAGGAGGAGACAAGGCAACCAGGCACATTGCTTCTTTAAGAATATGCAACTCTGCACATAATCAATCAAACTTAGGGCTGAACATTGTCATAAAATATCCGGTGGGCAAAAATGACTAGAAGGTAAGCATTATGTAAATGTATAACCATAAAGATGTCCAAGTTTCCCAATACTATTGTAATGGTAAGAGCAGATAATATAGATCAAATAATATCAAAGGAAAATGGCAATGAAATCACTGAAAAAGTCAAACAGTAAATATAATAGTGTACTATAGTCAAGCACAGGTATATAGAAAGTGCTATACACTGATAAATTGTCTCCTCTTGGTGATATGGTGCTAACTCTGAAACAGAACGATTTCAGCAGCATCTCAGCTGAGTCTTTAGTGAGAAACATGCAGAATGCGTTGACCCCCACATGGACCACTGTGCAGCTGTACCAGCTGTCCATGTGGTAAGTCCCTCTCTGATGGGTACCCCACTCAAAGGTGGCACAATGACTCTCACAGACTTAGTGGGGTTCAACTGAAACAAAATTACTCAACAATGAAACCACTAATGTGGCAGTCTGTCAATGAGTTCACATTCTTGACATTTACACACAGTAATAAGGTACCGAGCTTTGTAGTAACACAACAGAACAAAGGTCCAGAGTTAAGCTCCATAGGTCAGGCACAGACGTGGTGGTTACCTGCAGCAATGGGAACACAGTTCACATTGTAACTCACAGCACATGGCTACTGAGCCAAGTTGGATGTCTCAGATCACTCTCATAATACAAAGAGTCTTGACTTTTACTGAACCATGACTCAGAATATAGGCCAGAACTGGTCAGCAGCCACTTACAAAAGCCAGGGCCACCTATATTCAGGGTGTACTCTCTCAAACAGGCCCAAGAGAAATAGCTTCCAGGGCTGGTCCACTTTGTAGGCTATGGTCCTCAACCGTTAGATCTCACAGTTGCTATTCCTCTCTCAGCTGGCAATAGCAACCATGGATTCGTCTCACTCCTAATTCAGTACAAGTGCCCTTTGTGACATGATGGCCAATACACTCACTAGTTCTCTATATCACTGTCTGGCTGTCTAACTGGCAACTTACAGCAACCTGTGGACTGACCGGCTCAGGTTCACTATGTCTCTGGCCACACTTGCTAACAGGGGTGTTGAGGCTTTTACCCACCATCACTACAATTACACTAGAAGTGGTCATCAACTACTCATTCAGGAAATTCAGGGTTGCACTGAAGTTGGTCTGTGACTACTCAGATGTAGGATGCTTGAAGTGGTTCCTAAGAGCTTGAATGCAGTAATTTAGGAACAAACAAATGCAATTCAAGTGCAATGTGATCCTTTCCATACGATACCTAATTTCAGTTATGCAAACAGTAGCAGAGGGGCTCTATTATTATGGTGACTATCTTAGCTCCATTTTTTAGAATAGAGGAAAAAGTTCAGCATGTAGGACTTTTATTCTGTTCTAAAAAAAAATAGACACCAGATGGTACCTAGATGGTCCCCAGAAAAATCAATGGAGCTCATTTGCTTTAGTTTGCATAACTAACGGATCACTTCATGAGCATTAATTACATTTGTCCTCTCCTAAACTGGAGAAGACAAATGGAATGTGCAAATGGAAATGTGAACAGAGCCTAACAAAAAAACTTTCTGTGATGAACCTGTAGCCGCCATCTTGGTAATGATAAATCATATCCAGGGATGGCCACACTTCAGCAGCCCCCACCCTTGGGACCTTCTGTTAAAACGTCAACTAGATAGTTTCCCCCCATCCAGGCTCCTGTAAGATAAGAAGCCTACTTAACACTTGAATGCTAGGAGCTTCAAAGACTTCGAGAGGAAACACAGCCAGCAGGGGGGGGTGCTTCGTCCATCTGTACCTGACCATTTGTCCCATAGGACTAGTTTCTTTGTCTGTCACAAGCATGGAGGCATAAGATATAGAAACATGAAAAGTACACGCATGTTGCGTGGGATGGGCCAATAAAAAAATATCACGGTGTCCCGGAGCCATTGCGCACACAAGCCTCCGCGGTAGACGTTTGTACGTGCTCTGGAAGCCAAGATATAGCGCTGAGCCATTCCTGAGGACCGTATGGTATCATAATTGATATCAAAAGGTCGGTTACGGCGGCCCGAATCCATGGGAACCCCTGGGGGTATCATGAGACCATCCCAGAAGAAGTTATTGGGTTCCTTAGAATTTGGGCTTCTGATCGAAGTTAGACCTGAGGGTGGAGACTGAGTCAGCTGACCTCACCAGCAGTGGGCGGGACGGGGCAGGTAAGATAGCAGGACAGACAAGAGACAAGTCAGTCTTGACCCAAGAGTGGTGTGCTGAACATCTGAGCACCAGCTGAGGCCACCAAGGGGAGGAGCAGTTTGACCATGCGGTGGTAGGCCTCAGCCTGTAACAAAGAACCGTGCCTGCGATCGCAGAATCCTCTCCCTGCGTCACAAGAAAATCAAGAAACCGGTAACTGATATGCTGTGGTGATTCTGTGTGTTGTATTCCATTGTTGTATAGTTTAGCCTGACCTTATACCTGTGTATATTTAGTTGTATATCGTGTATCTAGTGTATTATTATAATCAATTACCTCAAGTAATTGTGGGCCTGCCTTTTATTCTGCATAACGAACGCACGTCCGTGTGAGCTCGGCTCAAGCCAAAAACGCTACCCAGGGTTGGTTCCTGACCCGATATAGGCCCATTCACGGACTGGGCGTATATCTAAAATAGGGACTGGTGGCAGCATACCAACTGGGGATTGGGGAAGGCTGGTAGTGACGGTCGGAGGTTCAGATATATATATTCCTGGCGCGGCCAAGGAAGATATATATACCGCCCTCACTACAGAGGGCCCCGATACCCAGTAGGTTACAGGACAGTCTCTCTGGCGACCGCTTATCCTAGGTGCAGTTCCTTGACTGACCTGAGGCTAAGAGGGCGCTAGCGAGTTGTGCTGTGTAGTGACGTTACGGTTTAGTGACGTTGAAGGGGAACACTCTACCGTGTTCCCTGCGCTGGTTGCAGCTTCCTGGCACTACTTTCTCTAGGTGCAGTACCTTGACTGACCTGAGAGGTAAGGGGGCGCCAGAGAGCTGCACCCACCGGCCGGCTTTCATCACACTTTCCTAGACAATGTAACTCAGTATTCAAAAGTAACTAGTAAAATAGTTATAAATATACTTAACTCATTATGTTGGTACCTCCTATATGCCTGTTTTAGGTACAGACAGAGCAAACCAAATGTGCTAACAAACTTGTGAACTTGGCCTAACGTCATGTTGCCACCAGGAAGTCTTCATTTGCTTTCATTTAGAGAAAATGTTTGTAAGTCCTGTTAAAATATTCGGCGATACTTAATCCTAGTTCAAATATCAGGTGTTTTTAGGGATTTGTTCTAGTTTACAAGTCGTCCATCAAGATGAGTATTTTTGGCACATCATGAACGCAGGATAATTACATGGCAGATGAGAGCTCACACTCTTGTCACTTTACCACAAAGCCTTCCTAAAGCTTCAATATCATTGATAACGTCATAAGATAACAGAAAAGTGTCTACCGGCTATATCATTTGAACTAAAAGTTAACAAAGAGAACACAACTTTCATTAAACACACAACCTTACTGTCATTTTATACTGATAGTGATTCTGATAAGAATGACTAAATTCTACTTATGTATCCCAGTATGTTTTTAAAGATAATACCCTTCAAACTATCAATTGGCTATGAAATATCCTCTTTATTTCAAACACAGTTACGATTAAATACCGAGATAGCTAATAACAATGTATCATAATAGATGCCTTTATTTTTTTATGGGTTTTTTTTTCAGGAGACATGTGAGAATTATGTGATGAAAGGATAATTGAGAAAGTCTTCCTACTCAAAAGCATGGATGACTTGATACACTATGCTAAGCTTATTTTATTAAGAGGTCTAATATAATATATACGGTATACATATGTAGATATAGATAATTGTTATTATTTTCTAAATTTTATGTCTATACTAGGTTTTATAACACCATGTGGAGATAATTATGTAAGTACGAATGAGCTGTAAGTTTGCATGGCAATATCACATACCTCCTACTAGAGATGAGCAAAAACATTTACAGGACACTGTACCAGCAGCCATGTCTCGGTACTCTGTAACAGCCAGACTAGTGCATTGCAAACTATCTACTACCTGCTGGCATCCTCGGAACCCGTACTGATTAGTAAAATCCCATGAAGCCATGACTGCGTTGTTACTGTATAGCAATAAAATATGGCCCTAATTTCATATCATGTCAGCTCTACAGCAATACTTTACGATATGAGTGAAAGTTCTACTGCACTTTGTGGTAGCAGCACTGAATATATGTATTATCAAGGAAGATATTGCCACAACTATATGAGCAAAGAAAGAAAGAAAAAATAAAGAAAATGCATCAAGGTTCACACATCTCAGTCCTGTCAAGATGTACTTTATAAACTAGTTATAATTATAATGGCTAACAAAATGTAAAATTGCAGTAAACTGTTGTAACAGAATTCAATTTATTTGTAACATTGGAAGCACTTAATAATAAATAATATTGGATAAATGAAGGAATACAAGTTCACCCCTGTTTTTCCAGAAGAAACTTAAAACTCTCTATAAGATATGGAGCAATTTCTTTTAGTTTGCTTGAATCTCTTTTATGGTGGATTCTATCAAAAGCTTCATAGTCATCACAGTAAACAATATACTCTCACCATACTACCCATAGGACTACAACTTTTTTTTCTTTCTGCCAGAGAAAATACCCACTAGATTTCTGAGGTAAGAAGCAGCTGAATAATATACAAACTATACTAATGTAATCTAAGTTGGCCATTAGATAGATTTTGGTAGATTTTGCTATTTTCTTCCAATGACACCTATTAGTGAGGGAAGTTAAAAATCAGGGTAGTAGATTCAAAAGAAACATATCCACTCCAACTATAGTGCCAAAATAAAAGTATTGAATATTACATATCATTATAATGGGACTATCGAATTCATACCTTGTTGAATAGTTACTGTCATAGATAGATAGATAGATAAAAACTATCTATCTATCTATAGATAGATATCTATATATATATATGTAATATAATCATAAATGCGTCCCTCTGTCCCCGAAGCATTTATAGACTGCGCAAGAGCAACGCACCTGCGCAGTCTGGCTCCAGACAGAAGAACGCATCGAGCCGTTACAGATAAGAGGAGTGTATAACTCCAAATATCGCGGTATGCGTAGGCACTGAACAGTATGCATAGGTACTGACGATAAAAAGTTATACTTTGGTACCATTTTAGCAATTCAAAATCTATGCTGTTTAAACTTTGCTGAAGAAGCACCAAATGGGCGACATTGAGGACCACAGACACAGTGGTCGGCCAAGAAAAAATTACGAAGAAGAAGAAAGACATATGCTTTCTTCCTTTCAAAATCAGAATTTGTCAAGCAGTGCCATCAGCTCAGACACGGCATCCACTAGTGGAAACCAGGTATACCTATCTACTGTTCAAAGAAATCTGGCCAGAAATGGTCATCATGGACGAATTGCTGATAAAAAATGTATACCTTCCACATGGAAACAAGGCCAGTTTGACTCAACTATATATGAAAATATTGGAAGTGAGGTTCAGAAAAATGGCAGCAAATGCTGTGGACACAAGTCAAAATGTGAAATATTTGACTGTAACAGAAGGCACTTTGTTTGCT
The DNA here is from genome assembly GCF_046119375.1 of Phyllobates terribilis. Classification (NCBI taxonomy): domain Eukaryota; kingdom Metazoa; phylum Chordata; class Amphibia; order Anura; family Dendrobatidae; genus Phyllobates; species Phyllobates terribilis. The sequence continues at coordinate 292,104,632 of NW_027362771.1, forward strand.
GAAAGGCTGGAGAGCAGTAATAATTAGCGTCTGCAGGCAACAGTGAAACATGATGGAGGTTCCTTGAAAGTTTCGGGGTATATTTCAGTAAATGAAGTTGGGGATTTGATCAGGATTAACTGTGTCCTCAATGCTAAAAAGTATAAGCAGATACTTATCCATCATGCATCGTCATCAGAGAGGCATCTGATTGGCTCGAAATGTATTCTGCAGCAAGGAAATTAACTGTAACATAAAAGTCATACTTTCATTAAGAACTAGCACAGATTAGAACAAAGAGTCCTGGATGTAATGATATGAGCCTCAATGAGTAGATCTGGGATTACATGAAGGGGCAGAAGGATTTGAGCAAGCCTACAGCCACAGAAGATCTGTGGTTAGTTCTCCAAGATGTTTGGAACATATTTCCTGCTGAAATCCTTCAGAAACTGTGTGCAAGTGTACCCAGAAGAATTGATGCCATTTTGAAGGCAAAAGGTGGTGGCACCAAATATTGATTTGGTTTAGATTTATTTTTTGTTGATTCATTTTCTATTTTGTTAATTGCTAAAAATAAACTGTTGAAATCATTCTAACATTGCAGAATTTTTTAAACTTTTCTAACACTTTTGCACTGTACTATATGTGTCAGGATTCCTCCTATCTGAGTGTCTGGATGCAGTTAATGACAGTTGAGCTGTTAGTATGATGATGACAGCTCAACTGTTCAATCAGATGCTGGGGCATGTTGAGTTGTCAGTGGGCTTCATCCATGTGTCTATTATCCAGTGTAATTACCTGGTTATTTAAACCAGCTCTCTGCCTTAGATTTTTGCCAATTGTAGCTTTGTTCATGAGGTATGTCCTTGTCTGGTAGTCTGATTTTTGCTTTTCGCCCTAGGATTTGTATTGACAATCCGCTTGCCTAGCATCTTTGTTGTGATCCACTACCTTCTTGGAATATTGACCTTGGACTGTTTCCTGTCTACGCCTTTGTCTCACCCCTCTGTCTATGATGTAATCTCTTGGCTTTTGATCTCGGACCTCTAGACTACTCAGCCTCACGACTTACTTTGAGACTAGTCACTACTCATGAATATGTTTATATATTGGCCATTTTATTTATTTATTTTACTAAGGACACCCCTCCTCCATCAACTTAGTGTCTCCAAACAGCTAGCTCAGAGTAACCATATCGATGCTGAGGACAGAGAACATCCCTGACCCACAGAACAAAGGATGGGCTCAAGTGATCCAACTGCCCAAGCCTTACCAAAGTACTTAGGATTACAGGTGCGTACCATAGCACCCAGCATTTGGCCATGATGTACATGTACTTATGGATTAACCTCTTATCGCCCAGAATGAGTATATTGGTTAAGTACTAGGTGAGTGTGTCTGGAGCTCAGCAGCAACTAATTTCCCTCTCTCATAACAGTAAAGATGTGGGGAATTTCAAAGAGATAGATATTGGGCTTTTTGTTCAATTGCTATCCAACATGTATCTCACATCAGTCTGTTGCTCGAGCATGTTAAAAATCAAAAATCCTATTTGTCCATATTTTTATTTCTTGTTACCAAAATATCTATAAAATTTGGTTGAAAGGTTCTTTTCATATAAATTTTTGCATAAAAAAATTGACTAAACTAGCATTTTAACTTCATCATTCATCAATCAATCTCATACAGAAAAATTTATAACCAACAGACAGAATTAAACAAAGCTTCATACACATGAATCATTTTCATAAATAAGAGCAGAAAGAAATCATCCCAGGGGATGCAGAAGGTTACATGTGTTATAAACAGCAAACATTTTCTTAAAGACTTAAATAGTGTTGTCTTCAATTTCCACAAAACAATATTGGCTGAATATTTACATGTCATTGAATAAAATATATTCATTTAGAACTTCCCTGAAATTTCATGGGTTAATTTGCAGGTTAATAGGGTTCTGAAGCTGTCCAGTGTCTGTGACTAGCCCAGGGGATGGGGATGACTCGGGTACCCGGGCCTTTGCCTGGCCTTGGGGATGTCGCGGTGGTCGGCTCCCGGGCCCGTACCCTGGGGTCTCTCTTTAAAAGGGTTGGTAGTTATTAATTTTATAAAAGTTCGAGACGCCATCTGTGGCTTCTGGTGAGAATCACCAGCGCTGCGCAGTCCACTGAGGTCAGTGATAAGGCAGCTCGATGGTATAGCTCCCCACAGGTGGAGCTAGGCCTCAGGGCAGCGTATGCAGGGGGAATGCAGGACAGGCGAGACCCAGCCAGGTCAGAGCAAGAACAGGGACCGACACGATAGTCACTTCAGTACCTTTTACTGATGGAAATTCAGGCACGTCCCGGAGCACTGCAGGGTGAAGGGTGCATGTCAGGATCCTCCCCAATGAGCGGGTGTAGGGCCTCCTGTTTCTTGCCTCTGTGTAGTAAGTTTCTGACCTGCCTGAAGCTAGGCCTAACTTTGTCTCTGTCCTGCGCTAGCTGACCTTGTGGTAGGGCCTTTTGTTGGAGTACACGCTCCTCAGCTTACGGAGCCTATGTGTCTCTCGGCTCTGTTACGTATTAGCACTTTAGCGATCCTGGGACTTGTAGTTCTCCAGGGATTCCGGTTATGTCTTACTGGGTCATAGAGATCCCGGTAAGCTTCGGACCCGGTGTCCGGTAAATTCTTCGGGGTGAGCTAGTTAAGCTCCTCTGCCCTCTATGTACTAACTCTCCACTCGCCTTCGGCCTACTCGGGCCCTCACTAGGCTACTCACACTAGCGGCAGCTTTCCGCGCTTCACCGATCTTATGGCTTGGCTCTCTGTCGACTCCAGTCTAGAATAACTGCTACCTGGCTCCACCTTCCCTATTTATCTCCCTAACGGGCTCCCTCTGCTGGTCTGAGGTGGAAGGTGGAGATGTGTTAACGGTATGGGGGCCTCTTGTGGAGGAATCCATCAATGCACTCTTGCAGGACCTGTGATACCAAGCGCAGCTGGGCATTACATTCCCCCCTAGTTAAGCTCAGCACTCCCGGGCTGAAGTACATTTTTATAACAACTATAATAACATGAACAATGCAAGAACAATAAAAACAATCTTCCCTTTATGGGAGGCACCAATCTTAAACGTTACATAACAATAACAAATACAGAGTGTCCACAGAATTCAAGTCTCTTGTGGTGAGGTTTCCAGACAGGCTGTCCATCTCACAGGGTAGAGTACTTGGTGGTTTTGAGTGACCTGTCCCAAACCCTCAACGTAGGCCCTGGGGTGGCTGCAGGGCATGAAGATCCCGAGTTCGACCTCCAATAGAGCCACTCCAGACAGGTTTTCCTTCTGAGGTCACCTAAAAGGGGCACTCCAAGGAGCGCAATTATATACAAAAGCAGTTTTTGGGCTGCACACGCAGTTCTTTATGCAAGCAATAAAGGAAGTCCTTAGGCAAAACACAAAATAATATACATTCAAGAAAGTACACAATAATATAGTACATTCCAATTTTAATACACAATACCCCGGGGGTAACTATCTACATTTTCAGAAATTTGACTACTTACTGAGTGCACCTAACGGGGGGTTTACCTCTTAACCTACTTGTTGATCTGCGTAGTGCGGTGGTCTGTGGGGTATCAGAGTCTGTATTGTCAGTTACCCTACCAGTTCTACGTGTGACTAAGTTGTAAAACTGCCTTAACCTCTCTCTTGGACTGGCAAGTTCACCATTGGCTGGGCCCTCTTGCTCTGCTCCTGCCGGGTATCCTTCATCCGGGGATACTTCTTGAGCTGGCTCTTCTGCAGCACTTACAGGTTCAACTTGCTGTGGAGGGTTTTCTGGCTGTTCGTAGAATTGGAGTACTGGGATGATGCTGGGAAATCTCCTAGGTCAGTGTGTATCACTGCTTCTTCAGGTTCCTCCGGGATTGTCAGAGGCACTTCTTCCTGGGGTTTCAGTCTGGACACAACTTTAGGTGGTCCCTTTTCATTGTTGTAGACGTTTTTCCTCCATCTCGACTGATTATGCATATCTTCTTATTGTCAAATCTTGACGGTAACACAGTGTAGGGTTCTTTTTCCCACTGGTCATCAAGTTTGTGGTTACGTCTTTTCCTTTTCAATACTGTTTCACCAGGTGTGAAGGGTTCTGCGGGTGCGTTTTTGTTGTAGTGCGCCTCCTGCTTTTCTCTCACCCGAGTGAGACTGTCCTCGACACAGGCTTGTACTCTTCTGTACTGCTCCTGTCTGGTCGTGTCCCAGTCCTCAGTGGTCATATCAGCTTCAGGCTCAACAACACCAAGCTCCAGATCCATGGGCAGCTTTCCTGGCCTTGCCCGCATGAGATATGCCGGAGTGCAGTTGGTGGAACTTACTGGTATATGATTATACAGATCCACTAGGTCTGGTAGTAGGTCTGGCCACTGGTTTCTCTCCTCAAGTGGTATGGTCTTTAGCAGGTCGATGATGATGTTGTTCATCTTTTCGCAGAGACCATTGGTTTGTGGGTGGTACGGTGTAGTTCTGATCTTTTTACACCCGTACAGATGGCAGAACTCCTGGAACAACTCAGCCTCAAAGGCTGGGCCTTGGTCCGTCAGCACCTGCTCAGGGTAACCATGGGGTCTACAGAAATATGCTGACGTCAGGTCTTTGACGGGGGTGACCACCAGGAAACGTGAGTAGTGATCCACCATGGTCAGAGCATAAGAGTACCCTGACCTGCTGGGGGACAGCTTGACATGGTCCAGGGCCACGATCTCCAGGGGTCGAGTCATCTTGATGGGCTGCAGGGGTGCCTTCAGGCTGCTGAAGTCTTTTCTTCTTAGGCCACAGGGTCCACAGTCTCGGCACCACCTCTCAATGGAGCTGCGCATTCCTACCCAGTAGAATCGATACTTCAGTAGAGTCTCTAGCTTTTTCCAGCCAAAGTGCCCCGCCTGATCGTGGTAAGCTTCTAATACCATCTTGATGTCTGTCTTCGGGACCACTATCTGCTATACCATCTCATGGGTTTTTGGAATAACATACCTCCGGCACAGCTTCTCACGGCAGATAAACAGCCGGCTCCTCTCGTTCCACAGCTGCTTTGCTTGGAGAGACGCTTCCTTCTCCAGGGACGCACCTTCTTGGGTTATCAGCTCCTTGATGCGGCTGACAACCGGGTCGCTGTCCTGGGTCTCTTTCCAACTGTGGTGAGGCAGGGGGTTTAACGTCTTTTCACGCTGCTTCCTGGAGGCTCGTTGCTCGTGGATCATCCCACAACGGTGAAAGGCAGGTAGCTCTATCTCTTCCAGGTCATCCACTTCTTCTTCTGTGTCTGACTGCTGAGGCAACCTAGACAGGGCATCGGCGTTGGCGTTCTTGCGGCCCGCCCGGTATTTAATTGTAAATTGGTAGTTTGACAGCCGAGCCATCCATCATTGTTCCAGTGCCCCCAACTTAGCTGTTTCAAGATGGGTCAAGGGGTTGTTATCAGTGAAGGCAGTGAACTTACTAGAGGCTAGATAGTGCTTAAACCTTTCAGTGATGGCCCAGACCAAGGCGAGGAACTCCAACTTAAAGCTGCTATAGTTCTCTGGGTTTCTCTCGGTCGGGCAGAGCTTCCTGCTTGCATACGCAATGACTTTCTCTTGGCCATTCTGCTTCTGACTTAGGACAGCTCCCAGCCCTTCGTTGCTGGCATCTGTATACAGCAGGAACGGTTGGCTGTAGTCAGAGTAGGCTAGGATCTCATTACCTGTCAGGATCTCCTTCATCTCCTGAAACGACTCGGCTTGCTCCTTACCCCAGTGGAATGGGGCGTTTTTGCCTTTGGGGGACTGCCCTACCAGGAGGTCTTGCAGAGGAGCTGCATTCTTGGTGTAGTCTTTTACAAACCTCCGGTAGTATCCTACCAGTCTCAAGAACTGACGCACCTCCTTGAGGTTCTTCGGCTCCGGCCACTTCTGGATGGCTGTGACTTTCTCCGGATCTGGTGCTACCCCTACCGGACTGACAATGTGCCCCAGGTACTGTACCTTTTTCTTGAGCAGATGGCACTTTGAGGGCTTCAACTTCATCCCGTACCGGGACAGTGACTCAAATACCTCTGCCAGGTGTTTCAAGTGGTTCTCGTACGTTCTGGAGTACACTATTACATCGTCCAGGTAAAGTATCACAGTCTCGAAGTTGCGGTGTCCCAGGCAGCACTCCATCAATCTCTGGAACTTTCCGGGGGCATTACAGAGTCGAAATGGCATACTGTTGAACTCGCAGAGTCCCATCGGGGTGGTGAAGGCCGTCTTCTCCCGATCCTCCTCAGCCACAGCTACTTGCCAGTACCCACTAGTGAGGTCAAGGGTGGAAAAGTAATTTGCAGACTTTAAGGCAGCTTGGGACTCCTCTATGCGTGGTAAAGGGTATGCATCTTTATGTGTAATGCGATTTACTTGACGGTAATATACACACATTCTCATGCCCCCGTCCTTTTTCCTAACTAGCACTAGGGGAGCTGCCCAGGGACTACAACTATCCCTTATTACTCCCGCCTTCCTCATGTTGTGCAGCATTTCCTTAGCCTTCTGGTAGTGAGCTGGTGGTATAGGCCTGTAACGTTCATTGATTGGGGGATGGTCGCCTGTGGGGATATGATGTTGAACCCCCTTAATCCTCCCGAAGTCAAGTGGATGTTTACTGAACACCTGCAAGTATTCTTGTACCACCCGGTGTACACCCTGTTTTTTATGGGCAGGAGTGGTGTCTGTCCCAACATGGAGCTGTTGACACCAATCCTCCACCTGGGTTGCAGGGTCATTATCCTCCACTTCGTCTGGTGAAGTTAAGGACTCCGCCTCGTGAATGCAGTTGTTATTGACAGCATGTAATTTGGCAACAGTGGCATAACGTGGCAGTCTGACCTCATCTTCCCCACAATTGAGAAGACGGACGGGCACCCTCCCATTGCGTACATCTACCACTCCCCTGGTGGTTAAGAGCGTGGGTCTATGCTCAGAGCAAAGGGGTTCTACAACTGCCTGGCAGCTCTGTTCTCTAAGACCTATAGCAGCACAACACCAAATGAGCATTTCACTCATTGGGGGGTGACAATGGGTATGGGGTCTGTTACCCGCACGTTACCGATTTCACCATCTGTTAACCTTACTTGCTGTTGATACATCAGGACTCGGATCTCCCTCTGCAGTGCCCTCCTCTGTCTCGGCCTGGCAGTGTCGGTGATCTGTTGGAGCAAGAACACAACTTCTCCCAAACAGTTACCAACAATGTTAGTGCCTAGTACCATATACGGGTTGGTGTCATCAGGATTAGTCTCTACTACAATTAGCCCCTGGTCCTTCAGCTCCACTCTCCCCACCTTTACAGTCACTTTCTTAACCCCAAGTAGGTTAAGGGGGAGTCTGTTTGAGGCACATACAGAAAGATTTGGAGCTGGCTGACGTAGGTCGTCCATGGACCAGAACCTCTTGTAGAGGACGTCAGGCATGATGGTTACCTGAGATCCTGTGTCCAGCAGGGCGTGCGTCGGGATCCCATCCAGTACAATGGACAGGAAAGGTCTTCCGACTAACCTGTTGTACCAGTCTGATGGGCCTGGTGAGTTTACTCCTGGGTGTCGGCCCTCGGACCCAGGGTTTTCTCGTTTAAAAGACAATTCTGGGCAATGTGTCCGGTCTTGCGGCAGTGGTAGCAGGTAGGGTCCTTCTGTGGACGGCGCTGGTCACTGGTCCTCGAAGAGGGTGATGTTGGCCTCCTCCTCCTTCGCATCCAGGGGACATCCTCACTGCTATCGGCTAACAGGATCTTCCCTCCTTCCTCGGGCTCCGTCCGCAGCTGCATAGCACTCAGCACAGTGGTCAAGGTTTTGCTCAACTGACACACTTCAGAGCGCAGACTGTCCAGCTCTCTAGGGGACGTTGCTGGAACCTTAGCTTCAGTAGCCACTGGGGAGAAGGTGGGTGTAGCAGGCACTGGGTAGCCCCACCCTGGTAACGTTGGATGGCATTTGTTTCCAGGGGCTGCAGTCCTATTATAGCCATGTCCTTAAGGTTGTCAAACGTGGCATCTGGATGATCCAGGGACCACCAACGCACAGTCCTGCTCTCCTCTGGAGACCTCAGTCCCTGGACAAACTGGTCCTTTAGCATTTTGTTCTCATTTTCAATGCTGGTTGGACTGACCTGTTTCATCCGGAGGTCCGCCTCAGTAAGTTCCTCAAAGACAGTCTGTAGTTTTTGGAATATTGTGGACACTGACTCCTGGTCTGCGGCCGACCATGTTTCCACTTCCCGTTCCGCAGCACCGGTCAGTTGACCTAATACAACAGCAGCTCTTTGTTTACCTGTCATGGAGTACATATCCAAGATACCACATATCTTCCGTTTGAATCCAGACAGGGTGTCCGGTTTGCCATTGTACTGGGGGAGCCACTTTGCTCCAGGAATGTAAAGTAAAGTCATGGGAATGACAGGTGTTACAGGTGCTGCTGGTGGAGCGGCTGCTTCGGCCTGCTCATCATCGGGCGCGGGTTGAACTTCAGGGACGTTGACCAGCATGTCGGCGTTCTGCTGTTCGTTGGACATTCTGGCGCCCCCCTAGTTAACCGTGGCCTACCTTATAGTTTTTCTTCCGGTAGGCCGCAGCTCCGCAGGTGATGGTCGTCTACAGGACCTTGCGTCACTTGCGTCCTACGTCAGAGCGTTCAGCGACACCCCTTACAGGACCTGGCGCTGCATGGTTTGACGTCGAAGTGTGGGGCGTGTCCGGGGCTTCGTTCTCTTTTGCAGGTACGCCCCTAATTTTCCCGCGGTTTTGCCCTTCTTCTCGCTCGGTGGCCCAACAATGGCGGCAATCTTCACCACAGTCAAATATACAGTTCACTTTAATAAAGGCGCACAGTACCCGGTGGCAACGGGCAAAACACTGCGTCGTTGCAGCGGGCACGCTATCCTGTTCGTGACGCCAGTTGGAGATGACTAGCCCAGGGGATGGGGTTGACTCGGGTACCCGGGCCTTTGCCTGGCCTTGGGGATGTCGCGGTGGTCGGCTCCCGGGCCCGTACCCTGGGGTCTCTCTTTAAAAGGGTTGGTAGTTATTAATTTTATAAAAGTTTGTGATGCCACCTGTGGCTTCTGGTGAGAATCACCAGCGCTGCGCAGTCCACTGAGGCCGGTGATAAGGCAGCTCAATGGTATAGCTCCCCACAGGTGGAGCTAGGCCTCAGTGCAGCGTATGCAGGGGGAATGCAGGACAGGCGAGACCCAGGCGGGTCAGAGCAAGAACAGGGACAGACACGATAGTCACTTCAGTACTTTTTACTGATGGAAATTCAGGCACGTCCCGGAGCACTGCAGGGTGAAGGGTGCATGTCAGGATCCTCCCCAATGAGCGGGTGTAGGGGCTCCTGTTTCTCGCCTCTGCGTAGTAAGTTTCTGACCTGCCTGGAGCTAGGCCTAACTTTGTCTCTGTCCTGCGCTGGCTGACCTTGTGGTAGGGCCTTTTCTTGGAGTACACGCTCCTCAGCTTATGGGGCCTATGTGTCTCCCGGCTCTGTTACGTATCAGCACTTTAGCGATCCTGGGACTTGTAGTTCTCCAGGGATTCCGGTTATGTCTTACTGGGTCATAGAGATCCCGGTAAGCTTCGGACCCGGTGTCCGGTAAATTCTTCGGGGTGAGCTAGTTAAGCTCCTCTGCCCCCTATGTACTAACTCTCCACTCGTCTTCGGCCTACTTGGGCCCTCACTAGGCTACTCACACTAACGGCAGCTTTCCGCGCTTCACCGATCTTATGGCGCCGGCACACCTAAAGCTCGCTACTCTGAGCTACACTGAGTCTAGATTGTGCTCCACTTCAGACTAACCTCTCTCAGGCTTCTCTACTGCAGGAACTCTCTCAACAGGCTTGGCTCTCTGTCGACACCAGTCTAGACTAACTGCTGCCTGGCTCCACCTTCCCTATTTATCTCCCTAACGGACTCCCTCTGCTGGTCTGAGGTGGAAGGTGGAGATGTGTGAACGGTATGGGGGCCTCTTGTGGAGGAATCCATCAATGCACTCTTCCAGGACCTGTGATACCAAGCGCAGCTGGGCGTCACATATGCACTGAGAGCCACACTGCTGTGAGGAAATTAACTTTATTACTCCCAGTAGACTCAGGCTTTCATTCATAGGGATGGGCTAATGCTTTAATGCTGAGCTGCTGTCATTCAGTACCAGGGTTGCGGTTACAGCCACCGCTCACTATGTACTGAGCGGTGACTGAAGCCCTGATGGGCCACGCCTATGGCTGAAAGCCCAAGGCTGCCGAGAGGAATAAAGTTAATTTCTTCCTGGCAGCGGGGCTCTCAGTGTGGGGCCGGGCAGCTTCTGAATGCTATTAACCTGCAGATTATCCCAATATTTGAATTTTTTCACATGACATGTACCTTTTAAGAGTCTACTGAAGAAGAAAAAAAAAATACAGGATGAACACCAAAAATGGAAAAATCCTGTTTAAAGCTTAAAGATGCAATGCACAGACATAATCAGGTACATGTGCACAAAATTTCTGAAATATGTCTATGTACATAGCTACTTCAACATTTTCAGAAAAGAATATTCAACCCACAGTCAATGCATTAATAGTTGAACACCATATGTACATTTTTGAACCATCAGGTTGCTTGTTAGGAGATATTTGTGTTCCAGTAACTGTTCTAAGGGGTAAGGTTTCTCCTTGTGGAGTGTGACATGCCAGGTCTGGCACGCCATTATGTAGAGACTTGCATGCTCCTCTGGGAAATTAAATATGCAAATTGTCTCTTCAGAGAGGAAGAGCGCTTGAACTCTAGTGCCACCTATTTGGATTGCTACTACGAGAGTCAGTCAATAAGTAATGCCTCCTATTTGTTTTCTCCTTAAATAAGGTAGTTATGTTAAATATTCAAATTTGGCACAAATCCTCAAACCTTCTTCTCCAATCCACAGCAATTGCAACTTCCTGCACCAACAGGTGGCAAGACTGTATCCGTGTGCAAAATGTCTGACATCGATGTTCGTATTAGACAACGTTCTGTGATTGAATTCTTGCATGCAGAAGGTGAAACGCCCATTCGAATTCATGAGAGACTGAAAAATGTGTACGGTGATGCAACAGTGGATGTCTGTACTGTTAGACGATGTGTACGTTGCTGTAACACAGCTGAAGGGCCATCACCGTTGGCTGACAAAATGCGGAGTGGCAGGCCAGTAACCGCAGTGACTCCAAGCAACATTCAGCGAGTCGATGACATCATTCGTGGTGACCGCCGGCTGACTGCAGATGAATTGTGTGGCATTATCTGCCTCAGTAAAGGCAGTGTGATGAAAATTATTGGATAACTGGGATAAAGAAAAGTTTGTGCACGGTGGGTCCCAAGAATGCTTTTTACCATGCTGGAATACACGCCCTTGATAAACAGTGGACCAAGACTGTGGAAATGGATGGAGATTATATTGAAAAGTGACAAATTAATCGTTAATGTTGTGGTTTTCAACCTATGTAATTGCATTTGAATTTCTTGCCAATTAAAAGTAGAAAAAAAATAGGAGGCATTACTTATTGACTTACCCTCATACCAATAGGTGGCACTAAAGTTCAAGTCATCTTCCTCTCTGTAAAGAGAATTTGCATAGTACCTATTTTACTAATTTATGTATGCGGTTAGATGAAATCACATTTCATTGGGCTTGATGGACTGCAATTGGTCTAAAATGCACTCTATAATCCAACCCAGTAGCCAACTACAAAACATATGAATCTCCTGTTCATCCCCCAAATTAAAATTTTGCACGGCTGACCAATGGAATGCCTTCAGATTAAGTGATTTCAGTACACATAGATACATTGTTTTGCTGATGTGTGGCTGCTGATATAATTTTTGCTTCTAATTCCTCAATCTTGTGATAATCCTTTGCTTGATGTCATAATGATGCGTGTCCTGTCATGGGCCTACATAGAAATCATGGGGTAACATAGCAAAAGTGCTAATTGAGCTCCCCAACCTTAAAAAAAAACATTGGAGTCAGCAGTATGACAGTTTGTAGGTACAATCACAGAAAGGCATACCTCCTTATTTTTAAAGGCAGGGAGAGGTACAGTATGAACACAGTAATTATTCCCCTCCAGAACCTCAGTGTTCTCACCAAATACGATATCACTTTCTTTGCCCCCACTCGGTATGATGGCTCGAAAAATGCCCCTTTCCCACACATAGTATAATACCCCCACAGTGACTTCATTTTTCCCACAGAGTTTGCCCCCACAGCGTCTTCAGGAAAATGTGAGGCCCTCACAGTTCCCCAACAGAGTATGATTCTATGAAAGTACCCCAGCACAGTATAGTCTCCTAAATTTCTCCCAGACATATTATATAGCCCCCCACTTAGTATGATTGCTCAACAATCGCCCCCATACAGTATGATGCCCTAACAGTCTTTCCACCCACATTTTCTAACACAGTATAATGCCCCACACATAGAATGAAGGCTCTCTCAGTCTCCCAAAAAAAGTATGCTTGCCCCCATGACTAGAGATGAGCGGTGTTCGACTAGAACTGTTCGCCAATCTCAAATTCGAGCTGTTTTGGGCAGTGTTCGAGTCATTCGACGAACGCGAATGATTTGCAAAAAATTCGGCTGTTCGAGGTTATGTTCGATGACTGTTCGTGCATGTCTGGCGCTATTTAGAGCACCAATCATGCAAGGATTGTCTGCCACTCACGGTAATGCCACAGCCATGGTGGTTGTGGCATTACAGTGGTTGCCCAAATCGATGGGAACAGTGCTCACAGTGAAACATGAAAAGCCGGCAATTCAGCAGCGGCATACACCGGTACCCGACAATTTAGAACCGAAAGAATAGAGTATCACACATAGATTAGATAGATAGAAACATGTCAGTCACATATATAAGAAGTACAGTGACAGTGTTGGTTACTGTACTTGTCATTTAGTGTAAAGGATTTATTACAAAAAATAACAGTGTTTTCATGCACCGTCTCTTTTAAAAAGCCGGCCGGCAATTCAGCAGCGGTACCCGACAATTTATAACAGAAAGAATAGAGCATCACACATAGATTAGATAGATAGAAACATGTCAGTCACATATATAAGAAGTACAGTGCTAGTGTTGATTATTGTACTTGTCATTTAGTGTTAAAATAAAGGATTTATTAAAAAAAAATTGGCGTGGGGTTCCCCGTAATTTTATTCTCTAGCAGAGGTTAATCAGACGGCTGGGGCAGATGTTTGAAGCCTGGGAAGGGGGTAATACCCACAGAGCTTCCCAGGCTACTAATATCAGACCCCAGCTGAATACCTAGCCTTTACTAGCTATTAAAATGGGGGACCCCCCAAAAAATGACGTGGGGTCCCCCCTATTTTAATAGCTAGCAAAGGCTAGGCAGACAGCTGGGGGCTGATATTAATAGCCCAGGAAGGGTGCCATGAATATTGGCCCCCTCCCAGGCTAGAAACACCAGCCGTCAGCCGCCCCAGAAATGGCGCATCCATAGGATGTGCTAATTCTGGCACTTAGCCTCGCTCTTCCCACTGCCCTGTAGCGGTGGCAGTAGGGTAATAGGGTTGGGGTTGATGTCAGCTTATAATGCCAGCTGACATCAAGCCCAGGTTAGTAATGGAGAGGCGTCTATAAGACACCCCCATTACTAACCCCATAGTCAAAGTTACAAAAAAACACAAACACCCAAAATAAAGTCCTTTAATTGAAATAAACACACAATTCTTTATTGTTCTAAATTAAACCATACTTACCATCACGCCCATTCCAGCTGAAGCCAATGTCTTCTGCAATAAAAGTAAAATAATAAAGCAACATCATCCTTACCTTTCCATGGTTCCCACGACAGCTTCAGCTCTGCTACATTCGCATGACAGGCTGGATCGCAGCCGAAATCTGCCATCCAGCTTGCCATGCGGCAGACACTGAGAAGCGCAGGCATGCTTGCGCTCCTCAGTGTCTGGCTGTGACGGCATCCAGATGAGCCGAGGTCATGTCCAATGAACTCAGCTCACCTCATGCACGTCACTGACAGAGTGGGAAAATTCTCCTGCGCATGCGGTGAGTGCAGGAGAATTTTCCCACGCTGTCAGTGACGTGCATGAGGTGAGCTCATATCCAATGAACTCGGCTCACCTCATGCACGTTACTGACAGCGTGGGAAAATTCTCAGCGCTCAGCGCTTGAGCAGGAGAATTCTCCCACACTGGGATGGCATTGAGATGACAGGCTGGATTTCAGCTGAGCGCTGCCATCCAGCATGCCATCATTCATAGACACTGCAGAGCGCAGGCATGCTTGCGCTCTGCAGTGTCTCTGAAGGATGACAAGCTGGATGGCAGCGCTCAGCTGTGATCCAGTCTGTCATCTCAATGCCATCCCAGCATGGGAGAATTCTCCTGCTCAAGCGCTGAGCGCTGAGAATTTTCCCACGCTGTCAGTGACGTGCATGAAGTGAGCCGAGTTCATTGGACATGAGCTCACCTCATGCACGTCACTGACAGAGTGGGAAAATTCTCCTACACTCACCGCATGCACAGGAGAATTTTCCCATGCTGTCAGTGACGTGCATGAGGTGAGCTGAGTTCATTGGACATGACCTCGGCTCATCTGGATGCCGTCACAGCCAGACACTGAGGAGCGCAAGCATGCCTGCACTTTTCAGTGTCTGCCGCATGGCAAGCTGGATGGCAGCGTTCTGCTGCGGTCCAGCCTGTCATGTGAATGTAGCAGAGCTGAAGCTGTCGTGGGAACCATGGAAAGGTAAGGATGATGTTGCTTTATTAATTTACTTTTATTGCAGGAGATCATTGGCTTCAGCTGGAATGGGCGTCATGGTAAGTAAGGTTTAATTTAGAACAATAAAGAATTGTGTCTTTATTTCAATTAAAGGACTTTATTCTGGGTGTTTGTGTTTTTTTGTAACTTTGACTATGGGGTTAGTAATGGGGGTGTCTTATAGATGCCTCTCCATTACTAACCTGGGCTTGATGTCAGCTGTCATTATAAGCTGACATCAACCCCAACCCTATTACCCCACTGCCACCGCTACAGGGCAGTGGGAAGAGCGAGGCTAAGTGCCAGAATTGGCGTTTCCTATGGATGCGCCATTTCTGGGGCGGCTGATGGCTGGTGTTTCTAGCCTGGGAGGGGGCGAATATTCATGGCACCCTTCCTGGGCTATTAATATCAGCCCCCAGCTGTCTGCCTAGCCTTTGCTAGCTATTAAAATAGGGGGGACCCCACGTCATTTTTTTGGGGGTCCCCCATTTTAATAGCTAGTAAGGGCTAGGTATTCAGCTGGGGGCTGATATTAGTAGCCTGGGAAGCTCCGTGGGTATTACCCCCTTCCCAGGCTTCAAACATCTGCCCCAGCCGTCAGCTTAACCTCCGCTAGAGACTAAAATTACGGGGAACCCCACGCCAATTTTTTTTTTTATAAATCCTTTATTTTAACACTAAATGACAAGTACAGTAATCAACACTATCACTGTACTTCTTATATATGTGACTGACATGTTTCTATCTACAGTTATATGAAAAAGTTTGGGCACCCCTATTAATCTTAAGCTTAATGTTTTATAAAAATTGGTGTTTTTGCAACAGCTATTTCAGTTTGATATATGTAATAACTGTTGGACACAGTAATGTTTCTGCCTTGAAATGAGGTTTATTGTACTAACAGAAAATGTGCAATCTGCATTCAAACAAAATTTGACAGGTGCATAAGTATGGGCACCCTTATCATTTTCTTATTTTAAATACTCCTACCTACTTTTTACTGACTTACTAAAGCACTTTTTTTGGTTTTGTAACCTCATTGAGCTTTGAACTTCATAGCCAGGTGTATGCAATCATGAGAAAAGCTACTTAAAGTGGCCACTTGCAAGTTGTTCTCCTGTTTGAATCTCCTCTGAAGAGTGGCATCATGGGCTCCTCAAAACAACTGTCAAATGATCTGAAAACAAAGATTATTCAACATAGTTGTTCAGGGGAAGGATAGAAAAAGCTGTCTCAGAGATTTAACCTGTCAGTTTGCACTGTGAGGAACATAGTAAGGAAATGGAAGAACACAGGGACAGTTCTTGTTAAGGCCAGAAGTGGCAGGCCAAGAAAAACATCAGAAAGGCAGAGAAGAAGAATGGTGAGATCAGTCAAGGACAATCCTCAGACCACCTCCAGAGAGCTGCAGCATCAACTTGCTGCAGATGGTGTCACTGTGCATCGGTCAACTATACAACGCACTTTGCACAAGGAGAAGCTGTATGGGAGAGTGATGCTAAAGAAGCCGTTTCTGCAAGCACGCCACAAACAGAGTCGGCTGAGGTATGCAAAAGCACATTTGGAGAAGCCAATTTCTTTTTGGAAGAAGGTCCTGTGGACTGATGAAACCAAGATTGAGTTGTTTGGTCATACAAAAAGGCGTTATGCATGGCGGCAAAAAAACACAGCATTCCAAGAAAAACACTTGCTACCCACAGTAAAATTTGGTGGAGGTTCCATCATGCTTTGGGGCTGTGTGGCCAATGCCGGCACTGGGAATCTTGTTAAAGTTGAGGGACGCATGGATTCCACTCAGTATCAGCAGATTCTTGACAATAATGTTCAAGAATCAGCGATAAAGTTGAAGTTACGCAGGGGATGGATCTTTCAGCAAGACAATGATCCAAAACACCGCTCCAAATCTACTCAGGCATTCATGCAGAGGAACAATTACAATGTTCTGGAATGGCCATCCCAGTCCCCAGACCTGAATATCATTGAACATCTGTGGGATCATTTGAAGAGGGCTGTCCATGCTCGGCGACCATCAAACTTAACTGAACTGGAATTGTTTTGTAAAGAGGAATGGTCAAAAATACCTTCATCCAGGATCTAGGAACTCATTAAAAGCTACAGGAAGCGACTAGAGGCTGTTATTTTTGCAAAAGGACGATCTACTAAATATTAATATCACTTTTCTGGTGAGGTGCCCATACTTATGCACCTGTCAAATTTTGTTTGAATGCAGATTCCACATTTTCTGTTAGTACAATAAACCTCATTTCAAGGCAGAAACATTACCGTGTCCAACAGTTATTACATATATCAAACTGAAATAGCTGTTGCAAAAACACCAATTTTTATAAAACATTAAGCTTAAGATTAATAGGGGTGCCCAAACTTTTTCATATAACTGTATCTAATCTATGTGTGATGCTCTATTCTTTCTGTTATAAATTGTCGGGTACTGCTGCTGAATTGCCCGCCGGCTTTTTTAAAGAGACGGTGCATGAAAACACTAATATTTTTTTTAATAAATCCTTTAACACTAAATGACAAGTACAGTAACCAACACTGTCACTGTACTTCTTATATATGTGGCTGACATGTTTCTATCTATCTAATCTATGTGTGATGCTCTGTTCCTTCTTGTCTAAATTGTCGGATACCGGTGTATGCCACTGCTGACTTGCCGGCCGGCTTTTTTAAAGAGAGTGTCTTCTGAGCAGTTTGTCAGCTTTTGGACACCTTTGAAGGTGTTTTCTATGTGTTTCTATGTGTTTTTGTTTGCCTGCCATTGGTTTTAAGGCTGCGTGCACACGATGCGTTTTTCATGCGTTTATGCTGCGGAATTTCCGCAGCAGAAACGCATCAAAAACGCATGGTAATCCGCACCCCATGGTCCCCAATGGCATTCCGCAATGTCAATGCACATGCAGCAGATTTTTCCGCAGCATTTCTGCAGCGCAAATAAATCCACAGCATGTTCATTAATTTTGCGGAAGCTCAGCGGAAGCGCCGCCATTGACTTGCATTGAGATGCATAGAATGCGCGTCTGTACATTTGTACAAGCGGATTCTATGCGTCTCTATGTGTGGATGGTGCCCAGTTCTGGAGGAGAGGAGACTCTCATCCAGACCTGGGTACCATTGTACCTGTGAAAAAAAAGAATAAAATAATAAAAGTTTATATTCACCTGTCCGGCGGCTTCTCTCTGCTTGCCGGCAGCTCTTCTCCTTCCAGGACCTGAGATGACGTGACCGCAGGCTGTCTCGCGATGTGCCAGCAACCCGGAAGAAGCTAGGACGAGTGCTGCAGCACACGCGGCGGCATCGGGGGTGAGTATAGCTTTATTTTTTTTATTCTTACGATCACACTGTATAAATCCATGCCGTTTGCATGGACTTATACATTGTGACCTAGTTGTCAAGCACTTTCCAAGTGATGCTATCGCCTGGAAAGTGCTTGTCAGTCCGCATGCGGAAACACATGCGTTAACGCATGTGGATACGCATGTGAATCCGCATGTATTCTGCAGGAAAAACGCATGCACAATCTGCATGAGTTTTTTCTGCCAGGGCGATGCAGAAATGCTGCAGAAATTTTCTGCTTCATTTCTGCATCGTGGGCACATAGCCTAACGGTGTTCGACGGTGTTCTAAGGTGTTCGACGAACAGTTCCTCGAACATCCCGGTGTTCGACGAACCGAACCGAACCCGAACACTACCGGGGTAGCTCAACACTACCCATGACCCCACACATACAGTATGACAGCCCTTACAGCTCCCCTACACAAAATATGATTGCCACTAGTGATGGGCAAACCGAGGATGTTCTGGTCCAACACGTTCTGCCGAACAGTTTAAAAAGTTTGGTTCAGGTACCACAACGGTACCTGAAGTTGAACTCCACTTCCTTTCAAATGAATGGGGGGCCCGAACATCCAGTATTTTAAACACTGTCATCTGTGTGACATCTATTTGATGCGCCAATTCTGGTGCTTTGCCCAGCTCTTCCTACTTGCCCTGATGTGGTGGCAAGTGGGGTAACATTTGTGGGGTTGACGTCAGCTTTGAAAGGTTAGCTGACATCAAGCCCACAGGTTAGTAATGAAAATGCATCTATAAAACGTCTATCTGCTTTAGATTGGCTGGTTGTCAAAAATGGGTGGGTCACCATTTTTTTAAAATTATTTATTTAAATAATTAAAAAATACAGCATTGGGACCCCTTTATTTTTGATAACCAGCCAATATAAAGCAGACAGCTGGGGGCTCCAGCCCGCAGCGCTCAGCTTTACATACACGGGTTATCAAAAATAGAGAGGAACACACGCCATTTTTTCAAAATTATTTATATATTTTACAGGCGCCGGCTGGTGAATACTCTCATCAGCTTTGCCTGGTTTCACTGCTATCAGCGAAACCAGGCATGCGCATATGAGAGGAGTACTCTCCTCAGCCTACTCCTGTTACTGGCGATAACTTTTTTACTGACGGTCACAGCTGCTGGCTCACACGCTGTCATCTGTGTGACAGTGTGGGAATCGTGCACTCTGACCGGCGGTAACGAACTTACCGCCAATCAGAGCTGGTGTTTTCCATGCTTTCACGCAGATGACAGCATGGGAAACGCTGGATGTTCGGGGCTCCATTCATTTGAATGGGGTCTGGATTTGGATACTGTTTCAGTATCCGAACCAAACATCCACAGGTCCGCCCATCACCACTGGAGACAGATTCTCTTTAAGTGAGAAACAAATTTTAAAAATTATGCATCATTTTCAGTTGTAGACCATGGAATTATAGAATTTCAAATCTATCTATATCTAGCAACGTAGTTAGATTTCCTTAGTTGCAGGAGTAAAATAAAATTAACTACGGTAAATGAATACTGTGTTTAATTCCAGTATTTTATGTAGAAATATAATAGGTCACTAATAATGCTCATGTTTATATATCTACAATGCTAAAAAAAACTACGCATGATCAGATATTGGATTGTTTTTACATGTACAGTAATTTAGGAGTGCACCCAGAATTATTGCATAAATCATGCTTCCCATTCATCATACAGTTACATATGTCAGCATGGGTCAAATGGCCATTCGAATCTACCCACATAATTGAGAGAAACACACATTAATAATAAAATGTTAAAATCCCAGCTAGGGCAAAAGGATGGTGTTCTCAGAGACTGAGATTACAGGCTGTGTAAACGTACAAGCTTCCTAATAAAAATAAGTAACTGCAATCTTCTTAGTAAATCCATGAATTACTGCACATGTCATGTCCATTTAAAGCAAGGAATCATTTTCTTTATTTCTGGATCATTTAGGAGACGTAGTCAGATAGGGCACATATCTCCTCCCAGTACATAAAGTGGAAAAATACAAGGATGAAACATTTATGGCTCAGCAATGAAACTCTAATAATGACATCTGCGATTTGGAACAAAAGACCCTCATAGGGGGTATTGATGTCGGTGTAAATGAAGAATTCTTTGTATCACAAGGATCTAATCTAACAGAAGATCATTCCTTTCTTTTAGAATGTCACATGGCATCTGTTACTACCACAAGAGTTACATTTGTCCATCATACATACACATCATGTTGGTTTGCTTTCACTGTAATAAAGCATTATCAGGACCATTTAATTTACACGAAAAAGGAATTATTATTTCTTAAACTTATAAAAAATATATGAATTTTCTTCTTGCTAAATTACACATTTAAAAATAGAGTCAAGAAACCAAGTAAATAACATGTAAGATGGTGTTGGAAGTACTTATCCTAAAACACTACAGATGAGCCAATTGTCAATTTGAAACAAATACCAATCATAATTCATCAAAAGTAAAAAATTGAGTAAATAGTAATTATTATTTTACTTGATTTACTGTCTATTGATTAAAGGTTTATTCCCAAAAAGCAAATGATCTCTCTTCAAGGGATAGAGGATAACCTGCTGATTGCTAAGGCCCCCAGTAATCCTGAGATTAGGGCCATGGAACCAAAAAGAGGGCTTGGCAGTCCCATCCTGAACAGGGTGGAGGTGCGCATGCTTGGTTTATTCTTCATTCATTTTCTATGGGACTACCAGAAAAAGTCAAATGCTGCACTCTACAGTCCCATAGACAATTAATGGAGTGTGATCCCGTAAAAATGTCCCCTCACGTTTTAATAATGCCCTATGTCCTGTAATAATGTCCCTCATCCTGGCCCTCATCCTATAATAATGTCCCCTCATGTTTTAATAATGCCCTATGTCCTGTAATAATTTCCCTCATCCTGGACCCCATCTTGTAATAATGTCCCTCGTCATGTAATAATGTCCCCCACCGTGTAATAAAGTCCCCCGTCTTGGCCCCCATCCTTTAATAATGCCTCCTATCCCGGACCCTATACGGTAGTAATGTCCTACATCCTGTAATAATGTCCCCTATGCCGTACCCTGTACTGTAGTAATGTCCTACATCCTGGAATTATGTCCGTCATCTTGTCCTCCTTAGAGTTTTAATGTCCCCTATCCTGGCTTCCTCTTTTAATAAGGTCCCCCATCCTTGCCCTCATCTTATAACAATGTCCCTCATTCTGACCCCTATCCTGTAATAATGTCTCCAATCCTGTAATAATGTCACTCTTCCTGAACCCCATCCTGTAATAATGTCATCCATCCTAGCCCCTTTCTTTAATAATGTTCCCCTGAACCTCATTGAGTAACAGTGTCCTCCATCCTTGCCCTTTTGTTTAGTAATGTCCCCCATCCTGTATTAACATCTCCCATCCTTGCTACCATCCTCTATTAATGATCCCTGTACTGTCTTCTTTTCTTTAATAATGTTCTCCATTCTAGAGCTCTTCTCCAACACATTTAAAAAAAAAGAAGTCATTCTTACTTGTCCCACTCCCTTTTTCTGCTTCATTTCCGCCACATGGGGGTGAGGCGGTGCAAGGCTATAAGATGATGTGCTGCACACGACGGGCCCACCGATGTCTCCTGCCGGCCTCTGATTGGCCAGTAGCTTGTACAGCAATTGTGGTGCAGGGAATTGGTAGCTCTCTGTGCCACAATTCAGTTCAGCTGAATGCCATCCTCAGACAAACAGTCTGCAGAAAATGGCTCTGGCATGGGCCCCTGATTCCATGGGCCCCTGATTCCATGGGCCTGCAATCGTTACGCTCCTGGTGGTCTTCCACAGCCATGTTGAGACAGCATCTCAAGTAACTTCACTGTAAAGCTGGAAAGAAAAGCCATTAGACAGTACATTACAAGAAGAGTACAGGTGACATAAAGTGACTGCTACCTACACAATGGAAAAAAGTAGTGGACTGCTCCTTTCATTCATGCCAAAAGCAGAAGTGTACCCATTCTACAGGAGAGCAGATCTATTCTTGACCCTTGCTATAATGTCATTTAATTAAAACAGTCTCCATACAGAGTATTTTGCTCTTTTGTTCTACATTTATTTACTGTGTGTTACTGTGTGGTAGCCCATTACTGGAAATATTGATTTTTATTTGCTGATTCATAGACAAATAACAATTTAAATTATTGTTAAAATTATTAAAGATGGCCATAGACATATAATAATAGTTGGTTGAATAATTGTTTGACTGACATTTATCTTTTACTGCATATAAGTTTAACAATAATAGCAATATTCTATTATTATGAATTACTAGTAAGAAAATAATTAATACAACTGCTGGATATTAAACAAATACAAAGTGAATTTGTATAGAGTGGAAAAAAACTTAACTAAAAATTGACTTTACACTGTGTGTATTAGAATTGGATTAGAATAATTAGAATTATTAGGCAAATTAGTATTTTGATCACATGATACTTTTTATACATGTTGTCCTACTCCAAGCTGCATAGGCTTGAGAGCCAACTACCAATTAAGTAAATCTGGTGATGTGCATCTCTGTAATGAGGAGGGGTGTTGACTAATGACATCAATACCCTATATAAGGTGTGCATAATTATTAGGCAACTTCCTTTCCTTTGGCAAAATTGGTCAGAAGAGAGATTTGACGGGCTCTGAAAAGTCCAAAATTGTGAGATGTCTTGCAGAGGGATGCAGCAGTCTAGAAATTTCCAAACTTTTGAAGCGTGATCACCGAACAATCAAGTGTTTCATGGCAAATAGCCAACAGGGTCGCAAGAAGAGTGTTGGCCAAAAAAGGTGCAAAATAACTGCCCATGAATGGAGGAAAATCAAGCGTGAAGCTGCCAAGATGCCATTCGCCACCAGTTTTGCCATATTTCAGAGATGCAACGTTACTGGAGTATCAAAAAGCACCAGGTGTGTGATACTCAGGGACATGGCCAAGGTAAGGAAGGCTGAAAAACGACCACCTTTGAACAAGAAACATAAGATAAAACGTCAAGAATGGGCCAAGAAATATCTTAAGACTGATTTTTCAAAGGTTTTATGGACTGATGAAATGAGAGTGACTCTTGATGGGCCATATCGATGACCAGAGGCTGGATCAGTAAAGGTGAGAGAGCTCCACTCCGACTCAGATGCCAGCAAGGTGGAGGTGGGGTACTGGTATGGGCTGGCATCATCAAAGATGAACTTGTGGGACCTTTTCGGGTTGAGGATGAAGTGAAGCTCAACTCCCAGACCTACTGCCAGTTTCTGGAAGACAACTTCTTCAAGCAGTGGTACAGAAAGAAGTCAGTATCGTTCAAGAAAAACATGATTTTCATGCAGGACAATGCTCCATCACATGCATCCAACCACTCCACAGCGTGGCTGGCCACTAAAGGTCTAAAAGAAGAAAAAATAATGACATGGCCCCCTTGTTCACCTGATCTGAACCCCATAGAGAACCTGTGGTCCATCATAAAATGTGAGATCTACAGCGAGGCAAAACAGTACACCTCTCGGAACAGTGTCTGGGAGGCTGTGGTGGCTGCAGCACACAATGTTGGTCGAAAACAGATCAAGCAACTGAAAGAATCTATGGATGGAAGGCTGTTGAGTGTCATCATAAAGAAAGGTGGCTATATTGATCACTATTTTTTTTGGTTTTTGTTTTTGCATGTCAGAAATGTTTATTTCTAAATTTTGTGCACTGATATTGGTTTACCTGGTGAAAATAAACAGGTGAGATGGGATTATATTTGGTTTTTATTAAGTTGCATAATAATTCTGCAAAGTAATAGTTACCTGCACAAACAGATATCCTCCTAAGAAAGCCAAATCTAAAAAAACCCACTCCAACTTCCAAAAATATTAAGCTTGGATATTTATGAGTCTTTTGGGTTGATTGAGAACATAGTTGTTGATCAATAATAAAAATAATCCTCTAAAATACAACTTGCCTAATAATTCTGCACACAGTGTATATTGAATTTACCTCTAATTAATGCTTGAGAAATTAGATAACAATATCTATGAGCTGTAGGACTGACGTGACTATATTTACCTATTAGCCCTTTGCCGCTACAGCTATTATTTTTTTTTGCTTTGATTGTTTTGCAAGAGCCATACCTTTTTTATTTTTACTTGAATGCCATCGGTGAAATTACCACATAGTGCAGTGTGGTGGCTCAGTGGTTAGCACTGCTGCCTTGCAGCGCTGGGGTCCTGGGTTTAAATCCCACCAAGGACAACATCCACAAGGAGTTTGTATGTTCTCCATGTGTTTGTGTGGGTTTTCTCTGGTTTCCTCCCACACTCCAAAGACATACTGATTGGGAATGTAGATTGTGAACCCCAATGGGAACAGTGCCCATAATGTCTGTAAAGTGCCGTGGAGTTAATGGTGCCATATAAGTGAGTAAAATAAATAAATAGTGTAGTCAAAAATGTGGCGTCAAATAATAAAAAAAAAATGATACCTTTTATTCTTGTTTTTTTGTTAATATTTTAGGATATATATCACTTTTAGATCACTTTTAAATTTTTATGGTGGAAGGTAAAAAATTATGATTCTGGAATTGTTGTATTTTTTATATTATTCAAATGTGGGATAAATAATGTTTCATTGGTTCAGACTTTTAAATGCTGACACATTGATACCAATTTTGTTATTTTTTTACTTTTTTTTAATAGTGAATAGGAAAAGGGGGCGGTCTCCACAATATATGGGTGTTACCTTTCATTTTAATTCTGCATGTGACAATAATAAAAATGCTGAGAATTGACTTTAATAAAAATTGAAGTGAGAGTCTAATGCTGAGCTCAGTGGCCCGTGTGAACATTTAAAATGGAACTTTACTTACAACAAACGTTACTATAGTACAGGTGAGTTTAAAAAACTTTGTAATGCATCTTATCAGAGAAATTAGCTTCCTTATCCACTCCCTCCCCCTCCACCTGCCTAATAAACTCAACATCCACAGTGAAAAAGCAGCTCAATTCCATTTTGCTCAGAGGAGACAGACTGAAGGTGCTAATTATATAACATAATTTCTCTTGCTGTTATTTTATATCTCTTAGATTTTACAAACTTCTGACTTCTGTTCCTTGTAGCTCACCAGAATGTAAAACACTGTTCTCGTGTTACTATCATTTTAATGATTATTAGCCTTAGGTTGGAGTGACACTAGTGTATAAAAGAGGACTTTATGAGAATCGGCGACTCTGATAAGCGGTGTAGTTACTGATGTCACCGCTGTTCAGAGCCATCGGGTCTCACAGAAGGTGGCTGCTCTGATTCAGTACTGCAAGTATATACTACTCCCAGTCATGTTTCACGCATGATGACACTACTGAGTTACTGACGTCATCGAGTGTGAGACATAATCTGGAGTGACCTATGAATTGTCATGACGCTCCATAGGTTGCTGTACAGAATTGCTGGGCGTCGTGGAATCTCGATTACGTTGGAGCTGCAGAGATTTTTATTTTCATAATAAATTGGTGAATGAGAGAGTGTTTCTTGTTTATACAACCCCTGGCAAAAATTATGGAATTACCGGGCTCGGAGGATGTTCATTCAGTTGTTTAATGTTGTTGAAAAAAAGCAGATCACAGACATGGCTCAAAACTAAAGGAATTTCAAATGGCAACTTTAGGGCTTTAAGAAACAATAAAAGAAATCAAGATTAAAAATGTGGTACTCAGTAAGGGTAATTTTTTTGAGACCAAGCAGAGGAAAAAAATTATGGAATCACTCAATTCTGAGGAAAACATTATGGAATCACCCTGTAAATTTTCAATTCCAAAACTAACACTTGCATCAAATTAGATCTGCTCGCTAGTCTGCATCTAAAAAGGAGTGATCACACCTTGGAGAGCTGTTGCACCAAGTGGACTGACATGAATCATGGCTCCAACATGAGAGATGTCAATTGAAACAAAGGAGAGGATTATCAAACTCTTAAAAGAAGGTAAATCATCACGCAATGTTGCAAAAGATGTTGGTTGTTCACAGTCAGCTGTGTCTAAAATCTGGACCAAATACAAACAACATGGGAAGGTTGTTAAAGGCAAACATACTGGTAAACCAAGGAAGACATTAAAGAGTCAAGACCGGAAACTTAAAGCAATATGTCTCCAAAACAGGAAATGCATAACAAAACAAATGAGGAATGAATGGGAGGAAACTGGAGTCAATGTCTGTGACCAAACTGTAAGAAACCACCTAAAGGAAATGTGATTTACATATAGAAAAGCTAAACATAAGCCATTATTAACACCTAAACAGAAAAAGACAAGGTTACAATGGGCTAAGGAAAAGCAATCGTGAACTGTGGATGACTGGATGAAAGTCATATTCAGTGATGAATCGCGAATCTGCATTGGACAAGGTGATGATTTTGATTACTGGGTTAGTAATGGGGGTGTCTGATAGATGACTCCCCATTACTAACCCCTTGGCTTTATGTCAGCGGACATTACAAAGCTGACAGAAGTTAGGAGGCTGGAGGCCAAATAAACATTCTTCTTAACAATTAGACCCAATACCAGACCAATAAAGAGTCAGCCTGAGGCCTGATGTTTTAGAGATCTGGGGTATGATTTGATTTTTTAGGGATCCTAAACTTTCAGGCACCAGGCCTCTTAATTATAAGACTATAGAAAAGAACTTTTTTTTACTCAGCCCATCCAGTTCCAGTGTCAGGCCATTGAAAACTGTGCTCCTCCTCCACTGCTGATCCTGTCCCCATACTGATGCTTACTGTCTTCTGACGCGCCCCCTGGGCCATATTCTTTTAGGGAGAATATCCGGAGCCGGATCAGATGGGGGTTGTAGTCTTCCGAGTGGCTGTGACCCGGTCCGTGCCCAGGGTGTCAAACTGAGTTGTATGTGGCAGTCATACAGATGTTATAAGTTCTTTATTGTCGACTACGCCACCCGTTGTGTTGCGGTCACTGTGGCCGCCGCTGCAGCAGGGTCCGCTGAGGCTGGTGGTGTAGGTGCAGCTTTGGTGATATAACCCCCAACGGGTGGGGTATAGCCTCAGGGGGATCAGGTGCAGAGGATGGGAGTTGTGGTGATGCAGTGTAGACGGCAATCAGAGACAGAGTCGGGTTATGCAGTTTAGGATGTTTACTCACTGCTGATGTTCTGGTCACTCCAGCTTCGAGTGACCTCCCGAGCCGTGCTGCGTCCACCAGGTTCTGGATCCAGCCAACTCCCAAATAAGTCCGGAGCGTGACCCTGAGCTCTCCTTCTGTCCTTTCTCTGGCCGTCCCCACTATTGATCCACCCAGGTCCAGCTCCCTCGGGCCTTCTGTTGGGAGACCCTTGGCCTTGGGTTCCCTGACCCTCCTCGTGGTATGCCTTCGTGGTGGATGTGGTGGGTGACCGTGGCAAACGCTGCCCACGGTCTCCGGTCTCTGGCTGGGGAGTGTTTTTGCCCCCACCAGCTTGGGTTCCGGTACCCTGATGCCGACTCTTCACCCGGGGATTTAATTTGGGGTCTTAGAGTCCTTTCTTCTGCTTTCCCCTCTGGGTCTCTCTTTCTCCTCTCTCACTCTGGGTCTCTCTTCTCCTCCGCTCGCTGACTTTCTCTCTGCAACTGACCCTGTTCTTAGTTGGTGCCCACCTTATATACACCCTCTATGTGTGAGCTCAGGTGACCAGCACCCAATGAGCTCCTATCTTTACCCAGGCTGCTCCCCCTATCTGCCCCTACACTACTTGGGATGTACCACCCCCCTCCCACTCCAGCCAGGAACAGACTCGGTCGTACCTGCACATTTCTAAGTGGGAGTACCGTCGGCCTGTTCCTCGGAAATGGGATGTATGTAGTGCATGCAGCCTACCGAGCCCAGATCCACACTCCATCCTTACCCGGGAGAGGAATATCACACCTCTGGGTTGAGGTGCAATACCCCTGTAGCAGCCGAATCCTCAGGGTGCCACACTTCTACTCTCCTGTTACTTTCTGTGACCTGTCACATCCTGATGACAACCATTGGTTCTCTTCCTTACTATCCTACTACTTAATCAGTTGTAGTGCTGTCAATCTGTGCCTATTCCGGGGATTGACTGTGGGATCTTCTTGCAATAAAGTCTATACCACTTTGTTGGTGTTAAAGGTGAAAACTACAGTTTTTACTCTAGTCTTCAGTGTAGGCAGCAGCAAATAGATCACAGAGTAGAGATTCTACACTAGTGGTATGTGATGCAACACCCCTTAATTATAACACACCTGATTAGACCCTTTAAAAAACATACCAGCCAAAAAAATTCAGACCTTAAATTTTAACATAGTTAACAGTCTCTGATGTCTTCTCGGTTTTTTTGACTACCAGTCACCGCTTGACTGAAACTCCTGGCAGTATGCCTTATGACATTGTAAGCGCCACAAGACCTAATGCTGACTAGTCTCAGTACATTATGTGCTGAGAAGAGTAGTCTGGACCTGTAGAGAACGCTAATCCCATTGCAGCCTATATGGCCATCATGGCTTGTTGTTAGTGTGTAGGTATTGTTGTGGATACAGTTTTTATACATTTAGAGTATTGCAGATAATGCAGATTTAATAAACAATAATACATACATCTTAAAATTTACAGGCTGTGTAAGGGCTATTTGACCAAGAAGGAGAGTGATGGGGTGCTACGCCAGATGACCTGGCCTCCACAGTCACCAGACCTGAACCCAATCGAGATGGTTTAGGGTGGGCTGGACTGGAGTGAAGGCAAAAGGGCCAACAAGTGCTAATCATCTCTGGGAACTCCTTCAAGATTGTTGGAAGACCATTTCCGATGACTACCTCTTGAAGCTCATCAAGAGAATGCCAAGAGTGTGCAAAGCAGTCATCAAAGCAAAAGGTGGCTACTTTGAAGAACCTAGAATATAAGACATATTTTCAGTTGTTTCACACTTTTTTGTTAAGTATATAATTCCACATGTGTTAATTCATAGTTTTGATGCCTTCAGTGTGAATGTACAATTTTCATAGTCATGAAAATACAGAAAAATCTTTAAATGAGCAGGTGTGTCCAAACTTTTGGTCTGTACTGTATATAAGGGGTAACGTTTCTCCTTATGGAGAGTGACACACCAGCTCTGGCACGTCAAGGTAAGGAGGCTTATTCGCCGTGCAATGCTCCTCTGGGATATTTAATATGCAAATTGCCTCTTCAGAGAAAAAGAGGACTTGTACTCTACAGTGCCACCTATTGGAAGCAGCAATCCTACAAGTCACAATCAACCCTTTAACGAGTCGAGCAATATGACTTAGGATAAAAGCCAAATCAGAATCTCAATTTGCAAACACGGTGTTTCGGGCTGTTGGCCCTCATCAGTGCAAAGTATGAGAACTGATTTGGCTAGGTGGGAGGCTCTGGACTGAGGTCTAAGGGGTAATGTTTCTCCTTATGGAGGGTGACACACCAGCTCTGGCACGTCAAGGTAAGGAGGCTTATTCGCCATGTTTCTACGTAGAGCAGAGAAGAGAGAAGAATTAGCTGGGTAGAAAAGCAAAATGAGCAATTGTAAACACCGTGTCTGCAAATTGAGATTCTGATTTGGCTTTTATCCTAAGTCATATTGCACGACTCGTTAAAGGGTTGATTGTGACTTGTAGAATTGCTGCTTCCAATAGGTGGCGCTATAGAGTACAAGTCCTCTTTTTCTCTGAAGAGGCAATTTGCACAGTATATATATAAAATCTATTGTCAGATGTACTATGTATTATATATAATTGAATTCATATTGTATTATTCTGGAAAAAAAGTGCACTCTGCCTTTGCTGTTTGACAGGTGCACAAGGACAAAGGAAGTAAATGGAATATGATTTTATGGCCGTGAAGCCAGTGACTGGCAGCAGCGATCACAAGTGTCAATGTTGGTGAAGTCTCTCTCCCTATACCCTTTGTGTTTTTTTTAATGGGGGAAATTTGATTTTTCTAAAGATTTAGTTATCTCTATCATTAAACTGTATCTGTATCCTGTATCTTTCAGTTTTGCCTCCATTTTTGTTTCTTATTGACTCCTGTATTAGTACTGCTTTCATTACTTATTGCTATATAAATGACAGACAGAAGCTGCAACCAAACACACAGGAAGACAGGACAATCTGCATCTGCATCATTCACAGAGAGGCACAATCACTTTGTAAGAATGCACAACTCATTCTCCTCATCTTAATAATATGACCACCACCACTTTACCATGAAAAGGACATGTGATAGGGAATTTAGATTGTGAGCCCCAATGTGGACAGTGATGATGATGTCTGTAAAGCTCTGTGGAATTAATGGCGCTATATAAGTGAGTAAATAAATAAACAAAAACAAGGTTGAAGTTATCCTACTGTCATGGCTGGTGGTGGCGGGGCGGGGTGGAGAGTGGGTATGTGTGGGCG
Organism: Phyllobates terribilis; assembly: GCF_046119375.1. NCBI lineage: Eukaryota > Metazoa > Chordata > Amphibia > Anura > Dendrobatidae > Phyllobates > Phyllobates terribilis. The sequence continues at coordinate 292,135,176 of NW_027362771.1, forward strand.
ATTACTGTAATATGGATTACATTGCTTATTCTTTTCTAAAAATGTTACTGTAAACTAAAGTTACATTATTCAGGCAGGGGTAGAAGATGCGGTTTATAATACAGAGAAAAGAGTTTCTTTGTAATAAGAATGTTTGCTAGTAATGCATTATTGAACTGTTTTAGTTATACAGAATGGCTGAATATTTACAGAGTGAACTTATAGTCTTTAAATTAATTCCTGTGAATTTCATGTGAAAAAATCATGTGGGAAGATGAAACAAATGATAGAACCACACCTACTCACCTCTAGTTTCTCAGTTGTTTCCTCCTATGTGTGTTCCTTTTTCCTTCCACTCATCTAGTGACTAAAATTCCCTTTTGCTGAAGTACCCAAGACACCAAGCTTCCCAGTTAAAAGATGAATCAGTGTGTCCACCCCAATATAAGTGAACCCTTCTAGGAAACAACAGACGGCTAAATCCGAGACAGCCATTTCTAATTTTATTGTAGAATTTATACCAAATCCCCTTAACTTCTGCTCTGTATCTGCAGTTTTATCCTGCAACAATTAAAAAGACCTGTTACAACTAAAACTGTATAGTAACGATAGATAACATCTTAGATGAACTGAACCTGAACTCTAGTGAGAATCTTGATATTTCAAATTCACACACAGCTACGGCATTAGCAAATGTAGCCAAAAACTGAGAAGGGTAAAAGGTTAGTTTCGATCTTCATCCTTGATATTTGTAAGGCAATATCGATTTTTCTATGTCACGATATGTAAAACATAATGAAGTTTACACAGATATTCCTATGAACTCAAAATATTGCATTAAGGGATATGGAAGATAGCATCAGGAGAAACAAGATACATATGGGTTTAACTCCTTAATGATCAGTCATGAAAAGGACTTAATGACCTGCCTTTTTTTTCAGTTTTTACCTCTCTTCAATTCACAACTCATAAATTGTGTTTCACTGATATGGCTGATGGAGGCTTTACCCTATGTGGGAGAAATGTGCTTTATTTGTCACTGTTTTTTAGGAGTTCATATAAATGATTTAATATTTACTTTGCAATTTATATTAGTTGTTTTTTGTGACAAATATCTTTTGTGGTAAGACGACTCACTCGGCTGCTTCCATAAGTAGACACAGGAACGTTTTCCCCTGCAGGTTTATTTAGATTGGCATAAAGCACTGCAGGTTCCAAAAAATAAACACAGCCTTGCTGGCATAACGGCAAAACAAAAAAACGACAGCACAGTCCATATGTATGCGGGATTTGCCCCCTTAAGTTGAAGAACACTTCAGCTCCTCCTGAGCTGAAGTTCCACATACTGGACACTTCCTTCTCCAAGCAGAAAAAAAAACATCAATGCTAGAGATTTAACTCCTCCAGCCACATTCTTGAGGTGGAAATAGGGTGAGTAGGTGTCCCACCCATCTCACACCTATTCACAAAGGACCCATCCCAAAATGGCTGATTAACCTCTTTAGCACCTCACATGCTGAAGAAAACTTGTAGGTTCAGTTCACTGAAGCTAACAGCCACAGTGAAACATATCTCCCCTTACATATTTCACCGGTGACTCTGTCATATTATCAATTAAGTGATTTGGAGATTTTTTTGTGTTTTTTCTTTTCCCCTGGTTCAGGTTTTAGACTAAATAACCTGTTGAATTAATTATTCATGTTATTAAAGTCATGTAGATACCTAATATGTATTTCCTGTGATGTCTTTGCAATAAAATTTGTTTTGTTTGAAGTAGTGGTATATTTTAGTTTTTTTTTTTTGGGGGGGGGGGGGGCTTGGGGCCTTTTCTTCATTACTTTTTTGTTGTATTTTATGTGTTTACAAATATTTGTTAAACAATATATTCCCCAGGGGGTGAAAGTCCACCTTAAGGGGACATCGCATATTTTGCTCAAATTTCACTTATCTGGGCATCCGTAGGAGCCCCAGTTACAGGAACAATGTCTCACTGGATGGCAAAGTCACTGCCACACCTGACATTGGTTAGTTAGGAACCAGAAGCTTGGCTGTGCAAGGCAAACTTCAGATGATCAATGGATTTCTGGATGCAACAGAAGCTATCCTGTTCACTAAATAGGGCTCATTTCTTGATTGCAACAACAGTATAGAAAACGTCAAAAGATGTCACTGCGGACTGTGGACTTGCACCATCAAAAGACAGTGTGGGATCAGGAACAGTTGCTTTTCAATCTTGAAAAAAATAACTTTCACGATTTAAAGTATTTCATGATTTTATATTATTTGTAGCTTTTTCATTCTAATTCATACTAGATACTATATTATTTAAAAGTAAAATGTAAAAATTTAAGATGCAGAATTAAAAAAATAAGATTGTAAGCCTGTTAGGGTCAGAAAGTGATGTAAGTGATGACAATGTCTGTATAGTGGGACATATGAAATATGAATCAATAAATAAATGTAATCATTTGGCAAATAATTAGTTCAGAGGATTTCATAAATACCTGTTAGATTGTCTTTTATGCCTTTAAATCAAGCTTAGATAAACAAAATATAAATTTCTAAAGGTGATTCCAGGAAAATGTATTCCTTTGTTTCATTACAGTCAACTACCAGCTATAGGAAACAATTGAATGTATTGTGTGGTCATTATCATCACTAATAGGCTATTTTTTAGCAGTTAAAATAATGATATATTCAAGATCAAAAAGCATTTTTAAAAAGAATCTGTCAGCAGGCTTTGCTATGTAATCTGAGCACAGCATAATGGAGTGGCTGAGACACAGATTTCAGGGATGTGACACTTATTAGGCTGTGTGCTGTTTCCATACAATGAAGATTTTATCATCAGGAGATTATCATTGCCCACACTAGCTCCCTTTGACCAAGTGCCGACCACTCCCCCTCCTCAAAGCAGCCCACTGTCAATATACAATGTATAAAGAGAGCCTGGTGTAGGCGGGGTTAGCTTTCTGAGCTCTTATACCTAAAAACTCTGATTATGTCCAAACTGCTCCACCTAGTAAACTAAGTGATAAATCGCTGGAATCATGGGCTCTTTTCCTACAATATATTAACAAAAAGCATAGAGGCAAGTAAGAGGAGAATTCATTAATAGGGTCAGATAAGAATTTGGGTCTGAACCAACAAACACAAATGGACCACAGAACCAGGTACTCAAAACAAATAACTGGCACAGGCATGTTCATCTCAGAGATTCAAATACATCTCTCAGCATTCGGATTGGCCATCCAGCTATATGCTTCGTTCCATGCACAATAGATACAGTAGCTGAACAATGGTTTGACCATCAGCTATCACTACCAACCACTATACAAGAGAACTCACTCTGCCAAATGCCCCTATAAAGCACTTAGGTCAGCAGCTTATTTCTTAGAGAACAAAAGGATTGTCAGTCACAAATTGGTCATGCCGGATCTAGTGATGAGCAAGCACTAAAATGCTCGGGTACTCGTTGTTCGACTCGAGCAAATATGAATGCTTGAGTGCTCGATCCAAGCAACGAGCCCAATGTAAGTCTATGGGAAACTCGAGCGGTTTGCCGGCGCCCCCCCATGGAGGTCTGCAGGGGGCCAAAAAATTGCCGATATCGATGGAAAGAGTGCTCAAATTACATGGGAACAGCATGGGGAAGATCCCTGGAAGCATCTCTGACTCCCAGGTTACGGCTGTGAACAATGTGGTCAGAGTATTATGCCCCTTTTATGGACTCACAATAAAGCATACAAAAACGAAACCAAAATTGATTTTTCTGGGAAAAATGTTAAGGAACATCCTTTCCAGGGTAATGACTTGTATATAAGGCAAAATAAATAACCAAAAACCAAATTGCTCCTCCACACCATGGGCTATGTTCACATGTAGCTTTTTTATGCACTTTTACATTGCTTTCAATGGTGAAAAATACATTCACCATTAAATGTCATTTTAACATTTTACTACTTCATCTGGCCATATTGTGTGTGAGACATGATCAGACACATCCTGTTTCATTTTTGAAGGAGGGACTCTGAAAGTCACAAAACCTATTTTTATAGGGCCATCAGGCGGCCCTTACTATTCTTATAGGGCCAGCAGTTGGCCCTCGTTATTGCTAGAGAGCCGTCAGCTGGCTATGCTTTATTGCTCCCATTATTAATGAGTGGGACTCCTATACTGTTATTGCATATGCAGTTACTGCAAGGGCTGCCAAAAATTTTGATGCACCCCAATACCCCTTTGAAAAGACATAGAGGAGGGTCTCAAAAAAATGTTCCCATTATAAAAGAGTGGGTCTACTATAGTGGTAATGCCCATGCAGTGACTGCAAGGGATGCCTAAATTTGGGAAATACTCCAATACCAATTTAAAGACACATAGAGGTGGGCCTCAGTAATGACATGTTCCCATTAGGAAGGAGCGGTTCTGCTATACAGTTATATCATATGCAGTGAGTACAACGGCAGCCAAAATTTGGTAAAAACCTCAATACCAATTTAAAGACACATAGAGGTGGGCCTCAGTAACAAATTTTCCCATTAGAAAAGAGCAGGTCTCCCATACTGTTCTTGTGTATGCAGTGACTGCTATGGCTGCCAAAAATTTGGACGCACTCCAATCTCCCTTGCAAGAGACGTAGAGGAGGGCCTCATGAAAAAAATGTTCCCATTATTAGTAAGTGGGTCTCTCATACTGTTATTGCCTATGCAGTGAATGCAAGGGCTGCCAAAATCTGGAGGCACTCCAATGCCCCTTGCAAGAGACGTAGATATGGTGACATGGTAGATATGGTGGTGATATGGTGGTGGAGGAAGAGGATGAGGAGAAGGAGGAGAACAAGAGCAAAGGGACAAAATCAGGAAGCGTATACCATGTCTGCGTGTGAATACAGAGGTGCATGGGAGTAGAGTTAGACCCCCCCCAAAAAATGCTGCTATCATTCGGTGGTGTTGAGAAGTCTGGCCCAATCCAGACCTTGTTCATTTTTATAAGAATCAGCCTGTCAACATTTTCAGTTGACAGGCAGATGCGCCTATCAGTTATAATTCCCCCGGTTGCACTAAAAACCCGCTCTGACAAAATGCTAGTGGCAGGGCAGGACCTCCAAGGTGTAGAGAGTCAGTTCATGGTAGGGTCTGAGAAAACTGTCCTAGAACTTTGACAGTGTTTCCCTGCCTCTGATGGATTGGATTTGTGACTCTCTCACCTGTACTCCTTGGTTGTCCAACGAACTGTGACCTCTGCCGCCAGCGTTTTCAGATGGAAATTTTTTTAATAATTCAACAACTAGGGCCTTCTGGTACTGCCTCATTTTAGCAGACCTGTCCACCATGGGAATAAGAAATAGAAAGTTATCCTTCTAGCATGGGTCTAGAAGTGTCACCAACCAGTAATTACTGTCACCCCAATTTGGACAATGCGAGAGTCACGGGAAAGGCAGCGTAACATAAACTCAGCCATGTGTGCCAGACTGCTAACAGGCAAGACTTTTGTGTCTTCACCAAGAGGACAACTGACCATGCTCTCCTCCTCATCCTCATTCCTCCCTCTCCTCAGGCCATCCACGCTGAAGAGACAGTATGACAGTTGTGCGGGTAGTACAGTCTACAGCGCATGAAACTAGCTCCTGTTCTTCCTCCTCCTCCTCCTTTTCCTCATTGTCACACAATCCACATTGGGATGAGAGTAGGCTGGGCTGTATGGAATCATACCGTATCGTTCCTTGCTCCATCTCATCATGCTTTGCCTGCAATGCCTCCTCTTTAATTGTGAGTAGCGAGCGCTTCAGAAGACAGAGAAGCAGAATGGTGATGCTAATTATGGCATCATCGCTGTTCACCATCTTGGTGGCATCCTCAAAGTTTTGGAGAATGGCACAGATGTCTGAAATCCATGCCCACTCCTGAGGTATTATGTGTGGAGGCTGACCCGAATACCGACTGACGTGTTGATGCTGGTAGTCAACAACTGCCCTCTTCTGCTCACAAATCTTTCCCAACATCTTTAACGTTGAGTTCCAATGCATGGCAACATTGCACACCAGTAGGTGAGCTGGAAGCTGCAAATGCTGGTGAAGCATGGCAAGGGCGACGGATGCTGCAGTTGACTTTCTAAAATGGGCACATAGACAGCAGATCTGGCAGATCCGGGTAGGTTTTGAGAAACCGCTGAACCACGAGGTTAAGCACATGGGCCAGGCATGGTACTTGTGTGAGCTCGCTTCACTTCAGAGCCACTACCAGGTTCTGTCCATTGTCACACACGACCATGCCTGGCTCTAGGTTTAGCAGTGTCAGCCACAGATCTGAATGCTCTCTGAGAGCGGTCCACAACTCTTCAGCGTTGTGCGGTTTGTCACCTAAGCATATTTGCTTCAGCAAAGCCTGTTGCCGCTTGGCCAAGGCAGAGCTGCTGTGCTTTCAGCTGCTGACTGATGTGGTCATTTCGGAGATGAAGGCTGAAGAGGAGCAATTGCAGGAGCTGTAGAATGTGGGGGCAACCCTGATAGTTCCAAGGACTGCAATTCTCGGCGTCAGAAGGACGTGTTCCGTCCCAAGTTCGGACTGGGTCCCATCTTCTACTATATTAACCCAGGGTGCCATCAATGAGATGTAAGAACCCTGCTCACAAGCACTTGTCCACGTGTCTGTGGTTAGGTGGACTTTCTCAATAACTGCATTGTTGAGGGCACAGCTAATGTTGTGGACTTGTGCTTGTGTAATGCGGGGGCGGCACATCGGGAGAAATCGTGGCGTCCGGGGACCAAATACTGAGGGACGGCCGCCATTATCTGATTGTGGAAAGCTTCCATCTCCATGAGCCTAAAAGGTAACATTTCAAGCGCAAGCATTCGCAAAATGTATGAATTTAGCAGTGTGGCCTGTGGGGCGTTGGCTGCGTATTTGCGCTTGCGTTTCAAGGACTGGGGTAGGGAAAACTGAATGCTGCGCTGAGACAAGGATGTGGTTGCTGATGGTGCTAGTTGAGATTCTGCAATGACAGGTGCAGAGTGAGAAGCATCTTCACATGCACCATGGCCAGGGGATTGGGGTGCACGCACAACAGCGGAAGAAGCAGAGATGTCACCCACAGACACTGTTTCTGAACCCTGGCATTCGGCCCACCTAGTCGGGTGCTTTACTGTCATGTGCCTGATCATGCAGGTGATGGACATGCTGCTAGTTTTGCTACCCCTGCTGATGCTGGCCTGGCAGATGGTGCAAATGACCTTTTTAGGGTTTTCTGCAGAGTCTTTAAAAAACAACCAGACTTGGGAAGACCTAACGTTGTACTGGCAGCTTCCGATGTGTTGGTGTTCCGGGGAATGTTTGCCCGCCTTGTGTCTACGGCCACCATACTGCTTGTTCCTGCCTGTTGTTGTTCTATGCCTCCCTCCCCCTGTGTGCTGCTGTCCTCGTTCTGCATGCCCCCCTGCCAGGTTGGGTCAGTGACTTCATCATTCACCACCTTATCTTTCACTTCTGCACCCTGGTCCTCCTCCTGTCTTTCTGGCAATTGTGTCTCATCATCATCATCCACCTCTTGCAACAGTAATTGCACTTTCCCACTGTCGCCTTCGTGTGACCGTGGCTGCTCCAATATTTGGGCATACTACACGAGTTCTCCTCTTACCCCGCTTGAAGCTGGCCGGACGAGAGGCCCAAATCTATAAATGTAAAAGTGAACAGCTCTTCAGAGTGTCCAAGTGTGGGATCAGTTGTCTCCGGGCAGTCGTCATGGGGTTGGAAGAAGGATCAAGATGTGGAATATGCGGTCCAGACTCATGGCTACTGAGACTTGACCATGTGGAAGACAGTGTGGTGGTGGTAGTGGCTAAGTGACTGGAAGCATTATCTGCTATCCAACCAACTGTAAGGGGGAAGACCGGGGTGTAAGTACTTTCAGAACAAGGGATCCAGAACTGCCGGGGCCGTGCCTCTGGTTGCAGGGGGAAGACTGACTGCGAGCACATGAGTCAGGTGACCGGGAAGCTGGGGCATGTCCAGAACCAGAGCTCAGTGGTCAGGTGACCGAGGAGCTGGAAGTCTGTCTAGGAAGAGGGAGAAAAAGGAGTTTTGCGCGGGAAAGCAGGGAGTTGATAGATGGGGTCAAGCCCCTCTAGAGGGAGAAGAGATGCAGGGTCCGTGGAGCCGAGCAAGAGAGGTGCAGTGTTATGAACTAGCGGCTCAGCGGGTCAAACCGGAGACCGCCCGCTGCCGCCAGAAGACGGAGCATTGTTTAGGCGGGGAAGCCAGAAGAAAACAACACCGGCATCAGCCGACAACTGCCTCGTGGGGAACAAGAGTCAGCTAAGTGAAAAACTGCCGATTACAACCGTGTCGACTCTGCTACATCTAGCCAAACTGTGAATTGTCGTTTATATTCTGTTACCTGCTACTCCCCTTGTTGTCCCCATATTTCTCCATATTCCCTGTTACTCCCTGGGTGGAGACTGACCCTGTTACAATAAATCCCCCCTGTTTATTAACCCTGTTCTGGCTGCTCTGTTTCTGTGTCACTGCATCTAAAGTACCTGTGTTACACAACAACCTTTTGACACTACTCTGAGTTCAATAGTGGTGTGCTGTTCTCTAGCAATTGGGACAGGAAGGTCAAGCAACAAAATCTGGGTGTTTGCTGTGGCACAATTTCAGCTTGCCCACGGCCTCGGCCTCTGCATGCACCATGACCATCACGTCCACTTCCCAATCCATTGCCAATTTTAAATGGAGGATAATATTTTCCAGTCTGACGGACACCCACGGTTTTAAATAGTGGCCCTGTAGTTTACTTTTCTTCACTGCGATCACTTGTGAATAGCTTCACTGACACACTGATGCAAAACTCTAAATGGAAGACAATATTTTCCTCATTTACTACAAATGCCTGAATTTGAACCACAGTAATATGTGATACTTCTGCCGGACATCCACGGTTTTAAATAGCGGCCCTGTTGTTTACTATTCTACACAGCGATCACGTGTGAATAGCTTCACTGACACACTGATGCAAAACTCTAAATGGAGGACAATATATTCCACGTTCAGTACAAATTTGTGGATTTTTATCGCTGTAATATTGGATCACGTCTGATGATGGAAAAGATCTGTCTGTATTCTGCAGTGCTAACAAGCAAATGGAACACTAAAATGGTGTACTCTGGATAGATTTTTATGCAAATAATCAGGATAAAGATAAAAAAAATTAGCCGTGGCCCCTGATATCTGGGGCTATGTCTACGGATATCTGTAACAGCAGGAGCAGACAGAACATGCAATGGAACCACTGGTGCGTTATACACTGCCACAAACCCTGCCTGCCTGCCTAACTCCTGCTATCACCACTGAATATATGCAGGTGGATTAGTCCTCAGAAGGACTGTTAGTTCAGATGGATATATATATATATGTACACATATATATATATATATATATATATATATATATATATATATATATATATATAGGTTGTGGCATACCTATACTAACTAATAAACAAGCAAATCTCTTCCTGACTCAGTGTAGCATCGGCGTCTCTGCCCCGTTCTAGGCAGAGACGCCGTCCCTCTCACCTCCCCGCTCCTGGCGCGGCGTCCTCCAGCGCTTCTCTCCCCGCTGCTTCCGGCACGCGCTCCTTCCCCGGCAGTGTGCTTAGGGCGCGCGCGCGCGCGCTCCCCCTCTCTTAAAGGGACCGCGCGCGCCGTCCTAAGGAGTCCCCGGCCAATTGCCGGAGGACCTCCCATATAAAAGGCACCTCCTCCAAAATGGAGGTGCCCGAGCAATGTTGTAGCACTGTTCACTACTCTGCTTCAGCCCTCAGGTCCCGTTGCCAGTTACCTGCCAGATACCTGCCAGATTCCTGCCAGTCTTCTGTCTAATTCCTGCCTGATATCCTGCTACCTGCCTGCTAGCCTGAGGTCCGACGGTCTGCCTTCCAACTTCTGTCAGTCTGTCTAAGGACCAGCTTGCCCGCTCACCCGGGAGCGCACATCGTCTACCTGCCTGCTTGCCTGAGGTCCGACGGTCTGCCTTCCAACTCCTGTCAGTCTGTCTAAAGACCAGCTTGCCCGCTCACCTGGGAGCGCTCATCTGCTGCCTGTCTGCTAGCCTACCAGGAGGCTCTGCCGTCACGTGCTGTGACCACCCGCCTGTCAAGAGACTCCTGCCCGCTCACCTGGGAGCGCTCATCTGCTACCTGTCTGTTGGTCTTCCTGGAGGCTCCGCCGTCACATGCTGTGACCACCCGTTTATCCAGAGACTCTCGCCTGCTCACCTGGGAGCTCACGTCTATCATCTGCCGCCACAGGTCGTACCAATCCTTTACCCAGAGACTGCCCCGGTCACTTGCCGTGACCTCCTGCCCGTTCATCCAGAGACTGCCCCGGTCACTTGTCGTGACCTCCTGCCCGTTCATCCAGAGACTGCCCCGGTCACTTGCCGTGACCTCCTGTCCGTTCATTCAGAGACTGTCCCAGTCACCTGCTGTGACTGCCTGCCTGTCTACCCTGGTCGCCACCCGCTCCCTTACAAGGACCGCCCCCTTGTATAGTAGCTCAGAGGTTCCGCCTCCCAGACCCGTTACAGTTTGCTCGGGCCATGGAACCCGGTGGCACCCAAGCTCCCTCGCTCTCGGACCTCTGTCATGAACTGTCCCGTCAGAGGTCCCAACAGGAGTCCATCCTGGGTCACCTGCGGAATGTCAATTCTCGCCTGGACACTCTGACTGCTCTGCCTGCAACCACCGCCAGTGCCATGACTCGCAATCCGGCAGCTCCACTGCCCACTAATAACATGGTATCCTACCCCGGACCCCGGCTTTCTGCACCTCCTCGCTTCGGAGGCGACTCCGCCCAGGCTCGGGGCTTCATAAATCAGTGCACCCTGCACTTTGAACTCCTGTCTCACCAGTTTAACTCCGACCGGGCCAAAATTGCCTTCATCATGTCCCATCTCACCGGGGAGGCCCTGGCCTGGCTAAATCCTCTATGGGAGAGAGGAGACCCCCTGGTGTCCGACTTGCCTGCCTTTCTCACGGCTTTCCGGAAAGTCTTCGACGAACCCGGACGGAAGACCTCATCCGCATCATCTCTGCTACGCCTCCGTCAGGGAAGTCTCACCGTGGGCCAATATGCCATACGGTTCCGTACCCTTGCCTCGGAGCTGGCCTGGGATAATGACGCTCTGGTTTCCGTCTTCTGGGAGGGTCTGTCCGGCCGTATTAAAGATGAACTTGCCGGTCGGGACATTCCTACCACTCTCGATGACCTTATAACTCTTGCCACCCGGATTGACCTGCGGTTCCAGGAGCGTGCCAAAGAGGTCACCCGTGAGAGGAGGGTTCCACGTCTAGCTCCTACTTTTCAGAAACCCGTCACTCCCTCCGTCTCTCCTCAGCTACACTCTCCTGAGCCTATGCAGGTCGACCAGACCAAGATGGTCGGTTCTCGCCAAGAATCTCGCCGAGCCGAGGGAAGCTGTTTCTATTGTGGCAGTATGAAGCACTTCATCCGTTCCTGCCCGGAAAAACCGGGAAACGCCAGTGTCTAGGACCACTCGGAGAGGTCGTCCTAGACAAAAGTAAGCCCTCTCCGTCTCTGACCTTACCGGTCTCTATTGCTTGGGGAGAAAACCGTCTCTTTGAACTCGCCCATCTGGATTCTGGAGCTGCTGGAAACCTCATCTCCCAGTCTCTGGTAGAGAGATACCATATTCCCACCAAGTCCTTGGCTGAACCATTGTCAGTCGCCTCCGTGGATGGAAGACTTCTCTCGGAGACCATCCTGCTCGTCACCAAACCCATAACCCTGCAGGTGGGAATGCTGCACTCTGAGGAGATCTCATTCCATGTGCTGTCCGGACTTTCTCACTCCCTGTTGCTAGGTCTACCTTGGCTCCAGACACATGAACCCGTATTGAACTGGCGGTCCGGTGAAGTACTCCGATGGGGTCCTGACTGCCATAGGACCTGCCTGGTCCCGGTCCGTCCACTTCGCCCTCAGCCTACTCCAGCTAACTTACCTGGTCTCCCGGCTCCCTACTGGCCCTATGCGGACATCTTCGGTAAGAAGGAAGCTGAGACGTTGCCACCCCATAGGCCATACGATTGCCCGATCGACCTGGTACCTGGCACCACTCCTCCCCATGGGCGTATCTACCCGTTGTCTGCAGCCGAGACCCGAGCCATGTCTGAGTACATTGAAGAGAATCTGGCTAGGGGATTTATCCGAAAATCTACCTCCCCGGCTGGAGCCGGATTCTTCTTTGTCAAAAAGAAAGACGGCTCGCTACGTCCCTGTATTGACTACAGAGGACTCAATCTCATCACGGTAAAAAACAAATATCCCCTGCCACTCATCTCCGAATTGTTTGACCGTCTCAAGGGCGCCAGGATCTTCTCCAAGCTGGATCTACGAGGAGCGTATAATCTGGTCCGTATCCGTCAAGGAGACGAGTGGAAGACGGCATTCAATACCCGGGACGGTCACTACGAGTACCTTGTGATGCCCTTCGGTCTCTGTAATGCTCCCGCGGTCTTTCAGGAACTAGTCAATGACATCTTCCGTGACCTCTTGTACTCCTGCGTAGTGGTATACCTGGACGATATCTTGGTCTTCTCTCCGGATCTCCCCACACACCGGAGGGATGTTCGTCAGGTCCTGCTTAGGCTTCGGCAGAACCACCTTTACGCCAAATACGAGAAGTGCCTCTTCGATCAGACCTCCCTTCCGTTCTTGGGCTATGTCATCTCCCAAACAGGTCTGCAAATGGATCCCGAGAAGCTCTCTTCCGTTCTAAAATGGCCTCGTCCTGAAGGTTTGAAGGCGATACAGCGATTCCTGGGCTTCGCTAATTATTATCGTCTTTTCATCCCACACTTCTCGTCTCGGACTGCTCCCATATCTGCACTTACCCGTAAGGGGGCTAACCCCAGGACATGGTCGCCTGAAGCCGAGGAGGCCTTCCTTTCCCTAAAGAAAGCCTTCGCCTCTGCCCCCGTCCTGCACCGTCCGGACTGTAATAAACAATTCTACCTGGAGGTTGATGCCTCCTCCTCCGGAGCCGGAGCGGTGCTCACCCAGAAGTCTTCTACCGGGAGAATGGTAACGTGCGGCTTCTTCTCCAAAATCTTCTCCTCGTCGGAGCGCAACTACTCCATTGGTGACCAGGAATTGCTAGCCATCAAATTGGCACTGGGAGAGTGGCGCTATCTGCTTGAAGGGGCTCTCTACCCGGTAATTATCTACACGGATCACAAAAACCTGGCATATCTCCAAAATGCCCAGAGACTCAATCCTCGCCAGGCCCGGTGGTCGTTGTTTTTTGCCCGCTTCGACTTCATTCTTCATTTCCGTCCGGCGGACAAGAACGTCAAAGCTGATGCCTTGTCCCGGTCCTTCCTGTCCTCCGATCAAGAGGAGGAACCTACGCACATCATCGACTCCTCCAAGGTGATGAATGTGGCCCCCTTGGATCTGACTCGTCTTCCACCCGGTAAGACGTTCGTAGCTGTGCCAGATCGGGAGAGGGTTCTTCGCTGGGGACATTCTTCTAAACTAGCTGGCCATGCTGGCCAAAAGAAGACCTTCCAACTTATTACCCGGCATTACTGGTGGCCTTCCCTGCGTAAGGACGTGGTAGACTTCGTCGCGGCCTGTTCATCCTGTGCCCGTAACAAAGTTCCCCGACATCTACCTGCCGGCCATCTCCTGCCCCTTCCCGTACCTGCTGCTTCTTGGCAACACATCGCTATGGACTTTATCACTGACCTTCCAGTTTCTGCCGGTTGTACTGTCATTTGGGTTGTCGCTGACCGTTTTTCTAAGATGGCCCACTTCATTCCCCTGCCTGGTCTTCCGTCTGCACCCGAGCTGGCTAAAGACTTTATCCGCCACATCTTCCGTCTCCATGGTCTGCCCCTCCACATCGTGTCGGATCGTGGGGTTCAGTTCACCTCTCGCTTCTGGAGAGCCACATGTAAGCTGCTGGACATTACCCTGGATTTCTCCTCCGCTTACCACCCTCAGTCCAATGGTCAAGTGGAGCAGATCAATCAGATCTTGTCCAGCTACCTCCGGCACTTCGTTGATGCTCACCACTCGGACTGGGTGGATCTCTTACCATGGGCCGAGTTCTCTTATAACAGCCATGAGAGCGAGTCCTCTTCCAAATCCCCGTTCTTTATAGTCGGTGGCCAACATCCCCGGATTCCACTTCCTGTCTCCGTTTCTGTGGACAACCCTGCTGTGGAGTCTCTTGTCAGCGAATTTTCTACTATTTGGGAGAGCACCAGGTCCGCTCTTCTTCTCTCCTCTGAGCGGATGAAGAGATATGCTGATAAGAGACGTCTGGATCCGCCCCAATTCCGTCCGGGAGACAAGGTTTGGCTCTCATCCAAACATGTGCGGCTCAAAGTACCCTCCTACAAGTTGGGTCCTCGATTCATCGGCCCCTTCGAAGTCCTCAGGCAAATTAACCCTGTGGCCTACAAATTAAAACTCCCGGCCACCCTACGGATCCCCAACTCCTTCCACGTATCTCTCCTCAAACCCGTTGTCTTTAACTTTTTTTCCAAAAATCCAGGTGCCCCTCCTGCTCCGGTTTCCGCTGATGACATCTTTGAGGTAGAGAGTATTCTGGCCTCCAAGAGGGTAAGAGGAAAAACCTTTTTTCTGGTAGATTGGAAGGGGTTTGGTCCTGAGGAGAGAACTTGGGAACCCAGGGAGAACATCAACGCCCCGCTTCTCCTTGAGAAATTTCTTTCTGGCCAAAAAAAGAGGGGGCCTAAAGGGAGGGATACTGTAGCATCGGCGTCTCTGCCCCGTTCTAGGCAGAGACGCCGTCCCTCTCACCTCCCCGCTCCTGGCGCGGCGTCCTCCAGGGCTTCTCTCCCCGCTGCTTCCGGCACGCGCTCCTTCCCCGGCAGTGTGCTTAGGGCGCGCGCGCTCCCCCTCTCTTAAAGGGACCGCGCGCGCCGTCCTAAGGAGTCCCCGGCCAATTGCCGGAGGACCTCCCATATAAAAGGCACCTCCTCCAAAATGGAGGTGCCCGAGCAATGTTGTAGCACTGTTCACTACTCTGCTTCAGCCCTCAGGTCCCGTTGCCAGTTACCTGCCAGATACCTGCCAGATTCCTGCCAGTCTGCTGTCTAATTCCTGCCTGATATCCTGCTACCTGCCTGCTAGCCTGAGGTCCGACGGTCTGCCTTCCAACTTCTGTCAGTCTGTCTAAGGACCAGCTTGCCCGCTCACCCGGGAGCGCACATCTTCTACCTGCCTGCTTGCCTGAGGTCCGACGGTCTGCCTTCCAACTCCTGTCAGTCTGTCTAAGGACCAGCTTGCCCGCTCACCTGGGAGCGCTCATCTGCTGCCTGTCTGCTAGCCTACCAGGAGGCTCTGCCGTCACGTGCTGTGACCACCCGCCTGTCAAGAGACTCCTGCCCGCTCACCTGGGAGCGCTCATCTGCTACCTGTCTGTTGGTCTTCCTGGAGGCTCCGCCGTCACATGCTGTGACCACCCGTTTATCCAGAGACTCTCGCCTGCTCACCTGGGAGCTCACGTCTATCATCTGCTGCCACAGGTCGTACCAATCCTTTACCCAGAGACTGCCCCGGTCACTTGCCGTGACCTACTGCCCGTTCATCCAGAGACTGCCCCGGTCACTTGCCGTGACCTCCTGCCCGTTCATCCAGAGACTGTCCCGGTCACTTGCCGTGACCTCCTGTCCGTTCATTCAGAGACTGTCCCAGTCACCTGCTGTGACTGCCTGCCCGTCTACCCTGGTCGCCACCCGCTCCCTTACAAGGACCGCCCCCTTGTATAGTAGCTCAGAGGTTCCGCCTCCCAGACCCGTTACACTCAGCAGCAGCTCTCCCTACTCATCCTGTTTCCGGTGTAGACTGTGACGAGCATAGCGGCCCTAGGTCTTATATACACCTGATGATGCTATGCGGCCAGCCAATCACTGTAATACCACAACCAACATGGCTATGGCATTACAGTGCATGGCATACAATCCATGTATGTTCATTGGCTCTCTAAAGAGCACCAAAAATGCAGGGCGGGGATCGGAGCTCACGCCCGAGCAACCCAGAAATACTCGCCGAGTGCCGAGCATGTCGAGCACAGTGATGCTAGGGCGAGTACTAAGTAGTGGCGAGCAGGCTCGCTCATCACTAATAACCATCCAACGATAAAACTATGATTCATTTAAAAAACATTAAAAATAGGAGGATCAATGGAAATCATGTTAAAGCTTGACGCGTTTCCGGTACTACGCAGGTGCCCTTAGTCATAGGAGGACTAATTATTACTGTATAGTATCACTGTATGGAATATATTCTATGTACATCTTTTAAAAATCACATTTTTTTGAAGTTTTAAAATCAGTTCACATGAGGAAATGTGTTTACTTTGCAGCCTTACGTTTCTCCTTTCCTGTTTGTTTTATTGCTGTTTTGCACAAGTCAGTGAATGGTGACAAGCCAATAATATTTCGTGACACTGAAGAGGCAGTTGCAGTATTTCCAGAACTCTTAATTCATGTCCTTGTAAATGGTCCCCTTGGGACTGTGTGTGTTAACTCCCCACTCTTCCAGATACTAACTGCACAAATGCGTATATGAGAGTCCTGGGAAGGAGTGGGAGCTAATAACAAGATAATTTATTCATTTGTCCACTGGGATTTGCTGGGCTGAAATATATTGCTGGGATTTCACTCTAACAGCATTCCTACTCTACATTCTAATTGCAAAAATGTTTTTTCAATTAAAGGAGCGCTTTATAAAAATTAAATATTATTATTCATCCCTTGTGTTTTGAACCATCAAAAGATAATAAGTTTATTTCTAACAATGCACTGTGTGATACACTGTTAATCTCAAAGCCATTCACGCGCACTGAAAAGCCATTTTGCATCCTCACCACATTCCAAAGGCATATAACAAGTTTAAAATGGAGTATATAGCACAGCCAGCATAGAGGAGAGAAAAGTATATTGAAATACATTTCCCAATATAGAGCAGCTTTTAAACTTCCTGTTTTAGAGAACTGATATTAAAAGTACACTGAGTTTCTATAAAGCACCCTCCTGACATTTCCAGACTTATTAACCAGTTTTCACAGTGACTTCAATCAACCTCTTTAATCCTCCAAGGAAAGAGCATTTTTAATTCAACGATTGCCTGATAAGCTTGAAGCCAAAAAATGATTTACACGTAGATGAATTGTGCTTACAAGATGGAACTCTGAGCATTAGAAGCAGATCTGAATTTCCTATCTGTCATTTTATTTGCAACGTTCATTTTTTCTCTGCCATTACCCTTGCTGATTAGGATCTTTCAGCGCTATTGGGCCCCTGCTTCCACAGTTTTTAATCTGCCTTTAATCCCATAGATTTTAAATATTCCCGGCACCGAGAGACTGGAGGCAATTAACTGCCCTTCTGATGCTCTTCTTATCAGTTGCCTCCTTCTATCTCTCAGAAGCAGCCTCAAGACTCTTCTAGGCTGACAAATACTACCATCATTTCTAGCAAAGCAGCTGCTGCTAATGCAGTCTTTCAGTCCAGCAGTGTGCAATTTGATTCAGAATTTCTAGTAACTCGAAAACCCCACAGATATGCTTACTGTTCTGATTTGATTTAACTGGACATAAACTATGGTCCACTGCTTCAGTAGCAAATATGAATCTTTATGTGGATACAAAATAGAGCGACCCTGTATGCATTTGTATGTGTGTGCATGGCAATGCCCAAAAGAATACCGCAAATAGGGACAAAATTCAGCGCAAATGTCAAAATCTCTGTTTAAAATGTTTACAAATGTTTAACTTTTTAAATATTAGGGGATTTTTTTTTAAATAAAAGTTGTTCTATAGATACATAAACAAAGCTGTTATGGAAAGAAGCATTATGTTCAGCATGTTCTTAGTAGATACATAAGCAGAAGTGTATACAACTTCTGAATTAGGGCTCGTGCACACATTTATATCGGACAAATGTGATCCGTGGCTTTGACGGATAGTGCTCTTACCTATGGGGCTGTGCACATGTCCGATTTTGGCATTGGTGACACGTGCGATATTGATCCGAGTGTCAGATAAAATCGGCAGTGCAAGACGATGGGTCTGTGGAAAACTTCGGACTGCACTGGGATGACATCCAAGTGGGATCCAATTTTCACAGAAAGACTGAATGGAGAAGGTGGAGAAACTTTTTCTTCTCTCCACCTCTGAAATAAACTGATCCCCCTCTAATCAAAGTTTGATCGGAGTCTGATCAGCGTAATAAGACAGTTTTTCTCAGTTGGAAAGAAAAACGGTTGTGTGCACCTGCCCGTAGTGACAACTGTTAAGTCTGCAACATGAAGAAAAATGAAGAATACTCACCTGAAGTAAAGCTTCAATTGGAGATAGTGTAAATAATTTCATATATGGCAATATAAGGGATCATTCAAATGAGCATATTTTACGGATGTGTGCTGTCTGAGTAAAAAGGGTGTGTTACCAGTGTGAGACATGTAAGTAACACTGAAGAGTGGTACTGAACTTTGTCTCCTTACAAACACATTTATTGCAGCTCTCTGAGCCCTGCTGTATTGGAACAATATTGTAACACTGGCTACCAGTGAGAGATGGTGGTATAACCATAAAACGATCGTATTCTATGCAGCTGTCATGCTCAGGTCGAGAGAGCTGACGACCAGTCCAAGCATTGCGTTTCGATTCCTGTCTGAATTATTCAGCCGATTGACTGTTCTCTAAGGCTAAGTGCCCATGATGCAGAAATGCTGCGGAGCGTTTCTGCATCTCCTTGGCAGAGAAAACGCATGCGTATTTTATATGCGTTTTTTTTGCCAGGTAGAAGCATTTGTGAAGCGTTTTGAACATGCGATTTCACATGTGGGTTGTAAAGGGCTTTTCCTCACGATTTTAGCATCACTTGGAATAGTGCTTGATAACTTGATTACACTATATAAATCCATGCAACCGGTATGGATTTATGTTGTGTGACCAAGTTCCGATGCTGCAAATGAAGCATCATAGTAAATAAAAGAATGCAAATGTTGAAAAATAAAAAAAAACATCATACTCACCTTCCGATGGCCCCGGTCTCCTCCGGTGCGTCTGGTGTCTTCGGCTGCTCGTGGTGGTAAAAGGACCTTCCATGATGTGATTTAGTCATGTGGAAGGTCCTTTTACCACCGTGAGCAGCCGAAGAGCCAGCATCACAGCCGGGAGCAGACAGGGGGCCATCTGAAGGTAAGTATATGGTTTTTTTTTATCTTAATTCTTTTTTAACTATAAGTACTATGGTACCCAGGTCTGGAGGAGAGTCTCCTCTTCTCCAGACCCAGGTACCATCCATGCATTGAATCGCATAATATACGTGTAGTCATGCGGATGTCCAATGCAAGTCAATGGCGACGATTTCACCGTGAATCCGCAAAATTAATTGTTGTGCTGCGGATTTTTCCGTAATGATAATCCGCAGTGGAAATTTCTGCAGCATTCATTAAAATCATACACCTTGTGCATTTAAAGATGCTGCTGATTGGTGCATTTTTTTGCTGTTTTTTTTCTTTATAGGCTTCTCTAGGGAGCCTGAAGAAGGACAAATGTAAAAAACGCAATTTTGTTTTTAATTGCAGAATAAAAGCTTTTCTATGCTTAAAAATGCATTAAAGATGCAGCTTTAAATCTGTCCAAAAATATATTTACTATATTGTCTAAGGCCACGGCCCCATTATCAGTATTTGGTCAGTATTCGGTCAGTATTTTTTCTCAGGACTTCTCAGGACTTGGAGCCAAAACCAGGTGAGGAACAATCAGAGAAAAGGTATAATAGAAACATGTGCACCAATTCTGCATTTATCACCCACTCCTCATTTTGGCTCCCACTCCTGAAAAAAAAAATACTGACAGAATACTGATCAAATACTGATAGTGGTGCCGTAGCCTTATACAGAAATACAATTGATAGGGGAAGAGAGATAGGAGAGGTGCTATCAGCAGGGACAGAATTAGTGTGATTGATCAGTGATATGGTATAGCTGGCATTTGTCATGCTGTATTTGAATTACAATTACACATCTTTTTCTTCATTCCTAATGTACCAGAAAGCAGTAGCAAGCCAGCACAATTTCTTTACAGAAAAAAAAATTAAATCAGTGTTAGTCAAAGACCATGTGCTTGCTTGCCAAAAACAATTACTGAGTTTTTGCATTTCTTGTGCAATCTTTTTTTATGAAGGGTGAATAATTGTTCTTTAAAAATACAAGAGAAAATTCCCCAAAAACCAAATGTTTAACAGCATTTAGATATATGAGGGGTCTTGCGCTAGTAAAGTTAGGCTTTAGTATATAGGTAGAATAGGTATGTAGGTACAAATATTAGAAACGTGGGTAGGTTTCACGCACAATATTTATTTAGGGTTAAAATTACAATAAAAATGGGGAGGTGGGGCGGAGATAAAATAGAATAAAATGTAGTTCCTGGAAAGTAGATAAGTTCTTTTTTGCGGTGGACCTGTGGGTCTCAAATGCTGGTTAGAGATGGGTGTAATAAGGAGGGTCTAGGTGATTTCCTAAGTTGACATAGAGGGGGAAGAGAGATTAGAAAACACACTTACTCACCATGTGGGCAGAGAGGAGTAGGGTTTACCTGATTTAGATGTGGATGGAGGTTGAGTCCATATGATGAAGCAATTGTGATTGTCGTGGTTATGGTAGCAGATCCACGGACTAAGAAAGGGCAAAGGATCAGTAAGAGATTGACCTGAATGTAGATGGGAATATACTAAGGAGAGAGAATAGCACTGGCTATTGAGGATAAATAAAATATGTTTAATAAATAACTAACATATACCTTACTCAGTTGGTGATGCCGGTCTGGCAGAGTGAGCACGAAATGTCTCTTAGGGAGAGCGTGGCCTAGAGGGTACTGAATAAGGTAAGTATTAATTAGGACTAGATTGAATAAATAAATAAATAAATTAATTAATAGCCATGCACTTTACAATAAGAAAGTTCAGTTACCTGTAGGTCATGTAGATAGTAATATAAGGCTGTACAGGGTTGAAAAAATTACCGGGGAGCTTGTGGTTCTGACAGTGATGTGCTGAAAGCCCTCTTTGTTAAGGTAGCAACAGCTACAATGGTTATTTGAGCTGCAGTGTTACCCTGAAACTGGGATGTTAGCACTAGCTCGTAGTATGTAGGCAACAGTACACCAGTCCGGTGCTGTTACTTAGTTACATGTGTGGTACAGTCGCAGTGGTACAGTTCTAATGCGGTTGGCTTACCGCGTGACTTTCAGTAGTTGATTCAATGGAGAAGTTCCAATATGTGGAAGAAGTCCTGAGTGGTGGAGGATCAACGTGGGGCGAAATCTTGCTTCTGTTGCTCAAAATAGTGAGCTGTAGATGGTAAGGTGGTGGGAGACCAAGGGAGTATGAACAAGGTCCCGGCTGGCACTCACTGTTCTCCCACAGTGCTCTCATCGTCTTCCGTCAACGGCGCAGTGGAAGCAGGGTAGGATCTGCGATAGGCACCTTGCAGCAGGGCAAGAGAACCTGCGTGACACAAGCTCACGTGACAGGGCACACGTGACTCATACCAGTACGGGGGCCTGGACTGACCAGGTTTCTTGGTTTCTTGGTCAGTCCAGGCCCTCGTAATGGTATGAGTCACGTGTGCCCTGTCACGTGAGCCTGTTTGAACTTGATATCAGTATAAAAGACAGCTGTCTGCAACCTCAAACAGTCACACTCCAAACTCCACTATGGTGAAGACCAAAGAGCTGTCGAAGGACACCAGAAACAAAATTGTAGCCCTGCACCAGACTGGGAAGACTGAATCTGCAATAGGCAAGCAGCTTGTGGGAGCAATAATTAGAAAATGGAAGACATACAAGACCACTGATAATTTCCCTCGATCTGGGGCTCCACACAAGATCTCACCCCATGGGGTCAAAATGATCTCAAGAACGGTGATCAAAAATCCTAGAACCACACAAGGGGACCTAGTGAATGACCTGCAGAGATCTGGGACCAACATTACACAGGCTACCATCTGTAACACACTACGTCGCCAGGGACTCATATCCTGCTGTGCCAGACGTGTCCCCCTGCTTAAGCCATTACATGTCCGGGCCTGTCTGAAGTTTGCTAGAGAGCATTTGGATGATCCAGAAGAGTATTGGGAGAATGTCATATGGTCAGATGAAACCAAAGTAGAACTGTTTAGTAGAAATATAAATTGGCGTGTTTGGAGGAGAAAGAATGCTGAGTTGCATCCAAATAACACCATACCTACTGTGAAGCATGGGGGTGGCAACATCATTCTTTGAAGCTGTTTCTCTGCCAAGGGACCAGGACGACTGATCCGTGTACATGAAAGAATGAATGGGGCCATGTATCGTGAGATTGCGAGTGTAAACCTCCTTTCATCAGCAAGGGCATTGAAGATGAAACGGGGCTGGGTCTTTCAGCATGACAGTGATCCCAAGCACACTGCCAGAGCAATGAAGGAGTGGCTTCGTAAGAAGCATTTCAAGGTCCTGGAGTGGCCTAGCCAGTCTCCAGATCTAAACCCAATAGAAAACCTTTGGAGGGAGTTGAAAGTCTGTGTTGCCCAGCGACAGCCCCAAAACATCACTGCTCTAGAGGAGATCTGCATGGAGGAATGGGCAAACATACCAGCAACAGTGTGTGCCAACCTTGTGAAGACTTACAGAAAACGTTTGACCTCTGTCATTGCCAACAAAGGATATATAACAAAGTATTGAGATGAACTTTTGTAATTGACCAAATACTTATTTTCCACCAAAATTTGAAAAAAATTTCTTTCCAAATCAGACAATGTGATTTTCAGTATTTGTTTTCTCATTTTGTATCTCATAGTTGAGGTCTACCTATGATGTCAATTACAGGCCTCTCTCATCTTTTTAAGTGGGAGAACTTGCAAAATTGGTGGCTGACTAAATACTTTTTTTCTCCACTGTACCTGCCTAGTATTTCTTATTATATATTTTTTTGGAAAGAGGGTCAAGTTTTATTAAATATGGCAAAAAGATAAATGCGTGCCACCATTTCACACAATGCTGATTGCATTAGCCAGAGAGCAGGTTCATGAAAATAGGCATGCTGCACGTGCTTCTCCAAAATACCTTGCAGTTATAACATCACATGGTCTAGCGCAGCCAATTACAGGGACTATCACATGAACAAATAAAGATGAGGACAGGGAAAGCAGTGGCCATTTTAGAACTTTAGAGCCTAAAGGCCCCGTCACACTTGGCGACGCTGCAACGATCCCAACAACGATACGACCTGTCAGGGATCGTTGCTGCGTCGCTATGTGGTCGCTGGTGATCTGTCAAACAGGCAGGCTCACCAACGATCAGGGGAGCAGCGACATCATGGAAAGAATCTTTCCACGATGTCCTGCTCCTGGTTACGAGCCTGCTGAAGCAGGAGTAGGCTGGTAACTATGGTAAACATCGGGTTACTAGGGGCACACGCGCTCCTAGTAACCCGTTGTTTATCATGGTTATCACTCTGCTACAGTGAGCGGGAGGTTACCGCTCACTTTAGCAGGCTCGTAACCATGATAAACAACCTGTTACTAGGTGCGCGTGTGCCCCTAGTAACCCGATGTTTACCATAGTTACCAGCCTGATCGCTGCTCCCGCTGGTCACACACAGCGATGTGTGCTGACCAGCGGGAGAGCAACGACCAAAAAATGGTCCAGGACACTTTGCAGCGATCAGCGACCTCACAGCAGGGGCCTGATCGTTGCAAAGTGTCACACACAGCGACATCGCTGGTGAGGTCGCTGTGGCGTCACCAAAACCGTGACACAGCAGCGATCTCGCTAGCGATCTCGCTATGTGAGACGGGGGCTTAAGGACACAAGCTAAGAGCTCACAGCTCATTATTACAGATAAGGGCTATAAAAGTCTAAATCTGATTGTGGTGTACTACTGTAATTCTGAAAAACTGTGAATTGATTGATTTATGATATACTAAAGTAAAGCACCTTAATAGCACTTTTTTTTATATTTTGTATGTACTGTGAGGAGCATAGGTGAGCAGTGACGTAAGTGTAAGGATTTTCTTGTTTTTTAAACTTTGGATGTCCTATTATGCTTCAGAAAAACGGCGTCCAGTGTCCGCAGTCTAGTTGAATTGTGCTGAAGTGAATTACAAAAAACAATCATCATTCTGACAAATGCAGATTTTCTAATAAAATTTGAGCACAATTTAATATCAATATATTCGCTGAACTCTAGTCTACAAAGTTACCATCTGTTTTTATGTTGAGCTGATTTTGACCTTACTAAGGCTGTGTTTGTGTTAATAAGCTTTCAAGGGGTTGGATACAGTTCAAATACACGTCAGATTGTTAGACACGTTTTTTTCAAGGCAATTGGATTCTTTTTAGTGTTGTAATTCGTGGCCAATCGATTCGCTGTTAATATAACTTTTTTTTTAACTTCTCAAACTTGGCAAATAAAATTTTTAAAAGAGAGATCATCTCTACATCCAGCATATTGGTTGCAGTAGCAACAGTCCTGTGGTGTCTACAGCCAGGGGTCTCTCCTACAGCACTGTCGCCAGAGTTTGATAACCAAGACAGAGGCTGATGCTCAAACCAGGAGCATATTCCCTATAGCCAGGCAGCAGCTAGCCCTGATTGCTTGGAGTCCTTTATCTCTATCATTCTAGGGAACTCTGTGACTTTATGTGACTTTCAGTTTCCTGCTTCATGTTCTTTGTGTCACACTTGGGCACCACACAATTTTTTATATTTTCTTTTGTACCCCTTTTGTATCTGGCTCCTTTCACAATGGCACTCATCTCTTAGTAGACCATCTTTCTGAGGAATCTTTTCTACTGCTAGTCACTTTTTCTGCCCCATGTAACTCCTCACATAGATTGCATTGCACTGACTACCCAAACTCTTTCTGAACGGTGTACAAGATTCTTAACAGTGAAACATAGTCATATGCGTGAGTTCTGACCTGTAAAGCAAATTACATTTGGATAATGATAGGGGTGTCCTGACGCAAAAGTTTAAATGTAGAAGGTGTGTCCTTTTTAAAATGTGTAGGTTGTTGTGGCCCTCAGTAGTTAGAGCATTTCCCCATTTTATCATGGACGGATACAGACACAGATGACACAAAGTTCTTTACTTATGAAGGAGCTTAAAAGTTATAGTGTCACTGAAGAGATATGTGAATGATGGTTACAGTCAGTCTCACAAGCTGCAAAGGCTTGAATGTAGGTAGATAGTTGGTATATGTAACAAGATTGGAGTGGCTCTATCAAAACTTTGTACAGTCTGCTAGCAAACTTCTCAGGAGCTACACCTTTACTCTAGTACAGTCTCTGTAGCTACTCTCAGTACAGTGCAACACAGTGCTCTCTTGCCTCTTTTGACAACAATGCAAGGCAATAGCTTGTCATGCAATCTTGCACACTGGTGTGGCCTGCTCATTTTATCAGTCCCTCACTATTCTTCTTGCCATCTCTGTAGTGGCAACCTATTAACCTACAAGCATCAGTATTGACTCTGTCTTTGTGTCTGTTGCTTAGGCCACAGCCCCACTATGAGTATTTAGTCAGCATTTGGTCAGTATTTTTTCTCAGGCGTGGGAGCCAAAACCAGGAATGGGTGATAAGTGCAGAATTGGGGCACTTGTTTCTATTATACCCTTTCTTTGATTGTGGGAGCCAAAACCAGGTGAGGAACAAGCAGAGAAAAGGTATAATAGAAAAAAGTGCACCACTTCTGC
The DNA here is from genome assembly GCF_046119375.1 of Phyllobates terribilis. Classification (NCBI taxonomy): domain Eukaryota; kingdom Metazoa; phylum Chordata; class Amphibia; order Anura; family Dendrobatidae; genus Phyllobates; species Phyllobates terribilis. The sequence continues at coordinate 292,160,949 of NW_027362771.1, forward strand.
ATTTATCACCCATTCCTGGTTCTATCTCCCACTCCTGAGAAAAAATACTGACCGAATACTGACCAAATATTGATAGTGGGACCGTGGCCTTAGCAAGAGACCCATCAATCTCCTAGAGTGGTGCTGGGCGAGACCGGCTAGAGGTGGAGCTGAACTAGTCTCGTCTCTGACAATGGTCCCCACTTGGATCTTCTAACTATACTTTGGAATTAATGGCGCTATATAAGTGAGTAAAATAAATAATAAGTGAAATACTTTTTCTGAAAAACTGGAGCATTTTAGAGAATAATATACCTGGGTACAATCATGTAGCCAGGTTCTGATTCATGCTGCCTGTGGTTTGGGCATCATTAATTGCATGACAGGTTTGTGCTAAACAAATTACTGTATCATCATGGTGGGCCAAGAAATTTGGTTTGATCTTTCTTGTTAATTGTGTATTGCAGTGTTTCAGCTAATAACTACTATATATTGAAAGATTACTCAAAGATAGTGCTTTAGATTGTGAACTTCAGCCACAGACATACAGTAACTAAGGCTGGGTGCCCACGTAGTGTTTTTCAAGCGTTTTTGCTGCGGAATTTCCGCAGCGTAAACGCTTGTGAAACGCTAGGTAATCCGCACCCCATGGTCCCCAAGGGGATTCCGCATGTTCTATGCACATGCTGCATACAAAAATCCGCAGCATGTCATTTAATTTTGTGGAAGCGCAGCGGAATGGCCGCCATTGACTTGCATTGAGACGCATAGAATGCGCGTCTGTACATTTCTACAAGCGAATTCTATGCGTCTCTATGTGCGGATGGTACCCAGTTCTGGAGGAGAGGAGACTCTCTTCCAGACCTGGGTACCATTGTACCTGTAAAAAAAAGAATAAAATAATGAGTTTATACTCACTTTTCCGAAGGCTTCTCTGCATGCCGGCATCGCTGAAGGACCATCGGTGACGTCACAGTCATGTGACCGCAGACCCTTCACCGCTCTGTCTCGCGATATGCCGGCAGCCAGGAACCAGCCAGGAAGCAGCGCTGCAGCCACGCCGGGGCATCGGGGGTGAGTATAGCTTTATTTTATTTTATTTTTACGATTCACACTGTATAAATCCATGCTGTTTGCATGGATTTATACAGTGTGACCTAGTTGTCAAGCACTTTCCAAGTGATCCTATCGCCTGGAAAGCGCTTGTCAATCTGCATGCGGAAACGCATGTGAATCCGCATGTGGATCCGCATGTATTCTGCAGGAAAAACGCATGCACAATCTGCATGCGTTTTTTCTGCCAGGGAGATGCAGAAATGCTGCAGAAATTTTCTGCTTCATTTCTGCATCGTGGGCACATAGCCTAAGGGGTATAGCATGTGGGGCATGTGCCCCAGGTGCAGCAATTGGGGGGGGGCACCAAATGCACAAAAATCCACAACAGGTAATTTCTGCTGTGGCCATTGAACAAACAGTACTTCTAAGCAGTGATCAACTGTTTTCTTCACCACAGCAAATTTTCAGCAAGCACTGTGGCATGCCAAATCCTAATAATGTGTAATATACAGTACAGACCAAAAGTTTGGACACACCTTCTCATTTAAAGATTTTTCTGTATTTTCATGACTATGAAAATTGTACATTCACACTGAAGGCATCAAAACTATGAATTAACACATGTGGAATTATATACTTAACAAAAAAGTGTGAAACAGCTGAAAATATGTCTTATATTCTAGGTTCTTCAAAGTAGCCACCTTTTGCTTTGATGACTGCTTTGAACACTCATGACATTCTCTTGATGAGGTTCAAGAGGTAGTCACCGGAAATGGTTTTCACTTCACAGGTGTGCCCTGTCAGGTTTAATAAGTGGGATTTCTTGTCTTATAAATGGGGTTGGGACCATCAGTTGTGTTGTGCAGAAGTCTGGTGGATACACAGCTGATAGTCCTACTGAATAGACTGTTAGAATTTGTATTATGGCAAGAAAAAAGCAGCTAAGTAAAGAAAAAAGAGTGGCCATCATTACTTTAAGAAATGAAGGTCAGTCAGTCTGAAAAATTGGGAAAACTTTGAAAGTGTCCCCAAGTGCAGTTGCAAAAAACATCATGCGCTACAAAGAAACTGGCTCACATGAGGATCGCCCCAGGAAAGGAAGACCAAGAGTCACCTCTACTTCTGAGGATTAGTTTATCCGAGTCACCAGCCTCAGAAATCGCTGGTTAACAGCAGCTCAGATTAGAGACCAGGTCAATGCCACACAGAGTTCTAGCAGCAGACACATCTCTTCAACAACTGTTAAGAGGAGACTTTGTGCAGCATGCCTTCATGGTAAAATAGCTGCTAGGAAACCACTGCTAAGGACAGGCAACAAGCAGAAGAGACTTGTTTGGGCTAAAGAACACAAGGAATGGACATTAGACCAGTGGAAATCTGTGCTTTGGTCTGATGAGTCCAAATTTGAGATCTTTGGTTCCAACCACCGTGTCTTTGTGCGACGCAGAAAAGGTGAACGGATGGACTCTACATGCCTGGTTCCCACCGTGAAGCATGGAGGATGAGGTGTGATGGTGTGGGGGTGATTTGCTGGTGACACTGTTGGGGATTTATTCAAAATTGAAGGCATACTGAACCAGCATGGCTACCATAGCATCTTGCAGCGGCATGCTATTCCATCTGATTTGCGTTTAGTTGGACCATCATTTATTTTTCAACAGGACAATGACCCCAAACACACCTCCAGGCTGTGTAAGAGCTATTTGACCAAGAAGGAGAGTGATGGGATGCTACGCCAGATGACCTGGCCTCCACAGTCACCAGACCTGAACCCAATCGAGATGGTTTGGGGTGAGCTGGACCGCAGAGTGAAGGCAAAAGGTCCAACAAGTGGTAAGCATCTCTGGGAACTCCTTCAAGATTGTTGGAAGGACATTTCCGGTGACTACCTCTTGAAGCTCATCAAGAGAATGCCAAGAGTGTGCAAAGCAGTCATCAAAGCAAAAGGTGGCTACTTTGAAGAACCTAGAATATAAGACATATTTTCAGTTGTTTCACACTTTTTTGTTAAGTATATAATTCCACATGTGTTAATTCATAGTTTTGATGCCTTCAGTGTGAATGTACAATTTTCATAGTCCTGAAAATACAGAAAAATCTTTAAATGAGAAGGTGTGTCCAAACTTTTGGTCTGTACTGTATACGCTGTCAGGATTTGGCTTTGTTTGTCAGTTCAAGCTGATGTCATGTGACCGTTCATAAGTGATTTGCATTCTTACTGTCATGTACAGACTAACTTCTCTTCCTGCTTCTCTCAATGAAGGAAAGGGTTTATTTTTCAGAGAATGTTGAGAGAAGCAGGAAGTTACCAGAGATCACCAATTCTGCTGTATCTTGATGGTGTGTTGTGACAGCAACAATCAGCTCGTCAGCCAGGACACATTGACAGTAAAATGAGAATGTTCCTGCAGTGACGAATGGTGACAGTGAGGTGACCATAGTTCATCGGCTATGAACTGCTGTAACCTTACTGACGTCAGTGCTCGCAGCGAGCTCTGAAGTCTGTACGGTTGCTGCTGTTCATCGGCTATGAACTGCAATAATCACCGGTCATCACTGCAGGCATGTTCTTACGCTACTGTCAGTGTGTTCCGGCTGATGTGCTGAACTGAAGCATTTCTCATGTCACCGCTGAACACACCATCTGGATGTAGCAGAACTGGAGATCGTCATGGGACGTGGGATATAGGGGTGTCTTATAGATACCTCTCCATTACTAACCCCTGGGTTTGATGTCAGCTGACATTACAAAGCTGACATCAACCCCAAAACCATTACTCCACTTGCCAACACACCAGGGTAAACAGAAAAATCCAAAGGAATGCACCATTTCTGGGAGGCTGAGGGCTGGTGTTATTATTCTGCAAGGGGGCCAATATCCATGGCCCTTTCCCAGGCTATTAATATCAACCCGCAGCTGTCTGCTTAGCCTTTGCTGGTTATTAAAAATAGGTGGGATCCTATGTCATTTTTTTTTGTCCCTCCTTTTTAATAACCAGTGAGCTGATATTAAGAGCCTGGGAAGTTCTATGTTTATTTCCCCCTTCCTAGACTATTAAGACCAACTCTCTGCTTTCCCTCAGCTGGTTAATAAAAATAAGGGAGACCCCACAACATTTTTTTCTTTTATTTATTAGCAAAATATTAGTACAGAAAACTACACATGCAAAGCACTGATTATGTATTTCACTAACATATTTCATCTATCTATCCATCTGACTATCCATCTGTCTACCCTCTGTTAAGATTGTTTTATTAGTTAGAAAACTAGCTTGAAATGACAGAATTACTGTATGTAAAAGCTGATGTAAAAACGCATTTCGTATGGATTGCAAGCGCGTGTCATACGAATGCTAGGCGAGGGAAAAACACATGACCCTTGTCTGATACTCTCCAACTTTTCTAGCTGAAAATTTCAGCTACTTTATATACACAGATGTGAGAGTACCTTAGGCCAGGTTCACATGTTCAGTATTTTACATCAGTATTTATAAGATAAAATCAGGAGGGGAAGAATCAGAGGAAAAGTATAATAGAAACATGTCACCACTGCTGCATTTTTCACCCACTCCTGATTTTGGCTTACAAATACTGATGTAAAATACTGATCAAATACTGAACATGTGAACGTGGCCTTACCTGTATTATCAGTATTATTTTCCCTTTATTTTTTCAAAATTGTGGCAAAATTATTGAGGTTTTGCCACAGTAAAAAAATTGCAACATGGCTGCCACATTTACATTGGCATTGGCTGCCATATTGTCACAATATATGAACAGGTCACAGCTGCACTTGGACCGTGACATCACCATTTCACCTGGCCTTACCCTTAAGCTGTGTAGGAAGGGGTACCAAAGTGAATATTTGACTCTGTCTCAAATGTTTTGGCAGAAGCAAACATAACAACAAGCATAGGGCATAATCAAATTATTGTACACATCTATACAAAAATATCACTTTGTAGTAAAAATCATAATATTACAGTTGCATTATATACAGTAATAAAAATGCAACCTCATTAACAGGCATGTCTCTATATTTGCATGTAAAAATGCACAGCTGTTTGTTGTGGCATATGCATTCTCAGATTCTGTTATCACGTATTTATGAAGATGATAGATATTTTGTTGGTCTAACACAAGAAACCTCATTGCTGTAGCCCAGGGAACATTGCTCTGCTATGACTTACAGCTTCGCTTGAGCATGTTAAGGGTTCTTGCAGCTCTTTTCAAAGCTGCCAATGCTAGCCTGGGAATTATGGTAATGTGCCACTTCTGAGCCCTCGGCAGGATTTGCAACAGAGAAATCACATCAGCCTATGCTGATTAACAATTCCATTCCATCCAGAGATTTATATAAAAAAAACTATCTTACATTTTGCTTTTTAATAAGAATGATCACTATCTCAAATTGAGTCCCAGTAAATTTTAATAAAGGCCCAAGGTTGAGTGGCATTTTGCATGCTGATTTAGCTGTGATTGCCTGCTTTTGATGAGCATTGGGCTGGCATATATAGCTTTCCACAGAGCAGGTTTAAAGACCAATACTCAGGAAAAGGATAGCAAATTATGATAAAAATGAAAACTTCCTGCTGTATTTATCTGGGTCTTATTTATAAAACTTTGTTGAAAAAAAACTAACTATATATGTTCAATGAATAAATAGGGCAACCAAACATCTTAATTTTATAAAGTGCAAGGTAGTGCTATACCACATGCCTCCATTTGCAATGCTCAGGAATATACTGAAAAAAACAGATAACCTGTGTATTCTTGACAAGTCTGCAAGGAAGAGGTATTTTCATTGCTTCCCACTGCACAGCTGGGCTCACACAATGGCATTGAATGTGATTGAGTAAACTACCTGCTCCCAAATAGAATAAAAGGCTCTAAAACCTTATTGTAATATTTCAGAAGAACACATATTTTCAGTGCAATATACTGGCTTTTCCGATAACCTATCATACCTGAATGAAGTAAAGTTTGTAACTTGGCAGATTAGTTATTCAAATGTTTAGGAAAACTGGACAACAATACCTGCTGGATAGAAATGAATGAATTGATCCTCTGTGGATTTACTTTGAATTGAATATTCCTGAAATTTGCAGATCCCTGCAAATTCAAAGAATTTTCTAATCGAAAAAAAAAAATGTGAAAAGGATTATATCAGCCAAAGAGCGGGCATTTGATGTCAAGCGCGGGCGTGCAGGTTTCCCTGTAATGCCTTGCAGCTATCGCATCATATGGTCTAGTGCAAACAATCATGGGGGATTATTATAGGGACTATAAAAGATCAGGGCAGGGAAAGCAGCTGCCATTTTAGGATTTTACAACCTTGGAGGTGAAAGCGCACAGCTCACTACACATAGAGATAGAAAAGGGCCTAAATTTGATTGTGATGTACTACTGCAGTATTTAAGCACATTGAAAATGGGAGTAGTAGTCGCAGTATGTGAATAATGATACAAAGATTCAGGTGAAATAGGGAGGTGCTGTAGCTGCAGAGTCAATGTGACTGAAAATTGATTGATCTGTCTAATACTTTAGTACAGCACCTTAATAACACAATTTTTTATTCTTGACAAACTGAAAATAACAATGCATAATAATTCATGAAACCAAGTGGATCGATCCTTGGAGGATCAAGCTCCAGCTATAATATCTAATGGATTATTATACCTTGTAGTGGTAGTAAGTACCTGGGTCACCACAACTCAGCACAGTTTGTATGGCAGAGTCATTTTCCATCTTCAGAGTCACTGGGTAAGGCCATGTTCACACGTTCAGTATTTTATCAGAATTGGTGCATGTGTTTTTATAAGTCCAAGGCCACAGCCCCACTATCAGTATTTGGTCAGTATTTCTCAGGAGTGGGAGACAAAACCAGGAGTGGATGATAAATACAGAATTGCTGACTTGTTTCTATTATACCTTTTCTCTGATTGCTCCTCACCTGATTTTGGCTCCCACTCCTGAGAAAAAATACTGACCGAATACTGACCAAACACTGATAGTGGGGCTGTTGCCTAAGTTTCTATCTCTTCTCTAGAATGTAAGCTCTTATGGTCAGTGGGGTCCTCTCTCTTTCATTCTCTTCTGTAAAGTGTAAGCTCTTATGGTCAGCGGGGTCCTCTCTCTTTTATTCTCTTCTGTAAAGTGTAAGCTCATATGGTTGGGGGGTCCTCTCTCTCTTTCTCTCCTGTAGACTGTAAGCTCTTATAGTCTGCTGGGTTCTCTCACTCTCTCCTAACTCAATGTGTATTTTCCGAGTAATTATAAGATTTCCAATATTGAGATCACATGCATTTATTCGCTGTGAATTGAACTTTTAATTTCAAAAGATCTCCTAAAATCTAAAACCAAGGCTTGTGTGTCAGAAAAAGTGTGCTTCCTATCTTGTGAGACAGACAAGCCATTAGCAATATTTTTTTACTTTTTATTTTAGTTTATTTGACAAAACAAAAACCTCCACATCACAAAAATATAAACGCACTTACGTACATCACAGAAAGTGTATTGTCATCTCAATTTTGGAACAATGCAAAAATTCTGTTTCTTGGCTTCATGTATGCAAAGTAAACCTTTGTCTTAGATATGCGTATGACTGTTACATACCTGTCCCAGATCTGGATTATGCTCCCTTCACCCCGGTCTGATAAACTCTCTTGTGCTCTGGACTTTGTAAGTAACCCGGCGTGCTCCCATGTGATCATCTATCTACGTGTATATAAGGCTTAAGATTCTTAGTTTGTGAGTGCACTAAAGCCTATTCTCAGTCTACCAGGATCCCTCCTACCTATCTGCAGCATCTAGGACCTCTGCTACATGTCTGCAGTCTCCAGGAAGTCTCCAGTCTGCCTGTGGCTTCCAGTACCTCTGCTACCTGTTTGCGGTTTCCAATTACTCTGCTACCCTGTCTTCCAGGACCTCTGCTACCTGTCTGCAATCTTATGGAAATCTCCAATCTGCCTGTGGCTTCCACTACTTCTGCTACTGGTTTCCTGCGTACTTCAACTGCCTGCTGCACCAACGCCTATGGCCCATGTGTTTACCCAAACCTTGGGCTTCTAGGATCCTCCTCAGCCTAACAGAAAACAAAGACCATGAATCACAAAGGCTCAGCAGCAAGAACACCATTGCCATGAGTTACAAACCCATTTGGGGGGCCATAAGAGGGGGAGTATTGTTACACACCTGCCCACTCTGCTCCCTTCACCCCGGTCTGCTAAAGTCTTGTGCTCTTCATCAGGCTTTGCAAGTAGCCCAGCATGCAAATATGTGATCATCCACCTAGGCCTATATAAGGCCTACCTTATATGGTATTAATACTCAGTTTTTTGGTGGACCATGACCTGTTTTTTGTCTTCCGAGACTCCTGCTACCTGTCAGCAGCTTCCAGGACCTCTGATATTTGTTCCTGGTCATCCAGAACCTCTGCTACATGTCTGAGGTCTCCAGGGCATCTCCTGATTGCCTTTGTCTTAGAGGACCTCTGCTATCTGTTTGTGATTTCCAGTACCTCTGCTACCTATTCCCGGTCTTCCAGGATCTCTGCTACCTGTCTATAGTCTCCCAGATGCCTGTGGTCTGCCTGCGTCTTCCAGTACCTCAGTTACCTGTTTCCCTCATGCCTCAACTGCCTGATGCACCTATGCCCATGGCCAGTGAACCTAACTGGACCTTGGGCTTCGAGGATCCACCTGATATAGTGAGCCTATTAATGACATTTCAAGATGTCGCTAAGTGTATGAGAGAAAGTGGAGGGAGCTTGATTTTCTAATAAATAATTTTTAGGACTGAAATTAATTCAATTATGAACAACAAAAATTCAAGTATTAAAACAGTTTTCAACAGAACCATTTAAAATATGGAACCTGCAAAGTAGACAGAAATGAAGAGATAAGATATATCATGCGAAAAATATCTATAACCATGTTTATTTATATCATCAACAGGTGCAGCCCACATACTAAGATATACTAAACCCCTCTCGGCAGTAAGCAAACAGCTGAGACCACAGAATCTAGTTTAAAAACTGCAAACACAACAACATATATTCTAATCTTATACATTTCTGCACTAGCTAGATATATTAGATAGACATGGCACTTGTCTTACAAGTGAGCCTATTACTCATGCAAAATATAAAAAATCTTAATGTTGTCCAATTTTTATTGAAATGCAGTATACGCTAAGTGCATCACAAACCTATAGGTAAGAATAGTCCAGACAGCAGTGTTTGTCTTGATGTAAAAAATAATGGAACCTTTAGGGAAACCTAACAGATCGAATAGTTTGTCAATAGAATCTTTCAGGAGTCATAACTATTGATTTACAAATGGATCCATCATAATTGTTTGGGCTCCAGTACAAACAGAAGCCAGTTAGAAGTTAGTGAGTTAGTGTGAATGTGAATTTGAGACAAAACATAGAAAGAATGAAAAGTATCAAATAAAATATTGACTTGTCCCTACATAATACAGTTTGCATATGGCATTATATTTGTAGACTGTATAGGTCTCCATACACATTAGATTAATGTCGACCGAACCCACCAATATCAGCCGATATTGGTCTATTGGTCTAGAAAATCTATTGTATATGGAGTCTCCTGACATGTGAGGACAAGGGAAATAAAGAGATTTATTCATTTATTTTACTCACTGTACCACCATAGATTTCACAGGGCTTTCTTGGCATCATCATCACTATCCCCATTGGGGCTCACAATCTAAATTCTCTCTCAATATGTCTTTGGAGTGTGAGAGGAAATCCACACAAACATGAGGAAAACATATAAATTCCTTGCAGATGTTGTCCTTGGGAGAGTTGGAGCCCAAGACCTCAGAGTTGCAATATTACAGTGTGACAGTGTAATCACTGAGCCACCATGCTGCTCAGTCTGGTATCTATTCTCTCATCGAGAACACAGGAGAGCTTGGCAGAGTGAGCACTTCTGTGAATCAGGTGAGATAACTGAATGATCTGCAAAACCATCATTTGGCCGACAGCAATAATGAGCGAGTATGTTCGGTTAACCCTTTCGGCGAGTATGCTCCGGCGAGTACCGAGTATCTTCAGCGTACTCGGTGATATGTTTGAATCACTCCCATGTGCATGATTTGCGACTGTTTGACAGCTTTAATACATGTGAGGAATGCTTAAGAAACAAGCATTCCTCACATGTATTAAAGCTGTCAAACAGTCGCAAATCATTCACACGGGAGTCATTCAAACATATCACCGAGTACATGGAAGATACTAGGTACTCGCCTGAGCATACATGCCGAAAGGGTTAACCGAACATACTCTCTCATCACTAGCCGACAGGTATCCAAAGTGTTTCAGGGGCTTCACGTGGCAAGCTTTCAAATTGACTAACCACTTCTCTCTGACTTGGCTAGTGGGAGTCCTTGAGCAAGTTGATGTCCACATGCCCTGCAAAGGACCAAGAAAAGGGATTCTTCTTTTATTTAATGGCTAGAATTAATGTATTCTTTTACATATTTGGCTTTTTAATAAACAAACTAGCACATACACTTTTTTCTATATTTTTTTTTTTGCATTTTAAAGCATAATAGCTTTTGCTAGAAAATCACAGGCTTACCCCACTGTTTTGGTATTTATCATTCTCTCTGTTTATACAAGGGTTGAAAGCAGTTATGTGAATCCTAATATCACATTTGGACTACTCCATCTTTAGAAAAATTAGGTAGAGATAAGTGATCCAGCTAATTAAATTTCCTTGCAAAACAGCAATTTTACTTTCTCCATTCAGTGGTATTGGAAAGCAAATTATTTGAATCAATCTACACAACTTTGCTGCAACAATTATATGTTTTTTTTCTCCTGCTGATAAATGTTATATAGCTTTCTCAGATAACACCATTGATAGATTGTTTAATTAAACATCAATACTTTAAGAAACTATTTACTTTACTGATAATACCTTTTAGGGTTTCAGCATTATTGTAGACTACTATATCAGTAATCTTGTTTGTAATCTGTTTGTTATGCTATTGCATAATGGCCAAACAGGAGGTGGTTACACTTTATTGTCTATATTACATTGACTGCATAATACCATAAACAATAAGAGGGTCATGTGTCACAGCAGACAGATATTTCCTGGCCCCTTTACAAGGTCTTTCTTTGTGAGGTAGATTGTAATTTAACAACACATGACCTGATCACGCTGCTGACGTTGTCCTTACCCGAAAGTGCCATCGGTCAGGGATTCAAGTTTACTTGCGCCTAAAAGACGCAAGAACGATTGATCACTGGGAGACGGAGTACTGCACCTTCTCTGAGCTGGCTGTCAGCTTGATAGCTGGGTCAGAGAATGGCCAACTCCCACTATGGGGGGTGGCAAAATGCAGCAGCCGGGGATACACCTCAGACCACCGCATTAGGCGACCCGACGGCACCCTCCTGCTTGCTGCACCCAGAGCAAATGCCCTGCCTGCACCCCCTAGATACGGCTATTCAAAAATACATTAGGCTGCTGTCTGATGCTTCAACAGTGTGAGAAATGGTGGCAGGCATCGCCACTCGTGATTGTTAGAGGTAGGTCCTGGCTCTTAACACACAGCCATTACTTGCTGGGTATGGGGCGAGCTCACCCCTTCTGTCTTCTCCATATACCTGCTTCCAAGTTGCGCCGTACATGTATGGCAGATATTGTTAAAGGGTTAAACTGTGAATCTTAAAGCAGATTGTTCAAATTCACATGAAACCGCAAATTTCAGGAAATTCGAGTAGAACTTGATCCTCCATGGATCAATCCACTTATCTCTCCTATATACAGCTGCGCTCAAAAGTTTACATACCCCGGTAGAATTTTTATTTTCTTGGCCTTGTCTCAGAGATTATGAATGAAAACAAAAAAATTTTTTCTCCACTCATGGTTATTGGTTGGGTGAAGCCATTTATTGTCAAACTACTGTGTTTTCTCTTTTTAAATCTTAATGACAACCAAAAACATCCAAATGTGAAGTGGCCATCTCAGTCTCCTGACCTCAATATCATTGAGCAACTCTGGGGAGATCTCAAGAGCGCAGTTCATGCTAGTCAAGCCAGGAATTTACAGGAACTGGAGGCTTTTTGCCAAGATGATTGGGCAACTTTACTTTAACCTCATCCACAACTACCACAAAAGACTTCAAGCTGTCATTGATGTAAGAGGGGGCAATACATGGTATTAAGAACTGGGGTATGTGAACTTTTGATCAGGGTTATTTGGATATTTTTTGTTGTCATTAAGATTTAAAAAGAGAAAACACAGTAGTTTGACAATAAATCGCTTCACCCAACTAATAACCATGAGTGGAGAAAAAGTTTTCTTGTCATCATTCATATTCTCTGAAACAAGGCCAAGAAAGGAAAAATTCTGCCGGGGTATGTAAACTTTTGAGCACAACTGTAGTATAGTATGTGCGTTTATACCTTCACCCTTTAAAAATTATTGAATGCCAAAACTCCTTTCACCTTCTCAGAATTTTTTTTTATCTGGATACTGATATGTGATGTAGTATCTTTGTTTCAGAGATTTTCCAATACCTGGGGAATGTGTAGTTCAACCATAACATGGTAAATAAATAAGCATTTAACACACAGAAGGATAAGATCCACCTGAGTAGAAGATGTGATTACTAAGGTTGTGTTTACCTACTTAGATAATGTCATTTGGTTATTTGAGTTCTTGCTTACATGACTATTCTTTACCGGTCTTGGAAAAAATCAAACAATTTGTGAGAATTCCTCAGTATTGAAATGAAATTGTATACAGCTGGTACAAAATTGGGACACAGAGGTGTGCATGGGTGATTAAAAGGCCAGACCATCGAATGATTGCTTTTACACATGAAAATTTGCAAATTGAACAATAGAAATATTTGTCATACCTGAATATCCATGATTATGATGTTGATTATCAAAAGTGATTCGCTATGAGTATTTACACATTGAGACAGTTGTAAATGATGAGTCCAAATACATGGATTAAATATGTAAAGAAACCTTGAACATCTTTTTGATGTGACATTATGATGTCCATTGCTGGATTAACAGCCTCTTTGAGCCAATATTTTTGGCTGTAGCCCTAATACCAATTTATGTAAGACTGAACCTTAATAATTAAACCTTAAAAATTGAACGGAATTGAACAGTGAATAAAAGTCCAAAATTCCATCTAGGGTGTATTGTTATATATACAGTATATACATTAAAGTACACTCTGCACCCCATCTTGACTGAAAAAAAACAGAAATGCAGAAATTTTTGCAAATTTATCAAAAAATAAAAACTGAAGTATCACATGGTCATAAGTATTCAGACACTTTGCTCAGACACTCATATTTAAGTCACATGCTGTCCATTTTCTTGTGATCCTCATTGAGATGGTTCAACTCCTTCATTGAAGTCCAGCTGTGTTTAATTAAACTGATAGACTTGATTTGGAAAGGCACACACCTGTCTATATAAGACCTCACAGCTCACAGTGCATGTCAGACCAAATGAGAATCATGAGCTCAAAGGAACTGCCCAAGGAGCTCAGAGACAGAATTATAGCAAGGCACAGATCTGGCCAAGGTTACAAAAGAATTTCTGCATTACTCAAGGTTCCTAAGAGAACAGTGGCCTCCATAATCTTTAAATGGAAGAAGTCTTCCTAGACCTGGCTGTCCAGCCAAATTGAGTAATCGTGGTAGAAGAGCCTTGGTGAGAGAGGTAAAGAAGAACCCCAAGACTACTGTGGCTGAGCTCCAGAGATGCAGTAAGGAGATGGAAGAAAGTTCCACAAAGTCAACTATCACTGCAGCCCTCCACCAGTTGGGCCTTTATGGCAGAGTGGCCCAACAGAAGCCTCTCCTTAGTGCGAGACATATGAAAGCCCGCATAGAGTTTGCTCAAAAACACATGAAGAACTCTCATACTATGAGAAATAAGATTCTCTGCTTTGATGAGACGAAGATAGAACTTTTTAGTGATAATTCTAAGTGGTATGTGTGGTGAAAACCAGGCACTGCTCATTATCTGCCCAATTCAATCCCAACAGTGAAACATGATGGTGGCAGCATCATGCTATGGGAGTGTTTTTCATCTGCAGGGACAGGATGACTGGTTGCAATTGAAGGAAACATGAATGTGGCCAAGTACAGAGATATCCTGGATGAAAACCTCTTCCAGAGTGCTGGACCTCAGACTTGGCCGAAGGTTCACCTTCCAACAAGACAATGACCCTAAGCACACAGCTAAAATAACAAAGGAGTGGCTTCAGAACAACTCTGTGACCATTCCTGACTGGCCCAGCCAGAGTTCTGACCTAAACCCAATTGAGTATCTCTGGAGAGACCTGAAATGGCTGTCCACCAACATTCACGATCCAACCTGACGGAACTGAAGAGGATCTGCAACGAAGAATGGCAGAGGATCCCCAAATCCAGGTGTGAAAAACTTGTTGCATCATTCCCAAGAAGACTCATGGCTGTACTAGCTCAAAAGGGTGCTTCTACTCAATACTGAGCAAAAGGTCTGAATACTTATGACCATGTGATATTTCAGCTTTTCTTTTTTAATAAATTTGCAAAGATTTCCACATTTCTGATTTTTTTCAGTCAAGATGGGGTGCAGAGTGTACATTAATGAGAAAAAAATGAACTTTTTAGAACTTACCAAATGACTGAAATGAAACAAAGAGTGAACAATTTAAAGGGGTCTGAATACTTTCCGTACCCACTGTATATATATATATATATATATATACAGTGGGAAAAAAGTATTTAGTCAGCCACCAATTGTGCAAGTTCTCCCACTTAAAAAGATGAGAGAGGCCTGCAATTGACATCATAGGTAGACCTCAACTATGAGAGACAAAATGAGAAAACGAATCCTGAAAATCACATTGTCTGATTTGGAAAGAATTTTTTTTTCAAATTTTGATGGAAAATAAGTATTTGGTCAGTTACAAACTAGCAAGATTTCTGGCTCTCACAGACCTGTAACTTCTTCTTTAAGAAGCTCCTCTGTCCTCCACTCATTACCTGAAGTTGTTAGAACCCTCCTGTTTTTTTTTTTACATCTTGTGTTTTGCGGTCACGTGACCATCTGCCTTTATATTCCAGCTCCGCCCTTTTGGCTGTGCTAGACTTCAGTGTTTGACTGTCTCTCTAGCCAGGTGCTTCGGTGCCTTTCTCTGTCAGTTCGCTTGGTCCTTCTGGGACCTCTAGTATCTTTTTGTCAGTTTGTCTTTTTGTGTTCTGCAACAACTTCTCTGTTTAGGAGGTGTCCCATTTTTGTCCCAGTCCTTAGTTCTTTTAGGGACCCCTCCCCTTATGCAATAGGTCTTCGTTCAGACTAGCCGAGGACTAAGGCGGGTCTGTTCACTAGGAACAGGCAGCCCGCTACATCGTAGGGATTCTTCTTAGTCTTATTGTAGGGACAGCTTTCCCCTATCTTTCCTTAGTACATTTTGCAGATCATAACAGTAAGTTCAGCCCAAAAAACTAAAAGGAAAGAAATTCGGGGATCAGTATGGTTTCCATCCAGGATTTGGCTCAACGCTTGCAGGGATTGTCTCTGGAGGTGGCCGAGCTACAACAACACGTGAGTAGCTGTTCTGGAGCGCATTTTGTGGAACCCAAGGTAGGACTGCCTGATGTTTTTTATGGTAAACAGCAAGATTTTTTTTCCTTTAAAAATGCTTATTTGTTATATTTTTGTTTGAGACCAAGGTCCTCTGGGAATGAATCACAGTGCATTGGTTTTATTTTGTCACTTTTGCGCAATGAACCACAGGGGTGGGCCTTTTCTCTCCAACCTAATGATCCATGCTTAAGGTCTGTAGAAGAATTTTTTTCTGCTATGAGTCTATTATATGACGATCCTGATAGAATCTCATCTGCTGAGGCAGAACTCAGACATTTGAATCAGGGGTCAGGTGATGTTGAAAATTATTGCACACACTTCGGAAAATGGGCTTCAGAAGTCAAATGGAATGATCCTGTGCTGAAATGTTTACTTCTTGCTGGTCTGAGTGAAAGGGTTAAGGATCTGCTAATTGCATTCCCTGCACCTGAGACTCTGCAGGATGCCATGCAATTAGCTGTTTGTGTGGACAGGAGGCTGAGGTTCAGGCTGAATGAGGTAAAGACTCCTGTAATGTCAGGTCCTAGTCCCCAGAAAATCTGCTCAGATGTCGGAGTATCGATGGAGGTTGGGGAGATGTCACTCCGCTCTCAGGAAAGAGACCGGAGGTTCACTGAGGGATTGTGTCTTAATTGTGGTAAAGCTGACCATTTGATTAAGTAATGTGAACTTCGCTTAAGTAAAGAAAAAAAAAAGGTCAGGTACGCCCGTATTGCTTGTTTACGCTCTGCAGGAGTATTTCTTTCTGGGAGTACTACTTTGCAGGGAGATTTGATTGAATTTCAGGTATTTGTGGATTGTGGTTCAACACTTAATGTGATTGATAAAGGGTTTTTGGAAAAACTTAACTTGAAATCCAAGCCTTTGTCATCACCTATTTCTGTGACAGGTTGGGAGTCCATTTGTCATTTTCATCTGGGTATCATCCTGAGTCTAATGGACAGACTGAAAGAAAGAACCAGGATGTAGAACAGTTTTTGCATTGTTTTGTGGCAGACAATCAAGAGGTGTGGTCTGAGTTTCTGCCTCTCACAGAATTTGCTCTTAACAATCATACGTCCTCCTCTGCTGGGTGTTCTCCATTTTTTTGTTGTACTGGGAGACATCCGTCTTTTGGTTCGTTCTCCAAATTGAGGTCGGCAGAGCCGGAGGAGGAGAATCTTTCCGGTGATTTGGAGAGAATTTGGACTAATGTACGTTGCAACCTTCAAGAGGCTAACAAGAAGTCCAAGAAGTATTTTGACAGGAAACGTAAGGAGGTTTTGTTTACTGTTGGTGACATGGCTTGGTTGTCCTCAAAGAACCTGCAGTTGAGGATTCCCTCTAAAAAACTGGGTCCTAAGTTTGTGGGTCCATTTCAGGTTGTTAACCCGTCTGCTGTTAGGTTGGATGTCCCTACTTCCTGGAAGATTAATCCTGTGTTTCATGTTTCCTTGTTGAAAAAGGCTGATGTGTCAGATAGGGATGCCACTGTCACAGTTCCTCCTGTGATAGAAGACGGTGAATATGAAATTTTTCGGATCTTGAATTCTAGATGGCATAGAGGGAGATTACAGTATCTTGTCTCCTGGAAGGGTTTCGGTCCCGAAGACAACTCCTGGGTAAGGACAGATGATGTCTCTGCTCCTAGGCTTGTTAAAGCTTTCCACAAGAGGTTTCTGGATAGGCTTGGGACTGGAGGATCCAGAGGATCCTCATAAAAGAGGGGGTACTGTTAGAACCCTCCTGTTTTTTTTTCTATCTTGTGTTTTGCGGTCACGTGACCATCTGCCTTTATATTCCATCTCCACCCTTTTGGCTGTGCTGGACTTCAGTGTTTGACTGTCTCTCTAGCCAGGTGCTTCGGTGCCTTTCTCTGTCAGTTCGCTTAGTCCTTCTGGGACCTCTAGTACCTTTTTGTCTGTTTGTCTTTTTGTGTTCTGCAACAACTTCTCTGTTTAGGAGGTGTCCCATTTTTGTCCCAGTCCTTAGTTCTTTTAGGGACCCCTCCCCTTACGCTATAGGTCATTGTTCAGAGTAGCCGAGGACTAAGGTGGGTTTGTTCGCTAGGAACAGGCAGCCCGCTACATCGCAGGGATTCAGCTTAGTCTTACTGTAGGGACAGCTTTCCCCTATCTTTCTTTAGTACATGTTGCAGATCATAACAGTAGTACTGGCACCTGTTTGAACTTGTTATCAGTATAAAAGACACCTATCTGCAACCTCAAACAGTCACACTCCAAACTCCACTATGGTGAAGACCAAAGATTTGTCAAAGGACACCAGAAACAAAATTGTAGCCCTGCACCAGGCTGGGAAGACTGAGTCTGCAATAGGCAAGTAGCTCGGTGTGAAGAAATCAACTGTGGGAGCAATAATTAGAAAATGGAAGACATACAAGACAACTGATTATCTCCCTCGATCTGGGGCTCCACACAAGATCTCACCCCGTGGGGTAAAAATTATCTCAAGAATGGTGAGCAAAAATCCCAGAACCACATGGGTCGACCTAGTGAATGACCTGAAGAGAGCTGGGACCAACGTTACACGGGCTACCATCAGTAACACACTACGCCGCCAGGGACTCAGATTCTGCAGTGCCAGACGTGTACCCCTGCTTAAGCCATTACATGTCTGGGCCCTTCTGAAGCTTGCTAGAAAGCATTTGGATGATCCAGAAGAGTTTTGAGAGAATGTCATATGGTCAGATGAAACCAAAGTAGAACTGTTTGGTAGAAACACAACTTGTTGTGTTTGGAGGAAAAAGAATGCTGAGTTTCATCCAAAAAACACCATACCTACTGTGAAGCAAGGGGGTGGCAACATCATGCTTTGGGGCAGTTTCTCTGCCAAGGGACCAGGACGACTGATTCGTGTACATGGAAGAATGAATGAGGCCATGTGACGTGAGATTTTGAGTGCAAACCTCCTTCCATCAGCAAGGGCATTGAAGATGAAACGTGGCTGGGTCTTTCAGCATGACAATGATCCCAAGCACACTGCCAGGGCAACAAAGGAGTGGCTTCGTAAGAAGCATTTCAAGGTCCTGGAGTGGCCAAGCCAGTCTCCAAATCTAAACCCTATAGAAAACCTTTGGAGGGAGTTGAAAATCCATATTGCCCAGCGACAGCCCCAAAACATCACTGCTCTAGAGGAGATCTGCATGGAGGAATGGGCCTTGTGAAGACTTACAGAAAACGTTTGACCTCTGTCATTGTCAACAAAGGATATTTAACAAAGTATTGAGATGAACTTTTGTAGGTGACCAAATACTTATTTTCCACCAAAATTTGAAAAAAATTCTTTCCAAATCAGACAATGTGATTTTCAGGATTTGTTTTCTCATTTTGTCTCTCATAGTTGAGGTCTACCTATGATGCCAATTACAGACCTCTTATCTTTTTAAGTGGGAGAACTTGCACAATTGGTGGCTGACTAAATACTTTTTCCCCACTGTACATATATACACACATAATTTCACCCTTTGAGCAAAGTTGCTAAAAATACAGGCACATTCTTCGCATTAAATATATAATAAAAGGAATATCAGTACAAACCAGGAAGTAGATAGCAATCCATGTATTTGCTTGAAAATCAGCATAAAGTTTACATGCCGTGGCACAGTACTTCTCAGAGCTTCCATAAAAATGAATGGAGAGAACTTCACATGTGCAGCCACCTCTCCATTTACAGCAGTAAACTTAAAGGTCTCTTTCTCAAAGCAGATGCAGCTCCTGCCTTCAGGATATATATTTACCAGACATTTATGTCTTATTCTTTTGATATATCATAAATGTCCAATATGAGAAAAACTCTTTAAAGGGCATGTCCAGGACTTATATATTAATGACCTTTCCTAGACTTATGCCTGGTTCCTCCATGAATCAGATATTTGCGGCTCCTTTGGTAGCCAGAGCTGGAACAGCATGGGTCCACAAAATGTGTAGTGGCTGTTTTTTGGGTACTGCATCTCAACTTTCATCTACTTTAACAGAAGCTGAGCTGCAGTACCCGAGAACCACTAAATACCGTATGGAACGGTTGTGTTCCGGCAGTGTCAGACCCACACTGATCTGATGTAAATGACATATCTTAAGGATAGCTCATACATATACAGTATAAGTCCTTGACGATCTCTTGGTATGGTCATATTGTATGAGAAATGCATTCAGTCAGACACCTACCGTATATTGACATTATTATAGAAATGTCTGTAAGTCGTTGTGGAATTACTGGCGCTATATAAGTGAGTAAAATAAATAAAAAAATAAATATTAAATAACAGTCATATTAATAATAAGAATAAGAAACACTATTATTATTAATTAATATAGTAATATAGTAATATATCCCCAGCAGAAAACAGGCATTTTATATGTAGCTTTTTTTACAGCAGTCGTAGAGAGGAAAATGGTTGTTGGTTGAGTACATAACAGCCAGCAGGTGTTCACACAAAAGACACCAAAATTATACATTTTTCAGTTTGGCTGATTCACTTAGCTCTAACTTATTTTAGTTACTTTGATAAAGCCCAGGTATGATATTATCACTTTCTTCATGAATATACCTCCTTGTCTTTAAAGTTAAAATTAGAAATTGCAAAAAGTTAAAAATAGGCTTGGCGGAACTACACATTTCATATATTCCAGATGTAAGCTTTAAGATAAGAAATCTTAGATTCCTAAACACATTAAAGTTCTCACTACTTGCTTGCATTTTTGAAGTGAGTGGAGCAGCTTGATTTTGTTTTACAACACTGTGCACACAAAATCAGAATTTCCAACCTTATTTTTTGGGTTTAGTGGTGACATCTAAGAACCCATCAGCTGTGATTTTTGGAAGGATTATTGTTCATGTATATTTTATAGTGATATTTAAACTATGATTTAAATATTACTTTCATAAAATATCTTAATTAAATCTGCACAAGACTGTTAGATTCCAGAAAATTGATCTTCCTTTTACAGGTTACAGTATTTGTATTCTGTGTCATGTCTTTTAAAGGGGTTATTCACTACTAGGACAACCCCTTCTTGATCAAAATGTTTGGCCCCCATAAAATAATAAAGTCTATACTCCCCTCCAGTGCTGGCTCTGTTCCTGCGGTGTTGGCACTCACGATCCTGGGGCTGCCGTGCTGTTGTTGTGACATGTGATGCCGACGCCCAATCAGCCTTCGTACGGACTGAACCTGAAGAGGAAGTCTGGGCTGCAGCTAACCTCGGACTTCCTCTTAATTCTCAATTTGACAGGAGGCGGGGACAGTGACGGCAGTGCTCATGTGGCGCTGGTGTCACTTGTCACAACAACAGCATGGCAGCCCTGGGACTGCAAGTGTCGATACCATGGGAACGGTGCAAGCACGGGAGGCGAGAATAGGCTTTATTATTTTATGGGGGCCAAGTAAGGGGCATGAACAGGGGATATCCAAGTAGTATACAACTTCTTTACATTAATCCTCCTGCTGTTTTAAAAAAAAATCTGTCACAATGTTTTTGCTGCTTCATCTAAAGGCAGTGTGATGTAGGGGCAGAAAGTCTTAGTTACTTACCAGTAATGGGATTTTTCAGAACCCAAGACAACATCACGAGAGAGGGGATCCATCCACCAAGTACAGGAAACAAGAGAATTACAGGTGTTCAAAATAATCTAGGGAGGGACCACTGCCTGAAGCACCCTTCTCCCAAAGGTGAGATAGGCAGACGCACGCATATCTAATCTATAGTGCCTATAGAATGTAGAAGGAGAGGACCAGGTAGCAAATTTCTTCTATCGACACACCCACTTTCTCTGCCGAGGAGGTTGCCACGGCCCCAGTGGAATGAGCCTTTAAACCTTCCGTGCCACTTGATGAGTAGGCTAGAGAAATGGCCTCCCTAATCCACCTAGCAATAGTAGGTTTTGAAGCCTTTTCTTCAACCCTGGAAGGATACGAGAAATTACCTATCCTTTCTACAATCCATAGTAGCTGAAAGGTACCTGACTACACATCTTCTAACATTTAAAGTATGCAATCTCTCCTCCGTCTGATTCTTTGGATTGGACAAAAGAAGGGAAGGACGACTTCCTGTAGTCTATGGAACCGACTCGCCACCTTAGGAAGGTAGGCCAGATCTAGTTTAAATATCACCCTATCATCTAGGGTCTGGGTAAAAGGCAGGGCTATGAAAAGAGCCTGAATATCACTGACTCTTCTGACTGTAGTTAATGCTACTGGCAGGGCTGTTTTGAATGAAAGAACATTAAGGGTTGCTGACTCTATGGGTTCAAATGGCATGTCAGTTAAGGCCATCAGGACTAAATTTAAGTCCCATGGTACCAAGTTTACTTTAGAAATGGGACTAGATCTTAAAGATGCTTTACTAAATTGTGATACCCAATAGTTAACCACCAAATCACAGCTATACAGATTCCTGAGAGCCAACACTTGTACTTTTAGGGTACTGGTGGATAAGCCTAACTCAATGCTCTTCTGCAGAATCTTCAGAATTTTTCCTATCGATGCCCATTCCTCCACCCTAGAACCTGAAAAGGATAAAAACTTTCTCCAAGTTCTAACATACAGTACAGACCAAAAGTTTGGACACACCTTCTCATTTAAAGATTTTTCTGTACTTTCATGACTTTGAAAATTGTACATTCTCACTGAAGGCATCAAAACTATGATTTAACACATGTGGAATTATATACTTAACAAAAAAGTGTGAAACAACTGAAAATATGTCTTATATTCTAGGTTCTTCAAAGTAGCCACCTTTTGCTTTGATGACTGCTTTGCACACTCTTGGCATTCTCTTGATGAGCTTCAAGAGGTAGTCATCGGAAATGGTTTTCACTTCACAGGTGTGCCCTGTCAGGTTTAATAAGTGGGATTTCTTGCCTTATAAATGGGGTTGGGACCATCAGTTGTGTTGTGCAGAAGTCTGGTGGACACACAGCTGATAGTCCTACTGAATAGACTGTTAGAATTTGTATTATGGCAAGAAAAAAGCAGCTAAGTAAAGAAAAACGAGTGGCCATCATTACATTAAGAAATGAAGGTCAGTCAGTCCAAAAAATTGGGCAAACTTTGAAAGTGTCCCCAAGTGCAGTTGCAAAAACCATCAAGCGCTACAAAGAAACTGGCTCACATGAGGACCGCCCCAGGAAAGGAAGACAAAGAGTCACCTCTGCTTCTGAGGATAAGTTTATCAGAGTCACCAGCCTCAGAAATCGCAGGTTAACAGCAGCTCAGATTAGAGACCAGGTCAATGCTACACAGAGTTCTAGCAGCAGACACATCTCTACAACAACTGTTAAGAGGAGACTTTGTGCAACAGGCCTTCATGGTAAAATAGCTGCTTGGAAACCACTGCTAAGGACAGGCAACAAGCAGAAGAGACTTGTTTGGGCTAAAGAACGCAAGGAATGGACATTAGAACAGTGGAAATCTGTGCTTTGGTCTGATGAGTCCAAATTTGAGATCTTTGGTTCCAACCACTGTGTCTTTGTGCGACGCACAAAAGGTGAACGGATGGACTCTACATGCCTGGTTCCCACCGTAAAGCATGGAGGAGGAGGTGTAATGGTGTGGGGGTGCTTTGCTGGTGACACTGTTGGGGATTTATTCAAAACTGAAAGCATACTGAACCAGCATCGCTACCACAGCATAATGCAGCTGCATGCTATTCCAACCGGTTTGCGTTTAGTTGGACCATCATTTATTTTTCAACAGGACAATGACCCCTAACACACCTCCAGTCTGTGTAAGGGCTATTTGACCAAGAAGGAGAGTGATGGGGTGCTACGCCAGATGACCTTGACTCCACAGTCACCAGACCTGAACCCAATCGAGATGGTTTGTGGTGAGCTGGACCACAGAGTGAAGGCAAAAGGACCAACAAGTGCTAAGCATCTCTGGGAACTCCTTCAAGATTGTTGGAAGGCCATTTCTGTTGACTACCTCTTGAAGCTCATCAAGAGAATGCCAAGAGTGTGCAAAGCAGTCATCAAAGAAAAAGGTGGCTACTTTGAAGAACCTAAAATATAAGACATATTTTCAGTTGTTTCACACTTTTTTTTAAGTATATAATTCCACATGTGTTAATTCATAGTTTTGATGCCTTCAATGTGAATGTACAATTTTCATAGTCAAGAAAATACAGAAAAATCTTTAAATGAGAAGGTGTGTCCAAACTTTTGGTCTGTACTGTATATCTGAGTTGTGACTGGTTTTCTACTCTGAAGCAGGATGTGTATGAGATCAGCGGAAAAACTACTCTTTTCTAAAAGTATCCTTTCAAGTTCCACACCGATAAGTGGAGGCCCGTTGCTTGAGGATAGAATATCAGCTATTGGGAAAGGAGGTTCGGGATTTCTGGTAGGACTCACTGATCGAACACTGACATCCTCTTCTGATACAAGAACCAAGGCCTCTTGGGCCAGAAGGGGGCCAATTAACATGATCCTCGCCTTGTCTTCCCTGATTTTTCTTGCGACCAGGGGAATCAGTGAAACTGGAGGAAAGGCGTACACCGCGCTGAAACCAGGGGGATCAGGAGAGTGTCTACCACTAAGGGATCTTCCCTTGGGTTCAGGGAACAGAACTACCTCACCTTTAGGTTTAGTTTTGGGGTAAACAGATCTATCACCGGGAGGCCCCACATCCAGACAACTGTGTGAAGACATCTTGATCCAGCAACCACTCCCCTTGCCTCAGAGGATTGCGGATTAGGAAATCCACTTCGGTATTTTTCCTCCCCCTTATATCTGGGGCCATCAAGGAGAGGAGATGTTTCTCCACTATCAGAAGATGATCTTGCATCGGTGGTGACTATTTGAGTGACATTAACCACCCTGGGAATCCGCTGGACAGGTTTGATCCTTCTAACCGCCACAGTACGGATTGTATTGATCGAGGCAACAATGTCATTTTTCCCTCTAAGTCCTCCCTAGGGAAAACTCGTTATGTAACACATCCCACTGCAGAACTCTGGAATGGAATTGTGCCCATAAAACCGCTGGGAAACATGAGGTCAAAGTACCCAGATGGGATAGTGCACCCCTAAGGACATGGAGGAAATTCTTACAACTTTTTTCACCTGGCACTGGATCTTCACTATCTTAGAAACTGGGAGGTAACATTACTGAATTTCCAAAATACAGTATAATCCCCAGTAACTGCTGAGCTTTTAAGGGCACTAATCTAGATTTTTTTACATTTAACAATCAGCCTAGACTTCTTAGAGTGGTCATTACCTCTTCTAGGTGTTTAATACATTGGTGGGCAGAGCTCCCTTCAAGATATATCGTTCTCGGATGTGAGCCATGACTTCCGCCGGTAACTTTGTAAATACCTTAGGAGCTATTGCTAGCCCAAACGGAAGGGCCCAGAATCGGAAGTGCTTAACCCCCCCCCCCCGTCAATGACTAATGCCACCCTAAGGTATCTCTGATGTTCCACATGTATGGTCACGTGATAGTACGCTTCTTAAATTCAGTACCGCCATGTAACAACAATGGTCACAGAAATAACTTGTATCTGACAAAAGTAATAATAAATTAAAAATCTATGAAAATGAACAAATGAAAGTCAGACATTGCTTTTCAACCCTGCTTCTACAGAATTAAACTCATGAAATACGCCTGGACAGAAATTATGGTACCTCTGAAAATAATGTTACAAAAGGGACATGTTTAATCAAGTTGTGTCCACTAACTAGCATCACAGGTGTCTACAATCTTGTCATCAGTCAGTGGGCCTGTATATAGGGCTACAGATACTCACTGTGCTGTTTGGTGACATGGTGTGTACCACACTCAACATGGACCAGAGGAAGCAAAGGTAAGAGTTGTCTCAGGAGATTAGGAAGAAAATTATAGACAAGCATGTTAAAGGTAAAGGTTATAAGACCATCTCCAAGCAGCTTGATGTTCCTGTGACTACAGTTGCACATATTATTCAGAAATTTAAGATCCATGGGACTGTAGCCAACCTCCCTGGATGTGGCCGCAGGAGGAAAATTGATGACAAATCAAAGAGACGAATGGTAACAAAAAAGCCCAGAATAACTTCTAAAGAGATTAAAGGTGAACTTCAAGCTCAAGGAACATCAGTGTCAGATTGAACCATCCGTCGTTGTTTGATCCAAAGTGGACTTCATGGGAGTCGACCAAAGGGCAGAGAGGCTCTCCTGGATGCTTTAGTTATTGCTACATCCAGTCTTGAAGCTTTTTCCCAAAAAGACAAAGAAGCTTCCTCAAAGGGGTATTTTCTTTTAAAAGAAGAGGGAAGGGAGCCCTTCCTCTCAGTCCTTTTCCATTCTTTTTGCACCAGCCTCTGGATTTTTTCATTTAACCGAAAGCACCTCATTTTCCTCTGATCTAGGCCACGGAACATCAAATCTTGCACTGACCTCTCAGGCCTAGCGTCCACAATGCCCATGGTAGATCAGACCACTTTAGCTAGTCTGTCAACCTCATTTAATGGAAAACAATGGTGCCCTGAGCCACTATCCGAGGACGAGGCTGATGAGGAACCAGTCAAGTTATCTTCCTAAGCCCCCGTCTCACATAGCGAGATCGCTAGTGAGATCACTGCTGTGTCACGGTTTTGGTGACGCAACAGCGACCTCACCAGCGATGTCGCTATGTGTGACACTTTGCAACGATCAGGCCCCTGCTGTGAGGTCGCTGATCACTGCAAAGTGTCCTGGACCATTTTTTGGTCGTTGCTCTCCCGCTGGTCAGCACACATCGCTGTGTGTGACCAGCGGGAGCAGCGATCAGGCTGGTAACTATGGTAAACATCGGGTTACTAGGGGCACACGCGCACTTAGTAACCCGCTGTTTATCATGGTTACGAGCCTGCTAAAGTGAGCGGTAACCTCCCGCTCACTGTAGCAGAGTGATAACCATGATAAACAACGGGTTACTAGGAGCGCGTGTGCCCCTAGTAACCCGATGTTGGTGAGCCTGCCTGTTTGACAGCTCTCCAGCGACCACATAGTGACGCAGCAACGATCCCTGACAGGTCGTATCGTTGTCGGGATCGTTGCAGCGTCGCTAAGTGTGACGGTAGCTTAAGTCTGATGCAAGGGAGACATTCCTATCAACTTCCCTTTTCTGTTTTCCTTTCTTAGAGACGGACTTGCTGATTTCTGCTATAATGATGCTTTTTAAACCTGTAGTAAAGCTAGGGGTTCACTCTGCCACAATCTGTTGTGTGCATGGCTGACAAAGACTCTTTTGATAAGAGTCTGCTAATAGGGCTCTGCACAGAGCACACTACCTTGTGCTTGGTCTTAACAACGTACTTCTTTACCTGGCAAAATAGAGAAGAGAGAAGAGGACACCCTATCACCAAGTGAACTTTCACAAAGATCACTTACCACCACGACTCAATCAAATGGTACCAGTTTAGAGGAAGGACCCTTCTCAGCTGGAAGATCGTCCCTGGAGGCTGCAGATTTGTCCACCTTGCCGGAGCTTCATTGACTGGACCTGCTTGCAGATCCTCGCCTTTCTGCGGTCCAGCTGCTCCACTGACACGAAGACGACGACACTCTACTCGCTCCTGGGGCTCCCGCTGCAGCTGCGGCAGCTGCTGCTCATGTTCCAACTCTATCTCCATTATTACCAATAGGTGACAGATGGGTTGGGATGCCCTAAGCACTGGTGCCCATCCACTATATAGTGGCACCTCCTCCTGGTACCTTGGTCACATCCGGGTCATGCCTGTGCAACTTCCAGCACTGATTACAAGCCCCCTGATTACAAGCCCCCTTGAGCAGGGCAGGCCTCCCTGCAATTTCCTCTCTTACACTGAGTAAGACAGTGAAATTGTCAAAATACAGCATGCAGCCTAGAAAGTAACACAGTAGTGGAATCAGGGAATCCTATTTTATGCTTCTTTCAGAATGAGGAATGTAAAGTCAGTGACAAATTCCCTTTAATTTACAATATTAACACTACTGATGTATCATTTTCACAAGTTGCCTTATAGTTCATTGGGACTAATTTCAAATCTGGATAGAGTTTGTATGCAAAGTAACAATAAGTCTTGTAGGGAACCTGTCACCATGAAAATGCAGTCCAGTCTGAAAACAGCATGCCATAGAGCAGGGGGATATTGAACAGATTCAAACATAGTTTTGTGAGAAAAGATTCAGTATAACCCGTGTTTTCATCATTTAAACCTCTGCTCTTTCGGGGATTTTCTGTCCAGTGGGCGGTTCTACCAGCTATTTGTGTGCACATTTAAAGGAAGCTGTCAGTCAATGATAGGATTACCTATTGGACCAAAAACTCAGAAAGAGCAGAGGTTTAAGTGATGAAAACATAAGTTATACTGAATCTTTTCTTATAAAACTATATATCAATCTGCTCAGCTTCCCCTGCTCTATAACTTGGTGCCTGTAAATTGGACTGCATTTTATGGTGACAGGTTCCCTTTAAGATGGCGAAACATTAAATAGAAGGTTTATGGTTGAAAAACACGGTTGCCTGTTTAATGATCATCACACTGATTCAATCATAAGCATTTTAGTTCATATTGGCCATTGCAGTTATAAAATTGTCCACACATGTTTAATGACACCGGATGAAGGATCAACAAATCTTCCAGGAATGTTCTTTCAAGAAAATATTTTTTGTGGACTAGTGAGTCCATTGAAACAACTTTTGTCCACACAGTGGGTAAAACTAGAGATAATTGAATCAATTTGATGTGAATCAAATTTAAGTTGAATTTCATGAAAATTGGCATGTCTCGGTAAATTTAAACAATTTGCGTTTCATTTCACATGAATTACCAAAAAATTGGCTGCTACAATGTTATACATTGCAAAAGATTGCATCAGTCACAGGAAGCTCACATGACCTCAAATGCAATTGTGTGGGCTTCAACATAATACCTTGCTGTTATCACATCCCATGGTATAGCACAACCAATCAGGAGCAACTATCATAGCCTGTTTAAGAGGCTAAGCAGGAAATGCATCATCCATTTTAGGGTGACTTAGGATATTGTGAGTATGTCAGAGCTCACAATTCAGAGGAAGAGGAAGCCCTAAAATGCTGGACAAATACTCCATATAGCAATATGTTGAATAACTGCAGTAGTGAAGAATTTGAGAGTAGTAGTCTGGGAATAATACAGGGATTCAGTTGATAGGGGGGAGAGAGAGATACGAGATGTGCCATCAGCAGCAGTTCCAGTATTAGGCTAGGGTCATGTGACCGTTTTCTCTCCATCTAAGAAAAACAGCCCGATTATGCTGATCAGAGTTTGATCAGAGTTTGGATCAGAATTTGGTTCAGAGAGGGATCTGATTTTATCGAAGGTGGATAAAAAATTGGACATGTGCACAGCCCCCTAGATTAACATGGGTAATGAGTGCTATCCGTCAAAACCACGCATAGCACTCGTCCGAGCCTTTAGTGTGATTGATCAGTGATATAGCGAAGCAGACATCTGTCCTGCTGCATTTAAATTAAAATTGCACAGTTTTTTCTTCATTCTTGCACCAAAGAGCAGGTACAAGACCAAAAAAAAACCAGAAATCAGTGTCAGACAGTGTGCTTGCTTGTCACAAGTGACTGTACTGAGGTTGGCATTTTTTTGTGCAATCATTTTTGTGAAGGGTAAATAATTTAAAAAAATATGAAAATTCAGACTTTTAATTGCAACTGTCTAACTCACAAAATGTGTGTGTGTCTAAAATAATATTTTTTGCACATCTATTTACTAGTCAGATTTTACATCTGTAAATGCCACATTAATACAGTGCTCTGTTGTAGGTGCTGGATTTTTGGTTGTGTACCTACCTAGTTGTTCTTATTTTGTCATTTTTTGAGTAGGGGGTTGAATTTCATGGAAAAAAATAAAAAAGGTAAAACAATGCAGACATTTAGCTGTGCATCTGTTTTTGCACACCTGTTTTACTAGCCCAGTTTGATAAACACACACGCTACACCTATACTGCAGCCTGCTGCCCCATTTTGCTTTCTGTACCTGTATCTACTTACCTAGCATTTCTTCAGTCCAGTATACAAATCCCTTGCACCATTAATAGATTTTCTGCTTACTCGGCATGGCCTCCCACTAGATCCAAGACAATGGAAATCCAGGAAAGCAGGACCAAAGGGTAATCCTTGTAAAAAACTTGATCTTAATTCCATTGTACTTAAAAAGATAAAGGTCACAGTGGTATGAAGACAAGGCAACATTTCAGCCATATCTAACCTTTCTCAAGTCTAAAAATAAAGATAGGATGCATCATAACTGTATTTTTAGGCTTGAGTAAGGCCAAATATGTCGGAAACATTGCCTTGTCGTCCGACTGTTGTGACTTTTTTTCAAATGCTATGGAATAAAGATTAAGTTTTTCTACAAGGATTACTCTTTGATGCCTCTGATTTCTTGGATACCTTGCATTTCTTGTTATATCCTCTCTGGCAAAGGTTGAATAATTGAGGTTGAAAAGATTCTCCAAAGTTAATTATAGCATTATAAAAACTGTATGGTGAAAGAACAAGTGGCAATGGAAATTGAAGAGGTAAAAATAAAAAAAGATAAAAGTGTGGTAGCTGCTAGCAGCAGCAGATGCACCACCACTGCCATTAGCCCCAGCTGCGTAGCCAGTAGCTTAGTAGATCTACAAAACACAGGCCAGAACTGAACTCTTTTTCCTCCCGCAAGTGTATTGGAAAGGAGTTAAGGGTAGTGTTGAGCCTCCCCCGCAGTGTTCGAGTTTGGTTCGGTTCGTCGAACACCCGTATGTTCGCTGAACTGTTCGTCAAACTGTTCGTCGAACACCTTCGAACACCGTTAAAACCAATGGCAGGCAAACAAAAACACATAGAAACACATAGAAAACACCTTCAAAGGTGTCCAAAAGCTGACAAACTGCTCAGAAGACACAACTAACACATGGAAAAGTGACAAGTACATATAGTCATGCGAAAAGAAAAGAGGTGGAGGAGTAAAAGGAGGGGGAGACACAGATATAGGCATGTCATGCCCTTCTAAAACCAAAAAAGTGCGAAGCCGACACGGCCAGTCCATTCCTGCCCGTGCGACCTCCGTGTCACCGGCTTTGTGCCAGAGCTGCGGTGGACCCTGACGGCCAGCCCCCCTCTCCCAATACTGGTGCCTGTCCGCTGGTGGGTCGAGCGAGCCCCCCTGTGGTGGAGGCAGGTCTAAGCTTTTAAATTTAAATTGTCTCTCTAATTTGAATGAATACACTTTAAATCCTTTTACAAGGATCTATTGGAGGGCAAGTCTAATGCCAGCAGCCACGTAATTCCAGCTCCAGTAGCGTCCACTAAAGCTGCTGCAGTTAAAAAGCTTTTATAAGGATCGAGCTCGGCGGTCCACCGCAAGGCATCCTATCGCCAGTCCCAGCCCCTATGCCTTGGGGTGCCTCCTGATGCTCTTCACTGAGTATCCTGGGGTCCCGAAGCATTTCCTTTGAAAAAATTAAGTGTCCAAACTACAGGTGGTGTAGCTTGCTTAACAGCTGGGATAATCCGCTGACTAGCAGACACTGCTACTAGGCACAAAGTATTTCCTGGGCTAGATGCAGTTAAAAATTTGTAATTAGATACTCTCGTTGGATGCTGAGAAAGCATTCCATAGAGTCTCCTGGCACGCCATATATTATTCTCTTAAAAAGCTTGGGGTAGGGGTCTAGGGGACCCTTTTATAGCCAAAATCACGGCCCTGTATCGCAATACGTCACCTAGGCTGAAGATAAATGGAACTGTAGCACCCCGAGGGCTCGGTTGCTACAGAGGTATTGCACCTCACCCAGAGGTGTGATATCTCACTCTCAGGAAAGGATGGAGTGTGGATCAGGACCCCGACACCTGCATGCAGGGGAAGGGGAACCCTGTAGTGCAGGAGCAGGGAGGAAACAGTTCCTGGGTGCATTGAGAAGGGAGTATAAAAGGTGGGCACCATCTTAGTTCAGTGCAGAGAAGTCTGAGCAGAAGTGACAGGGAGCAGGGGCTCTGCATGAGCTCTGCTCCGGAGGCGGGCCTGGTAACAGAGGCCCAGGCCTGGAAGAGGGAGAAGGAAGGAAGAGGAGCGGAGAAGGCTCCAGGAACGAGGAACGAAGGGATCCCAGGGGTGCGGACGGGCGAGTCGCCACCGCACGCCCGAATCCACCTGCGTGGAGGGGTCAGGCCAAAGGGGGAGACCGGTCCCCGAAACTAGTGGAGGCGGGAAAAGACCCTCAGCTAGAAATCGGAGGCTGTGACATTTTATGTGGCGCAGCCCCTCGTTACACCCGCTAGGAAGGCACCACATAGGGTCAGGGAAACTGGAGCCAAGTTTACCAAGAGGAGGCCCAAGGCAGCCGGACAGAAGCGTTGGTAAGAAAGGCCAGACAAAGGACACACAAAGGGGGTCCTGTGAAGCGCTCCAAAGTTATCTGGGAGTTGTCTGAGCCCCTCACCTAGTGAGCACAGTACGACGTGGGCAGCCGTTACCTGCAGAAGTGGTCTGGATAATAAGAACTGTGAGTAAAGGCCCTGGACTGCATTACTGACTCCGTGTCATTGCTGCTGCTGCCCTGCACCATCACCCCCATCCTCCGCATACACTGCCCTGAGGCTATACTCCTCCCGTGGGGAGTTATACTACGCTCTGCTGCACCCACAACACCAGCCTCAGCGGTCTGCCCTGCAGCGGCGGTTCACTCTGACCGCCATCCACGGGTCGCATAGTCGGACATTTAAACATCAATACCACATAAATAGTTCCGCCACTGGTTTGACCGCCCTGAGCTACGGAACCGGGTCGCCACCACGGAGACTACAACTACCAGCATCCACCAAAAAAGGTCCGGCTCCGGGTGTCCCAAGGCCCAGGGGGCGGGTCAGAACATTTTCATCACCTTTCTTAATCACCAATGGGACAAGGCAGGGATGTCCTCTGTCCCCTCTCTTATATATCCTAGTGAAGGAGCACCTGCTTTCATCAATTCGCCATAACCCTAATATTAGGTGGATTGAGGTGGGAGGCACCGAGTACAAGTGCTCTGCATTTGCTGATGATGTCTTAGTATATATCACTCAATCACATATATCCATCCCTGCTGTTATGGCTGAAATAGATCACTTTGTTACATGGTCAAATTTTAAAATCAATGCAGCGAAGTCTGAGGCCCTCGATGTCTCCCTCCCCAAATCCATACAGGATTCCATCCAGTCCAACTTTCCCTTTGCCTGGCCCTCACAGGGTATCAAATACTTAGGAATTCCTATTCATAGAGACCTCTCCAGTCTATGTTATCTCAATTTTTGGCACTTTATTGAACAACTCCATACAGACCACGGTTGGCAAGTTAGAACTGTAAGATTCACTACGTGAACCACTGGTGTTTTGTCGAAAAGCACATGTACACTGTGTTCCAAATTATTATGCAAAAAGTGTTTAGGAGTGATAAGGGAAGAATTTGTTTGTTTGTCAGTTAAACTCATTGATGGTGATGTGTGTCAGGGCTCTTTATATCACTGTAAGCAATTGCAGACACCTGTGCTAATTAGTTTGGCAGGTGTGTCCAATGAAAGGCAAGACTACTTAAGAAGGCTGTCCCACATTAATAAGCAGCCTACATTTTCTGCCAAAATTGGAAAGAAAAAGGATGTGTCGGCTGCTGAGAAGCAACAAATTGTGGAGTGTTTAGGGCAAAGCATGACTACAATCAACATTGCCAAGACACTTCATCCTGATCATCGCACAATCATGAAGTATGTATCTGATTCACAGTACACACGTGTGCGTGCTGATAAGGTAAAATTGAGGACTCTTTCCTACAGGCAATTACGTCAGGTTAAAAGAGCAGCGGCAAAAAAGCCTTGTGATAGCAGCAGACAAGTTTTGAAGCTGCTGGTGCCTCCAACGTCCCCCGAACAACAAGATGCAGAGTCCTTCAGAGGTTTTCAGCTGTGCGTAAGCCATCCTACCGACCTCCTCTATCCACTTCACACAAGCAGAAACGGCTCCAGTGGGCCAAACAATACATGAAGACTGACTTCAAAACTTTTGTTCACCGGTGAGTGCCGTGCAACGCTCGATGGTCCAGATGGATGGAGTGGAGGATGGCTGGTTGATGGACACCCCATGCAAACACGGCTACAGCGCCAACAAGGAGGAGGTGGAGTAATGTTTTGGGCTGGAATCATGGGGAGAGAGATTGTCGACCCCTTTAGGATCCCTGAAGGGGTAAAGATGAACTCCATAATGTATGTGGAGTTTCTCAAACAGCACTTCCTGCCATGGTTCAAGAAGAAGAACCGTGTATTCCACAGCAAGATCATTTTCATGCATGATAATGCACCGTCTCATGCTGCACATAACACATCTGCATCTCTGGCTGATATGGGCATAAAAGGGGACAAACTTATGGTGTGACCCCCATGCTCCCCTGACCTCAACCCCATTCAGAACCTCTGGAGCATCATCAAAAGGAGTGTCTATGATGGCGGGAGGCAGTTCACATCTAAGCAACGGCTCTGGGAGGGTATTCTGTCCTCATGCAAAACAATTGAAGCAGAAACCATCCAAAACCTGACAAATTCAATGGATGAGACAGTTCAGAAGCTCCTTTCAAACAAGGGGTCCTATGTGCAAATGTAACATCACCTAGAATAAAGTTTTGAGTTGAAAACTGTTTGATTTCAGTTTCTAATAACCTGCTAATGCTTATAATTTAAAAATGACCATTTTTTTGTTCTTTATTAAAATGAAAAGGTTGATCGAAGAGTGTGGGGGATGTAACAGTGTGGCAACCCAGTAGTCAGGATTACTTCGAATTCTGACAATCTGAGGGTCATGTTGCAGGTAGTGCAGCAAGAAGGCACTCATGTGTCTTGCGGATCTAAGAGACTCAAAATTATTTTCCGGGCTAGATGCAGCTAAAAATTATTATTAATTTGAAAGCTGGTGGAGCTTAGTATAGATGGCCTAATAGAATCAGTACTGCACACTGCTACAAAGCCCACATTATTTTCCAGCCAAGATACAGATAAACATGATTAGTAATTTTAAATCTGGTGGAGCTTAGTATAGATGGCCTAATAGAATCAGTACTGCACACTGCTACAAAGCCCAAATTAATTTCCAGCCAAGACACAGATAAACATGATTAGTAATTTTAAAGCTTAAAACGGTTGGTGAGGTGATTTTAACAAATCATCAAGCTTTTACTCTCCCCAGGATGACACAGGGGTAGAAAAGTCGTTTCGGATCCATGATTTGTTCATCTTTATGAACGTGAGTCTGTCTAGATTATCAGTGGAGAGCCGCGTGCGCTTATCTGTCAGCACACCACCAGCAGCGCTGAACACACGTTCAGACAGAACGCTGGCTGCGGGGCATGACAAGATCTCCAAGGCGTAAGTGGCGAGCTCCGGCATTTATCTAGATTGGAAGCCCAAAAATAGCAAGGGTCTAGTGACACAGTCATGGCTTCAATGTTTACTTGGAGATACTCCTGTACCATCGTCTTTAGGCATTGACTATGTGTCAGACTTCTTGTCTCCAGTGGCCTTGCAAAGGATGGGCTAAAAAAGTGGTGAAATTATTCCGCAAAATTGATGTTACCAGCAGATACTGTGTTTCTGTTACGGTTTGAGTGCTGAACACTCGACGGTCCCACGGTTGGCAAGTTGGAACTGTGAGATTCACTACGTGCACCACTGGTGTTTTGTAGAAAAGCACATGTAAGATTTTGCAACAGTCTCTGCTGATACTCCTGCATGCGTGCATCCCTTTCTATGGCAGGAATAATTTCTGCAAATTTACTTTTGTACCAGGGATCTAACAGTGTGGCAACCCAGTAGTCAGGATTATTTCTAATTCTCCCAACTCGAGGGTCATGTTGCAGGTAGTGCAGCAAGAAGGCACTCATGTGTCTTGCGCATCCAGGAGCACCAAGTCCCTGTTGTGTTGGTGGCGAGGTAACAATCATGCTTCCTTCCTCTGTCCTCTCCCCCAACCTCGCACAACAGAAATGTGATCAAGGTCTCCCTCATCTGATGAGTCTTCCATCAATTCGTCCTCCACCTCTTCCTGGGCTCCTGCACCTTCCTCACTAGTTTGGCTGCTTCCATGCGCCCTGGTAAAACCATCTCCCCCACCCTCACATGCCTGCCGCCTTGGTGCTGCCGACCATCTGGACCTTGCAGATGTTAGCCCTTCCGCATACAACTCCTCCTCCTCTACTTCCTCCACCTCCTCTTGTGCCACCACCTGACTCCGAATTCTGTTTAACATGTGCTCCAGCATGTAAATCACCGGAATAGTCATGCTGATAATGGCATCGTCAGCACTAAACATCTTCGTCGCCATTTCAAAACTGTGCAGAAGGGTGCATAGGTCCCTGATCTGAGACCACTCCTCCAGCGTGATTTGCCCCACCTCTGGATCTGTTTGGCCCAGGCTATATGTCAGAACGTATTGCACCAGGGCTTGTCGGTGCTGCCACAGTCGCTGCAACATGTGCAGAGTTGAATTCCACCGGGTGGGCACATCGCATTTTAGCCGGTGAAGTGGCAGGTCCAACGACTTCTGTAGAGATGTAAGTCGCTGAGCTGTGGGATGGGAACGGCGGAAGTGAGCACACAGTGACCGTGCCCTCTGCAGAAGGCCATCTAGTCCGGGATAGTGGGCTAAAAATTGCTGGACAACCAGGTTCAACACGTGAGCCATACAAGGCACGTGTGTGACATTGCCCCGGCGAAGGGCCGCACCCAGGTTTGCAGCATTGTCGCACACGGCATTCCCTGGTTTCAGGTCCAGTGGAGGCAACCATTCATGAAACTGGTTCTCCAGAGCAGACCACAACTCCTCAGCTGTGTGACTCACATTTCCCTGACATTTCAATGTAAAACCGCCTGATGACGTTGAGCCCTACTGCCAGCATAGTAAGGAGGTGTGCAGGATCCCTTCTGCGCAGTTAGAAAGCTTGTGGCATGACCAGACAGGCTTTGGGTGCAGGTGGAGGACCGAGAGGAGGTTGAGGAGGCAGAAGCAGTGGAGGAACTTTGAGATAAAGAGGATTGACGCACAACTCGTGGGGACGGCAAGACTTGGACAGCAGCCCCTTGTCCTGCTGTCACCATAGTTACCCAGTGCCCAGTCAGCAACATGTAACGCCCCTGTCCATGCCTACTCGTCCAAGTGTCTGTGGTGAAATGCACCCTGTCACACACAGAGTTTCTCAAAGAAGCGGTGATATTGTGTGTGACATGCTGGTGGAGCACAGGCACACCTTTCTTTGAGAAGTAGTGCCGACTGGGCATCTGGTACTGGGGCACTGCGACGGACATAAGGTCTCGAAAATCCTCTGTGTCCACCAGGCGGAAAGGCAGCATTTCTGTAGCCAAGAGCTTGCAGATGGTGAAATTCAACCTCTTAGCTTTCTCATGGCTAGGAGGAAATGGTCTTTTACTTGTCCACATCTGAGGGACCGAGGGCTGGCTGTTGTGCTTAGACGGAGTTTAGAAGGGTGTCCCCGGCGAACTGCCGGTCTGTGAGGAAGATGCAGGTGGACATGTTAGGTTGCCTTGATCCAAAGGTGGTGCTATCGATGTCGGACAGCGCTCAACACCAGCTGGTGTAACCACCTCCAAATAAAATGATGACCTGCCAATCACGCTGGCTGTTGCGGGTAAATAGGTGGCAGGTCTGCGTCCCAAAACAGGTGTGACTGCTGTCCCCCCAGTCACAGAGGATGAAGAGGTGGCGGATGCACAAGATGTGGCAGACGGGGGTTGGCCCGGCCGGATAGGCCGCATTGTAGCACAGTGAGATTCCCAATGCAACTTATGCTTCATGTCCATGTGCCGGTTCATGCATGAAGTACTCAAACTATGTATTTTTTGGCCTCTACTTAGCTTTTGCTGACAAATGTTACAGATAACACGAGTTGGGTCATCTTTATCTATCTGAAAAAATGCCCAGGCTATGCAAGGCTTAGCACCCATGCGACCTGAAGAGCCACCACGACTTGTGGTCAGAGGCAGAGTTGTGTTTGAGGATGCAGTTGTTGACGTGCTTCCAGTACTACGTCTCTGTCCAGGAAGGCGCAACCTGACCTCGTCGTCACTAGAATCCTCCTCCACCTCCTCTGCTGACCTCATCTCTTTGCTGACTGTGGGTTGACAGTAAGTGGGATCTCCAACCTCATCATCATCACCCTGTGTGTTATCATACCCGTCGTCCTCAGAGCCAACCTGTTCCTGCCCTGACAAAAAACTAAAGTTGTCGCTCCAATCAGGTATTTGAGTCTCATCATCGTCTTCCTCATTGTCTCCACCAACAGGAGTTACAGTTTGGGAACGAGGGTCTACATTATGGTCAGAACCTTCTGCGTCTGGTCCTGGATCCAACTCATAAAGATTCTGGGCATCAATGCAGATCATTTCCTCGTCTGGATTCACAGAAGCTCTGGAGCCGACCTCTGATTCCCAGGCTATAGTATGAGTAAACAGCTCCGCAGACTCAACCATCTGTTCTACCCCATACTCAGACGGGCAGCTGGAGACTTGGGAGCTCTGAGGAAGCAAGTGTGATTGGGGTGACACCTCTGAGGACTGGAGTATTTGTGATGTTGAAGTTGAGGTGGAGGAGAGCCCACTTAAAGGAGCACTTGATATCCGTTGAAGCACCTGCTTTTTTTGTGCCTCATCTGGAATTTGTAGCGATTGGCGTGGCCGTAAGAAAGGGATCTTATCACATTGTCCGCTAAAAGAAGTAGACATTTTAGTTTGGCTGGAAGATGGTCTTTCTTCTGCAGATGTTGCTGTTGCTTTAACACCTACCCCACCGACACAACCTTTTTTTCCCCTTCCCAACACGCCTATTCCCCTTTCCGCCAGCAGCAGGCCTTTTTCCACTCATTTTGGTGGTTAACTAATTCACAACTCTGGAGTTGTTTGCACAAAAAAACAATGGATGGGAACCGAGCAGAGCTGAGTGGCCAAACTGTGGTATTAGGCCAAAAGTATTGGCTGGGTTAGATGCAGATAAAAATTATATTGAATTTGCAACCTGATGGAGGTCAGTATAGATGGACTAATAGAACAAGTCCCACACACTGCTAGAAGCTGAAATATTTTTTCAGAGCTAGATACAGAAAAAAATTATATTGAATTTGCAACCTGATGGAGGTCAGTATAGATGGACTAACAGAACAAGTCCAACACACTGCTACAAGCTGAAATATTTTTTCAAAGCTACATGCAGAAAAAAATTATATTGAATTTAAAACCTGATGGAGGTTAGTATAGATGGACTAATAGAACAAGTCCCACACACTGCTAGAAGCCTAAATATTTTTTCAGAGCTAGATGCAGAAAAAAAATATTTTGAATTTGCAACCTGATGGAGGTTAGTATAGATGGACTAATAGAACAAGTCCCACACACTGCTAGAAGCCTAAATATTTTTTCAGAGCTAGATGCAGAAAAAAATTATATTGAATTTGCAACCTGATGGAGGTTAGTATAGATGGACTAATAGAATGATGCTATGCCCAAAAGGTTTTACTTCACTTGGTGCAGTAAAAAAATTTGTATTCTATACTCAGGTGGTGTAGCTTGCAACACAGATAGGCTACTCCACTGACTAACACACTCTGCAATAGGCCAAAAAGGATTTGCTTTGCTAGATTTAGCCAAATGCTGTGAAAAAAACTTGCACAGCACTGGCATAGACCTGCCTGGCAAAAAGTGATAGGAACTGATGTAACCTAGCCCTGAAAAGGACTGCAATTACAATTAGTCTTTACTCCCACAACCTATCTATTTAAGAGCACAGACCTGCCTGATAAAAGTCGCATGAAATGATGTAACCTAGTCCTTAAAAGGACTGCAATCACAACTCTTCCCTACTCCCAAGCTATCTGTAGATTTGTGCGAAAATTGGCCTGAAATTAATAAAGTATAGCGCACACAGCAACAGCGGTGCCATCTAACACGCAGCTGCAGTAGTGAGAAAATGGTGGCGACGGGGAAAATGGCTGGGTCTTATAGGGAAAGGACTTGTGACATACACTGCCAATGACACATGCCCTTGCTTGTGTGAAAAAAAGCAGTTCGCTCCGTGTTTGCACTGCTGATAGGCTGACAGAATGCACCTCCCCACTGTAAATGCGGGAAAGAGAAAAAAAAATGGAGGTCTTCATTATTCCTGCAGAGATCCATCCTTTGCCCCTCCCCCCATCCCACTGTACACTCAAACTGCGTATTAACATTAATTTTCAGCATTACTGAGAAAAAATCCAGTAATGATTTTGGTGCATGAACACTTATCGAACATAACCTCGAACAGCCGAATTTTTTTCAAATCGCTCGTGTTCGCCGAACGGCTCGAACACCGCCCAAAACAGATAGAATTTGAGATTGGCAAACAGTTCGAGTCGAACACCGCTCATCTCTAGTTAAGGGCATTATGCAATATATGGCATGTCACTCGTAACCACTGACTGATGTTATCCCTGACAGCGACATCTTCAGTTTGAGTCAGTGTTCTACACAGAGAAGTTTGCCTAATCATCTTTGACTTAAAGGTATAATTTTTAGACAGGCTTTTTTTTTTTTAATTTAAAAAAAGATGAAAAGTCACAGCGCTTTGTTATTAAATAAGCTGTTGGTTACTACCGAGTTACTATCTGTTTTTTGGTGAGGTCACTTTAACATTGCTAAGGTTGTGTTTGGATTAAAAAGATTGAAAGGAACTGGATACAGTCCTAGGAGACCTCACAGTGTTATACACATCTTTTCAGATCAACTTAAGTACCTGTGATTTTATTTTTTTAAAAATTGAGATAAATTTGAATTTAGGAATAGAGTTCTAGTCCTCTTGCATCCAAGTTTGCCACCACTGTGACATGGGGAAAGTGGTGATAAGAATCACCCATGCCTTCCTTGTCTTTCCTTTGGTGTTGATACAGTATATCTACAATCTTTTACTTACTAAAGCAAAATTTGTTTACAATATGTTAATTTCTTTCAATTTTGTTAAGTCAACTTCTTTTTTTTTCAGACCTGGAACTAAAAACAGAAGAATCCTAGTAGCAAAGAGAAGGTTACAGAGGCACTCTGCCTGCATGTTTGTTTGGATTAAAACTAGTGTTGAGCTTTCCGATACTGAAATATCGGGTATCGACCAATATTAGCGGTATCGGAGTTTCGTAACTGAGTTCCGATACTTTTAGAATATCGAATACCGGAATCGGAAGTTCCCAAAATGCCTGCGCTCTGCAGTGTCTTTGAAGGATGACAAGCTGGATGGCAGCGCTCAGCTTACTGTACTTGTCATTTAGTGTAAAGGATTTATTAAAAAAAATAATAGTGTTTTCATGCACCGTCTCCTTAAAAAAGCTGGCCGGCTATTCAGCAGCGGCATACACCGGTACCCGACAATTTACAACAGAAAGAATAAAGCATCACACATAGATTAGATAGATATAAACATGTCAGTCACATATATATGAAGTACAGTGACAGCGTTGCTTACTGTACTTGTCATTTAGTGTAAAGGATTTATTTAAAAAAATAATAGTGTTTTCATGCACCGTCTCTTTAAAAAAGCCGGCCGGCAATTCAGCAGCGGTACCCGACAATTTACAACAGAAAGAATAGAGCATCACACATAGATTAGATAAATAGAAACATGTCAGTCACATATATAAGAAGTACAGTGATAGTGTTGATTACTGTACTTGTCATTTAGTGTTAAAATAAAGGATTTATTTTTAAAAAAATTGGAGTGGGGTTCCCCGTAATTTTAGTCTCTAGCGGAGGTTAAGCAGACGGCTGGGGCAGATGTTTGAAGCCTGGGAAGGGGGTAATACCCACGGAGCTTCCCAGGCTACTAATATCAGCCCCCAGCTGAATACCTAGCCTTTACTAGCTATTAAAATGGGGGACCCCCCAAAAAAATGACGTGGGGTCCCCCCTATTTTAATAGCTAGCAAAGGCTAGGCAGACAGCTGGGGGCTGATATTAATAGCCCAGGAAGGGTGCCATGAATATTGGCCCCCTCCCAGGCTAGAAACACCAGCCGTCAGCGGCCCAGAAATGGCGCATCCATAGGATGCGCCAATTCTGGCACTTAGCCTCGCTCTTCCCACTGCCCTATAGCGGTGGCAGTGGGGTAATAGGGCTGGGGTTGATGTCAGCTTATAATGCCAGCTGACTTCAAGCCCAGATTAGTAATGGAGAGGCGTCTATAAGACACCCCCATTACTAACCACATAGTCAAAGTTAAAAAAAAAACACAAACACCCAGAATAAAGTCCTTTAATTAAAATATAGACACAATTCTTTATTGTTCTAAATTAAACCATACTTACCATCACACCCATTCCAGCTGAAGCCAACGATCTCCTGCAATAAAAGAAAAATAATAAAGCAACATCATCCTTACGTCAATTTTTTTTTAATTATTTCAGGAAATTCATGAAATAATTAAAAAAAAATTGACGTGGGGCTTCGCACTATATTTGTGTCCAGTCAGGTACAGCAGGCAGGAACGGGCTGCCCCCAACCACCAGCTGCCTATTTGTACCTGGCCGGACACAACAATATAGCGAAGCCCTTTTTTTTATTATTATTTCATGAAATAATTAAAAAAAAATTGAAGTGTGGCTTCGCACTATATTTGTGTCCAGCCAGGAACAGCAGGCAGGAACGGGCTACCCCCAACCACCAGCTGCCTATTTGTACCTGGCCGGACACAAGAATATAGGGAAGCCCTTTTTTTTTTTTAATATTTCATGAAATAATTAAAAAAAAATTGAAGTGGGGCTTCGCACTATATTTGTGTCCAGCCAGGTACAGCAGGCAGGAACGGGCTGCCCCCAACCACTAGCTGCCTATTTGTACCTGGCCGGACACAACAATATAAGGAAGCCCTTTTTTTTATTATTATTTCATAAATTTCATGAAATAATTTAAAAAAAAAATACGTGGGCTTCGCCCTATTTTTGTGTCCAGCCAGGTACAACTAGGCAGCGTAGGGAGGCCCAAGCTTTCTGGGCCCCACCCGCTGCAAATTGCAGTCCACATCCACCCCGGAAAATGGCGCGTTCATAGAAGCACCATCTTCTGGCGCTGTACCCAACTCATCCAGGGCCCTGGTGCGGTGGCTCACTGGGTAATAAAGGGGTTAGGGCCAGCTTGGCATTATCAGCTGGCACTAAGCCCGAAATTCATGGGGTCACGCCAATATTAGACATGACCGCCATGAATTTCTAGTAAAGTATTTAAAAAAAAACAACACCCAGAATAAAGTCCTTTAATTGAAATAAACACACAATTCTTTACTGTTCTAAATTAAACCATACTTACCATCACGCCCATTCCAGCTGAAGCCAACGATCTCCTGCAATAAAAGAAAAATAATAAAGCAACATCATCCTTACCTTTCGATGGTTCCCAGGACAGCTCCAGCTCTGCTACATCGAGATGACAGGCTGGACCGCAGCAGAAAGCTGCCATCCAGCCTGTCATCCCGCAGACACTGAGAAGCGCAGGCATGCTTGCGCTCTGCAGTGTCTGGCTGTGACGGCATCCAGATGAGCCGTGTCATGTCCAATGAACTCAGCTCACCTCATGCACGTCACTGACAGCGTGGGAAAATTCTCCTGCACTCAGCGCTTCAGCAGGAGAATTCTCTCACGTTCACCGCATGCGCAGGAGAATTCTCCCACGCTGTCAGTGACGTGCATGAGGTGAGCTGAGTTCATTGTCGGCTCATCTGGATGCCGTCACAGCGAGACACTGCAGAGCGCAAGCATGCCTGCGCTTCTCAGTGTCTGTGGGATGACAGGCTGGATGGCAGCTTTCTGCTGCGGTCCAGCCTGTCATCTCGATGTAGCAGAGCTGGAGCTGTCCTGGGAACCATCGAAAGGTAAGGATGATGTTGCTTTATTATTTTTCTTTTATTGCAAGAGATCGTTGGCTTCAGTTGGAATGGGCATGATGGTAAGTATGGTTTAATTTAGAACAATATAGAATTGTGTGTTTATGTCAATTAAAGGACTTTATTCTGGGTGTTTGTGTTTTTTTTAACTTTGACTATGGGGTTAGTAATGGGGGTGTCTTATAGATGCCTCTCCATTACTAACCTGGGCTTGATGTCAGCAGGCATTATAAGCTGACATCAACCCCAGCCCTATTACCCCACTGCCACCGCTACAGGGCAGTGGGAAGAGTGAGGCTAAGTGCCAGAATTGGCGCATCCTATGGATGCGCCATTTCTGGGCGGCTGATGGCTGGTGTTTCTAGCCTGGAAGGGGGCCAATATTCATGGCACCCTTCCTGGGCTATTAATATCAGCCCCCAGCTGTCTGCCTAGCCTTTGCTAGCTATTAAAATAGGGGGGACCCCACGTCATTTTTTTTTTGGGGTCCCCCATTTTAATAGCTAGTAAAGGCTAGGTATTCAGCTGGGGGCTGATATTAGTAGCCTGGGAAGCTCCATGGGTATTACCCCCTTCCCAGGCTTCAAACATCTGCCCCAGCCGTCTGCTTAACCTCCGCTAGAGACTAAAATTACGGGGAACCCCACGCCAATTTTTTTTTTAATAAATCCTTTATTTTAACACTAAATGACAAGTACAGTAACCAACTCTGTCACTGCACATCTTATATATGTGACTGACATGTTTCTATCTATCTAATCTATGTGTGATGCTCTATCTTTCTGTTGTAAATTGTCGGGTACCGCTGCTGAATTGCCGGCCGGCTTTTTTAAAGAGACGGTGCATTAAAACACTATTATTTTTTTAAATAAATCCTTTACACTAAATGACAAGTACAGTAAGCAACACTGTCCCTGTACTTCTTATATATGTGGCTGACATGTTTCTATCTATATAATCTATGTGTGAAGCTCTATTCTTTCTGTTCTAAATTGTCGGGTACCGCTGCTGAATTGCCGGCCGGCTTTTTTAAAGAGACGGTGCATTAAAACACTATTATTTTTTTAAATAAATCCTTTACACTAAATGACAAGTACAGTAAGCAACACTGTCCCTGTACTTCTTATATATGTGGCTGACATGTTTCTATCTATCTAATCTATGTGTGAAGCTCTATTCTTTCTGTTCGAAATTATCGGGTACCGGTGTATGCCACTGATGAATTGCCGGCTTTTCATGTTTCACTGTGAGCACTGTTCCCATCGATTTGGGCAACCACCTCCCCCAATACATTCTACATTATTGTTAGTTGTTTTCCTTCATGTAGAATTAACCTACAAGGAATGAAAGGGTTTATTTTCATTCCAATATTTGTGTCCCATTGACTTG
Source organism: Phyllobates terribilis (assembly GCF_046119375.1). Lineage (NCBI taxonomy): Eukaryota > Metazoa > Chordata > Amphibia > Anura > Dendrobatidae > Phyllobates > Phyllobates terribilis. The sequence continues at coordinate 292,205,917 of NW_027362771.1, forward strand.
CATTGGTTTCCGGTATCGGAATCGGCGATATCCGATACTTTTTGAGTATCGGCCCGATCCAATCCGATCCGATGTTTCCTGATATCGGAAGGTATCGCTCAACACTAATTAAAACATAATCCAGCCAAGTATTAATAGCGATTATGATGTAATTCTTAGGAACATAAGCACTATAAACTTAAGGTCTTTAAAAAATGCTTCATTCGCAAATTTCTTTAATAAAAGACAAAAAAATTAACAATCACACAAATCAAAGAGATGTTTTTACTTTTTAAAGACTTTACGTTGTTAGTTCTGAAAATGCAGGTACCTTCAAATACGGTAGAATTTAAAAATTGTAACACTGTAAAAAAAAATACAGTTTCCTTAGGGAGTGACACCATTAAGAAAAGACATAAAAATATTTTTTTAAATCACGCTTTGCAACACAGCACTGAAAAGTAAAAGCATTTACATATCAAAAAATCATTTAGCAAATAACCATAAAAACAATCACGTGGAGACATTTAAAGATGAACCGTATTTTAATTCCTATTTCATAAATCAATAGTAAACATGAAAGTAAGAAACTTTCTAATATATCTTATCAGAGAAATCATCTTCTTTCTCCTATTGGACTGTTTCACTCATTTTCAACATTTTAAATTCTTGGGTAAAATCTGTGTTAAGTCAAGAAGACTGATTTTTACATTACTAAGTTAGGAGATGATAGCTGGTACTGATAACATTCTATATAGACGGAAGAATGGAGAAGGTGGGAGGAGCTCTGCCTTTAGCTCCTCCTTCCTCTTCCACCCTTCCTTTCTCAAAAAATCTCATCTGTAGTGACAGTCATCTCCTATCTCAGTAATGGAAAAATCTGTCTTCACTGAATACAGATTTTACCCAAGAATTGAACATTTTTAGAACGAAGGAACAGTCCAGGCTGAGAAAAGAGCAGATTTCTCTGATAAGATATATTACAAAGTTTCTTATTTTCATGTGTACTATTGATTATGAAATAAGAATAAAACACTGCTTCATAACAAAGAATGGCCTGATAAAAACATACCTAGAGATAACAATATCACAAAGTAGTTAAAAACATATGTCCCACACATCCAGTCTGCCTGCACGCCTAAACTAAAAATTAAATGGTTTGTCCACTACTGGACAACTCCAGCCTAATCAATTCAGGACTCTAAGTAAAAGAAAAACTATCTATAATCAGTGCTGCTGTAGAGTGACATAACTTTTTGTGTCACATGTTGGCTGCAGCCAATGGTTGGACCTCCTTGATGACAGAAAATTGATGAGCTTCAGCCTACGTGATACAACAAGTAACATCACCCTCTGGTAACAACAGCGCCGCCATCACAAGAATGGTTCCACTGCATGAGGCGAGAATAAATAGATTTTATTTTTATAAGCGTGTTGAATTGATTAAGCTTATTAAGCTATTAGCGGACAACCTCTTTAATAAGAAGAAATGTCTGGAGATGAGTAAACTTAAAGGGGTCTCTCTGGGAATAATTTTTCCCTTCTCATCTGCTTACACTAGGTTAAAATAATAAGCTTACTCACCTTGCCCAGGACTAGAGCTGCTTTCCATTTTTTCTCACAGTCTGTTGACAAGCTGCTGTTAGGGCATATCTAACGGGTCCATGAATGTTGCAGCAAAAAAAAAAAAAATCAGCAAGATCTCTTCTAGGGAAGGAGGTATTAAATCACTGATTAGAGACTGTAATAATCATCATTTCAGTCAGTTCACGCCCATTCATTGCAGCTATCATTAAAGGGGCTCTCCGAGAATGATATAAAATAGCGCTCTTGATATAATTCAAACTGCAGTCCATCCTAGTCACATGTCAGTGCGGAATGTAGACTGAAGACTAGTGTTGAGCGAATTTATACGGCATTTCAAATTCGGGTTCGTGTTCGGAGTTCCGGCTTGTTCGCGCCAAAAAATCAGCTCCACCCATGAACATCCCTGATTTGCCAAATCAGGGATGTTCATGAGCGGAGCCATTTTTTTTGGCGCGAACAAGCCGGAACCCGGGACATGAGCCCGAATTTGAAATGCCGAACAAATTCGCTCAACACTACTGAAGACATACAGCTCCCAAGATCTCTGTCTCAATTGACCTGTAGCACACATTCCTCAGCATGGTTGTAATATGTGAAGAAATTAATATCTCCCTCACTGAGCATAATGGGGGTTATCTCCAGCTTGCTCCTCCTCAATGTTTATTTGTTTTCCAGTTGGACACAGTCAGTCTCTGTGTACTGTATTAAAGCTATCAGACAGAGAAAGAGCGGAAGATGAAGCTCCAGATCTCCTTGCCGAGCACAAGATGGGTTAAAAAATATAGCTTCACATATCACAGCCATGCTCCCATTTGCCCATGGAGTATATATAGTACAGCAACATTTTGTTGCTCTGTCTTTGCACAAAAGATGGAAGTATGCACCTCTAAAATAGTCATACCCAAGGAGGTTTTTACAAGTAATAAATAAATAAATGCATAAAAAAAGAACAGACATTATTTCTCTTATACAGACTTTCTTTTTATTTATAAAGCTTAAATTTAAATCCCAAATTCATTTTTTAAGAATAAAAATTGCTATACTGATATGATAATCTATTATTGATTACTATTTGCTAGGTGATAAGTTGTAAATTTATCCAGTTAATTATATACCTGCAGGTTATAATTATTGTCAGCAATGCCATGGAAGTTCTAGGTCATCATAACTATGTAACACTTTATTTTTCTATGATGTGCATTGAAAGCTTTATGGAGCATTTTCACATTTTATACACAGGTTATAACTTGCTTAGTCTACTTACAATTTTGCATTCCATCCAAATAATGTACAATGCTGTATGTAGCATAAGGCTATTCATAACAAAATGTGGTGAAACAAGACTCTATTTAAAATATCACGCTTATTAAAGGGGTTATTTCAAGTTTTTAAACAGATAAAACTACAAAGTGCTTGTAAAAACAATCAAGTTTGCAATGTATTTTCTGTTAAAAATCTTCTCCTTTCTCAAGAATGGAGGGATTTTAAATTTTCTAGTGTATAGTTTACGAAATAGAAATCAGATGATGGCGCTTTCACCTCAGTGGTAAAGGATTCCTCAGGAAGGGGTAAAAATTGTTGGTATACCAAAAAAATTGTGAAAATAAATATGTATTTTAAGAAAAATTTATAAAAATAATTGCTGAGCAGTTGAGCTCAAGCAACCAATATTTTATTAAAAACAAGGGGAAATACACAATTTGTTTTGGCAACAACTAGACTTCATCCGGTGTCTGCAATAAAATGTCCCATGGAACCATTTTATACCTGTTCCACTTAAAGGTGGGTGGAATTTCCAAAGTAACAGGTGCACTGGCTCCTCATTTGTAATATACATACCAAAAAAGTTAAAAGTATTAAATATTTTTTTTTCTCGCATATAATAAATATATCTACTATATAATCGGCTTATCCCGTCTGTCTGTCTGTCCAGAAAATCCCGCGTCGCTGATTGGTCCCGGCCACGGCCAATCAGCGACGCGGGATTTCAGAACAAGATGGCGGCCGTTAGCGGCTCATCTGCCGCACGGAGGTCAGCGGTGATGCAGCCGGGAGCTGACCGGCTAGCTCGCAGCGGAAGTACCCGCACAGGCAGCGCCGCTCCCCGATCCTCACTAACACGGTTCGCTGATTGGTCGCGGCCGCCGGCCGCGACCAATCAGCGATATTGCCGCCAAATTTAAACACCGCTCTGCGGCCAATTGGCCCTGGATTTAAAATAAGTACGCCACCGTAGGGAGATAGCAGGGTGCTTATACTCAAGTCATTAAATTTTCCCAATTTTTTGTTGTAAAATTAGGAGTCTTGGCTTATACTCAGGTCACCGCGCACAGACAGCATGTGACCCCCGGCTGCAGCTGGCTCTTGCTTCCGCTTATGTCACGAGTATTTGCGGCTGCAGCCAAGGGGTCTCCTGTTTCGCGTTCCATGGTGAGTGATGGGCTGTGGGCGGCGTTATCCCCCATCCCGTCACACCCGGCATCCACCGCACGCGCATTCATTGACAGAGCGCACATTGGATGCTGGGTGTGACACCATGGGGGATAACCCCGCCCACAGCTCATCATTCACCATGGTGCGCGGAACAGGAGACCCCTGGCTGCAGCCGCAAATAGTCGTGATGTAAGAGGAAGCAAGAGCCGGCTGCAGCCGGGGGAATTACGTGCTGGCTGTGCGTGGTCAGCAATGTTGTCACGAGCAGTATTGACAACATGACGTAATTACAAAATTCATTATGGGCCCCGGGGGGATACATTGGGGGGTTAATTTAAAGTAGTGCACAATCCATTTAAATACTGCTTCGCTGATTAGTCGCGCCCGGTCGGCCGCATACATATTCTAGAATACCCAATGCGTTAGAATCGGGCCACCATCTAGTCTTATTATATTTGTAAAAAACAACCTGCAAAAGAAAATAAAGACCAGGAGAAAACAAAGTGGGATCAGAAGAAATAGACTTTCACAAGCCCAGTAAAGAAAGTTTACAGACAATAAAGATTTTAAATCTGTCTAGTCATTTACTAAATGAAGGGGAAAGAGAGCCCTCCTTAATAAAAGTCTAAAATTCTGTCCATCACAAAATGCTGATGGTTTTCACCTATTTCTAAATCTGAACACTTTTATACGTAAGCGGACACTACCTAGACATTTTTTATTAAAACAAAACAAACATCTTTATAAAAACAACCCCATAGAGGATGACAATTACATGTGCTTCTCCCATGTTCTAGAAGCAAATTTTCCTCTGATAGTAGTCTAAGGCTTAGGCTACGGCCCCACTATCAGTATTCAGTCACTATTTTTTCTCAGGAGTGGGAGTCAAAACCAGCTGAGGAACAATCTGAGAAAAGGTGTAATAGAAACAAGTCACCAATTCTGCATTTGTCACCCACTCCTGGTTTTGGCTCTCACTACTGAGAAAAAATACTGACCGAATACTGACCAAATACTGAGAGTGGGGCCGTGGTGTTATTTAGATACCAGTTTTTAACAAGTGCTAGCCGAGTTTTTCATGGATAGCACTCATACCTATGATAGTCTATGGGGTTGTTCACATGTCCGGGATTTTTTGCGGAGTGAGCGGTCCTTGCAAAATCGTGAAGACATATCCGATATTGATCTAAATGTTGGATCAAACTTGACAATGAAAATCTATGAGTCCATGAAATATTCAGACAGCACTCGGATGCCATCCATGTGATGTTAATTTTTCACAGACTGATAGATAGTATAAGGGCTCATCCTCATCTGCGGATGAGTGGAATCCGATAAAAAAAACGGATTGCATTCTGACCAATATTAGTCATTGAATCTGTGTTCATCTGCAATTTTTTTTCTCAGCTTGGATTGGACTGAGAAAAAAATCGTAGCATGCTGTGAGTGGTCACGTAAGAGAAAAATGGCGTAGGATCCCCCATAATTTTGCTCACCAGTTGAGGGAAAGCCGACAGCTGAGGGCTGATGTTTATAGCCTGGGAAGGGGGTAATAAACATGGAGATTCCCAGACTATTAATATCAACTCACAGCTGTATATTTAGCATTTACTGATTAAAATGGGTTATCCCCCCCCCCAAAAAAAAGACGTGGGGTCCCCCCTAAAATTAATAACCAGCAAAGGCTAGGCAGACAGCTGCCGGCTAATATTTAAAGGCCACGAAGGGCGCTATGGAAATTGGCACCTTCCCAGACTAAGAAAATCAGCCCTCAACCGCACAAGAAGTGGCACATACATAAGATGCGTCAATTCTGGTCTTTAGCCTCTGCTTTTCCCACTTGCCCTGGTGCGGTGGCAAGTGGGGTAATAGTATTGGGATTGATGTCTTTAATTTGTCAGCTTATAGATGCCCCTCCGTTGTCAACTTATAGACACCTCTCCATTACTAACCCCTGGGCTTGATGTCAGCTGACAATACAAAGCTGACATCAACCCTTATACGGATGCTAGGTGAGAAAAATCGCATTGTATTCGCACGACCCTCGCATGACACTTGTCCGACTTTTCAGGAACAACATCGGACTGATTTTTTTTAACACAGATGGGTATGAGCCCTGAGGTGCAGAAACTTTTTCTTTCTCAGTGAAAAACTAATGAAACTCTGAGCAGACTCTCATGAAACTCTGATAACACTCTGATTAAAATCTGATAAACTTTGATCAAAATCCTTTGTATCATTTTTTAAAAAACTGAATGAGCCAAAGGAGAGAGGAATCTGCAGGAGCTCACTGCCCACGGGAAGCTGGAGGCCGAGAACAGTGTGCCCCTTAAGATAGAACATTAGAAAAACCCTTTCGTACAAGAAAAAGATACAGATTCTACATTTCTATTCCTCCTAGTTTTCACTCTATGTGTACCAGGCTCAGAAGTGCTGGTTTCCACCATACTGGAGGCATACTAAAGTTTCAAGTTTATTACTATTTATATCCATTTTTATGACAATTTAGTTTGAAAGTGCTAAAACAATGTTAAAGGGAATCTGTCACCAGATTTGACCTATCTAAACTATTAATATGGGCATACATGTTAAAGACTGCTGAAAAAAAACATACCTGTGTGCCTCATATCAGACACCTTATTGATAAATCATCTTTTATCACTTTATATAAATGACCTCTTCCAGGCTCTGAGGTGGACACCGCTTGGAAGGTAAGTTCACCTCTAGGACTTATTTTACATAAAGGTGGAGTTACCAGCGTGATGTGTGACGGCCGCTCTCTGCTCTCCTGATCTCGCTGCAGAGCTGTGTGTGATTATACCTAACACATCTGCAGGTTCCTCTTAGGATCAGTTAAATATTGTGATTCTATTCCTATGGAAAATTTGATTATAAAACCTGCACATATTCAAGAAACATACGTTTCACTAAAAGAACAGCTAGCGACTATGCCTATAATCACACAGTATAATGCGCAAACTGGCCCTTTCAAATATATGTTAACAAAATTCTGGCCGATACTTAAGCAGGATCCCCTTTTTGGGGAATCCCTACCTGACCTCCCCAAATTCGTCTTTAGAAAGGCTAAAAATATAGGAAACATTGATAGCCCCTACAGTTAAAAACCCAGTTGGTGGGGGGCATCTCTTATTTGTAATCTCCTTGGAAGCAACAACTTGGCAAATTTTTTAAAACTGTTTTTTTTTTAACTGTGGTTTTAGCTATGGCTGTAGACATATCTCCAACACCGATAGAAAACCCTGCAATGAGATTAACAACTCCACCGGGATGGAGACTTGTCAAATTAGGGGCCATATTACCTGCCATACTAAAGGCGCTATTTACGCCATCATTTGCCCGTAGGCTGTACAATAAAAAGGCTTCAAGAGCGGATAAGAGAATATGTGTACAACATCAAATGGGGTTTTAATGGCCACCCCCTCTCCCATCATTTTCTTATTAAACACCACTGTTCTTTTAAGGGAGCTAGATTCCTGGGTCTGGCGAATATCATTATGGATTGATGGGGCAGCGATTTTATGGTACGTATGTCATGGACGGAATCCAAATGGATTTTTAATGTGAATACTCTTACACCTAGTGGCCTCAGCCATGACATAAAACTTTTTGTCTTTAACTAAACCTTTATGTAGCACTTGTGGTGTGGTCCTTTAGTCTCTGAGTTCATTTCTTGGCTCACTTGGCTCTCTCCGAGTGGTGGCGTGCAAGGTTGGGGGGCATGTGGCAATTTGCGTGTTGACTTGTGTATGTGTGGGATTTCTTTCCCTCTGTAATCTTAAACCGAAAATATAACATACCGGTTCATGTGCCTATTTTTTTAACATACAGTATGTCTTTTTCCCTCTTGTGGGCAGTATATGCAGATGGCCGTATGTGTCCTTTGTGGACACCCATATATTTTGCAATGAATATTTTGTGATGTGTGTATACATCTATATATGCTTCTTCTGTAGTTCAGGTAGTTCCTTTTGCTAATAAATTATGTTTGTATATGTTTTATGTACATTTTATTTTGTCATTATATACTTGTCATTATTTAACCATAATCTAGCTAACCTGCTGCAGGACAGGGACAGAAAAGCCACTAGGAATAGCATGTTAACAGTCTTCTCTGACAAAGGAAATCAAGTTTTCCGAAACTCGTAAGGACTAGGACTTGTGAATCGCACTGGCTTCCGTGGACTATGTGACGTCAAGCACTGCTGTTCTCGTGGCTGCATTATCTTGTTGTTTTGCGTCCAGGCACACCATCGGCTGGGGCTGCCTGTTTGCTACATTGTAGCTCCACTTGCTTCTTTATTTCGCCAAGGACCTCCGTACGACTGCTGAGTGTGGCTCTTCTTTCAAATGGTTGCAACTAAGAACTTTGCTGGACTGCAATCACTGTTCAACAAGGTTTTTGCTTCCTGCATGAAACTGGATAAATGTTATCGGAATTGTCGTGCTGAGTTCAGAAATAACTTCAGAATTGCTCTATAACATAAGATTTTTGAGAAAAATGAATTTATATGTATACATTGAATACTGTCAATTTCGTAGTAGCATGTGACTTTCCGAATGCAAAAGTCAGCAACAGCGATCATGTTTAGAAATGTTTTGCCATTGATTTTAATTTATAATCACTGTCCGATGATTCACGGACAAGATTCCAACAATAGTCACCCAGCATCGAGGAACTCCACCTCCCCTGGTACCATTTCTCCATCTGGGAAATGTCTTGATGAAACCTTTCACCATGTTCATAACTTACAGTGCCGAGGTTTGGTGGGAAAAAGTCAATGTGTGAATGAAGGAAATGTATTTTAAGTGACATGTTGCACTTCATTGACTTGTAAGCCTGAAGAAGACTTTCAAACTGATAGGTATCAAAGGTAGACATTGCCATTGTGTAGCAAGACAGCCTTCAAACTTAAGACTTCTGAATCAATGAATAGTTGCCATTCCCTTGGGTCATGGTCAACTCCAAGGACAGAAAGCAATCCAGTAATATCACTGCAAAAAGTGAGACTGTCAGCTTGACTGAAATATTTGGTCAAATCTTCATGACGACTGCGAAATACTGAAATTTTTGTACCTGGCTGCAACAGATTCCACCCTTGCAACCTTGATCAAGGAAGTTCTGCCTGACTCTTTGATAAAACTAAATCTCTGACCAGATCGTTGAGTCTTGCTTGAGATATTAAACGTGGAGCAGTTGAAATTGATGGTTCGAAATCTGAATCAGCAGCAGCTTCCATCTCTAATGAATCAACCGTCATTTCATCGTCATCTTCTATTCTCCACACTGGCGGTGGTTTTGGAACTGGCAGACTTTCATCATGTGCCACTGGTCTAATTGCAGAAGCAAGGTTGGGATATTCAATAGACCTCCTGCTCTTAGAAGAAAAACTGGATACATTCGTCATGCAGAAGTAACAATCTGTTATATGGTCCTTCTGCTCCCTCCAGATTGGAATGGCAAATGGCATCAATGGTTGCACACCCTTCAGCCACGACCTCAAACTCGTAGCGCTAGATGAGCAGCATATATGAGGAGCCCATGCTCTGCCTTGGTCACCAATTTTGCATCCAAAATATAACTCATACGCCTTGTTAACAACTGCAGTTATACTCCTTTTCTGGGCTTTAAAGGTATAATCTCCACCTATATAACAAAAGAGGTCACTGCTATTGTGACATTGACGCGACATTGACATGACATTCTGCAACTCGTTACTTATTAAACAGTTTTGCTCCTTATGAAATTTTCTGCAAAACAGAAGAAACACATGAAGAGTACAGCGTCGTTACTGCTGCTATTATATAATGCTACTTGAAAATAGACTGACAGTTGTGTCTGGGCATGCCTAAGAGTGCACAACTAATGCAATGCATGATTTGACAGGGCTTAAGTGCTGTATATTATAAATATTAATTAATATTATAATTAATAATACTATATTATAATAAAGAGAGTCCATATTATGACTTTCATTAGTTATTGCTACCAAAAATACACTTCTGAAATAAAAAGTTTAATATACCATATTGTAATTTTGGGGTGGAAAAGAGGAAAAAAATATTTTTATAAGATGGGGATCCGTTTTATAGTCTGAATAGGTATCTTACCTGGGGGGAGGTGGAGCGAGGGTCACAGGAGGCAGAGTCCTTTAGGAGGCTGGCAAATGTGGAGGATTGTTGCGGAACCTGGGTGCGAGAAGGCGGTGCTCCAGCAGCGGGGAATTGCTGTGGTGGCGGAGCAGGATCACAGGGCCCTCCAATCCCTCCCTCAGGGACCTGGCGGCTGCAGCAGAAGAGGTGAGATGCTGTGGGGCCAGGGCCTGTGGCCTGGCTTGGGCTGGGGCCTGTGGCCTGGCTGGGGCCCGGGTCTGTAGTATGGCTGGGGCTGTGGCCTGGCTGGGGCTGGGGCCTGTGGACTGGCTGGAGCCAGTGGTCTTGTTGGGGCTGGGGTGTGTGGTCTGGCTGGGGCCTGTGGACTAGTTAGGGGCTGGGGCCTGTGGTCTGGATGGGGGCTGGGGCCTGTGATCTGGCTGGGGACTGTGGTCTGTGGGGACTATGACTGGCTGGGTGCTGTGGTCTGGCTGGGAGCTGGGGCCTGAGTACTGGCTGGGGGCTGGGGCCTGTGGTCTGGCTGGGACTGAAGCCTGTAGTCTGGCTGGGTACGGGGCTGTGGCCTGGTTGGGTCCGGGGCCTGTGTCTGGCTGGGGGCTTGGGCCTGTGGTCTTGCTTGGGGTCTGTAGTCTGCCTGGGGCCGGCGTCGGGCTGAGAGCGGCGTGTGCTGCTGTTTCGGTGGCCACAGCCATCTGAAGCTGTGATCTACAGAAAATAGATCACGGCTTCAGGAAGATGACAGTGGCCATCGGAAAGCCAATCTGCCGCACCGCCACACTGCCGCTCTGCCGCACCGCTGCTCTGCCTCACCGCCACACTGCCGCTCTTCCACACCGCTGCTCTGTTGCAACGCCACTCAGCCTCACCGCACCTTCTCTTCTGCTGCTGCCGCGTTCCTGAAGGAAGGAAGGAGCGGAGGGTCCTGCGATCCCGCTACACCACCACCGCAGGTATCCAGTAAGCTAAGGTTCAGACCATAAGATGCACTCCCCATTTTCCTCCAAAATTTGGGGGGAAAAAAGTGCGTCTTAAGGTCCAAAAAATACAGTAAGTGCCAATTTATTATGCACTATGTACAGTCCTTATCATTATAATCGTAAAATGAAAATATCTCGGAAGTGGTACGTGCTATAGAATTCTGATTACATTTCTGAAATCAGCGCCTCAAAATACATAAAGATAACATATTTTAAAACAGGAAACAGAAAAAAAGTTAAAATTTGTTGACCAGTGAAATTGGTTAACAGGGTAATTACCTACTTGGTGTGTGTATAGTGTTTTTTACTATGTTTGGTGAGTTTTTTAACGTGTTACTGGATGCATATTGACGCATGTGCTATAATGGTAGGGTGGACAAATTAGGCTGGTCTCCATACTTCAATTTTTACAAATCACCTATTTGCAGCCTGGTTTGTCACCTACCACAAAGCTTGCTATTCAGCGCACAGTGTACATATACAGTCTTTTTTTTTATTGTGTTTTTTATTGGTGTTCATTTACTTATATACCTGTTGTGCTATTGATGTATACATAAAGTTTTTTTTGCAATTTAGCACACTTGTTGTGGGTCCTACGTGTTCATGGGAAGGACATACTAGCGCAAAGGTATATACCTATTTGTTTTTTTATAGTGAATCTTATTTAAGTTTGCACACATTGTGAAACATACCTGTTTGCAGCTTTTGTTTTCTCCCATAGGCTGTCCTTCTTTGAAGGCTTTTAGTGCAGGTGTCTTTCATTTTATGTCCAATATGGTTATATGCTATTGACCACCTAATGGGGTATTTTATGTTGGACTGTGTTGGCAGTCTATGGTTAGTGGCCACCAAATTAATCTAATTTTTGTAATTTTCATCTAATATCTGTCCTGTGGCATATGTTTGCCTATTTTGTAGCTTTTTTCTTTTCAGCCATAATGGTGGACATGTCCTTGCTGTCTCTCAGGCCCCTCTTTTTTTTATTTTTGTTTTTTGAAATTTGAATTTGCCAGGTTTGGTTCTCTTTCTATCTTTCTTTCTCTCTCTCTCTTTCTCTCTTTCTCTCTTTCTCTTCCTTACTACGTAAAAGCATTACATATCTGTGCTTGGACAGCCCTAATCTTTTATACTGGCTGGGATAAACCCCCATAATTGGCTGTCCTAGACCATGTGATGTGATAGCTGCAAGTCATTATAATGAAGCCTGCCTGGCCATTCCTATTGTCATTTGCCCACTCTGTGACTCTTCCGTAGTGTGGGAAATGTCACTTGGCATCCTTTTTGTTGGGAAGAAGTGGCGGAGGGTGATCAACCGCAATAATCAAGTTGCAAACTGTTTGAATTTGTAGTAACATGTGAATTTCAGGAAAATTGTCTCAAATTTGATTGTCTGTGGATCGAACTAATCATCTCTAGAGAATACTGAATATTTTGTAATTTGAATTCCCTAGTTTTGCTGAAATGTTCAAAAAATTTCTATTTGTGGCAAATCATAAGCACTGCAAAGACTCCAATTGCCCTGAAATGACATGTTTAACATCCTGAGGTCTCCTAAGACTGTATTAAAGGGGTTCTCCACTACTTGGACACCATGAGAAATCCCCTCTTATAAAACATTAACAACCTATACTCACCTCTGGTGCTAGCGCTGTTCCAGCAATGATGGCACTTACCCTCTCAGGGCTCTCATGACGTTGTTATGTCACACAACAATTGCAGTTAATCTCACCTCCTTCACCTCTCACTTCTTTCAGATATAACTGTGGAAGTCAGCAGCTCTCACTTCTTCTGGGTCAATTTCAACAAATTCATATGAGAGTGATGGGGCCACAGATTGGTTGCAGAGCTCGTGTGACATAACAACATCATGAAAACACGAAAGAGCCAGTGCCATCATCATTGAAATGGTGCTGACACTGAAGGTAAGTATAGGCTGTTGTTATTTAATAAGGTTGTTCCAAGTTGTGAACATCCCCTTAAAACACCTTACAAGTTCTTTAACACTTGCACAGCCTCATTTATGTCAGTGGCCTAATCATATAGGGAAATGGATAAACTGATTGCAAAACTGTTGTTTACTTCTGTGTTGTGACACACACTATCTATACAATTTCTTCACAATTTTATGACTTTCTATTCGTATCTCATAGCAAAGTTGTGGGGTGGTACATCCAGATTCACCACAAAATGTTTGCTTTATTTATTATATTTATTTTTGTTCAGGGTATGATAATGCCTCCTGATTGGCTATGTTATACCGTGTGATAGCTGCAAGTCATTATGAAGAAGACGTCAGGCCTCACCTGAGGTTATGTGAGCCTTCTCCGGATTATGCAATGTTCTGCAATACAGTTATATGAAAAAGTTTGGGCACCCCTATTAATCTTAAGCTTAATGTTTTCTTAAAATTGGTGCTTTTGCAACAGCTATTTCAGTTTGATATATGTAATAACTGTGTGACACAGTAATGTTTCTGCATTGAAATGAGGTTTATTGTACTAACAGAAAATGTGCAATCTGCATTCAAACAAAATTTGACAGGTGCATAAGTATGGGCACCCTTATAATTTTCTTGTTTTAAATACTCCTACATACTTTTTACTGACTTACTAAAGCACTTTTTTTGGTTTTGTAACCTCATTGAGCTTTGAACTTCATAGCCAGGTGTATGCAATCATGAGAAAAGCTACTTAAAGTGGCCACTTGCAAGTTGTTCTCCTGTTTGAATCTCCTCTGAAGAGTGGCATCATGGGCTCCTCAAAACAACTGTCAAATGATCAGAAAACAAAGATTATTCAACATAGTTGTTCAGGGGAAGGATACAAAAAGTTGTCTCAGAGATTTAACCTGTCAGTTTCCACTGTGAGGAACATAGAAAGGAAATGGACGAACACAGGGACAGTTCTTGTTAAGGCCAGAAGTGGCAGGCCAAGAAAAACATCAGAAAGGCAGAGAAGAAGAATGGTGAGATCAGTCAAGGACAATCCTCAGACCACCTCCAGAGAACTGCAGCATCAACTTGCTGCAGATGGTGTCACTGTGCATCGGTCAACTATACAACGCACTTTGCACAAGGAGAAGCTGTATGGGAGAGTGATGCGAAAGAAGCCGTTTCTGCAAGCACGTCACAAACAGAGTCGGCTGAGGTATGCAAAAGCACATTTGGAGAAGCCAATTTCTTTTTGGAAGAAGGTCCTGTGGACTGATGAAACCAAGATTGAGTTGTTTGGTCATGCAAAAAGGCGTTATGCATGGTGTCAAAAAAACACAGCATTCCAAGAAAAACACTTGCTACCCACAGTAAAATTTGGTGGAGGTTCCATCATGCTTTGGGGCTGTGTGGCCAATGCCGGCACCAGGAATCTTGTTAAAGTTGAGGGATGCATGGATTCCACTCAGTATCAGCAGATTCTTGAAAATAATGTTCAAGAATCAGTGATAAAGTTGAAGTTACGCAGGTGATGGATCTTTCAGAAATACAATGATCCAAAACACCGCTCCAAATCTACTCAGGCATTCATGCAGAGGAACAATTACAATGTTCTGGAATGGCCATCCCAGTCCCCAGACCTGAATATCATTGAACATCTGTGGGATCATTTGAAGAGGGCTGTCCATGCTCGGCGACCATCAAACTTAACTGAACTGGAATTGTTTTGTAAAGAGGAATGGTCAAAAATACCTTCATCCAGGATCCAGGAACTCATTAAAAGCTACAGGAAGCGACCTTTGAACAAATTATTAAACAACATGTATGTAAGTACATGGATAAGAATGAAGTGATTAACCAGAGTCAGCATGGGTTTGTAACTAACAAGTCATGTCAGACTAACTTAATTTCCTTCTATGACAGAATCACTGACTGGGTGGATCAGGGAAATGCTGTAGATATAGTATATCTTGACTTCAGCAAAGCATTTGACAAAGTATCTCACATCATCCTTATTGAAAAAATGACCAAGTATGCAATGGACCAGGCAACTGTTAGGTGGATTCATAACTGACTTAGTGATCGGACTCAAAGGGTGGTTGTAAATGGCTTCACATCCAGCTGGATGAATGTCTCAAGTGGGGTACCACAGGGCTCCGTCCTGGGACCTGTATTGTTCAACATCTTTATCAATGATTTAGATGAAGGAATTGAGGGTAAACTGATTAAATTTGCTGATGACACAAAGCTAGGAGGGATAGCTAATACTAGAGAAGAGAGAGAGAGGATTCAAAAAGACCTAAATAAACTGGAGCAGTGGGCAGCAACCAACAGAATGGTTTTTAACAGGGAAAAATGCAAAGTACTACATCTGGGCAATAAAAATGAAAAAAGCATATACAGAATGGGAGGAATAGAGCTAAGCAACAGTACATGTGAAAAAGACTTAGGTATACTAATAGATCATAGACTGAACATGAGTCAACAGTGTGATGCAGCAGCAAAAAAGGCAAATACAATTCTGGGATGTATTAACAGAAGCATACAGTCTAGATCACGTGAAGTCATTATCGGTCTTTACTCCTCTTTGGTCAGACCTCATCTGGAATACTGTGTACAGTTTTGGGCACCACATTTTAAAAAAGACATAGACAAACTGGAGCAAGTTCAGAGAAGAGCGACCAGAATGGTGACTGGTCTGCAAACCATGTCCTATGAGGAACGGTTGCAGGATTTGGGAATGTTTAGCTTGCAAAAAAGAAGACTGAGAGGAGACTTAATAGCTGTCTACAAATATGTCAAGGGCTGTCACATTGTAGAAGGATCATCTTTATTCTCATTTGCACAAGGAAAGACTAGAAGCAATGGGATGAAACTAAATGGGAGGAGACACAGATTAGATATTAGAAAAAACTTTTTGACAGTTAGGGTGATTAATGAGTGGAACAGGCTGCCACGAGAGGTGATGAGTTCCCCTTCAATGGACGTCTTCAAACAGAGGCTGGACAGACATCTGTCTGAGATGATCTAGTGAATCCTGCTTTGAGCAGGGGGTTGGACCAGATGACCCAGGAGGTCCCTTCCAACTCTACCATTCTATGATTCTATGATTCTATGATGACTAGAGGCTGTTATTTTTGCAAAAGGAGGATCTACTAAATATTAATGTCACTTTTCTGGTGAGGTGCCCATACTTATGCACCTTTCAAATTTTGTTTGAATGCAGATTGCACATTTTCTGTTAGTACAATAAACCTCATTTCAAGGCAGAAACATTACTGTGTCCAACAGTTATTACATATATCAAACTGAAATAGCTGTTGCAAAAACACCAATTTTAAGAAAACATTAAGCTTAAGATTAATAGGGGTGCCCAAACTTTTTCATATAACTGTATGTAAAAGAGCATCACTGTGACCTAGCTTTTACTATTGGAGATGTCACACTAAAGTAAAATTATAGGGACATGGCCAGTTGCTGATTAATTACTGCCAATATGCCCTTTTATAGACATATTCTGCAGGACAATGTTGTTGTGTAATATCTGGCTACACACAAGATATAACAGAAATTGTATCTTATTCATTTTGTTTTTAATAACCTGTCTTGGTATTGTACTAATATAACTACATATGAAGTTTCTCTGTATCCTTTCCTTTTTCTGAAAGTCAAAATGAAAACACAGAAAAAGCTCATATAGACACTAGAGGATGCACAGAGTAATGGTTAGGGCTGGCATCACCACTCGGTGCACCCGGGCAAGTGCCGGGGCCCTGGAAGAACAAGGTGGGGCACACTTGCCATCGGGGACACCGGCATTCTAAGGGACCCATGAGTCAGGGAAGCCCGGTGTCAGCGCTAGCACTGCCCCCCCCCCCAAATAAAAAAAATACTCGCCTCTCCCCATTTACTACTGCTCCAGTCTCTTCAGCATCTTCTGGCTCTCTGTAATGTCTCAGGCTAGAGAGCACGATGATGTCACTACAGCGCACCCTCTGTGCTGAGCAGTGCAGAGGGTCAGGAGATGCTGAAGAGACCGGAGCAGCGGGGAAACAGGGAGAGATGAATATTTGATCCTTTTTTTTTATGTATGGAAAATTATATGGGGTCCATTTTCCTGTATGGAGCAATATATGAGGCCATTATACTGTATTGAGCAATAGATGGGGCCATTATAAACTTTAAGAAGCAATATATGGGGCTATTATATAGTGTATGGGCCCCATAATACTGTATGGAGCAATATGTAGGGCACATTATACTGTATGGAGCACTATGTGGTGGCCATTATACCATATGGAGCAATATATGGGGCTATTATTAGTGATGAGCGAGCACTAAAATGCTCGGGTACTCGAGCAAATTGGAATGCTTGAGTGCTCGGTCCAAGTAACGAGCCCAATGTAAGTCTAGGGGAAACTCGAGCATTTTTCCAGCAGCCCCCCCGGCGGTCTGTAGAGGGCCTAAAAATTGCCCAAATCGATGGGAACAGTGCTCAAGTGGCATGGTACAGCATGGGGAAGACCCCTGGAAGCATTTATGACTCCCAGGTCACTGGTGTCAACAATGTTGTCAGAGGTATTACGGACTCACAAGAAAACATACAAAAACGAAACAAAAATGGATTTTCCTCGGAAATATGTTAAAGAACATCCTTTCCAGGATAATGACTTGTATATAAGGCAAAATAAATATACAAAAATAAAAATGCTCCTCCACACCTTGGGCTATGTTCATGTTCACATGTAGCGTTTTTGATGAGTTTTTGCACTTTGGTATTGCTTTCAACCAAGACAAATGCATTCACCGGGAAATGTTATTTTAACATTTTACAGCCTTATCTGGCCATGTGGTGTGTGACATGGGAACAACATGGGGAAGACCCCTGGAAGCATCTCTGACTCCCAGGGCACTGCCTAAAACTGTGGTCATCTCATCAGACGTGATCCTATATTACTACGGTAATAATAGACATTTTTGACAAATCTTTAACTCCAGTTAAAATGGCAAGGTGTGTGTCAAGGGACGGGAAAGTGGATGTTATGGTGATGGTGATAGTGCACGCAGAGGCCATGGGCAAGATGAAACTGTGCCTGCTGAGGGAGCATAACATACACCCACGTCATGTCAAATTACCTTCCTGTCCCAATTTCTAAGGGGCCGTGGAACACTACTATTGAAGCCAGAGCAGTGGGAAAAATTTGGTTGGATAGCTGATAAAGTTTCCAGTCAGTTTGCCACCACCACCACCCTGTGTTCCACATGGTCTAGTCTCAGTAGATGTGAGTCTGGATCACATTATTATTATTACTTTATCTCCATTTATTCCATGATGCTTTACATGTGAAAAAGGGTATACATAGCAAAAACAATTACAATAATCTTGAACAAAAATGTGACAGTGACTGGTACAGGAGAGAAGAGGATCCTGCCCACGAGGGCTCACAGTCTACAATGCATAGGTGAGGATACAGTACGTGAGAATAGAGCTGGTCTTGCAGCGGTATGGTAGAGCAAGGGTTACCGCAGGTTGTATGCATGTCGTAAAAGGTCGGTCTTCAGCTTCCTTTTAAAGGTTTCAACAGTAGGCGAGAGTCAGAAATGGTGGGGAAGAGAGATGCACGGGAGAAATCTTGTATGCAATTGCGGGAAGAGGAGATAAGAGGGGAGTAGAGAAGGAGATCTTGTGAGGATCGGAGGTTATGTGCAGGTAAGTATCGGGAGACTAGGTCACAGATGTATGGAGGAGACAGGGTGTGGATAGCTTTGCATGCCAAGGTTAGAGTTTTGAACTGGAGCCAGTGAAGGAATTGACAGAGAGGAGAGGCCAGGGAATAGCGAGGGGACAGGTGTATTAGTCAGGCAAGAGAGTTTAGGATAGATTGGAGGAATGCGAGGATGTTAGAAGGGAGGCGACAGGGCAGGAGGTTGCAGTCGTTGAGAAGGGAGATGATAAGCGGTGGAATAGTGTTTTTGCATATTCGTGGTTGAGGAATGTGAGGATCAGGGAGATTTTTTTTACTTGGAGTCGGCATCTTCCTCACCCCGATCCTTCTTCCTCCCACCATTCCGAGTGCCCTGCGACAACTGATCCCACACTTGGACACTCCAAAGAGATGTTTTGTTCATCTTTCCATCTTTCACATAGATTCAGGCATCTCACTCGGTCAACTTGGAAGTGGAAAGAGCTTGGATATGTGGTTTGAAGGAGAGATTAGAGTCCAGGGTTACCCCAAGAGCTGTTCACTTTTCCATTGATAAATTTGGGCCATTCGACCGGCCATCTTCGAGCAGGGCAACAGAGAATCACATGTAGCGATTTGAGCAGCCATGGTCACCTGAAGGTGACGGTGGGAAAGTGCAAATACTGTCACAAGAGGTGGATAATAATAAGACACAATGGACAGAAAGTAAGGAGGAGGACCAGGGTGTGGAAGTGGAAAATGAAGCGGTGGATGATGAAGTCACTACCCCAACCTGGCAAGGGGACATGTAGAGCGAGGACAGCAGCACACAGGGGAAGGGAGGCGTAGCACCACAACAGGCAGGAACAAGCAGTGTGGTGGCCACAGATACGAGGCGGGCAACTGCTCCCCGGAACACCAACACGACGGAAGTTGCCAGTATAACTGTTAGGTCTTCCCAAGTCTGGTTCTTTTATAAAGACTGTTTAGATAACCCCAAAAAGGCCATTTGCAACATCGGCTAGGCCAGCATCAGCAAGAGCACCAAAACTACCATCCTGACCACCGCCAGCATGCTCAGGCACATGACAGCAAAGCACCTGACAAGCTGGGCCAAACACCAAGGTCCAGAAACAGTGTCTGCGGGTGATATCACTGCCTCTTCCTCTATTGTGCGTGCGTGCCAATCCCCTGTCCATGGCGCATGCGAAGATACCTCCCGCTCTGCACCTGTCATTGCAGACTTGCAAGCATCACCGTCCACGTCCTTGTTCCTTTGCAGCATTTAGTTGTCCCTACCACAGTCCTTGGAATGCAATCGCAAGTATGCAGCCAGCCACCCACCCACCCATCCACAGGCCGCAATTCTAAATTGCCACATTTCTGGACTACTTGCAGTTGAAATGTTGCCTTTTAGGCTTGTGGAGGCCGAAACTTTTCACAATTTCATGCTAGTGGCGGCCGCGTGTCCATACTAGGTCCCCAGCCACTATTTCTCCCGGTATCGTTTCCGCCTTCCAAAAGCGGGGATGCCAGAACGTTAACCGTTTCCTCCCCAGTGCACTTACTGGGAATGACAGCTTAACAACAAACACGTGGTCAGGTGAATTTGGCCAGGGACGGTATGGAGCCAGTCCACAATAAAACAACAACCATAGAGTGTCCGGGAACCTTCCCCCAGACTTTTCTTAGCCAGGGGTGCTTCTCGGCAGGGTTGGACGGGCCCACCAGAGAACCGGAGAATCCTCCGGTGAGCCTTGGCTTCTCCTTCAGGAGAGATCATAGTGCCGAGGTGAGGTCGTGATGATGATAGAGTCCACCATCTCCTTAGTTTTCTGTTACTTGGAATGCAAGTGCAAGTATGCAGTCAGCCACACACCCACAGGCTGCAATACTAAACTACCACATTTCTGGACTGCTTGCACTTGAAATGTTGCCTTTTAGGCTTGTGGAGGTGAAAGTTTTTCACATCCTCATGGCAGCCTCCGCCGGGTGTCCATACTGGGTCCCCAGCCGCCACTATTTCTCCCGGTATCGTCTCTGCCTTCCAAAAGTGCGGGTGCCAGAACATTACCTGTGCTCTCCCCAGTACACTTACTGGGAAGAACCGCCTAACCAGAATCACGTGGACAGGTGAATGAGGCCAGGAACGATACGGAGCCAGTCCACAGTAAAACAACAACCATAGCATGTCCGGGAACCTTCCCACAGACTTTTATTAGCCAGGGCTGCCTCTTGGCAGGTTGGACAGGCCCACCAGAGAATCAGAGACTCCTCCGGTGGGTCCTGGCTTCTCCTTCAGGAGAGTTCATAGTACCGAGGTGAGGTCATGATGATGATGGAGGCCACCATGACCTTAGCTTGCTGCTGGTACTTTTCTATGGGAATCAGCTTGGCTCCCACCAGCATGGAATATTTCCAGTGAACTATGGCACGACGCCATGGTATTAGCAGTGCCCCCAGTACCAGTAGCAAAGCCATCCACAATTTCCTTTTCTTCTGCCCAAATACATTAGTTTCCTACAAAGGAGCTGAAGATATCAGAGGGAGAACAGAGAGGGCAGCACAGTGGCTCAGTGGTTAGCACTGAAGCCTTGCAGCACTGGGGCCCAGGATTCAAATCTCACTAAGGACAACATTTGCAAGGATTTTGTATGTTCTCCCTATGTTTGCGTGGGTAAAAAAGCAGCAATAGAGTGTCCAGGAACCTTCCCACACACTTTTCTTAGCCAGTGCTGCATCTCGGCAGGTTTGAACGGGCAAACCAGAGAACCAGAGAATCCTCCTGTGAGCCCTGGCTTCTTAATCAAGAGAGTTTATAGTGCCGAGGTGACGTCGTGATGATGATGATAGAGGCCACCATCTGCTAAGTTTTCTGCTACTTGGAATACAAGCGCAACTATGTAGCCAGCCACCCACCCACAGGCCGCAATACGATACTGCCACATTTTTGGACAGCTGCTTGCACTTGAAATGATGCTCATTTAGGCTCGTGGAGGTGGAAGCTTTTTACAATTTTATGGCGGAAGCCGGATCTCCATACTTGGTCCACAGCCACCACTATTTCTCCCTACGTCGTCCTCGCCTTCCACAAGCATAGGTCCCAGAACTTTACTGCTGGTACATTTCTGTGGGAATCTGCTTGCCTCCAACCAGCCTGGAATATTTCCAGTGAACTATGGTACGACGCCATAGAATTAGCACTGCCCCGAGTACCAGTAGCAAAGCCATCCCTAATTTCCTTCTCAGGAATTTTATTTGGTAGACTGAGTGGCTGCCCAAATACATTAGTTTCTCACAAAGGAGTTGAAGATACAGAGTGGCAGTAGGTACAACTTTCTCCAGCCTGTTAGATATCAGAGGGTGAATGGCAGCACAGTGGCTCAGTGGTAAGCACCATGGTTTTAAATAGCAGGCTTGTAATTTACTAATATTATTATTCACAGAGACCTAATGTGAATAGCTTGACCAACACACTGCAACAGAATGGAAATGGAAGAAATGGCTGATTTTGGAACAGTCTTATAGGTGATATGTCTGACAGAGACATCCTGGGTTCAAATCTGGGCAAGGACAACATCTGCAAGAATTTTATATGTTCTCACCAGAGAATCTTTGGGTGGGCCCTGGGTTCTCCATCAGGAGAGTTCATGACAGCGCAAAGTCTGCAGCTGCTATTGGGTTCTTGAGCGGGGGAGAAAGGTAAGCCCTCAGAATCAAATCCTCTGGTGGGCCCAATGTTTTTCAGTCTGACACTGCTTCTCAATGAGAGTTGTATTTCACCACAGCCATATTCTTTAGCTCAGTGAAAGGACTGGCATGGAGGGAAACCGTATCTACTCCAGCTGTCATTTCTCTGCCACCAGGTTCCGCCCATTGTCACACACGACCATGCCTGGCTGTATGTTCAGCGGTAAGAGTCACAGATCAGGCTGCTGTGTTACATCTTTCAACAACTCTGCAGCGGTGGACGGTTTGTCACCTAAGCATTAAGCATGTTTTCTTTAGCACAGCCTGCCTGTTGCCACTTGGCCAAGGCAGTGCTGCAGTGCTTTCAGCTGGTGACTGATGTGGTCATTTCGGAGATGGAAGCTGAACTGAAGTAGGAGGTGCAGGACCTGAACAATATGATTACATTGAGGTTACATTAGCTGGTCTAAGTTTTTATACTAAAGAAAGATCATACTGTGTTTTTATTTTTTTTTAACGTCTCTTCAAATGTGTATTGGAGTGTGTCTTAATTTTTGTCAGCCCTTGAAATTGTAGCATATGCAATACCAGTATAGGAGACACACTCCTTAATAGCGGGAAGGATAACTCAAATAGATTCTATATTCTAGAATAACTGTCTTGTCTGAAATTCTTTACGGGTGAGGTATCGCAGTGTGGATAGCGTATTACACCGATCCAGCCAGGTATTATTGCCTTATACTGCATGCTGCTGGTGCTGCCCCCAAAAAACTAAAATCTATTCTATTCCCTGTCGATAACACTGTTAGATGCATTTACAATAGGAACAGGTGATATCATCACCAGCTACAGATGTGTGTTCATTCTGGTCGCATAAATGTCTTCCACAGTCCATAACTTTATTTTTCTTTATTTTGTTGGCCTTATATACTTATAAGTCATTTCCCTGGAATGAATGTTTCTTAAAAATTTTTTCATTGTAGCTTGTTTTTTGTATGTTTTTTTTTTATCAGTCCACAAAAGTGGCATAATACTCTGACAACATTGTTCACAGATATGCTATTTGTCAGCCGCCAACTGAGTATAGGTTTGAACCCTCAACTGCAATACTTTAAATGGAGTGTAATATTTGACACACTCACAATAATTGCTGGATTATTATCATATGGGATAACGTCTGATGGCCACGGTTTCAGACAGTCGCCTAATAGTATGGTATTTGTCAGAGACCAAGTGTCATTTGCTTCAGCAAAACACAGGTGGCTGACTTTAAAAGGAGTGGAATATTTGGCATGCTCCACAAAATTTCTGTATTATTACGGCAGTCATATGGATCACGTGCGTCTGATCATTGAAAAAAGTTCCTCTGCTTCCACAATACAATAATATGAATACAACTAAAAAATCTGGCTGCATTCTGTGAACAAGCAAATGAAGCTGTAAAATGATGTACACTGACACACTGCTACAATCTATAAATAGAGGACAATATTTTCCACGTTCACTACAAATGACTGGATTTGAACGGCAGTTATATGTGATATGCCTCACAGCAAACCATGGTTTTAAATAGCAGGCCTGTAATTTACTAATATTATTCTACAGAGAGACCTAGTGTGAGTAGCTTGACCGACACACTGCAACGAAATGAAAATGGAAGAAATGGCTGATTTTGGAACAGTCTTATAGGTGATATGTCTGACAGAGAACCACGGTTTTAAATAGCAGGCCTGTAATTTACTAATACTATTCTTCACAGACACCTAGTGTGAATAGCTTGAAAGACACACTGTAACAGAATGGAAATGGAAGAAATTACTGATTTTGGAACAGTCTTATAGGTTATATGTCTGACAGAGAACCATGGTTTTAAATAGCATGCCTGTAATTTACTAATGTTATTCTACACAGAGACCTAGTGTGAATTGCTTGACCGACACACTGCAATGAAATGAAAATGGAAGAAGTGGCTGATTTTGGAACAGTCTTATAGGTGATATGTCTGACAGAGAACCATGGTTTTAAATAGCAGGCTTGTAATTTACTAATATTATTCTTCACAGAGACCTAATGTGAATAGCTTGACCAACACACTGCAACAGAATGGAAATGGAAGAAATGGCTGATTTAGGAACAGTCTTATAGGTGATATGTCTGACAGAGAACCACGGTTTTAAATAGCAGGCCTGTCATTTACTAATATTATTCTACACAGAGACCTAGTGTGAATAGCTTGACCGACACACTGCAACAGAATGGAAAAGAAGGCCAATATTTTCCACGTTCAGTTCAAATTTCTGCATTTTTATCGCTGAAATATGGAACTGATCTGGCTTTATTCTGCAGTGCTAACAAGCAAATGGAGCAGAAAAATGGTGTACTCTGGATTGTTTTTTTATCAAACAATCAGGATTACGATAAAAAAAAAATTGCCCTGGCCCCTGATATCTGGGGCTATGTCTACAAATATCTGTAATTATTACAGCAGCAGACAGGACGTTCAATGGACCCTCTTGTACTGTATCATACACTGCAGTCTGCCACATACACTGCCTGCCTGCCTAGCACTGATTACATGCAGCTGGATTAGTCCTCATAAGGACTGTTAGTTCAGATGGATATATATGTATGCTGTGGAATACCTATACTAACAGGACGTTCAATGGACTCTCTTGTGCTATATCATGCGCTGCAGTCTGCCACATACCCTGCCTGCCTGCCTAACTCCTGCTATCACCACTGAGTATATGCAGCTGGATTAGTCCTCAGAAGCACTGTTAGTTCAGATGGATATATATATATATATATATATATATATATATATATATATATGTTGTGGAATACCTATACTAACTATAAACAAGCAAATCTCTCCCTGACTCAGCAGCATCTCTCCCTACTCTGCCTGTTTCCGGGGTAGACTGTGACGAGCATAGCGGTGCCAGGTCTTATATAGACCTGATCATGCTGTGCGGCCAGCCAATCACTGTAATGCCCACAACCAACATGGCTACGGCATTACAGTGTGTGGCAGGCAATCCCTGCATTTTCATTATTTGTCTAAAGAGCACCAAACATGCAGAGAGGGGACCCGAGTTCCCGCCTGAGAAACCCAGAAATATTGGCCAAGCTTGTCGAGCACAGTGATGGTCGGGCGAGTACCGAGTAGAGATGAGCGTTGTTCTACTCGAACTGTTCGCCAATCTCAAATTCGAGCTGTTTTGGGCGGTGTTCGAGCCGGTCGGCGAACACGAACAATTAGAGAAAAATTCGGCTGTTCGAGGTTATGTTCGATAACTGTTCGTGCACCAAAATCGTAACTGGATTTTTTCTCAGTAATGATGAAAATTAATGTTAATACGCAGTTTGAGTGTACAGCGGGGCGGGGGGAGGGGCAGGGGATGGATCTCTGCAGGAACAATGAAGATCTCCATTTTTTTTTCTCTTTCCCGCATTTGTAGTGGGGAGGTGCAATCTGTCAGCCTATCAGCAGCGCACACACGGAGCGAAGTGATTTTTTTCACACAAGCAAGGGCATGTGTGATTGGCAGTGTATGTCACATGTCCTTGCCCTATAAGACCAAGCCATTTTCCCCGTCGCCACCATTTTCTCACTGCTGCAGCTGCGTGTTAGACGGCACCGCTGTTGCTGTGTGCGCTATACCTTGTTAATTTCAAGCCAATTTTCGCACAAATATACAGATAGCTTGGGAGTAGGGAATAGTTGTGATTGCAGTCCTTTTAAGGACTAGGTTACAGCATTTCCTACGACTTTTATCAGGCAGGTCTGTGCTCTTAAATAGATAGATTGTGGGAGTAAAGACTAATTGTAATTGGAGTCCTTTTCAGGACTAGGTTACATCAGTTCCTATCAGTTTTTGCCAGGCAGGTCTGTGCCAGTGCTGTGCAAGTTTTTTTCACAGCATTTGGCTGAATCTAGCAAAGCTAATCCTTTTTGGCCTATTGCAGAGTGTGTTAGTCAGTGGAGTAGCCTATCTGTGTTGCAAGATATACCACCTGTGTATAGAATACCAATTTTTTTACTGCACCTAGTGAAGTAAAATCTTTTGGGCATAGCATCATTCTATTAGTCCATCTATACTGACCTCCATCAGGTTGCAAACTGAATATAATTTTTTTCTGCATCTAGCTCTGAAAAAATATTTGGGCTTCTAGCGGTGTGTGGGACTTGGTCTATTAGTCCATCTATACTGACCTCCATCAGGTTGCAAATTAAAAATAATTTTTTTCTGCATCTAGCTCTGAAAAAATATTTGGGCTTCTAGCAGTGTGTGGGACTTGGTCTATTAGTCCATCTATACTGACCTCCATCAGGTTGCAAATTAAAAATAATTTTTTTCTTCATTTATCTCTGAAAAAATATTTGGGCTTCTAGCAGCGTGTGGGACTTGTTCTATTAGTCCATCTATACTGACCTCCATCAGGTTGCAAATTAAAAATAATTTTTTTCTGCATCTAGCTCTGAAAAAATATTTGGGCTTCTAGCAGTGTGTGGGACTTGGTCTATTAGTCCATCTATACTGACCTCCATCAGGTTGCAAATTAAAAATAATTTTTTTCTGCATCTAGCTCTGAAAAAATATTTGGGCTTCTAGCAGTGTGTGGAACTTGGTCTATTAGTCCATCTATACTGACCTCCATCAGGTTGCAAATTAAAAATAATTTTTTTCTTCATTTATCTCTGAAAAAATATTTGGGCTTCTAGCAGCGTGTGGGACTTGTTCTATTAGTCCATCTATACTGACCTCCATCAGGTTGCAAATTAAAAATAATTTTTTTCTGCATCTAGCTCTGAAAAAATATTTGGGCTTCTAGCAGTGTGTGGGACTTGGTCTATTAGTCCATCTATACTGACCTCCATCAGGTTGCAAATTAAAAATAATTTTTTTCTGCATCTAGCTCTGAAAAAATATTTGGGCTTCTAGCAGTGTGTGGGACTTGGTCTATTAGTCCATCTATACTGACCTCCATCAGGTTGCAAATTGAATAAAAAAAATTTCTGCATCTAGCTCTGAAAAAATATTTGGGCTTCTAGCAGTGTGTGGGACTTGGTCTATTAGTCCATCTATACTGACCTCCATCAGGTTGCAAATTAAAAATAATTTTTTTCTGCATCTAGCTCTGAAAAAATATTTGGGCTTCTAGCAGTGTGTGGGACTTGGTCTATTAGTCCATCTATACTGACCTCCATCAGGTTGCAAATTAAAAATATTTTTTTTCTTCATTTAGCTCTGAAAAAATATTTGGGCTTCTAGCAGTGTGTGGGACTTGTTCTATTAGTCCTTCTATACTGACGTCCAGCAGGTTGCAAATTGAATATAATTTTTTTCTGCATCTAGCTCTGAAAAAATATTTGGGCTTCTAGCGGTGTGTGGGACTTGGTCTATTAGTCCATCTATACTGACCTCCATCAGGTTGCAAATTAAAAATAATTTTTTTCTGCATCTAGCTCTGAAAAAATATTTGGGCTTCTAGCAGTGTGTGGGACTTGGTCTATTAGTCCATCTATACTGACCTCCATCAGGTTGCAAATTGAATAAAAAAATTTTCTGCATCTAGCTCTGAAAAAATATTTGGGCTTCTAGCGGTGTGTGGGACTTGGTCTATTAGTCCATCTATACTGACCTCCATCAGGTTGCAAATTAAAAATAATTTTTTTCTGCATCTAACCCAGCCAATAGTTTTGGCGTAATACCACAATTTGGCCACTCAGCTCTGCTCGGTTACCATCCATTGTTTTTTTGTGCAAACAACTCCAGAGTTGTGAATTAGTTAACCACCAAAATGAGTGGAAAAAGGCCTGCTGCTGGTGGAAAGGGGAATAGGCGTGTTGGGAAGGGGAAAAAAGGTTGTGTCCGTGGGGTAGGTGCAGAAGAAAGACCATCTTCCAGCCAAACTAAAATGTCTACTTCTTTTAGCGGACAATGTGATAAGATCCCTTTCTTACGGCCACGCCAATCGCTACAAATTCCAGATGAGGCACAAAAACAGCAGGTGCTTCAACGGATATCAAGTGCTCCTTTAAGTGGGCTCTCCTCCACATCAACTTCAACATCACAAATACTCCAGTCCTCAAAGGTGTCACCCAAATCGCACTTGCTTCCTCACAGCTCCCAAATCTCCAGCTGCCCGTCTGAGTATGAGGTAGAACAGATGGTTGAGTCTGCAGAGCTGTTTACTCATACTATAGCCTGGGAATCAGAGGTCGACTCCAGCGCTTCTGTGAATCCAGACGAGGAAATGATCTGCACTGATGCCCAGAATCTTTATGAGTCGGATCCAGGACCAGACGCAGAAGGTTCTGACCATAATGTAGACCCTCATTCCCAAACTGTAACTCCTGTTGGTGGAGACAATGAGGAAGACGATGATAAGACTCAAATACCTGATTGGAGCGACAACTTTAGTGTTTTGTCAGGGCAGGAACAGGTTGGCTCTGAGGACGACGGGTGTGATAACGCACAGGGTGATGATGATGAGGTCGGAGATCCCACTTACTGTCAACCCACAGTCAGCCAAGAGATGAGGTCAGCAGAGGAGGTGGAGGAAGATGCTAGTGACGACGAGGTCAGGTTGCGCCTTCCTGGACAGAGACGTAGTACTGGAAGCACGTCAACAACTGCATCCTCAAACACAACTCTGCCTCTCACCACAAGTCGTGGTGGCTCTTCAGGTCGCATGGGTGCTAAGCCTTGCATAGCCTGGGCATTTTTTCAGATCGATAAAGATGACCCAACTCGTGTTATCTGTAACATTTGTCAGCAAAAGCTAAGTAGAGGCCAAAAAATACATAGTTTGAGTACTTCATGCATGAACCGGCACATGGACATGAAGCATAAGTTGCAGTGGGAAGCTCAGTGTGCTACAATGCGGTCTAGCCGGCCGGGCCAACCACCATCTGCCATATCTTGTGCATCCGCGGCCTCTTCATCCTCTGTGACTGGGGGGACAGCAGTCACACCTGTTTTGGGGCGCAGACCTGCCACCTCTTTACCCGCAACAGCCAGCGTGATTGGCAGGTCATCATTTTCTTTGGAGGTGGTAACACCAGTTGGTCTTGAGCGCTGTCCGACATCGATAGCACCACCTTTGGATCAAGGCAACCTAACATGTCCGCCTGCATCTTCCTCACAGACCGGCAGTTTGCCGGGGACACCCTTATCAACCCCGTCTAAGCACAATAGCCAGCCCTCGGTCCCTCAGATGTGGACAAGTAAAAGACCATTTCCTCCTAGCCATGAGAAAGCTAAGAGGTTGAATTTCACCATCTGCAAGCTCTTGGCTACAGAAATGCTGCCTTTCCGCCTGGTGGACACAGAGGATTTTCGAGACCTTATGTCCGTCGCAGAGCCCCAGTACCAGATGCCCAGTCGGCACTACTTCTCAAAGAAAGGTGTGCCTGCGCTCCACCAGCATGTCGCACACAACATCACCACTTCTTTGAGAAACTCTGTGTGTGACAGGGTGCATTTCACCACAGACACTTGGACGAGTAGGCATGGACAGGGGCGTTACATGTCGCTGACTGGGCACTGGGTAACTATGGTGACAGCAGGACAAGGGGCTGCTGTCCAAGTCTTGCCGTCCCCACGAGTTGTGCGTCAATCCTCTTTATGTCATTTTTCCTCCACTGCTTCTGCCTCCTCAACCTCCTCTCGGTCTTCCACCTGCACCCAAAGCCTGTCTGGTCATGCCACAAGCTTTCTAACTGCGCAGAAGGGATCCAGCACACCTCCTTACTATGCTGGCAGTAGGGCTCAACGTCATCAGGCGGTTTTTACATTGAAATGTCTGGGAAATGTGAGTCACACAGCTGAGGAGTTGTGGTCAGCTCTGGAGAACCAATTTCATGAATGGTTGTCTCCACTGGACCTGAAACCAGGGAAGGCCGTGTGCGACAATGCTGCAAACCTGGGTGCGGCCCTTCGCCGGGGCAATGTCACACACGTGCCTTGTATGGCTCACGTGTTGAACCTGGTTGTCCAGCAATTTTTAGCCCACTATCCCAGACTAGATGGCCTTCTGCAGAGGGCACGGTCGCTGTGTGCTCACTTCCGCCGTTCGCATCCCGCAGCTCAGCGACTTACATCTCTACAGAAGTCGTTGGGCCTGCCACTTCACCGGCTAAAATGCGATGTGCCTACCCGGTGGAATTCAACTCTGCACATGTTGCAGCGACTGTGGCAGCACCGACAAGCCCTAGTGCAATACGTTCTGACGTATAGCCTGGGCCAACGAGATTCAGAGGTGGGGCAAATCACGCTGGAGGAGTGGTCTCAGATCAGGGACCTATGCACCCTTCTGCACAGTTTTGAAATGGCGACGAAGATGTTTAGTGCTGACGATGCCATTATCAGCATGACTATTCCGGTGATTTACATGCTGGAGCACATGTTAAACAGAATTCGGAGTCAGGTGGTGGCACAAGAGGAGGTGGAGGAAGTAGAGGAGGAGGAGTTGTATGCGGAAGGGCTAACATCTGCAAGGTCCAGACGGTCGGCAGCACCAAGGCGGCAGGCATGTGAGGGTGGGGGAGATGGTTTAACCAGGGCGCATGGTAGCAGCCAAACTAGTGAGGAAGGTGCAGGAGCCCAGGAAGAAGTGGAGGACGAACTGATGGAAGACTCATCAGATGAGGGAGACCTTGATCACATTTCTGTTGTGCGAGGTTGGGGGGAGAGGACAGAGGAAGGAAGCATGATTGTTACCTCGCCACCAACACAACAGGGACTTGGTGCTCCTGGATGCGCAACACACATGAGTGCCTTCTTGCTGCACTACCTGCAACATGACCCTCGAATTGTGAGAATTAGAAATAATCCTGACTACTGGGTTGCCACACTGTTAGATCCCCGGTACAAAAGTAAATTTGCAGAAATTATTCCTACCATAGAAAGGGATGCACGCATGCAGGAGTATCAGCAGAGACTGTTGCAGAATCTTACATGTGCTTTTCCACAAAATACCAGTGGTGCACGTAGTGAATCTCACAGTTCCAACTTGCCAACCGTGGGACCGTCAAGTGTTCAGCACTCAAACCGTAACAGAACCACAGTATCTGCTGGTAACATCAATTTTGCGGAATCATTTCACCACTTTTTTAGCCCATCCTTTGCAAGCCCACAGGAGACAAGAAGTCTGACACATAGTCAACGCCTAGAGACGATGGTACAGGAGTATCTCCAAGTAAACATTGAAGCCACGACTGTGTCACTGGACCCTTGCTCTTTTTGGGCTTCCAATCTGGATAAATGGCCGGAGCTAGCCACTTACGCCTTGGAGATCTTGTCATGCCCCGCAGCCAGCATTCTGTCTGAACGTGTGTTCAGCGCTGCTGGTGGTGTGCTGACAGATAAGCGCACGCGGCTCTCCACTGATAATGTAGACAGACTCACGTTCATAAAGATGAACAAATCATGGATCCGAAACGACTTTTCTACCCCTGTGTCATCCTGGGGAGAGTAAAAGCTTGATGATTGGTTAAAATCACCCTAACAACCGTTTTAAGCTTTCAAATTACTAATCATGTTTATCTGTATCTTGACTGGAAAATAATTTGGGCTTTGTAGCAGTGTGCAGCACTGATCCTATTAGGCCATCTATAATAAGCTTCACCAGATTTAAAATTAAAAATAATTTTTAGCTGCATCTAGCCCGGAAAATAATTTTGGGGCTCCGAGATGCGCAAGACACATAAGTGCCTTCTTGCTGCACTACCTGCAGCATGACCCTCATATTGTCAGAATTCGAAGTAATCATGACTACTGGGTTGCCACACTCTTAGATCCCCCAAACTTTTCGATCAACCTTTTCATTTTAATAAAGACCAAAAAAATGGTCATTTTTGAAATTATAAGCATTAGCAGGTTGTTAGAAACTGAAATCAAACAGTTTTCAACTCAAAACTTTATTCTAGGTGATGTTACATTTTCACATAGGACCCCTTGTTCGAAAGGAGCTTCTGAACTCTCTCGTCCATTGAATTTGTCAGGTTTTGGATGGTTTCTGCTTCAATTGTTTTGCATGAGGACAGAATACCCTCCCAGAGCTGTTGCTTAGATGTGAACTGCCTCCCGCCATCATAGACACTCCTTTTAATGATGCTCCCAAGGTTCTGAATGGGGTAGAGGTCAGGGGAGCATGGGGGTCACACCATAAGTTTGTCCCCTTTTATGCCCATATCAGCCAGAGATGCAGATGTTTTATGTGCAGCATGAGATGGTGCATTATCATGCAAAAAAATGATCTTGCTGTGAAATACACGGTTCTTCTTCTTGAACCATGGCAGGAAGTGCTGTTTGAGAAAATCCACATACATTATGGAGTTCATCTTTAGCGCCTTCAGGGATCCTAAAGGGGCCGACAATCTCTCTCCCCATGATTCCAGTCCAAAACATTACTCCACCTCCTCCTTGTTGGCGCTGTAGCCGTGTTTGCGTGGGGTGTCCATCAACCAGCCATCCTCCACTCCATTCATCTGGACCATCGAGCGCTGCACGGCACTCATCCGTGAACAAAACAGTTTTGAAATCAGTCTTCATGTAATGTTTGGCCCACTGGAGCCGTTTCTGCTTGTGTGAAGTGGATAGAGGAGGTCGACAGGATGGCGTATGCACAGCTGCAAACCTCTGAAGGACCCTGCATCTTGTTGTTCGGGGGACGTTGGAGGCACAAGCAGCTTCAAAAACTTGTCTGCTGCTATGACAAGGCTTTTTTGCCGCTGCTCTTTCAACCTGACGTAATTGCCTGTAGGAAAGAGTCCTCAATTTGCCCTTATCAGCACGCACACGTGTGTACTGTGAATCAGCTACATACTTCTTGATTGCCAAGACACTTCATCCTGATCATCGCACAATGTTGATTGTAGTCATGCCTTGACCTAAACACTCCACAATTTGTTGCTTCTCAGCAGCCGACACATCCTTTTTCTTTCCCATTTTGGCAGAAAATGTAGGCTGCTTAATAATGTGAGAGAGCCTTCTTAAGTAGTCTTGCCTTTATTGGACACACCTGCCAAACTAATTAGCACAGGTGTCTGCAATTGCTTACAGTGATATAAAGAGCCCTGACACACATCACCATCAATGAGTTTAACTGACAAACAAACAAATTCTTCCCTTATCACTCCTAAACACTTTTTGCATAATAATTTGGAACGCGGTGTACATGTGCTTTTCCACAAAACACCAGTGGTTCACGTAGTGAATCTTACAGTTCTAACTTGCCAACCGTGGTCTGTATGGAATTGTTCAATAAAGGGCCCAAAATTAAGATAACATAGATGGGAGAGGTCTCTATGAATAGGAATTCCTAAGTATTTGATACCCTGTGAGGGCCAGGCAAAGGGAAAGTTGGACTGGATGGAATCCTATATGGATTTAGGGAGGGAGACATCGAGGGCCTCAGACTTCGCTGCATTGATTTTAAAATTTTACCATGTAACAAAGTGATCTATTTCAGCCATAACAGCAGGGATGGATATATGTGATTGAGTGATATATACTAGGACATCATCAGCAAATAGAGAGCACTTGTACTCGGTGCCTCCCACCTCAATCCACCTAATATTGGGGTTATGGCGAATTGATGAGAGCAGGTGCTCCGTCACTAGGATGTATAAGAGAGGGGACAGAGGACATCCCTGCCTTGTCCCATTGGTGATTGTGAAAGGTGATGAAAATGTTCTGACGCACCCCCTGGGCCTTGGGACACCCGGAGCCGGACCCTTTTTGGTGGATGCTGGTGGTTGTAGTCTTTGTGGCGGCGATCCGGTTCCGTGGCTCAGGGCGGTCAAACCAGTGGCGGAACTATTTATGTGGTTTTGATGTTTAAATGTCCGACTACGCCACCCGTGGATTGCGGTCAGAGTGAACCGCCGCTACAGGGCAGACCGCTAAGGCTGGTGTTGTGGGTGCAGCAGAGCGTAGCATAACTCCCCACGGGAGGAGTATAGCCTCAGGGCAGTGTATGCGGAGGATGGGGGTGATGGTGCAGGGCAGCAGCAGTAACGACACGGAGTCAGTGATGCAGTTCAGGGCCTTTACTCACAGTTCTTATTATCCAGACCACGTCTGCAGGTAACGGCTGCCCACGTCGTACTGTGCTCACCAGGTGAGGGGCTCAGACAACTCCCAGATAACTTTGGAGCGCTTCACAGGACCCCCTTTGTGTGTCCTTTGTCTGGCCTTTCTTACCAACACTTCTGTCCGGCTGCCTCGGGCCTCCTCTTGGTAAACTTGGCGCCAGTTTCCCTGACCCTATGTGGTGCCTTCCTAGCGGGTGGAGCAAGGGGCTGCGCCACATAAAATGTCAGAGCCTCCGGTTTCTAGCTGAGGGTCGTTTCCTGCCTCCACTAGTTCGGGGACCGGTCTCCCCCTTTGGCCTGACCCC
The DNA here is from genome assembly GCF_046119375.1 of Phyllobates terribilis. Classification (NCBI taxonomy): domain Eukaryota; kingdom Metazoa; phylum Chordata; class Amphibia; order Anura; family Dendrobatidae; genus Phyllobates; species Phyllobates terribilis. The sequence goes on from NW_027362771.1 coordinate 292,240,740, forward strand.
TCCACGCAGGTGGATTCGGGCGTGCGGTGGCGACTCGCCCGTCCGCACCCCTGGGATCCCTTCATTCCTCGTTCCTGGAGCCTTCTCCGCTCCTCTTCCTTCCTTCTCCCTCTTGCAGGCCTGGGCCTCTGTTACTAGGCCCGCCTCCGGAGCAGAGCTCATGCAGAGCCCCTGCTCCCTGCCACTTCTGCTCAGACTTCTCTGCACTGAACTAAGATGGTGCCCACCTTTTATACTCCCTTCTCAATGCACCCAGGAACTGCTTCCTCCCTGCTCCTGCACTGCAGGGTTCCCCTTCCTCAGTGTTCCCTCCCCCCACTCCAGCCAGGGACAGGGACTGTCGTGCCCATCTCAGGGGCATATTTGTCGCCCTGCCCCACGGCAATGTGGTGTAATGCATGCAGGTGTCGGGTCCTGATCCACACTCCATCCTTATCTGAGAGTGAGATATCACACCTCTGGGTGAGGTGCAATACGTCTGTAGCAACCGAGCCCTCGGTGCTACAGTTCCATTTATCTTCAGCCTAGGTGACGTATTGTGATACAGGGCCGTGATTTTGGCTATAAAAGGGTCCCCTAGACCCCTACCCCAAGCTTTTTAAGAGAATGATATATGGCGTGCCAGGAGACTCTATGGAATGCTTTCTCAGCATCCAACGAGAGTATCTACTTACAAATTTTTAACTGCATCTAGCCCAGGAAATACTTTGTGCCTAGTAGCAGTGTCTGCTAGTCAGCGGATTATCCCGGCTGTTAAGCAAGCTACACCACCTGTAGTTTGGACACTTAATTTTTTCAAAGGAAATGCTTCGGGACCACGGGATACTCAGTGAAGAGCATCAGGAGGCACCCCAAGGCATAGGGGCTGGGACTGGCACTAGGATGCCTTGCGGTGGACAGCCGAGCTCGATCCTTATAAAAGCTTTTTAACTGCAGCAGCTTTAGTGGACGCTACTGGAGCTGGAATTACGCGGCTGCTGGCATGAGACTTGCCCTCCAATAGATCCTTGTAAATGGATTTAAAGTGTATTCATTCAAATTAGAGGGACAATTTAAATTAAAAAGCTTAGAGCTGCCTCCACCACAGGGGGGCTCTCTCGACCCACCAGCGGACAGGCACCAGTATTGGGAGAGGGGGGCTGGCCGTCAGGGTTCACCGCGGCTCTGGCACAAACCCGGCGACACGGAGGTGGCACGGGCAGGAGCGGACTGGCCGTCTCGGCTTCTCACTTTTTGGATTTTAGAAGGGCATGACATGCCTATATCTGTGTCTCCCCCTCCTTTTACTCCTCCACCTCTTTTCTTTTCGCATGACTATATGTACTTGTCACTTTTCCATGTGTTAGTTGTGTCTTCTGAGCAGTTTGTCAGCTTTTGGACACCTTTGAAGGTGTTTTCTATGTGTTTCTATGTGTTTGTGTTTGCCTGCCATTGGTTTTAACGGTGTTCGAAGGTGTTCGACGAACAGTTCGACGAACAGTTCGGCGAACACACGGGTGTTCGACGAACCGAACCGAACTCGAACACTACGGGGGTGGCTCAACACTAGTACCGAGCAGTGGCGAGCACGTTCGCTCATCACTAGCTATTAAATACTGTATTGAGCAATAAATAGGGCCATTATACTATATGGAGCAATATATGGGTCCATTATACTGTATGGAGCAACATATGGGCCAATATACTGTATGGAGCATTATGTTAGGCCCATAATACTGTAAGGAGCATTATATGGGCCCTATAATACTATGTGGAGCAATATATGGGCCCCATAATACTGTATGGAGCAATATATGGGGCCCATTATACTGTATGAAGCACTATGTGGTGGCCATTATACTGTATGTAGCACTATATGGTGCCCACAATACTGTATGGAGCACTACGTGGTGCCCACAATGCTGTATGGAGCACTATACTATGTGGTGCCCACAATACGGTAAGGAGCACACTCTGTGTGGCTACATACTTTTGAATCCCCCCAGCACATGCACTTTTTATGGTGTATTCCCATGCACCCCTTCCCACCCCAAAAAGGGTATACATTTCATGGTTTTATTTCTTGTCCTCCTCTGGCTCCTACACCATATCAACGGGGTTATCATACATTTTGGAGGGCCATCAGTTATAAATTTTGGAGGGCCATGAAGCAGCTTTCAGTCATAAATTTTGGAGTTTCATCAGGCGGCCATCACTCATAAATTTTAGAGGGCCATCAGGCGGCCCTTAAGCAAAACTTTTGGAGGCCAGCAGGTAACCCTCACGCTAAATTAATTTCCAGGCTGCTTGCCCTGGAAATGTTGCTATTTATGCTTGTGGACACTGGGCTTTAGGCAACCTCATGGCGGCGGCATACTTGATTACCCAGTCGTCACTTTTTTTCCCAGTGTGCCGTCCCCAACTTACACCAGCTCATGTCCCATAACATCACCCATTCCCTGACCAATGCAGTTACTGGGAAGGTCCACTTAACAACTGACACGTGGACAAGGGCTTGTGGCCAAGGACGCTACCTTTCCCTAATAGCATACTAGGTGAACCTTGTGGAGGCAAAGACCGAGTCGGACCCTGGGACCATGTACTACCGACTCTGAGGATTGCGGACGCTTGTTCCATCAAGGCTTCTTCCACCCCTACACCAGTTCCTGCACCCCCTCCTCCTCCTCATCCTTCATCTCCGAATTGTCATCTTGGAGCACGTTGTCCATATCAGCTGCAAGCTGGAAGCACTGCAGCACTGCCACGGTGAAGTGGCAACAGGCTCTATTGAAACTAATTTATTTAGGTGACAAACAGCACACCACCACACAGTTGTGGAAATGTATAACAGATCTGTGTCTCAACCTACAACCAGGCTGGTGCATGGTCGTGTATGATAATGGCCATAACATTTAATGCAGCTAACAGTGGTATTATTAAGGAATAAAATAGATGTAACCCTGATAAGGACTGTTCATTTTAGGTTTCAGCAGCAAGGACTGTAAGGCAATAATCTCTGATTAGATGCCTCTAAAATGCTATCCCTACACCAGCAGCTAACCCTACACTAATTGGAGCTGTATTGCCAATGTAAAATTACTGGAAGGAAAAAGAGCGCAAACTAGGGCTTTAACTGATAAAACCAGTGTCAGTAAAAAAGGTTTTAATCTCACCTTTACAGGTTGCCTTCTGCAACCTCATGTATATCAATACCAGCTGCTGCACAACCGCGGATCAAAGGACCGAAGAAAAAAACAGTATTATTAGAGAGAATAGAGAATAGAATCAATTTAAATTGGCAATGGTTGTATGTGGCAACACCAAGGACAGTAACGCAAATAACCCTGCCTAAATTCCTCTAGTACACTATGCTTACTCCGCCAACTAACCTTACATGAATTGCAGATAAGAGAGGTATTATTAGAGAATAGAATTTAAAAGCTCTGAAATGACTTTTGGTTGTATGTGGCAGCACCAAGGACTATAACTAGTGTTGAGCATTCCGATACTGTAATATCAGGTATCGGCCGATATTCGCGGTATCGGAATTCCGATACTTAATTCCGATACTTTTACAATATCGGATACCGGAATCGGAAGTTCCCATAATGCCTGCGCTCTGCAGTGTCTGTGAAGGATGACAAGTTGGATGGCAGCGCGATCCAGCCTGTCATCAGAATGCCATCCCAGCGGGGGAGAATTCTCCTGATTGTTTAAAAGCCGGCGCGCGGTAAAAAGCCGGCGGCTTTTAAACAATCACACAGCCCCATACTGCTTCCCCGCAGCCTCCCACCCCGATCCTCCGCTCCCCTCGCCACCTCCAATCCCAATCGTAAATTAGGACCGGGCGGGGAGCGCAGCACCAAGGAGCGAAGGACCCGGGCGGGGAAGCCGGCAGTGAAAAGACTTCACCGCCGGCTTTCCCGTTCTGTGCTGCGCTTTCCCGCCGGTTATTTCAAATGAACAGCTGAGGTATCAGGTGATGCCGATCAGCTGTTCATTTGAAGTCGCCGCGGTGCCCTCAGAGGGTTCATGTGAGTTCATGCTTGACTGCATGAACTCACATGAACTTTCCCACGTCCGCACAGGTCAGCCTCACCTCCCAGACCCGTCATGATTAGTGTGTGTGCGGGGTGTGTGTGCGGGGTGTGTGTGCGGGGTGTGTGTGCGGGGTGTGTGTGCGATGTTTGTGCGGGTGTGTGCGGTGTCTGTGCGATGTGTGCGGGGTGTGTGTGCGGGGTGTGTGTGCGGGGTGTCTGTGCGATGTTTGTGCGGGTGTGCGCGGTGTCTGTGCGTGCAGGCAGACATAGGCCGATGTGACACTACTACTCCCATCGGCCTATGTCTGTCCCCCGTCCACTCCTGCCAGCAGGATCAGCTTGATGGGAGCAGTAGTTCCCATCAGCCTGATCCTGCTATTTAAATTGCCCTACTGTGTCCCCAATAAATGTTAAATACATGTCATTGGTGGCCAGTGGTTACCTAAAAGAAATTAGTTCATACATTACCTGTCCCCGCCGATCGCCACCTAAAATAAAGTAAAAAATAAAAAACTACACCTATACTCACCTAGACACCTAATTCCCCGAAGCCATCGATCTCCTGTAATAAAATATAAAATAATAAACCACAACCTTATCCTTACCCCTCCGTAGTAGTCCACGAGTGTCCCACGAAGATCTCCAGTTCAGAGCAGCCACATAGAATGTGACCGCTCTGAACCGCTGCCGCCGCTAGAATGACGGGGCCGTAAGGGTTCACCGGAGTTCAGGCAGCGCTGCTCCGGTTAGCTCCTTTACGGCCCTGCTGTATCGTGAGAAATTCCCACGGTACAGCAGTGCCGTAAAGGAGGTCTCCGGAGCTGCGCTGCCTGAATGCACTCCGGTGACCTCAGTCAGTGGCTCCCGCTGCCGGGAGCGGACGTGTTCCCGGCAGCGTGAGCTTACAGCAGCCATGACAGCTGTCACCGTCTCCAGATGTGACAGCTGTGCATGGGAGATCAGCGCAGGAACGTGGACAGGTAACTATTATTTTTAGTAAACTAAGAATTAAATAAAATTGTGTGTTTTATTTCAAATAAATTATTTTTTTCTGGGTGTAGTGTGTGTTTTTTCTTTTTAACACTTTGTAGGTTAGTAATGGGGGTGTCTTATAGACGCCCATCATTACTAACCTGGGCTTCATGGCAGCTGGCGCTGACATGAACCCCACCACTATTACCCCCTGCCACCGCACCAGGGCAGCGTGGAAGAGCGAGGCTAAGTGCCAGAATTGGCGCATCCTATGGATGCGCCATTTCTGGGGCGGCTGACGGCTGGTGTTTCTAGCCTGGGAGGGGGCCATTATTCATGGCACCCTTACTGGGCTATTAATATCAGCCCCCAGCTGTCTGCCTAGCCTTTGCTAGCTATTAAAATAGGGGGGACCCCACGTCATTTTTTTTGGGGGGGTCCCCCATTTTAATAGCTAGTAAAGGCTAGGTATTCAGCTGGGGGCTGATATTAGTAGCCTGGGAAGCTCCGTGGGTTTTACCCCCTTCCCAGGCTTCAAACATCTGCCCCAGCCGTCTGCTTAACCTCCGCTAGAGACTAAAATTATGGGGGATCCCACGCCATTTTTTTTTTAAATAAATCCTTTATTTTAACACTAAATGACATTTGAGGAGTTAATAAAGATGCAGTCCCTAAATTATTATTTATTTTTTAATTAATTTTTCCCAAAACTTTTGACGTGGGCTTCGCCATATTTTTGTATGCCAGCCAGGTACAGCATCCAGCTTCTATGAACGCGCCATTTTCCGGGGCGGCTGCAGACTGCAATTTTCAGCGGGGGGGCAGAAAGCTTGGGCCTCCCTGCGCTGCAGATTCCATCCCCCAGCTGTCTAGTTGTACCTGGCTGGACACAAAAATAGGGAGAAGCTCCACGTTTTGTTTTTTTTAACTATTTCATGAAATTCATGGAATAATTAAGAAAAAAAGGGCTTCCCTATATTGTTGTGTCCAACCAGGTACAAATAGGCAGCTGGTGGTTGGGGGCAGCCCGTTCCTGCCTGCTGTACCTGGCTGGACACAAATATAGTGCAAAGCCCCACGTCAATTTTTTTTTAGTTATTTCAGGAAATTCATGAAATAATTAAAAAAAAATTATGTGGGGCTTCGCCCTATATTTGTGTCCAGTCAGGTACAGCAGGCAGGAACGGGCTGCCCCCAACCACCAGCTGCCTATTTGTACCTAGCCGGACACAACAATATAGGGAAGCCCTTTTTTTCTTAATTATTCCATGAATTTCATGAAATAATTTAAAAAAAAAATGCGTGGGGCTTCGCCCTATTTTTGTGCCCAGCCAGATACAACTAGGCAGCTGGGGGCTGGAATCCGCAGCGCAGGGCGACCCAAGCTTTCTGGGCCACCCCCGCTGCAAATTGCAGTCCGCAGCCGCCCCAGAAAATGGCGCGTTCATAGAAGCGCCATCTTCTGGCGCTGTACCCAACTCATCCAGGGCCCTGGTGCGGTGGCTCACTGGGTAATAAAGGGGTTAAGGCCAGCTTGGCATTATCAGCTGGCCCTAAGCCCGAAATTCATGGGGTCACGCCAATATTAGACATGACCACCATGAATTTCTAGTAAAGTATTTAAAAAAACACAACACCCAGAATAAAGTCCTTTAATTGAAATAAACACACAATTCTTTATTGTTCTAAATTAAACCATACTTACCATCACGCCCATTCCAGCTGAAGCCAACGATCTCCTGCAATAAAAGTAAAATAATAAAGCAACCTCATCCTTACCTTTCCATGGCTCCCACGACAGCTTCAGCTCTGCTACATCGAGATGACAGGCTGGACCGCAGCAGAACGCTGCCATCCATCCTGTCATCCCGCAGACACTGAGAAGCGCAGGCATACTTCCACTCCTCAGTGTCTGGCTGTGACGGCATCCAGATGAGCCGAGGTCATGTCCAATGAACTCAGCTCACCTCATGTACGTCACTGACAGCGTGGGAAAATTCTCCTGCACTCAGCACTTCAGCGTGAGAATTTTCCCACGCTGTCAGTGACGTGCATGAGGTGAGCTGAGTTCATTGGACATGACCTCACCTAATGTATGTCACTGACAGCGTGGGAGAATTCTCACGCTGAAGCGCTGAGTGCAGGAGAATTTTCCCACGCTGTCAGTGACGTCCATGAGGTGAGCTGAGTTCATTGGACATGAACTCGGCTCATCTGGATGACGTCACAGAGAGACACTGAGGAGCGCAAGCATGCCTGCGCTTCTCAGTGTCTGCGGGATGACAGGCTGGATGGCAGCGTTCTGCTGCGGTCCAGCCTGTCATCTCGATGTAGCAGAGCTGGAGCTGTCCTGGGAACCATTGAAAGGTAAGGATGATGTTGCTTTATTATTTTTCTTTTATTGCAGGAGATCGTTGGCTTCAGCTGGAATGGGCGTGATGGTAAGTATGGTTTAATTTAGAACAATAAAGAATTGTGTGTTTATTTCAATTAAAGGACTTTATTCTGGGTGTTTGTGTTTTTCTTTAACTTTGACTATGGGGTTAGTAATGGGGGTGTCTTATAGACGCCTCTCCATTACTAACCTGGGCTTGATGTCATCTGGCATTATAAGCTGACATCAACCCCAGCCCTATTACCCCACTGCCACCGCTACAGGGCAGTGAGAAGAGCGAGGCTAAGTGCCAGAATTGGCGCATCCTATGGATGCGCCATTTCTGGGGCGGCTGACGGCTGGTGTTTCTAGCCTGGGAGGGGGCCAATATTCATGGCACCCTTCCTGGGCTATTAATATCAGCCCCCAGCTGTCTGCCTAGCCTGTGCTAGCTATTAAATTAGGGGGGACCCCACGTTATTTTTTTTGGGGGGTTCCCCCATTTTAATAGCTAGTAAAGGCTAGGTATTCAGCTGGGGGCTGATATTAGTAGCCTGGGAAGCTCCGTGGGTATTACCCCCTTCCCAGGCTTCAAACATTTGCCCCAGCTGTCTGCTTAACCTCCGCTAGAGCCTAAAATTAAGGGGAACCCCACGCCATTTTTTTTTTTAAATAAATCCTTTATTTTAACACTAAATGACAAGTACAGTAATCAACACTATTACTGTACTTCATATATATGTGACTGACATGTTTCTATCTATCTAATCTATGTGTGAAGCTCTATTCTGTCTATTATAAATTGTCGGGTACAGATGCTGAATTGCCGGCCGGCTTTCTTAAAGAGACAGTGCATGAAAACACTAATATTTTTTTAAATAAATCCTTTACACTAAATGACAAGTACAGTAAGCAACACTGTCACAGTACTTCATATATATGTGACTGACATGGTTCTATCTACCTAATCTATGTGTGAAGCTCTATTCTTTCTGTTGTAAATTGTCGGGTACCGGTGAATGCCGCTGATGAATTGCCGGCTTTTCATGTCATTCTACATTATTCTTAGTTGTTTTACTTCATGTAGAATTAACCTACAAGGAAAGAAAGGGTTTATTTTCATTCCGATATTTGTGTCCCATTGACTTGCATTGGTTTCCGGTATCGGAATCGGCGATATCCGATACTTTTTGGGTATCGGCCCGATCCAATCCGATACGATATTTCCTGATATCGGAAGGTATCGCTCAACACTAACTATAACGCAATGAACCCTGCCTAAATGCCTCTAATACACTATCCCTACTCCAGCAGCTAATCTTACACTAATTGCAGCTAAGAGCGGTATTATAGAATAGAATTTACTTGAATTAGCCCCGAAAATGACTGTTGGTTTAATGTTGCACCAGCAGGTACTGTAACACTATATAGCACACTCTCTATTCTGCAGCAGAAACTATTCCTACACTATTTTTGTGTACAATGCACCAAACATGGCATCATCGGGTCTTATATAGACCCAATGAAGCTATGAGGCTAGCCAATCACAGTAATGCCAATAGTCAACATGGCTACTGCATTACTGTGATTGACAGGCAATCCCAGCATGTTTAGTGGCTGAAAATCAGCTGCAAAACTGCGGGGCAATCGAGCATGGCGCCTGAATAACCGAATACTCAATCAAGTACCTGGCATCTCGAGCACCAGGATGCTCGATTGAGTGCCAAGCACGCTCGCCGATCACTAGATATAACTTTTACAACTTTTTAAAAATTTGAAATGATGATTATACTTTAACAAGAAAAAATGTTGGTAGTTTTTTCTTTTCTTTGGACATGTTTTTTTCTTCTATAAACCTCAATGAACTTTATAAGTATGCAAGCTATAACTCATAACCATTGACAGAATGATAAAGTGTTCCCTTAATCTAGCCAGCTACATGCCACATCTGTTGAATGTAGCATCTAAGGAGTTTAAAGGGAGCCTGTCATATATTGATATGGGGTATTTATCCCCTAGAAGTTTGATACTTGTATTTTCACTCCTTCCAAGGTTCACACAGAATTGTACAGCCAATCTTGACATGAGAGAGGAATGAGAGAGCACCTGCACTTATACTGCAGGAGACGAACACGCGCACAGTGTCAGTGCTTCTCTCTAGTCAGCCTCAGCCACCCGCTATTGTGGGCTCCTGTTTGCAGTCAGTGGCTGCAGCGTCAGTGTTTGCAGGGCTGAGGATTCAATTAAGGCCCTTTCACATGTCCGTTTTGAATGTCCGTATGCGGCCTGTTTTTAAGGACCACAAATACGGACATACGCGTCACACACCCATTGTATTCAATGGGTATGTTCACATGTCAGGTTTTTCACACAGACCGTGTGTCCATGTGAAAAACTCAGACATGTCAGTTTTTTTGAGCAGCATGCACAAAATGCACACTGATAACACACGGATGACATCCATGTCATCAGCATGACACATACTGGCGGCTGGGAATTAGCGGTACAGTACGCGCCGGCTGCAAGAGGCAGCTTTCATAATTGTCGGCTGCTTGTGCTGAGATCAGTGCGAGCAGGAGACAATAATGAGAGATTTATTCAGCACCCGCTGAATGCATGCTGTGTAAAATGAAGAATAGAATTAAATTAATTTAAAAAAATGAATTCATTAATTAAAAATAAAAAGCACAGTTATACTCATTGTCCCCTGTAAAAAAACAACAATATCCCTCACCTGTCCGAAGCGGAAAGAATCCATAGTGTCCCACACCGTAATCCATCTCTGCAAAATGTACTCTTCAGCATGAATGGTACCATGATGCAATCGCTCATGCTGAAGAGCAGAGGAGAATAACTTGCTGCAGTGAACTCAATTGACCTCAGTGAGATCATTGCAGTTCATCGTGAAAAATTTCTCGCAGGTAATGAGTGCAGAGTAGGAGGACTTCTTAAAGAAAAACTAACAGGTCTCTGAGAGCCAGAATTCTTGCTGCTTGGTAGGTGATCAAATATTTATTTCATGCAATAAAATGTAAATTAATTATCTAAAAATCATACAATGTGATTTTCTGGATTTTTTTTTTAGATTCTGTCTCTCACAGTTGAAGTGCACCTACGATAACAATTACAGATCTCTCCATTCTTTGTAGGTGGCAAAACTTGCAAAATCGGCAGTGTATCAAATACTTATTTTTCCCACTGTATACTGTATATAAGATGCACAACACTATTCACATAACACGATCGGTGTCTTCAGGGGTAGGAACACAGAAGCCATTGTCCATCACCCTTACACGGCTCCTCTAAAAAGTAGAGAAGAACCATAGTTAGAATGAATTGGTTGCATCACAAACAGATCAGAAACAAAGGTTTAGTCTAAAGCTACATTGGAAAAGAGCATTCATATTTAGGCTGACTAGATGCAAACTGAATAATGCATGGTATACTCAGTTAGAATGACAACATTTTGTAGGTATTGTTTGCCAGTGCAACTTCAGAAGACAAAGATTTTACTCTGATGGTGACATCACAGTCCGTGTCTGTTATAGGCCCTTTCCTTTCCTGCAATACACAGACAACTTATTAGATTCAATTAGCTCAATTATTCATTTAATTTCCCCTGGGGCACTGCAAGGAATTTAAACACTTAAGGTCCATTTAGACTGGCTCATAATCCTTCAGATTCTAACGTTAATGACCCATCTTTCACAATAATTGTCTAATGAGCCGCCTAACAATGTGCCCAAAAATGCTTGTTCATTGTGCATGAAACTGTTTAGGTGAGCAAAAAAATTCTCATTTATTTTTTGAAAACTTTGCAATGTACATGGAAATAGCACGCTGGTTCAGTGATTAGACCGGCAAGAAGGAGGAGCAGGAATTCTAATCCAAAATAGGCGTGGCTTTCAGTGATTGGCTGATTACAGGAGATTGTTCAGTAGCAGTTGGTGAACTGAAAGGAGAACATACTCATGTCATATTTATTGTTCAATGTTATTATTGTAAATGCTACTGTTCCTAAAAAATCATGAAATTGATTATTGAACATTTTATCACTAAGTCAGTAAAATTTTCTTTGTACAAAATCAACAGAAATGTTTGTACAATAGCTTATAAATTCATCTACTTGAAAAAAATGGCATCACTTATGGGATTTTAGTGTAGCAAAGGCGAGAAAGCTTGTAAGGGAACTCCTTCATGATGTTTCAAAGATGGAGAGAGGCTGCCATCTGCAGGCCAGACACAGTCAAGCGGAACCAAGATATGCAAGGGAAGTTGAAGGGAGAGCAGATTTAGACGCTGGACCCGATCAGGTGACTTCCAGGAAGGAGTTCCGGGAGATAAGAGGCCAGCGCGCCAAACCTGAGGGGTCTTTGGCGCCAAGCAGCAGAAAGGAGCAGACGTGTTCCCTGCGTGCTGAGAAGCCCCGCGTGACAGGCCTAAGCCAGAGGTCTGCGAGGTGCCACAGCCGGGCACCGGTAGAAGAGCTCCGGATCCCTCACAGATGTGACCCGAGTGCTGTGCCTGCTGAGGAGACTCGGAACCTGCTTGTGGTGCTGAGTGAGTTCGCGGAACCCAACGTCGCCTGCTGACAGACGAGGTCTGGACCCCCCTACCCAAGGCTCGAGAGATTGCCTCCAACGGCCAAGCAGAGAGGACTTGAGAGACGGCTGCCCCAAGAAAGTCATTCCAGCGAAAGCAGAGAAGCTGCATACGTGAACAGGGTCGTCACTTCTACTGTTCACCCACGGTATCGGGGACATTTGGGTTTAGGTACTCAGGTTGGGAGGGGAACAGTTGGGGCTAAACAAGCTCAACGTGATCAAATTGAATTTATCCGGAAAAAGACTCACGGCCTAGCGGGAATAACCGGTGACCCCCGCTAGAGCAATATGCACAGTTAAGGAACTCACGTGGTGTCTCCCATGATCGAGGGCACCACATTACCTTGAGAGACTTCGCATTTTGCTAATACTTCAAATTACTGTTTATTAACCTTGTTGCAATCCCTTGTTCAGCGTACCTGTTATATATATATATATACACTGTATATATATATAAACTGTTTATATTTAACTCTTACTGTTCTCGCCTTGTGTCTCTGTGCGTTGCATCCCGGTACCTGCATTACATTAACATTGAACACACCAACAATTTAGATTATCTGTTTGTGTGAACACAGTACACTATGTTAGATGTTACTTTGTAATATTCACTATTCAACCATCTCATTCACGATTCTCATCCTGTGTAAACACTTGTCTGACGATGGTTGCTAGTTGTGAGCTCTGATCTCATTATTCATCATTATAACGATTATCTGCTCATGTACATGAACCCTTACTGTCAACTTTCCCTACACAGTAAGTAATCACTTTGGGTTCCAGCATGTGATCAGCTTCCTTTTAAAGGATCATCCTCCAAGTAGAAGCATTCTCCATTTTAGGTCATGGAAGTCATGATAACAACTAATTGTTCCTTAACTCCACCTCTATAATTACACTGGTTTTAGTATACTCTATAAATACACCATATACAGTAAGTCTCAGATGAGAATATGATTAAAAGGAGCAACATAGGTTAAGCTGTAACACTGTATGATGCATAGTATGTGATCCACAGGGATTCAATAAGCATCAAGGAGAAAATTGTTCTTTACTACTTATAACACAATTAGAGTTTTGCCTGAAGTTCCCCTTCAAACTGTTTACAATAGATCTCAGTCAGACACTCATTACAGTATCAGACACACATTAAGTGCCATAGTTGTAAGTCACACAGTGCCTTTTAAAGGGAATCTGTCAGTAGATTGCTGTTCTGCAATCCGAGAGCAGTATTGTGTAGGGGTTCACACCCTGATTCCAGTGATGTATCACTTGGTGGCCTGCTTTCTGTCATTTTGATACAATCACTGTTTTCTCTGCTGCAGCTCTAGCAGTGCTCAGAATGCTGATTTCTGTATAATTCCACCCACAGTGCTTATTAGCAGTTTTCTGTGTACACTGTATATTGACAGAAAGCGTCTAATCAGTAGTGGGAGCATAGTTAGACAGAGTAGTTGACTAGGAGGCATGAGACACCTAGTCCTGTAGTGATAATCTCCTGCTGATAAAACACTGATTTTATTGAAACAGCAAAACACAACCTAGTAAGTGACGCATCACTGAAATCAGGCGCTCTGCCTCTACATCATGGTCCTCTCAGATTACATATAAAATACCTGCTGACAGATTCATTTTAATAGTGAAAGACTCAGGGTCATAAATAACTATTAATACTAATCTGTCCCAGTTCTAAAAAGATTTGCCACTTCTCGCCACACCTCTTCTCTCTAACATGGAAGATACAAGTGACCAGCCAATTGAGGGCACTCATATGTATTCTCCAAAGTCTATAATAATATCAATGATATAAAAAAACAAAGACTTTCCTCTAATGAGTAATAGTGGGTTTACATGCACAGGGAGGCAGAATGCTTTTGTTAAATATATATCATAGAATCTGTAGCGTCGGCGTCCCTGCCCTCTGCTAGGCAGGGACGCTGTTCCCCTCACCTCTCTGCTCCGAGCCCGGCGTCCTCCTCCCGCTCTGCTGGCAGCGTGCGCTCCTTCCCGGCCACTGTGCTTAGGGCGCGCGCGCGCTCCCTCCCTCTTAAAGGGGCCGCGCGCGCCGTCCTAAGGAGTCCCCGGCCAATGGCCGGAGGACTTCACCATATATAAGGCACCTCCTCCAAAATGGAGGTGCCCGAGCAATGTTGTTGCACTGTTCACTACTCTGCTTCAGCCCTCAGGTCCCGTTGCCAGTTACCTGCCTGATTCCTGCCAGAGTCCTGCCAGTTTGCTGTCTGTTTCCTGCCTGATATTCCTGCTACCTGCTTGCTAGCCTGAGGTCCGACGGTCTGCCTTCCTACTCCTGTCAGTCTGTCTATGGACCAGCTTGGCCGCTCACCTGGGAGCGCACATCTGCTACCTGCCTGCTAGCCTTCCTGGAGGCTCTGCCGTCACGTGCTGTGACCACCTGCTATTCCAGAGACTCCTGCCCGCTCACCTGGGAGCGCACATCTGCTACCTGCCTGCTAGCCTTCCTGGAGGCTCCGCCGTCACGTGCTGTGACCACCTGCTATTCCAGAGACTCCTGCCCGCTCACCTGGGAGCGCTCCTCCGCTACCTGCCTGCTTGCCTACCTGGAGGCTCCGCCGTCACGTGCTGTGACCACCTGCTATTCCAGAGACTCTTGCCCGCTCACCTGGGAGCGTTCATCTGCTACCTGTCTGTTGGACTTCCTGGAGGCTCCGCCGTCACATGCTGTGACCACCCGATTATCCAGAGACTCTCGCCTGCTCACCTGGGAGCTCACGTCTATCATCTGCCGCCACAGGTCGTACCAATCCTTTACCCAGAGACTGCCCCGGTCACTTGCCGTGACCTCCTGCCCGTTCATCCAGAGACTGCCCCGGTCACTTGCCGTGACCTCCTGCCCGTTCATCCAGAGACTGCCCCGGTCACTTGCCGTGACCTCCTGTCCGTTCATTCAGAGACTGTCCCAGTCACCTGCTGTGACTGCCTGCCCGTCTACCCTGGTTGCCACCCGCTCCCTTACAAGGACCGCCCCCTTGTATAGTAGCTCAGAGGTTCCGCCTCCCAGACCCGTTACAGTTTGCTCGGGCCATGGAACCCGGTGGCACCCAAGCTCCCTCACTCTCGGACCTCTGTCATGAACTGTCCCGTCAGAGGTCCCAACAGGAGTCCATCCTGGGTCACCTGCGGAATGTCAATTCTCGCCTGGACACTCTGACTGCTCCACCAGCAACCGCCGCCAGTGCCATGACTCGCAACCCGGCAGCTCCGCTGCCCACCAATACCATGGTATCCTATCCCGGCCCCCGGCTTTCTGCACCTCCTCGCTTTGGAGGCGACTCCGCCCAGGCTCGGGGCTTCATAAATCAGTGCACCCTGCACTTTGAACTCCTGTCCCACCAGTTTAACTCCGACCGGGCCAAAATTGCCTTCATCATGTCCCATCTCACCGGGGAGGCCCTGGCCTGGCTAAATCCTCTATGGGAGAGAGGAGACCCCCTGGTGTCCGACTTGCCTGCCTTTCTCATGGCTTTCCGGAAAGTCTTCGACGAACCCGGACGGAAGACCTCATCCGCATCATCTCTGCTACGCCTCCGTCAGGGAAGTCTCACCGTGGGCCAATATGCCATACGGTTCCGTACCCTTGCCTCGGAGCTGGCCTGGGATAACGACGCTCTGGTATCCGTCTTCAGGGAGGGTCTGTCCGGCCGTATTAAAGATGAACTTGCCGGTCGGGACATTCCTACCACTCTCGATGACCTAATAACTCTTGCCACCCGGATTGACCTACGGTTCCAGGAGCGTGCCAAAGAGGTCACCCGTGAGAGGAGGTTTCCACGTCTAGCTCCTACTTTTCAGAAATCCGTCTCTCCCCAGGTACACTCTCCTGAGCCTATGCAGGTCGACCAGACCAAGATGGTCAAAACCCGTCAGGACTTACGCCGTGCCGAAGGGAGCTGCTTCTACTGTGGCAGCAAGGAGCACCGGATCCATACCTGCCCGGAGAGGTCGGGAAACGCCTGTGTCTAGGTTCGCTCAGAGAGGTCAACCTAGACAAGAATAAATCCTCTCCATCTCTGCTACTGTCAGTCTCTATTATCTGCGGGGAGAATCGTTATTTCGAACTAGCCCAACTTGACTCTGGAGCGGCCGGGAATCTTATCTCACAGTCCCTGGTAGAAAAATACCGCACTCCCACCAAACCTCTGGCTGTACCATTATCTGTCGCTGCTGTGGATGGGGGCCTCTTACCACGTCCCATCCAACTCATCACCGAATCCGTAACTCTGCAGGTGGGAATGCTGCATTCTGAGAGCATCTCTTTTCATGTTCTGCCTGGACTCTCTCACGCCCTCTTACTAGGTCTACCTTGGCTCCAGAGACATGCACCCGTGCTTGACTGGCAGACCGGAGAAGTCCTTCGCTGTGGACAGGACTGTCATAAGACTTGTTTGGTTCCTGTTCATCCCGTCCGTCCTTCTCCTACCCCAACTAATCTACCTGGACTTCCGATTCCCTATTGGTCATTTGCTGATGTCTTTAATAAAAAGGAGGCAGAGACATTACCCCCTCATAGACCATACGACTGTCCTATCGACCTGTTACCCGATACTACTCCTCCCCGTGGGCGTATTTACCCATTGTCCGCTGCTGAGACCCGGTCGATGTCCGAATATATAGAGGAGAATTTGGCCAGGGGATTCATCCGGAAATATACCTCCCCGGTGGGAGCAGGCTTCTTCTTCGTAAAAAAGAAGGACGGCTCTCTCCGTCCCTGTATTGACTATAGAGGCCTTAACCAGATCACGGTGAAGAATAAGTACCCCCTTCCGCTCATTCCAGAATTATTTGATCGCCTGAGGGGGGCTAGAGTCTTCACCAAACTGGACCTCCGTGGGGCGTACAACCTGGTCCGTATCCGTCAAGGGGATGAATGGAAGACTGCATTCAACACCCGGGACGGCCACTATGAATATCTGGTAATGCCCTTTGGTCTCTGTAACGCTCCTGCCGTCTTTCAAGAGTTGGTCAATGACATCTTCCGGGACCTTCTCTACTCCTGCGTTGTGGTGTACCTGGACGACATCTTGGTCTTCTCTCCGGATCTCTAGACTCACCGGAGGGACGTTCGTCAGGTCCTGCTCAGGCTCAGGCAGAACCACCTCTTCGCTAAATATGAGAAGTGCCTCTTTGAGCAGACCTCGCTTCCGTTTTTGGGCTACATTATTTCTCAGACCGGCCTACGAATGGATCCAGAGAAACTGTCTGCCATCGAGAAATGGCCCCGACCGGAGGGGTTGAAGGCCATTCAGCGGTTCCTGGGCTTCGCCAACTACTACCGCCTCTTCATACCGCACTTCTCTTCCCGGATTGCCCCAATTTCCGCGCTCACCCGCAAGGGTACTAATCCCAAAGAGTGGCCGCCCGAAGCAGAGGAGGCCTTTCTTTCCTTAAAACAGGCCTTCTCTTCCGCCCCGGTGCTGCATCGTCCGGACGGTAACAAGCAGTTCTTTCTGGAGGTTGACGCCTCCTCCTCTGGAGCCGGAGCTGTACTTACTCAAAAATCTTCTTCCGGGAGGATGGTAACTTGCGGCTTCTTCTCCAAACTCTTCTCCTCTTCTGAGCGCAATTATTCCATAGGAGACCGAGAGTTATTGGCCATCAAGCTGGCATTGGAGGAGTGGCGTTACCTACTCGAGGGGGCTCTTCATCCGGTAATAATTTACACTGACCACAAGAACTTGGCTTATCTCCAGCATGCCCAGTGACTTAATCCGCGCCAAGCCCGGTGGTCCTTGTTTTTTGCTCGCTTTGATTTTGTTCTACATTTTCGCCCGGCTGACAAGAACATCAAAGCAGACGCCTTGTCCCGATCCTTTCTGGTATCTGATCTCGAGGAAGAACCTAAACATATCATCGATCCCGCCAGAGTAATGCAGGTGGCTCCCGTGATTCTAAATCGTCTCCCTCCCGGTAAGACGTTCGTATCGGTACCTGATCGGGAGAAGATCCTACACTGGGGTCATTCGTCTAAACAAGCTGGCCACGCCGGTCAGAAAAAGACCCTCCAGCTTATTTCCCGGCACTACTGGTAGCCTAACCTGCGCAAGGATGTAATAGACTTTGTTTCTGCCTGTGTGTCCTGTGCCCGCAACAAAGTTCCGAGACACCTTCCAGCCGGTCACCTTCTTCCTCTGCCAGTACCTGCTGCCCTCTGGCAGCATATAGCGATGGACTTCATAACTGATCTTCCCGTCTCTGCCGGTTGTACGGTCATTTGGGTGGTCGCTGACCGCTTTTCCAAGATGGCTCACTTCATTCCCCTGCCAGGCCTCCCGTCTGCACCCGAGCTGGCTAAAGACTTTATCCGCCACATCTTCCGTCTTCATGGCCTGCCCCGTCACATCGTGTCGGATCGTGGGGTACAGTTCACTTCTCGTTTCTGGAGAGCCACTTGTAAATTGCTAGACGTCACCCTGGACTTCTCCTCCGCTTACCACCCACAGTCTAATGGTCAAGTGGAGCGGATCAATCAGATCCTGACCAGTTACCTCCGGCACTTCGTAATGCCCACCATTCTGACTGGGTGGATCTCCTGCCATGGGCCGAATTCTCGTACAACAATCACGAGAGCGAATCTTCCTCTAAATCCCCGTTTTTTGTAGTCTTCGGTCAGCATCCTCGGATCCCGTTTCCCGTCTCCACCTCGGTGGACAATCCGGCTGCGGAATCTCTTGTTAACAAATTTTCCTCCACATGGGAGAGTACCCGGTCCGCACTCCTTCTGTCATCCGAGCGTATGAAAAGACATGCTGACAAAAAACGTCTGGATCCTCCTCAATTCCGTCCAGGGGATAAGGTCTGGCTCTCGTCCAAGTATGTCCGGCTCAAGATTCCTTCCTATAAGTTAGGGCCTCGGTTCATCGGTCCTCTGGAAGTCATCAGTCAGATCAACTCGGTGGCCTATAAATTGAAACTCCCGGCCAACTTGCGGTTCCCTAACTCCTTCCATGTATCTCTCCTCAAACCTGTGGTACTTAACTCTTTTTCCAAGTCTACAGGCACGCCTCCTGCTCCGGTTTCCGCTGAAAACGAATTTGAGGTAGAGAACATTCTGGCCACCAAAAGGGTAAGAGGGAAGACCTTTTTTCTAGTAGATTGGAAGGGGTTTGGTCCTGAAGAGAGAACGTGGGAGCCCCGGGAGAACATCCATGCCCCTCTCATCCTTGCTAAATTTCTGTCTGGCCTAAAAAAGGGGGGGCCTAAAGGGGGGGGTAGTGTAGCATCGGCATCCCTGCCCTCTGCTAGCAGAGGGCAGGGACGCTGTTCCCCTCACCTCTCTGCTCCGAGCCCGGCGTCCTCCTCCCGCTCTGCTGGCAGCGCGCGCTCCTTCCCGGCCACTGTGCTTAGGGCGCGCGCGCGCGCGCTCCCTCCCTCTTAAAGGGGCCGCGCGCGCCGTCCTAAGGAGTCCCCGGCCAATGGCCGGAGGACTTCACCATATATAAGGCACCTCCTCCAAAATGGAGGTGCCCGAGCAATGTTGTTGCACTGTTCACTACTCTGCTTCAGCCCTCAGGTCCCGTTGCCAGTTACCTGCCTGATTCCTGCCAGAGTCCTGCCAGTTTGCTGTCTGTTTCCTGCCTGATATTCCTGCTACCTGCTTGCTAGCCTGAGGTCCGACGGTCTGCCTTCCTACTCCTGTCAGTCTGTCTATGGACCAGCTTGGCCGCTCACCTGGGAGCGCACATCTGCTACCTGCCTGCTAGCCTTCCTGGAGGCTCTGCCGTCACGTGCTGTGACCACCTGCTATTCCAGAGACTCCTGCCCGCTCACCTGGGAGCGCACATCTGCTACCTGCCTGCTAGCCTTCCTGGAGGCTCCGCCGTCACGTGCTGTGACCACCTGCTATTCCAGAGACTCCTGCCCGCTCACCTGGGAGCGCTCCTCCGCTACCTGCCTGCTTGCCTACCTGGAGGCTCCGCCATCACGTGCTGTGACCACCTGCTATTCCAGAGACTCTTGCCCGCTCACCTGGGAGCGCTCATCTGCTACCTGTCTGTTGGACTTCCTGGAGGCTCCGCCGTCACATGCTGTGACCACCCGATTATCCAGAGACTCTCGCCTGCTCACCTGGGAGCTCACGTCTATCATCTGCCGCCACAGGTCGTACCAATCCTTTACCCAGAGACTGCCCCGGTCACTTGCCGTGACCTCCTGCCCGTTCATCCAGAGACTGCCCCGGTCACTTGCCGTGACCTCCTGCCCGTTCATCCAGAGACTGCCCCGGTCACTTGCCGTGACTTCCTGTCCGTTCATTCAGAGACTGTCCCAGTCACCTGCTGTGACTGCCTGCCCGTCTACCCTGGTCGCCACCCGCTCCCTTACAAGGACCGCCCCCTTGTATAGTAGCTCAGAGGTTCCGCCTCCCAGACCCGTTACAGAATCATAGAATCATATAAAGGCGGGAGTAGAAATAAACCAATTAAAATTGCTTTGTCCCCAGTTTGCTAATTTGAAACGTTATATTGCGCAAAATTTGCTGCTATTCCTAAATAAATGGCATCCTGGGTGCCATAGTTTATAAGTAAAACATGGCAAACTATTAAAATAAGCCCCCTCTACATGTTTCATTGTTTATACGGCATCATCAGGGGAAGGGACACAAACACTAGTGGACAATAGAGGGCACTCACATGTATTCTCCAAAGTCTATAATGCTATCAATGATATAAAAAAAACAAAGACTTTCCTCTGATGAGTAATAGTGGGTTTACATGCACAGGGAGGCAGAATGTGCTCCTCATACATGGAAATCCACTTTTAATTTTTGACATTTTGTTTGAATGAAGCAATCAATTTGAATACAGTTTTTTTCCTTTCTTTGTAGAATTAGCATTAAATTTTAAGAATTCAATGCACATTAAGAAATAAAACAACAGTCTAGTCAGTTTATTTTAACTTGTTCTCTATATACAAAATTACTTCCTCATAGTGCTTTTTTGAGCTCTTTACAGCGCTGCCACATTTTAATGAGACTTTGGTCTTAAAATGTGTGTCTTTACTGAAGGGTTTCTTCAATGATGTTATGTTTATTATTTAGCTTTGCCTTTTCAGACATAACAGTAAGCTCACGTAAATGCCAAAAACTTGTGGTCAACAGTTTGGACTTCGGAATTCTAGAGACTCTGTATATTTCCTGGTTGTCGTGCCATTAGGCGCTAAATATTGCACATCAATTTAAAAAAAAATGAGCAGGAAAATCAACTATCTGCCTTAGGCCTGAGAGCTTTATATCTATGCATAGGCATTTCAATATACTGCTACTTATTTTTGCTGGTGTTTGTTCAGTAGAGCATTGAGTTTACTATTTGTGTTTAAACAGCATAACATTGTTAGTTTATGTAAAGAAATTCGAGGACCAAAATGATCACAGTAAACACATGTGAAACAAATTAAAACTATGCTCCCTATTCAATAAGACAGGCATTGTACACACCAGTCTTATTTAAGGCACCGCTGGAGTAAGACGCGTCTAATTCATTTGGAACCACACTCTTCTTAAAGAATTACAGTGGGTACGGAAAGTATTCAGACCCCTTTAAATTTTTCACTGTTTGTTTCATTGCAGCCATTTGGTAAATTCTAAAAAGTTCATTTTTTTTCTCATTAAAGTACACTCTGCACCCCATCTTGACTGAAAAAAAAACAGAAATGTAGAAATTTTTGCAAATTTATTAAAAAAGAAAAACTGAAATATCACATGGTCATAAGTATTCAGACCCTTTGCTCAGTATTGAGTCTTCTTGGGAATTGTGCAACAAGTTTTTCACACCTGGATTTGGGGATCCTCTGCCATTCTTCCTTGCAAATCCTCTCCAATTCCAACAGGTTGGATGGTGAACGTTGGTGGACAGACATTTTCAGGTCTCTCCAGAGATGCTCAATTGGGTTTAGGTCAGGGCCCTGGCTGGGCCAGTCAAGAATGGTCACAGGGTTGTTCTGAAACAACTCCTTTGTTATTTTAGCTGTGTGCTTAGGGTCATTGTCTTGTTGGAAGGTGAACCTTTGGCCAAGTCAGAGGTCCTGAGCACTCTGGAAGAGGTTTTCATCCAGGATATCTCTGTACTTGGTCACATTCATGTTTCCTTCAATTGCAACCAGTCATCCTGTCCCTGCAGCTGAAAAACATCCCCATAGCATGATGCTGCCACCACCATGTTTCACTATTGGGATTGTATTGGACAGGTGATGAGCAGTGCCTGGTTTTCTCCACACATTCCACTTAGAATTATCACCAAAAAGCTCTATCTTCGTCTCATCAGACCAGAGAATCTAATTTCTCATAGTCTGAGAGTCCTTCATGTGTTTTTGAGCAAACTCTATGCGGGCTTTCATATGTCTTGCACTGAGGAGAGGCTTCCGTCGGGCCACTCTGCCATTGCCATAAAGGCCTGACTAGTGGAGGGCTGCAGTGATAGTTGACTTTGTGGAACTTTCTCCCATCTCCCTACTGCATCTCTGGAGCTCAGCCACAGTGATCTTGGGGTTCTTCTTTACCTCTCTCACCAAGGCTCTTCTCCCACGATTGCTCAGTTTGGCTGGAGGGCCAGGTCTAGGTGGTCCCAAATGTCTTACATTTAAGGATTATGGAGGCCACTGTGCTCTTAGGAACCTTGAGTAATGTAGAAATTCTTTTGTAACCCTGGTCAGATCTGTGCCTTGCCACAATTCTGTCTCTGAGCTCCTTGGGCAGTTCCTTTGAGATCATGATTCTCATTTGGTCTGACATGCACTGTGAGCTGAGAGCTCTTATATAGACAGGTGTGTGCCTTTCCAAATCAAGTCCTATCAGTTTAATTAAACACAGCTGGACTCCAATGAAGGAGTAGAACCATCTCAAGGAGGATCTCAGAGGAAATGGACAGCATGTGACTTAAATATGAGTGTCTCAGCAAAGGGTCTGAATACTTATGACCATGTGATATTTCAGTTTTTCTTTTTTAATAAATTTGCAAAAATTTCTACATTTCTGTTTTTTTTTCAGTCAAGATGAGTGTACTTTAATGAGAAAAAAATGAACTTTTTAGAATTTACCAAATGGCTGCAATGAAACAAAGAGCGAAAAATTTAAAGGGGTCTGAATACTTTCCGTACCCACTGTAGGTACATTCTACAAGTGCCATGGGATTCCAAGAGAAATGTTATTCCAGTCAATGATTGGAGTTCATTTCTGGCATAATTTAAGGCACTAAATATGCACAAATTTTAATGGATATGTGAAGCTCGCTTTGCCATCACCCATCCCATCTAAGCTCTGGCCATTTTGGTGGAGCTCGCCGGCACTGCCGTGAAAGCACCAAGAATTTGCCAAGCTGTGCAAAAATATCTGACATTTCAAGGTGTTTTATATTTAAAGTTTTTTTGGCAAAAACGCCTAAATGAATCGGGAAGAATATGCATCACCAATAGTGTTGAGCATTCCGATACTGAAATATCGGGTATCGGCCGATATTCGCGGTATCGGAATTCCGATACTTAATTCCGATACTTTTACAATATCGGATACCGGAATCGGAAGTTCCCATAATGCCTGCGCTCTGCAGTGTCTGTGAAGGATGACAAGTTGGATGGCAGCGCTCAGCTGAGATCCAGCCTGTCATCAGAATGCCATCCCAGCGTGAGAGAATTCTCCTGATTGTTTAAAAGCCGGCGGGCGGTAAAAAGCCGGCGGCTTTTAAACAATCACACAGCCCCATACTGCTTCCCCGCAGCCTCCCACCCCGATCGTCCGCTCCCCTCGCCACCTCCAATCCCAATCGTAAATTAGGACCGGGCGGGGAGCGCAGCACCAAGGAGCGAAGGACCCGGGCGGGGAAGCGGGCAGTGAAAACACTTCACCGCCGGCTTTCCCGTTCTGTGCTGCGCTTTCCCGCCGGTTATTTCAAATGAACAGCTGAGGTATCAGGTGATGCTGATCAGCTGTTCATTTGAAGTCGCCCCGTTGCCCTCAAAGGGTTCATGTGAGTTCATGCTTGACTGCATGAACTCACATGAACTTTCCCACGTCCGCACAGGTCAGCCTCACCTCCCAGACGATCAGCCCGTCATGATTGGTGTGTGTGCGGGTGTCTGTGCGTGTGTGTGCGGGGTGTCTGTGCGATGTTTGTGCGGGTGTGCGGGGTGTCTGTGCGTGCAGGCAGACATAGGCCGATGTGACACTACTACTCCCATCGGCCTATGTCTGTCCCCCGTCCACTCGTGCCAGCAGGATCAGCTCGATGGGAGCAGTAGTTCCCATCAGCCTGATCCTGCTATTTAAATTGCCCTACTGTGCCCCAATAAATTTTAAATACATGTCATTGGTGGCCAGTGGTTACCTACAATAAATTAGTTCATACATTACCTGTCCCCGCCGATCGCCACCTAAAATAAAGTAAAAAATAAAAAACTACACCTATACTCACCTAGACACCTAATTCCCCGAAGCCATCGATCTCCTGTAATAAAATATAAAATAATAAACCACAACCTTATCCTTACCCCTCCGTAGTAGTCCACGAGTGTCCCACGAAGATCTCCAGTTCAGAGCAGCCACATAGAATGTGACCGCTCTGAACCGCTACCGCCGCTAGAATGACGGGGCCGTAAGGGTTCACCGGAGTTCAGGCAGCGCTGCTCCGGTTAGTTCCTTTACGGCCCCGCTGTATCATGAGAAATTCCCACGGTACAGCACTGCCGTAAAGGAGGTCTCCGGAGCTGCGCTGCCTGAATGCACTCCGGTGACCTCAGTCAGTGGCTCCCGCTGCCGGGAGCGGACGTGTTCCCGGCAGCGTGAGCTTACAGCAGCCATGCACAGCTGTCACCATATCCAGATGTGACAGCTGTGCATGGGAGATCAGCGCAGGAACGTGGACAGGTAACTATTTTTTTTTAGTAAACTAAGAATTAAATAAAATTGTGTGTTTTATTTCAAATAAATTATTTTTTTCTGGGTGTAGTGTGTTTTTTCTTTTTAACACTTTGTAGGTTAGTAATGGGGGTGTCTTATAGACGCCCATCATTACTAACCTGGGCTTCATGGCAGCTGGCGCTGACATGAACCCCACCACTATTACCCCCTGCCACCGCACCAAGGCAGCGTGGAAGAGCGAGGCTAAGTGCCAGAATTGGCGCATCCTATGGATGCGCCATTTCTGGGGCGGCTGATGACTGGTGTTTCTAGCCTGGGAGGGGGCCATTATTCATGGCACCCTTCCTGGGCTATTAATATCAGCCCCCAGCTGTCTGCCTAGCCTTTGATAGCTATTAAAATAAGGGGGGACCCCACGTCATTTTTTTTGGGGGGGTCCCCCATTTTAATAGCTAGTAAAGGCTAGGTATTCAGCTGGGGGCTGATATTAGTAGCCTGGGAAGCTCCGTGGGTTTTACCCCCTTCCCAGGCTTCAAACATCTGCCCCAGCCGTCTGCTTAACCTCCGCTAGAGACTAAAATTATGGGGGATCCCACGCCATTTTTTTTTTAAATAAATCCTTTATTTTAACACTAAATGACATTTGAGGAGTTAATAAAGATGCAGTCCCTAAATTATTATTTATTTTTTAATTAATTTTTCCCAAAACTTTTGACGTGGGCTTCGCCATATTTTTGTATGCCAGCCAGGTACAGCATCTAGCTTCTATGAACGCGCCATTTTCCGGGGCGGCTGCGGACTGCAATTTGCAGCGGGGGGCAGAAAGCTTGGGCCTCCCTGTGCTGCAGATTCCATCCCCCAGCTGCCTAGTTGTACCTGGCTGGACACAAAAATAGGGAGAAGATCCACGTTTTTTTTTTTTTAATTATTTCATGAAATTCATGGAATAATTAAGAAAAAAAGGGCTTCCCTATATTGTTGTGTCCAACCAGGTACAAATAGGCAGCTGGTGGTTGGGGGCAGCACGTTCCTGCCTGCTGTACCTGGCTGGACACAAATATAGTGCAAAGCCCCACGTCAATTTTTTTTAAATTATTTCAGGAAATTCATGAAATAATTAAAAAAAAATTATGTGGGGCTTCGCCCTATATTTGTGTCCAGTCAGGTACAGCAGGCAGGAACGGGCTGCCCCCAACCACCAGCTGCCTATTTGTACCTAGCCGGACACAACAATATAGGGAAGCCCTTTTTTTCTTAATTATTCCATGAATTTCATGAAATAATTTAAAAAAAAAATACGTGGAGCTTTGCCCTATTTTTGTGTCCAGCCAGGTACAACTAGGCAGCTGGGGGCTGGAATCTGCAGCGCAGGGAGGCCCAAGCTTTCTGGGCCCCACCCGCTGCAAATTGCAGTCCGCAGCCGCCCCGGAAAATGGCGCGTTCATAGAAGCGCCATCTTCTGGCGCTGTACCCAACTCATCCAGGGCCCTGGTGCGGTGGCTCACTGGGTAATAAAGGGGTTAAGGCCAGCTTGGCATTATCAGCTGGCCCTAAGCCCGAAATTCATGGGGTCACGCCAATATTAGACATGACCGCCATGAATTTCTAGTAAAGTATTTAAAAAAAACACAAACACCCAGAAAAAAGTCCTTTAATTGAAATAAACACACAATTCTTTATTGTTCTAAATTAAACCATATTTACAGTCACGCCCATTCCAGCTGAAGCCAACGATCTCCTGCAATAAAAGAAAAATAATAAAGCAACATCATCCATACCTTTCCATGGTTCCCACGACAGCTTCAGCTCTGCTACATCGAGATGACAGGCTGGACCGCAGCAGAGCGCTGCCATCCAGCCTGTCATCCCGCAGACACTGAGAAGCGCAGGCATGCTTACGCTCCTCAGTGTCAGGCTGTGACGGCATCCAGATGAGCCGAGGTCATGTCCAATGAACTCGGCTCACCTCATGCACGTCACTGACAGCGTGGGAAAATTCTCCTGCACTCAACGCTTCAGCGTGAGAATTCTCCCACGCTGTCAGTGACATACATGAGGTGATGTCATGTCCAATGAACTCAGCTCACCTCATGCACGTCACTGACAGCGTGGGAAAATTCTCCTGCACTCAGCGCTTCAGCGTGAGAATTTTCCCACGCTGTCAGTGACGTGCATGAGGTGAGCCGACTTCATTGGACATGACCTCAACTCATTCACTTCACTGACAGCGTGGGAAAATTCTCACGCTGAAGCGCTGAGTGCAGGAGAATTTTCCCACGCTGTCAGTGACGTGCATGAGGTGAGCCGAGCACATTGGACATGACCTCGGCTCATCTGGATGCCGTCACAGACAGACACTGAGGAGCGCAAGTATGCCTGCGCTTCTCAGTGTCTGCGGGATGACAGGCTGGATGGCAGCGTTCTGCTGCGGTCCAGCCTGTCATCTCGATGTAGCAGAGCTGAAGCTGTCGTGGGAGCCATGGAAAGGTAAGGATGATGTTGCTTTATTATTTTACTTTTATTGCAGGAGATCGTTGGCTTCAGCTGGAATGGGCGTGACGGTAAGTATGGTTTAATTTAGAACAATAAAGAATTGTGTGTTTATTTCAATTAAAGGACTTTTTTTCTGGGTGTTTGTGTTTTTTTTAAATACTTTACTAGAAATTCATGGTGGTCATGTCTAATATTGGCGTGACCCCATGAATTTCGGACTTAGGGACAGCTGATAATGCCAAGCTGGCCTTAACCCCTTTATTACCCAGTGAGCCACCGCACCAGGGCCCTGGATGAGTTGGGTACAGCGCCAGAAGATGGCGCTTCTATGAACGCGCCATTTTCCGGGGCGGCTGCGGACTGCAATTTGCAGCGGGTGGGGCCCAGAAAGCTTGGGTCTCCCTGCGATGCAGATTCCAGCCCCCAGCTGTTTAGTTGTACCTGGCTGGACACAAAAATAGGGCGAAGCTCCACGTATTTTTTTTTTAAATTCATGAAACTCATGGAATAATTAAGAAAAAAAGGGCTTCCCTATATTGTTGTGTCCGGCTAGATACAAATAGGCAGCTGGTGGTTGGGGGCAGCCCGTTCCTGCCTGCTGTACCTGACTGGACACAAATATAGGGCGAAGCCCCACATCAATTTTTTTTAATTATTTCATGAATTTCCTGAAATAATTTAAAAAAAATTGACGTGGGGCTTCGCACTATATTTGTGTCCAGCCAGGTACAGCAGGCAGGAACGGGCTGCCCCCAACCACCAGCTGCCTATTTGTACCTGGTTGGACACAACAATATAGGGAAGCCCTTTTTTTCTTAATTATTTCATGAATTTCATGAAATAATTAAAAAAAAAAAATACGTGAAGCTTCTCCCTATTTTTGTGTCCAGCCAGGTACAACTAGGCAGCTGGGGGATGGAATCTGCAGCGCAGGGAGGCCCAAGCTTTCTGCCCTCCCCCGCTGAAAATTGCAGTCCGCAGCCACCCCGGAAAATGACGCGTTCATAGAAGCTGGATGCTGTACCTGGCTGGCATACAAAAATATGGCGAAGCCCACGTCAAAAGTTTTGGGAAAAATTAATTAAAAAATAAATAATAATTTAGGGACTGCATCTTTATTAACTCCTCAAATGTCATTTAGTGTTAAAATAAAGGATTTATTTAAAAAAAAATTGATGTGGGGCTTCGCCCTATATTTGTGTCCAGCCAGGTACAGCAGGCAGGAACGGGCTGCCCCCAACCACCAGCTGCCTATTTGTACCTGGCCGGACACAACAAGATAGGGAAGCCCTTTTTTAAAAAAATTATTTCATGAAATAATTAAAAAAAAATTGACGTGGGGCTTCGCACTATATTTGTGTCCAGCCAGGTACAGCAGGCAGGAACGGGCTGCCCCCAACCACCAGCTGCCTATTTGTACCTGGTTGGACACAACAATATAGGGAAGCCCTTTTTTTCTTAATTATTCCATGAATTTCATGAAATAATTAAAAAAAAAAATGCGTGGGGCTTCGCCCTATTTTTGTGCCCAGCCAGGTACAACTAGGCAGCTGGGGGCTGGAATCCGCAGCGCAGGGAGACCCAAGCTTTCTGGGCCACCCCCGCTGCAAATTGCAGTCCGCAGCCGCCCCAGAAAATGGCGCGTTCATAGAAGCGCCATCTTCTGGCGCTGTACCCAACTCATCCAGGGCCCTGGTGCGGTGGCTCACTGGGTAATAAAGGGGTTAAGGCCAGCTTGGCATTATCAGCTGGCCCTAAGCCCGAAATTCATGGGGTCACGCCAATATTAGACATGACCACCATGAATTTCTAGTAAAGTATTTAAAAAAACACAACACCCAGAATAAAGTCCTTTAATTGAAATAAACACACAATTCTTTATTGTTCTAAATTAAACCATACTTACAGTCACGCCCATTCCAGCTGAAGCCAACGATCTCCTGCAATAAAAGTAAAATAATAAAGCAACCTCATCCTTACCTTTCCATGGCTCCCACGACAGCTTCAGCTCTGCTACATCGAGATGACAGGCTGGACCGCAGCGGAACGCTGCCATCGAGCCTGTCATCCCACAGACACTGAGAAGCGCAGGCTTGCTTGCGCTCCTCAGTGTCTGGCTGTGACGGAATCCAGATGAGCCGAGGTCATGTCCAATGAACTCAGCTCACCTCATGCACGTCACTGACAGCGTGGGAAAATTCTCACGCTGAAGCGCTGAGTGCAGGAGAATTTTCCCACGCTGTCAGTGACGTGCATGAGGTGAGCTGAGTTCATTGGACATGACCTCACCTCATGTTTGTCACTGACAGCGTGGGAGAATTCTCACGCTGAAGCGCTGAGTGCAGGAGAATTTTCCCACGCTGTCAGTGACGTGCATGAGGTGAGCTGAGTTCATTGGACATGAGCTCACCTCATGCACGTCACTGACAGCGTGGGAAAATTCTCCTGCACTCAGCGCTTCAGCGTGAGAATTTTCCCACGCTGTCAGTGACGTGCATGAGGTGAGCTGAGTTCATTGGACATGACCTCGGCTCATCTTTATGCCGTCACAGCCAGACACTGAGGAGCGCAAGCAAGCCTGCGCTTCTCAGTGTCTGCGGCATGACAGGCTGGATGGCAGCGTTCTGCTGCGGTCCAGCCTGTCATCTCGATGTAGCAGAGCTGAAGCTGTCGTGGGAACCATGGAAAGGTAAGGATGAGGTTGCTTTATTATTTTTCTTTTATTGCAGGAGATCGTTGGCTTCAGCTGGAATGGGCGTGACTGTAAGTATGGTTTAATTTAGAACAATAAAGAATTGTGTGTTTATTTCAGTTAAAGGACTTTATTCTGGGTGTTTGTGTTTTTCTTTAACTTTGACTATGGGGTTAGTAATGGGGGTGTCTTATAGACGCCTCTCCATTACTAACCTGGGCTTGATGTCAGCTGGCATTATAAGCTGACATCAACCCCAGCCCTATTACCCCACTGCCACCGCTACAGGGCAGTGGGAAGAGCGAGGCTAAGTGCCAGAATTGGCGCATCCTATGGATGCGCCATTTCTGGGGCGGCTGACGGCTGGTGTTTCTAGCCTGGGAGGGGGCCAATATTCATGGCACCCTTCCTGGGCTATTAAAATCAGCCCCCAGCTGTCTGCCTAGCCTTTGCTAGCTATTAAATTAGGGGGGACCCCACGTTATTTTTTTTGGGGGGTTCCCCCATTTTAATAGCTAGTAAAGGCTAGGTATTCAGCTGGGGGCTGATATTAGTAGCCTGGGAAGCTCCGTGGGTATTACCCCCTTCCCAGGCTTCAAACATTTGCCCCAGCTGTCTGCTTAACCTCCGCTAGAGCCTAAAATTAAGGGGAACCCCACGCCAATTTTTTTTTAAATAAATCCTTTATTTTAACACTAAATGACAAGTACAGTAATCAACACTGTCACTGTACTTCATATATATGTGACTGACATGTTTCTATCTATCTAATCTATGTGTGATTCTCTATTCTTTCTATTCTAAATTGTCGGGTACAGATGCTGAATTGCCGGCCGGCTTTTTTAAAGAGACGGTGCACGAAAACACTAATATTTTTTTAAATAAATCCTTTACACTAAATGACAAGTACAGTAAGCAACACTGTCGCTGTACTTCATATATATGTGACTGACATGTTTCTATCTATCTAATCTATGTGTGAAGCTCTATTCTTTCTGTTGTAAATTGTCGGGTACCGGTGAATGCCGCTGATGAATTGCCGGCTTTTCATGTCATTCTACATTATTCTTAGTTGTTTTACTTCATGTAGAATTAACCTACAAGGAAAGAAAGGGTTTATTTTCATTCCGATATTTGTGTCCCATTGACTTGCATTGGTTTCCGGTATCGGAATCTGCGATATCCGATACTTTTTGGGTATCGGCCCGATCCAATCCGATACGATATTTCCTAATATCGGAAGGTATCGCTCAACACTAATCACCAGTGTAAGTCATGCGACTAAATTGAATCAGAAGACTGCATTAGTTAGTGGTAAACTAAAAGTGCTATAAGTACAAGTATCCTGAAAGTATATTGTAGAGATGAGCAAATCTGCTGAAATTCAAATTCAGCAGATTCACTCCAATTCAAAGGGAAAATCTGATTCTCATTATCATTAAAAAAAAAGCAATTTTTCATACTCAGAAGACTTCTGACCCCAAAGCATAATTAATAGATGGATTGAGAAGAGGTTAAAAAGCATTAAAATAATATCCACTCAGATATTTTCTTTACTCTACACCAGTGTTTCCCAAACCCCATCCTCACAGCCCCCCAAAGGGCATGTTTTCAGGATCTCCTTAGTATTACACAGGTGATTGAAGTATCATCAAGGCATCAGGAATTCTCTCACCTGTGCAATACTAAGGAGATCCTGAAAACATGACCTGTGGGGGGCCGTGAGGATGGGGTTTGGGAAACACTTTTCTACACAGTAGATTTTGCTGCGACTAAGCCCCACATGGTCATGCCACCATATTTGACCACTTGGGGAGATGAATGTCTTGATGTCATCACGTTATAATGTGCATCAGGGTCTAATGGGGCTTAAAGTGTAGGTGAAGAGTGAAGCGAAAACCCCAGCAGGGAGCTGCGGCGGCAAGGGTAGGTGAGTTGTCAAGATGAGTATGATCATTTTCTGCTTTTATCCATTTTCCAGCCCATATGAATATATGAATCTGGAAATATGGAAGCCGACTGGTTGACCTTTTGCTGGATGTGAGTGAATCAAATTCCCAAAGAGTCAGATTTTCTAGAATTTGCAAATGTTGGAAAATTTTAGACATATTCGATTAATTTACAATCAATTTGCTCAACCTTAGTATATTATGATTATATAAACATAAAAGAGAATACCACTGAAATCCTTCTGTCTAAGGCCAAATTTATACTGGAAACCAAATACCTTAGAAAGGTGTACCAAGAGCATTATCTGGCTACTATAATAAAGGTTATAAAGTACTTCTGAGAAACTGAGGATCCTTATATTTCAGCAGAGCAGCTGTATGATCCTTATCCTTCATTATTCCACTTCATAAAACTGCATGAAAAATATACAACATATCTAGGTGTATCTTGTTGCAGACACATTAATTTTTTCTTCAAATTAGTCTTCTTTAATGTAGGCTTTGTTCACATCACTATTATGCCCTATGTTCACCATATGTGCTTGAAAACCTCCTAAAAGAGTATTTTCTATTAGACTCTGCTATACCCGCTGAGTTTTTGAAGTAGAAACCGCTTCAGAAAAATAACGGAAGTAGTGGCATGTTCTCGGTCATTTTAAATCTACATTTTTATAAACTCGTGTAAACTAGTGAGCAGCTTCCAAACGTCCTTTGTGGGTGCGGTGCTGGTCTCCGGATTTAGATTTTTCTTCACGCTGGGTAACCTTTTTACAATGCACACTGACAGAGCGCTCTCTTGTCGGCTCATTTCTTCTGATCAGCGAAGGGTTTCACTGTCACTCTGTATATTCAACAGTGACAGGAATCTACTGAGCATATGTCAGATTTGACAACTGCTACATGTCAACTAGCCCAGCCCCACAAATTGGTGCATCAATTATGACACTTTATATCAGGGAGAGGGAAGGGGCAGAGGCTGTAGCAGTAACCAAAACCTCTGCCCCCTGATGAAGACTCATTTGACTATCCTAGCATGCACTAGGATTTTCAAATGAAGCATTAACAAAGAGGAAGAGTAAAATAGAAATAAAGTAGTTAGAATAGTGAGGAAATTAGGTCATGACCAGTGATGAGCGAGCATGCTCGCCACTGCTCGGTACTGGCCCGAACATCTCAGTACTCGAGATGCTCGGTCCCCGTCCTGCATGTCTGGCACTATTTAGAGCACCAATCATGCAGGGATTGTCTGCCACTCACTGTAATGTCACAGCCATGGTGGTTGTGGCATTACAGTGATTGCCCAAATCGATGGGAACAGTGCTCACAGTGAAACATGAAAAGCCAGCAATTCATCAGCAGAATACACCGGTACCCGACAATTTAGAACAGAAAGAATAGAGCATCACACATAGATTAGATAGATAGAAACATGTCAGTCACATATATAATAAGTATAGTGACAGTGTTGGTTAACATTTTTATCCATATTTTTTTATGCATTTTGAAGTATGTCAGTGCAATATTATAAGCATAATAGTGTAAAGGAGGCTGGCACTGCTCTGTCCCATAGAACTAAGGCTGCGTGCCCACTATGCATTTTTCAAGCGGAATTTCCGCAGCGAAAACGCTTAAAAAACACTTGGTAATACGTGCCCCATGGTCCCCAATGTTAATCTGCATGTGCTGTGCACATGCTGCGGAAATTTCCGCTGTGGATTATCATTGCGGAAAAATACGCAGCATGTCCATTAATTTTGCGGACACGCAGCGTAATTGTCGCCATTGACTTGCATTGAATAGCTTAATATACGCATGACTACATGTGCACATGCGGATATTAAGCTATTCAATGTGCGGATGGTACCGGGTCTGGAGAAGAGGAGACTCTCCTCCAGACCCAGGTACCATGGTACCTGTTAAAAAAATAATTTAAAATAAAAAATAAACATATACTCACCTTCCGATGTCCCCCGGTCTCCTGTATGATGCGTCTGGTCACTTCTACAGCTCGTGATGGTCTAAAAGGACCTTCCATAACGTCGGCGGTCGCGTGACCTGTCACATGACTAAATGAAGGCATGAAAGGTCCTTTCACACCACCGCGAGCCACCCAAGACACCGGACGCAGCAGAGAAAAGACCGCGGGCCATCAGAAGGTGAGTATAATGTTTTTTTTTTGTTTTTTTTACTATTTTTAATCTTTTTTTCAACTATTAACTTGGTCACACTATATAAATCCATGCCGGTTGCATGGGTTTATATAGTGTGACCAAGTTGTCAAGCACTTTTCCAAGTGATGTTATAATCGCTTGGAAAAGCGCTTGATAACCCGCATGCAGAAATGCATGCAAAAACGCTTGACAAACGCTACTACCTAGCCGGAAAAACACATGTAAAATCCGCATTTGTTTTCCCTGCCAGGGAGATGCGGGAAAAATCTGCAGCATTTCTGCATCGTGGCCACTTAGCCTGAAACTCCCACATCTTTCATGTGCTTTTGGACCAGCTACCATCATCGATGGTGCTAAGTGCCATAATACTAGTTTATAAGTCCTCACAGAATATGAGAAATTGGAAAGCCATAACATACACCAAGAAATGTAGGAATAACTCCTGTTATTCCATTAGCGATGTAACAACATGGTAAGAGAGCCTAAGGCTGCTTCGCATAACAGAACACTTTGTCAAGGCCTTGACACTTTAACAAACCTTGCCTCATTCAATAATAAATTCTTTATTAACACCTATAAAAAGAGTTCTAACATATCAAGCATAATATAAGCAAAGCATGTTATACTAAATGCAATAAAATCTATTTAGAAGCAATAAATAACATTTTACTTGTCAATTTGTTGTGGACTTTAAGGCAGACTGATCCTAGGGCTCCTAGTCTAAATAATTCTGATTCCCTTTTAAGCAGGACATTGTTTCTATAATCACCTATCATCCCACCAGCAACCAACAAGCAAAATTAATGAATCATAATTCACCATTATGACATTAATATAAATGCTGAATTAAAGTAGGGAATCCCTGCCCGGTCCAAAATAACCGCATGTTTTCTCCAAATCTTTTGAACATAGGTCTGATGTCTGATTGGATTACCTACATAAAATACATGGGGACATTAATAAATACACTAAATAATTTGTTTTATATGTGATCAGACGGTTCACTTCAAACCTATTTCCTCCTATCTGCAGGTTTTTACTACAGACCAGTTGACTACAAAATTGGCATTGACGAAGTCTGTAATTGTCTTTCAGCATACTACTTGTAAGCCATGTCTTCTGATAACATTTAGATTTAAAAAACTACTAAGATATCCCTGAGATTTAGTGAAAATCTAAAGGACGCAATTGGTTTTCTCTAAGCAACTTCAGCCAATTCATTTTCGATACTAATTTTTTAAATAGTAGATCGTATAATATCCCGAATTTGACATGTAATAAGGAAAATATAAATCTCAATATTTGCTTTTTATGTTACCTATTTCACTGAATAACCACTCCCCCATTTTTTTGCTTTGCTCTCTGTAATGTATTCTTTATGTTGATATCAAGATTATCCCTTAGTCTCAAGTGGTGGCATAAATTTTCCACTGGCATTCTCCACGTGGGCTGATCATACCTGTTTTCTTTCTGAGACATAAAGAATTGGCCTTGGCCATATGACTATACTTTCTTTATGTGATATGAATGATAACTCTCAAAATGTAATAGAGAATAGCAAATTGTAACTAATTTATCACGTTAACTGATATATCTAAAAATTCAGTGTGATTGTTATATGCTGGTAAAATGCATTTTCTCATTGTTGCTATTCAGGTGCTGTAAAATGGATCTAAACTCATTGTCAGTTCTCAATCACATAATGAATATATAATCTATATACGTCAACTACAAGATGGATATACCTCGCAAAAGGATATCTACTAAAAACAGATTAGTAAAAGTTGGGGCTGTACGGGTACCCATAGCAGTTCCACTACCTCCAATCAAACTAAAATGCATTATGATTTAATATAAACATCAAGCACTCACAGATATAATCTGTAAATTTTACATCTCTATTAACTGCTTCAGGACCACCTAATGACTTTTAACATCTTGCTCCTACTCTGCAGTGATGTTCATTAATGTTACTATGTAAGATTGTGCAGCTGCAGAAATGGGGATCCGGCTGTCAGAAACAGCCAGAGTCCTCACAGAGATGGCTCATTACCGTCTGTGCCTTCTCGATTGCTGTATACACTGTGTTAAAGAGTAGAGATGAGTGAACATGTTCGTAAAATGTTCATTTTTTTTAATTCGGGAAGAACATTGCACATGTGGATTCGTGATTGGACACCTGAGCGTTTTTACTTAAAATCATCCCAATTCGGCAAAAGTGTGGGAAATAATCGTGTTTCCACTACTGTATGTTTTATGGCTTTGGTTAAGATAGTGGTACTGCATGATGAGTGGGAGGGACGTGTTTGATGAAGGGAGGGGGTGGGAATAGGTCAGAGTAGCGGTGGACTATTAATCTTAATTTTTTTTTCCTTAACTTAATGTGTGGAGATTCCGGCAAGCTAATCAGGGCGCAGGAACCATCCGCAACTTCCAGACACAAGGGTTTCTCTCATTGGCCACTGAAGTCACATGTCCCTCTTCATATAAAGAGCGGACATGTTGTTTTAGCGCCATTTTGTCAGTATAGCAGCACAGAGAGGCTGCTTCTGCTGCTGCTACTGGATACTGAGAGATTGAGATAGTTAGCTAGGCGGTTGCTTGTAAGTCAGTTAGTTTAGATAGATAGTATCCTGTGTGGCTGTGAAATCGACCTTCCAGCAGGTCAATTGTTTTTGCTATTACTGTGGTCCAGACAGAGACGCCAGGCCACATTTCAGCATAGAACTTTGCTGTGCTGATATTGTGCTCCATGCAGGAGTACACCTTTGAAACTAATTTTTTCTGTTCCTACCATAGTACGTAAATCAGGCTACATCTGAGCTTGTAAAGCCCTAATATGATGGCTGGAACTGCTTCTTCTTGGTGTGATGTATGATGTTAGGTAGTATTGATGATAGTTGCTACTCATAATTGCTTTTACAGGTTTGAGTTGGTCTGGAGTGCAGTTGACTTTTTGTGATGATATGTTTTGTAAAAAGTCTAAATAATATGGTAACACCTGGGCTCACTCAAACCACAGGAGACAATACTTAAAGCAGGAAGTAGAAATATACACCCCTGTTGGTGTAGATCTAGAAAAGGGTAATACAAAAAGAAAATTACCACTACGCAAAAAAACTTATGAGTACACACCCATAATTAACAAAACCGTTTGAGAGTGGACACTGAAAGAACAAGCAATAGATAGCTGATAAAACCTACAGAAAAGTGATTAAATAATATACAATTGCGAGTGTTATTCCAGTTAACCACCACAAGCAGTATAATTAAAATGCACAATTAAACAATTTAAACAGGAAGCCCAATAAGGGCTTAATGTAGAAATATCCAAAAAGACCAATCAGGTTATTTAAAAAAATATAGTACTGCTTCATTAATAAAATCTTTTATAAAAAAGAGAGTAACCTCTTTGGTTTACGCAGTTCTATTATGTGTGTGCCAGTACAAATGATAATGTTATTAAATACCACCCAAAGGGTTTAAATATCAACAGTACTTAATCCGATTGTGCACGCAAGTTGAACACATGTACTGATAAGTGGCACACGCATGTAGTAGTGCAAAATAGCTTGTCCATTGTTTGACTCCCTGCTTATAGGATAATCCTGTGCTGAAAAAGCTGTGCACTATAAGCTGAAAGAAGCTAACGCGAATAGGATAGTCCTGTGTGCTACAGATGTGGTTTGCGGTAGAATCATTAAGCGAGTCCCGGCCGGTGACTCATCTGAAGCTGTGCTGGACCGCATATGGGAGCAGACGGCATGTGGCGTCACACTGCTTCTAGTGTACAAAGACCTCAAGGGGCCGTACTTCCCTTACGCGTTTTGGAGATAAAGCAGTCTCGATCGTCAGAGGTTGATGTGAAGTTGTTGCTCCCTGATGTTTATATAGCCTGTAGATTCACTTCATTATAGTATTGAAACAAATGGTATACTTAAGAGTATTTGGAGCAATATGCAATACAAAATATCCAAAATATATTTTATTAAATACCAATTGAAACAATAACACTTAAAATAGCTTACATTAAGCCCATATAGCAGATCTATAATGTGAAAAGATGAAAAAAGGAAAGAAAAAATATTAAGAATGAACAGAAAAAGAACGAATTCCCAATGTTTACATGTTCATTGAAAAGCAAACAGCTCTATATCATAATTTAGTCCACCGGGAACCAAAGTATTCAAATTAAAAATCCACTTGGATTCGGTACGAGACATTACCATTAAATTATTCCCCCCCCTCCAATTCCTAGGAACATGTCCCAACCCCCAAAAAGACAACATTCTTAGAAGATTGGTTATGTTTAATCAAAAAATGGCGGGAAAGGGGGTGTCCTTTAAACGTCCGTTTGATGTTATAAATATGCTCCCTAATATGTTCTGAAAGAGTTTGCTTGGTTCGGCCTATACAAATCAGCCGAGACTTCCCGAATGCTTCAATTTCGAACCACGTTTGAAGCGCACAGCTTTTTCAAGACAGGACGATCCTATACGCAGTGAGTCAAACAATGGACAAGCTATTTTGCACTACTACATGTGTGTGCCACTTATCAGTACATGTGTTCAACTAGCCTTCGGATCGGATTAAGTACTGTTGATATCTAAACCCTTTGGGGTGGTATTTAATAACATTATCATGTGTACTGGCACACACATAAAAGAACTGTGTACACCAAACAGGTTACTCTTTTTCATTAAAGTTTTTATTAACGCAGCACTACTATATTTATTTATTTAAATAACCTGATTAGTCTTTTTGGATATTTCTGCATTAAGCCCTTGTTGGGCTTCCTGTTTAATTGTGTAATTGTGTATTTTAATTATACTGCTTGTGGTGGTTAACTGGAATAATACTCACAATTGTATAGTATTTCATCACTTCTGTAGGTTTTATCAACTATTAATTGCTTGTTTTTTCAGTGTCCACCTCAAGAAGTGTTATAAAGAACTCTCAGCAGTAAGTCGTACTGAACACAGGTGTATATTACACTGTAGGTCTCCTCCCAGTTGGAAATTCATTACCGCTCTTGTTACATTAATAGAACTCAAGCTGTGGAAGATCTGCAGTATACATAACATAGGAGACACTTAGACTGCTATAAATACATTACATAGGAGACACTGTGACAGGAGCATATATATCACAAAGGAGACACTGAGATTGTGGTATACATCACAAGAGACACTAGGGCTGCAGCATAGACATCATACTAGCAGAGAAAGCGTAAGATCAAATTAAAGGGTCAGCAGCCATCAAAACACAGCTGCCCAACCAAGCACGGTGGTCTCTGGGAATCAGCCCGGGAGCCAGAGAAAGGCTCATCGTGACTGCAAATGGCGACTGCAAACGGCCCACAGGCCTGAGGTTCCCCACCTTTTGTCTTGTACAAGCTAACATGTTTGGTAGAAAGATAAAGGCTCCTGCACAGCAATACCATGTGCTTAGACTTTGTAAATTGGCATAACCTACAGGTTTGCTTAATACCGTATTATGGACTTGTGGGCTCTGTATCCTGCCTTGATCACCACATTTAACTTGGTCGTGAAATTAGGTAGACGTGCACATATGCAGTATAATTGGAATCTGTGTTACCTCCTCATCCAAACTTTTCATACCATTATTCATTACGTAACAAAAAACAAGGTAAAAATAGACGTGCAGTAGCCAACAACAGGTTATGTGCACACTTTGCATTATTTTGCTTTTTTGTCTAATTTGTTCCACACAGTTTTATCACAAAACCTGAATGATCTCAAAGTACCAGTAAAGTGAATGAGTTCCCTGAAGTCTCATGCACATGTTGTTTATTTTCACTTCTTGACGAAGGCAGCAGTGGCGAAACGCGCGTCGGGGTGAGCAAAAGTGAGGAGCGCATTCCCATCCACTGTGGTTGTAAGTACTCTTCATGACTCGTGTTATACTTGTTAAGCTGCCGCTCGGAATCCTTTCCACTCATACTAGCTTTCTAGCTTTAACTGAAGGTGTCATGGTAGTATTAACTTGCTGTCCTGTGCACAAGCTATTCATATTAGAATCGATACTTGGTAGGAGGCGCGATTGATTATATTCATAATAGTTTTTTCATGACTTACCTTTCAAGCATTTGCATTCCACTAAAATGCTCCAGTGCATTTATACAGAGCAGTCTCTGTTTTTGGCAGCTTGATTTTGTATTTGATTTATGTGTTATTTGCTCCTCATTGGTGCTCCTCCAATGTTTTATTACTGTTTGTGTCTGAGTCTCTGATTCATACTATTTAACTTTATCAATAACATTTTGCAATTTTACGATTTGGGACTTTTAATTCGAAGTTTTTTGCTTTCTTGGTTCTTTTGTTTATTTTTTCCTTGCAGATTTGCAGCAGATGTGCAGCGTGTCAATTCTTTTAGCATTTTTGCAGCAGATTTCATTCATGCTAATGAATGGGAAAAAATTTACTCAAAAACGCATGTTAAAAATGCATTAAAAAACATTAAAAATTGAACAAATATGCACATATTTTAAGCAGTATTTGTCCTGTCAACACATCAGGATTTACAGCTGACTTTTCTACTGCAAATCCTGAATGTGTACACATATCCCAAAAGGGGTTTTTGCCAAAGATAGGGAATAAAATAACTTGCTTATCTCGGGGAATCTTACTTAACAGGGCTTCTGAACCCTGATAGTGGTGCTCGGCAACTACAAGAACATGGGTCTGCACAGCCCCGTCTTCAATAAAGCAGAGCTGCACATGCTCCACCTTCATTCCATTCACTGGCAATGGGTCTGCCTGCAATAGGCGAGTGCTGTTCTCGACTTTCACCTATAAACAATGAATGGAGAGGAAGTTGAGCATGCGCACTGTTCTTTTCTCTGTTCCTGTAATCGCTGGGGGTCCTGGCGGTTAGACTCCTTGAAGTCACCTGGTTATTTCCTTTTCAAGAGTAAGGGGATAAGTTTTGATTTTGGAAAAAAAAACCTTTAGATGCAGATAACAAAAAATATGTTTTCTCATCAGCACTCTTTGCAAGATGCACGTGTCTAACGGGAAACTTTTAGGGCATCACTGAATGACTGATAAAAATTTTAAAGAAAAGTCCCATCTATTGCAATTTGGTGGATTCTTTATAGTTTTAGTCAATTTTCCTCCCCACTAAGTGAAAAAACATATATCACTACACATTTTCAAGTAACACTCTTCTGCTGGGGTAGCATACTGATGCTGGTCTTAGCAGCGTTACTTCCATTAATATAAGAAACTAGACTGAAAAAAAACCTTGAAGACAAAATCAAATTTACAATAGAAATATTAGCAGCATAGCAGACAATTTTCTGTATCATTGCTGAATGTCATCAAGATCATTTTATAAAATGATATCCAGAGAATCATTTGCTCTAAAGAGCATGATGTTGGTTATAAAGGGTTGTCATGCTACACTTTTCTTTGAAATATGTCAGTTAAATGCCTTATGTCCTGTCATTTACAAGATAATTGTTCACTAAATAAAAAAAAAAGAAAGAAAACTGCATCAACTGAATCTGCCTTTTGTCTACTCAGCTTCCTTAGGGTCATAAGGCCTGGAGCTAGCTCAACAAAAACACAATGAACTTGTCAGAACAGGTCTTATGAGTATAGCTACTGGAATTAAATATGAAAACTGTCGAGAAAAATGCACTTACGTATGATTTAAAGTAAAAATAAAATATGTTTTGCCAAAAGTGCACAACTTTTCTATAAATTGCAATTCTACTTAAAATGTGCGTTTACCCAGGAGCATAAACAGACATTTCATTAGAGCATCTTCTAAAGGTTATTTTAATCTAATGCTAAATACATGCTAAAAAAACAGCTTTCCAAGTCTCAAAAATATTGAACATTATAGCAAGTAGATGGCATAATATAATGCATGATATCTGTCCAGTTGTGCAAAAATGGCTTTATGGTCTTTAGCATTCTGATTGCTCAGTAAAGTTATGTATATGGGCCGCGATTAATCAAATCTTTTACACACAAAAAGTTGCGTAAAAGTTTTGAGAAGTCACAACATTTTGTTGCAACTCAGAGTTGCGGCAAAATGTTGTGACCTCTGGCGTTTTCACAGGCAAACCGGGGTCACTGCAGGGGTTGATGCCACAGCTCGTCTAATCAATGATGACATGTGGAGTTTCCTTTGCCAGAAATCTTACTCCAGTTCCCACCACTCGTAAGTAGTGTTGAGCCACCCCCGTAGTGTTCGAGTTCGGTTCGGTTCGTCGAACACCCGTGTGTTCGCCGAACTGTTCGTCGAACTGTTCGTCGAACACCTTCGAACACCGTTAAAACCAATGGCAGGCAAACAAAAACACATTGAAACACATAGAAAACACCTTCAAAGGTGTCCAAAAGCTGACAAACTGCTCAGAAGACATAACTAACACATGGAAAAGTGACAAGTACATATAGTCATGCGAAAATAAAAGAGGTGGAGGAGTAAAAGGAGGGGAAGACACAGATATAGGCATGTCATGCCCTTCTAAAATCCAAAAAGTGAGAAGCCGACACGGCCAGTCCGCTCCTGCCCGTGCCACCTCCGTGTCGCCGGGTTTGTGCCAGAGCCGCGGTGAACCCTGACGGCCAGCCCCCCTCTCCCAATACTGGTGCCTGTCCGCTGGTGGGTCGAGCGAGCCCCCCTGTGGTGGAGGCAGCTCTAAGCTTTTTAATTTAAATTGTCTCTCTAATTTGAATGAATACACTTTAAATCCATTTACAAGGATCTATTGGAGGGCAAGTCTCATGCCAGCAGCCGCGGTAATTCCAGCTCCAGTAGCGTCCACTAAAGCTGCTGCAGTTAAAAAGCTTTTATAAGGATCGAGCTCGGCTGTCCACCGCAAGGCATCCTACTGCCAGTCCCAGCCCCTATGCCTTGGGGTGCCTCCTGATGCTCTTCACTAAGTA
This sequence comes from Phyllobates terribilis, assembly GCF_046119375.1. Lineage (NCBI taxonomy): Eukaryota > Metazoa > Chordata > Amphibia > Anura > Dendrobatidae > Phyllobates > Phyllobates terribilis. The sequence goes on from NW_027362771.1 coordinate 292,283,821, forward strand.
TCCCATGGTCCCGAAGCATTTCCTTTGAAAAAATTAAGTGTCTAAACTACAGGTGGTGCAGCTTGCTTAACAGCCGGGATAATCCGCTTACTAGCAGACACTGCTACTAGGCACAAAGTATTTCCTGGGCTAGATGCAGTTAAAAATTTGTAATTAGATACTCTCGTTGGATGCTGAGAAAGCATTCCATAGAGTCTCCTGGCACGCCATATATGATTCTCTTAAAAAGCTTGGGGTAGGGGTCTAGGGGACCCTTTTATAGCCAAAATCACGGCCCTGTATCGCAATACGTCACCTAGGCTGAAGATAAATGGAACTGTAGCACCCTGAGGGCTCGGTTGCTAAAGACGTATTGCACCTCACCCAGAGGTGTGATATCTCACTCTCAGGTAAGGATGGAGTGTGGATCAGGACCCGACACCTGCATGCATTACACCACATTGCCGTGGGGCAGGGCGACCAATATGCCCCTGAGATGGGCACGACAGTCCCTGTCCCTGGCTGGAGTGGGGGGAGGGAACACTGAGGAAGGGGAACCCTGTAGTGCAGGAGCAGGGAGGAAGCAGCTCCTGGGTGCATTGAGAAGGGAGTATAAAAGGTGGGCACCATCTTAGTTCAGTGCAGAGAAGTCTGAGCAGAAGTGGCAGGGAGCAGGGGCTCTGCATGAGCTCTGCTCCGGAGGCGGGCCTAGTAACAGAGGCCCAGGCCTGGAAGAGGGAGAAGGAAGGAATAGGAGCGGAGAAGGCTCCAGGAACGAGGAATGAAGGGATCCCAGGGGTGCGGACGGGCGAGTCGCCACCGCACGCCCGAATCCACCTGCGTGGAGGTGTCAGGCCAAAGGGGGAGACCGGTCCCCGAACTAGTGGAGGCAGGAAACGACCCTCAGCTAGAAACCGGAGGCTCTGACATTTTATGTGGCGCAGCCCCTCGCTACACCCGCTAGGAAGGCACCACATAGGGTCAGGGAAACTGGCGCCAAGTTTACCAAGAGGAGGCCCGAGGCAGCCGGACAGAAGTGTTGGTAAGAAAGGCCAGACAAAGGACACACAAAGGGGGTCCTGTGAAGTGCTCCAAAGTTATCTGGGAGTTGTCTGAGCCCCTCACCTGGTGAGCACAGTACGACGTGGGCAGCCGTTACCTGCAGACGTGGTCTGGATAATAAGAACTGTGAGTAAAGGCCCTGAACTGCATCACTGACTCCGTGTCGTTACTGCTGCTGCCCTGCACCATCACCCCCATCCTCCGCATACACTGCCCTGAGGCTATACTCCTCCCGTGGGGAGTTATGCTACGCTCTGCTGCACCCACAACACCAGCCTCAGTGGTCTGCCCTGTAGCGGCGGTTCACTCTGACCGCAATCCACGGGTGGCGTAGTCGGACATTTAAACATGAAAACCACATGAATAGTTCCGCCACTGGTTTGACCGCCCTGAGCCACGGAACCGGGTCGCCGCCACGAAGACTACAACCACCAGCATCCACCAAAAAGGGTCCGGCTCCGGGTGTCCCAAGGCCCAGGGGGTGCGTCAGAACATTTTCATCACCTTTCACAATCACCAATGGGACAAGGCAGTGATGTCCTCTGTCCCCTCTCTTATACATCCTAGTGACGGAGCACCTGCTCTCATCAATTCGCCATAACCCCAATATTAGGTGGATTGAGGTGGGAGGCACCGAGTACAAGTGCTCTCTATTTGCTGATGATGTCCTAGTATATATCACTCAATCACATATATCCATCCATGCTGTTATGGCTGAAATAGATCACTTTGTTACATGGTAAAATTTTAAAATCAATGCAGCGAAGTCTGAGGCCCTCGATGTCTCCCTCCCCAAATCCATATAGGATTCCATCCAGTCCAACTTTCCCTTTGCCTGGCCCTCACAGGGTATCAAATACTTAGGAATTCCTATTCATAGAGACCTCTCCCATCTATGTTATCTTAATTTTGGGCCCTTTATTGAACAATTCCATACAGACCACGGTTGGCAAGTTAGAACTGTAAGATTCACTACGTGAACCACTGGTGTTTTGTGGAAAAGCACATGTACACTGCGTTCCAAATTATTATACAAAAAGTGTTTAGGAGTGATAAGGGAAGAATTTGTTTGTTTGTCAGTTAAACTCATTGATGGTGATGTGTGTCAGGGCTCTTTATATCACTGTAAGCAATTGCAGACACCTGTGCTAATTAGTTTGGCAGGTGTGTCCAATGAAAGGCAAGACTACTTAAGAAGGCTCTCTCACATTATTAAGCAGCCTACATTTTCTGCCAAAATGGGAAAGAAAAAGGATGTGTCGGCTGCTGAGAAGCAACAAATTGTGGAGTGTTTAGGTCAAGGCATGACTACAATCAACATTGTGCGATGATCAGGATGAAGTGTCCTGGCAATCAAGAAGTATGTAGCTGATTCACAGTACACACGTGTGCGTGCTGATAAGGGCAAATTGAGGACTCTTTCCTACAGGCAATTACGTCAGGTTGAAAGAGCAGCGGCAAAAAAGCCTTGTCATAGCAGCAGACAAGTTTTTGAAGCTGCTTGTGCCTCCAACGTCCCCCGAACAACAAGATGCAGGGTCCTTCAGAGGTTTGCAGCTGTGCATGCGCCATCCTGTCGACCTCCTCTATCCACTTCACACAAGCAGAAACGGCTCCAGTGGGCCAAACATTACATGAAGACTGATTTCAAAACTGTTTTGTTCACGGATGAGTGCCGTGCAGCGCTCGATGGTCCAGATGGATGGAGTGGAGGATGGCTGGTTGATGGACACCCCACGCAAACACGGCTACAGCGCCAACAAGGAGGAGGTGGAGTAATGTTTTGGGCTGGAATCATGGGGAGAGAGATTGTCGGCCCCTTTAGGATCCTTGAAGGCGCTAAAGATGAACTCCATAATGTATGTGGATTTTCTCAAACAGCACTTCCTGCCATGGTTCAAGAAGAAGAACCGTGTATTTCACAGCAAGATCATTTTTCTGCATGATAATGCACCATCTCATGCTGCACATAAAACATCTGCATCTCTGGCTGATATGGGCATAAAAGGGGACAAACTTATGGTGTGACCCCCATGCTCCCCTGACCTCTACCCCATTCAGAACCTTTGGAGCATCATTAAAAGGAGTGTCTATGATGGCGGGAGGCAGTTCACATCTAAGCAACAGCTCTGGGAGGGTATTCTGTCCTCATGCAAAACAATTGAAGCAGAAACCATCCAAAACCTGACAAATTCAATGGACGAGAGAGTTCAGAAGCTCCTTTCGAACAAGGGGTAATATGTGAAAATGTAACATCACCTAGAATAAAGTTTTGAGTTGAAAACTGTTTGATTTCAGTTTCTAACAACCTGCTAATGCTTATAATTTCAAAAATGACCATTTTTTTGGTCTTTATTAAAATGAAAAGGTTGATCGAAAAGTTTGGGGGATCTAAGAGTGTGGCAACCCAGTAGTCATGATTACTTCGAATTCTGACAATATGAGGGTCATGCTGCAGGTAGTGCAGCAAGAAGGCACTTATGTGCCTTGCGCATCTCGGAGCCCCAAAATTATTTTCCGGGCTAGATGCAGCTAAAAATTATTTTTAATTTTAAATCTGGTGAAGCTTTAGTATAGATGGCCTAATAGGATCAGTGCTGCACACTGCTACAAAGCCCAAATTATTTTCCAGTCAAGATACAGATAAACATGATTAGTAATTTGAAAGCTTAAAACGGTTGGTAGGGTGATTTTAACCAATCATCAAGCTTTTACTCTCCCCAGGATGACACAGGGGTAGAAAAGTCGTTTCGGATCCATGATTTGTTCATCTTTATGAACGTGAGTCTGTCTACATTATCAGTGGAGAGCCGCGTGCGCTTATCTGTCAGCACACCACCAGCAGCGCTGAACACACGTTCAGACAGAACGCTGGCTGCGGGGCATGACAAGATCTCCAAGGCGTAAGTGGCTAGCTCCGGCCATTTATCCAGATTGGAAGCCCAAAAAGAGCAAGGGTCCAGTGACACAGTCGTGGCTTCAATGTTTACTTGGAGATACTCCTGTACCATCGTCTCTAGGCGTTGACTATGTGTCAGACTTCTTGTCTCCTGTGGCCTTGCAAAGGATGGGCTAAAAAAGTGGTGAAATGATTCCGCAAAATTGATGTTACCAGCAGATACTGTGGTTCTGTTACGGTTTGAGTGCTGAACACTTGACGGTCCCACGGTTGGCAAGTTGGAACTGTGAGATTCACTACGTGCACCACTGGTATTTTGTGGAAAAGCACATGTAAGATTCTGCAACAGTCTCTGCTGATACTCCTGCATGCGTGCATCCCTTTCTATGGCAGGAATAATTTCTGCAAATTTACTTTTGTACCGGGGATCTAACAGTGTGGCAACCCAGTAGTCAGGATTATTTCTAATTCTCACAATTCGAGGGTCATGTTGCAGGTAGTGCAGCAAGAAGGCACTCATGTGTGTTGCGCATCCAGGAGCACCAAGTCCCTGTTGTGTTGGTGGCGAGGTAACAATCATGCTTCCTTCCTCTGTCCTCTCCCCCCAACCTCGCACAACAGAAATGTGATCAAGGTCTCCCTCATCTGATGAGTCTTCCATCAGTTCGTCCTCCACTTCTTCCTGGGCTCCTGCACCTTCCTCACTAGTTTGGCTGCTACCATGCGCCCTGGTAAAACCATCTCCCCCACCCTCACATGCCTGCCGCCTTGGTGCTGCCGACCGTCTGGACCTTGCAGATGTTAGCCCTTCCGCATACAACTCCTCCTCCTCTACTTCCTCCACCTCCTCTTGTGCCACCACCTGACTCCGAATTCTGTTTAACATGTGCTCCAGCATGTAAATCACCGGAATAGTCATGCTGATAATGGCATCGTCAGCACTAAACATCTTCGTCGCCATTTCAAAACTGTGCAGAAGGGTGCATAGGTCCCTGATCTGAGACCACTCCTCCAGCGTGATTTGCCCCACCTCTGAATCTCGTTGGCCCAGGCTATACGTCAGAACGTATTGCACCAGGGCTTGTCGGTGCTGCCACAGTCGCTGCAACATGTGCAGAGTTGAATTCCACCGGGTAGGCACATCGCATTTTAGCCGGTGAAGTGGCAGGCCCAACGACTTCTGTAGAGATGTAAGTCGCTGAGCTGCGGGATGCGAACGGCGGAAGTGAGCACACAGCGACCGTGCCCTCTGCAGAAGGCCATCTAGTCTGGGATAGTGGGCTAAAAATTGCTGGACAACCAGGTTCAACACGTGAGCCATACAAGGCACGTGTGTGACATTGCCCCGGCGAAGGGCCGCACCCAGGTTTGCAGCATTGTCGCACACGGCCTTCCCTGGTTTCAGGTCCAGTGGAGACAACCATTCATGAAATTGGTTCTCCAGAGCTGACCACAACTCCTCAGCTGTGTGACTCACATTTCCCAGACATTTCAATGTAAAAACCGCCTGATGACGTTGAGCCCTACTGCCAGCATAGTAAGGAGGTGTGCAGGATCCCTTCTGCGCAGTTAGAAAGCTTGTGGCATGACCAGACAGGCTTTGGGTGCAGGTGGAAGACCGAGAGGAGGTTGAGGAGGCAGAAGCAGTGGAGGAAAAATGACATAAAGAGGATTGACGCACAACTCGTGGGGACGGCAAGACTTGGACAGCAGCCCCTTGTCCTGCTGTCACCATAGTTACCCAGTGCCCAGTCAGCGACATGTAACGCCCCTGTCCATGCCTACTCGTCCAAGTGTCTGTGGTGAAATGCACCCTGTCACACACAGAGTTTCTCAAAGAAGCGGTGATGTTGTGTGCGACATGCTGGTGGAGCGCAGGCACACCTTTCTTTGAGAAGTAGTGCCGACTGGGCATCTGGTACTGGGGCACTGCGACGGACATAAGGTCTCGAAAATCCTCTGTGTCCACCAGGCGGAAAGGCAGCATTTCTGTAGCCAAGAGCTTGCAGATGGTGAAATTCAACCTCTTAGCTTTCTCATGGCTAGGAGGAAATGGTCTTTTACTTGTCCACATCTGAGGGACCGAGGGCTGGCTATTGTGCTTAGACGGGGTTGATAAGGGTGTCCCCGGCAAACTGCCGGTCTGTGAGGAAGATGCAGGCGGACATGTTAGGTTGCCTTGATCCAAAGGTGGTGCTATCGATGTCGGACAGCGCTCAACACCAGCTGGTGTTACCACCTCCAAAGAAAATGATGACCTGCCAATCACGCTGGCTGTTGCGGGTAAAGAGGTGGCAGGTCTGCGCCCCAAAACAGGTGTGACTGCTGTCCCCCCAGTCACAGAGGATGAAGAGGCCGCGGATGCACAAGATATGGCAGACGGTGATTGGCCCGGCCGGCTAGGCCGCATTGTAGCACACTGAGCTTCCCACTGCAACTTATGCTTCATGTCCATTTGCCGGTTCATGCATGAAGTACTCAAACTATGTATTTTTTGGCCTCTACTTAGCTTTTGCTGACAAATGTTACAGATAACACGAGTTGGGTCATCTTTATCGATCTGAAAAAATGCCCAGGCTATGCAAGGCTTAGCACCCATGCGACCTGAAGAGCCACCACGACTTGTGGTGAGAGGCAGAGTTGTGTTTGAGGATGCAGTTGTTGACGTGCTTCCAGTACTACGTCTCTGTCCAGGAAGGCGCAACCTGACCTCGTCGTCACTAGCATCTTCCTCCACCTCCTCTGCTGACCTCATCTCTTGGCTGACTGTGGGTTGACAGTAAGTGGGATCTCCGACCTCATCATCATCACCCTGTGCGTTATCACACCCGTCGTCCTCAGAGCCAACCTGTTCCTGCCCTGACAAAAAACTAAAGTTGTCGCTCCAATCAGGTATTTGAGTCTTATCATCGTCTTCCTCATTGTCTCCACCAACAGGAGTTACAGTTTGGGAATGAGGGTCTACATTATGGTCAGAACCTTCTGCGTCTGGTCCTGGATCCGACTCATAAAGATTCTGGGCATCAGTGCAGATCATTTCCTCGTCTGGATTCACAGAAGCGCTGGAGTCGACCTCTGATTCCCAGGCTATAGTATGAGTAAACAGCTCTGCAGACTCAACCATCTGTTCTACCTCACACTCAGACGGGCAGCTGGAGATTTGGGAGCTGTGAGGAAGCAAGTGCGATTTGGGTGACACCTTTGAGGACTGGAGTATTTGTGATGTTGAAGTTGATGTGGAGGAGAGCCCACTTAAAGGAGCACTTGATATCTGTTGAAGCACCTGCTGTTTTTGTGCCTCATCTGGAATTTGTAGCGATTGGCGTGGCCGTAAGAAAGGGATCTTATCACATTGTCCGTTAAAAGAAGTAGACATTTTAGTTTGGCTGGAAGATGGTCTTTCTTCTGCACCTACCCCACGGACACAACCTTTTTTCCCCTTCCCAACACGCCTATTCCCCTTTCCACCAGCAGCAGGCCTTTTTCCACTCATTTTGGTGGTTAACTAATTCACAACTCTGGAGTTGTTTGCACAAAAAAACAATGGATGGTAACCGAGCAGAGCTGAGTGGCCAAACTGTGGTATTAGGCCAAAACTATTGGCTGGGTTAGATGCAGAAAAAAATTATTTTTAATTTGCAACCTGATGGAGGTCAGTATAGATGGACTAATAGACCAAGTCCCACACACCGCTAGAAGCCCAAATATTTTTTCAGAGCTAGATGCAGAAATTTTTTTTATTCAATTTGCAACCTGATGGAGGTCAGTATAGATGGACTAATAGACCAAGTCCCACACACTGCTAGAAGCCCAAATATTTTTTCAGAGCTAGATGCAGAAAAAAATTATTTTTAATTTGCAACCTGATGGAGGTCAGTATAGATGGACTAATAGACCAAGTCCCACACACTGCTAGAAGCCCAAATATTTTTTCAGAGCTAGATGCAGAAAAAAAATATTTTTAATTTGCAACCTGATGGAGGTCAGTATAGATGGACTAATAGAACAAGTCCCACACGCTGCTAGAAGCCCAAATATTTTTTCAGAGATAAATGAAGAAAAAAATTATTTTTAATTTGCAACCTGATGGAGGTCAGTATAGATGGACTAATAGACCAAGTCCCACACACTGCTAGAAGCCCAAATATTTTTTCAGAGCTAGATGCAGAAAAAAATTATTTTTAATTTGCAACCTGATGGAGGTCAGTATAGATGGACTAATAGAACAAGTCCCACACGCTGCTAGAAGCCCAAATATTTTTTCAGAGATAAATGAAGAAAAAAATTATTTTTAATTTGCAACCTGATGGAGGTCAGTATAGATGGACTAATAGACCAAGTCCCACACACTGCTAGAAGCCCAAATATTTTTTCAGAGCTAGATGCAGAAAAAAATTATTTTTAATTTGCAACCTGATGG